>NC_137949.1:955000-1570000 GCF_963969265.1 Rhamphochromis sp. 'chilingali'
GTTTCACTGGATGTCCAGGAAGCGTTCACGATGTCTTCTACGGCGCTGATAATCAGCGTCTGTCTCGTGTCAGTGACGTAAAAGACGGATCGGATTTAATGCGACGTGACCATCAAGCAGCAGTCGCTTTCTAAAACATCAGATATGTGTTGGATTCAGCACCACATACGAAAGTGACCCAGATCGGATTTGAAAATATCGGATTTGTGCCGTTCACACTGTCACACCATGATCGGATAGAGTAGGGTCAGAAAAATCTGATTTGATGCACTTTCACCTGCAGTGTGAACGCAGCCATATTACTCAAAGCTCTTTACACAACTTGCCTCATTCACCCATTCACACCAGCACTTCCTGTCTAACACTCACACACATTCTTATTCTGACTGATGCACCACAGGGATGTTTGCCATGCAGGCTGCAGCAGCCAGGAATTGAACCACCAACCTCCTTGCTGTCCTTTTGCTGTTGTATAAGCTGTCCCAGTTTGAACTGTCAGTCAACCTGTACTGCAGATTAATTAACAAAAAGTCTGCACTGATCTCTGATCTCTGTGGCATACAATAATAAATACTGACCTAGTAAATATATATTTTTTGGACATATTTATTTCTTATTTGCTTTATATTGTTTTATATGGAGTTATATAATGAGTGTTGAACTTGTTGCCTTACCTTGCGAGTCTCAGAGTGCAGAGCAGAGCATCGGCACTCAGTATCTGCAGATACTTTAATCCATGATTATGATGTAAGGACTGGAAAAGCTTGCTTGGTTCATTCTTGGTGATGATTCAGTTTAATAATGTAGGACTGATATGAATCATTTGGAAAAAGCATAATGTCAACAGCTGATGCAATATTCTCTTATTGTTCACTGGTCATATGGTGTGTGTGTGTTTTAGGCTAGCCTTGTTTACCACGCACACACACACACACACACACACACACACACACACACACACACACACACACACACACACACACACACACACACAGGTTGGTGTGGGAGTAGGCTTGAACTGCAGAGGTACAAAGAGGACTGTAGCTCCTTGGTGGATAGAGGCTGGCACACCACAGGAGGACGCTTAACCAATGGCAGCACAAGACAAACAGTGCACTTTCTGTCGGAGTCCCACAGGACAGGAGGAGGAAGAGTAGTCTCAGAGGGCTAAAAATCCACACACCTCTCCACTTCTTCCCCACAGTAGCATGGTGGCCCTCATAAAAGAAGAAAAAAGGGGAAACGCTGTACATCGCCGGCCGAGTACTTCTGTCAGTGAGTGCTACCTCTGGGAGGTCAGAAGTCGTCGATTCATACGAGACAAGCTGGCGATGCAGTGTAACTGAAAATGGAAAGCAGATGTTCGTTAATTAGGGGAAATGTGACTGACAAGACTTGAGCGTCGAGGTACACGAGCTCGCCCTCCACCCAGCAGCTGTTGTTACCCGACTTCATTGTCAGTCTTGTACACAAGTCACAGCTTCCCCGTGGAGCCAGGCCTAGACGCCCAGCACCCACAATTATCAAAATAGAATTAAGCTTGATTGAATCGAGCAGATTTTCTCGGGAACAGTTTTTTTCTCGTCTGTGTGCATGTTTGTGTGAATGAAGCCGCTGTACTTACACCACCTTCTGGAGTTTTTTCTTTGCTTCCTCCTCCCTTTTCCGCTTTTGCTTCTTCTTTCTTCGCTCCTGCCGTCTCAGCTGCACCAAAGCGCTATAAAAGACAGACACACAATGATTTAAACCTTCTCATTCCAGGAAATCATACATCGCCCTGGATTGCTTTCCTGTCTGATAAAAAGTACATTTCACTTCCCAGAAAATTGCCTGTATACAATTGTTGTTGAAAAGGAAAGCTCATCTGCATGTTATTGCATCCTTTTTGTGCACAGAAGACCTTTGTCCAAAGAATATCCTCTCTGTAAACACGTGCCAAATGCTGCCCGCTCTTACCAGAGTCTGTGGTCACTTTAGTGAAATACAGCATGACACGCTGAGAGTCTGCTGTTCAGCGCGTGAAGTGGATTTGTGAGCTAAGCCCTCGAGGAGAGCCAGTGCACTTATGAGACGTATTCGTCTAAATGCACATTGTAGCGAGCGGCTTCATATTCACCTCGAACCGTCGGTTTCTAATAATGTACCAGAGTCTCTCACATACACAAGGACACACATCTGTGGTCAGTAGCACAGACCTGTGAAATTGATGAATGGCCCATTCAAACAACAGATGTTAATTCACTTCACATGTGAATTATCAGATCATTTGTGTCACATGGCACAATATGAATGACACAGATTATCTCCGATTTTGGGCCTCTGCTGGCAAACCCCACCATGCTCGAGGCCTCCAGGTAACACTTGCGCTGAGTGTGTGTGTGTCAGAAGGCGCCATTATGTCTGCACATCTGAGTGATGATGATGTCTCCGCAGAAGGACACGGGAGCCCCTTCGGACCCGAGAGGAGGGCGATGCCTGATGGCAAACAGACCTGCACACGTACGTATGCACAGCCAGCTCACAGGTAATGCAGCACATCCTCCTATGACCACATTCACAGTGTCTGTGGCAGCTGCTGAGTGTCAAAGCAGATATGTTAGCTCGGACAAGGTTCCTGCACTGTGACGCTGATCTCCAACCAGTCCTCTAACTCATTTTAAGATAAAATGGATCAATAGTGTCTTTGCAGAAAGTAGTGTTAGAGTTCTGCCTGTATGAAAATATGAAACATTTGACACGGTGTTATTAACGATGATCATGTTTGTCACATGTCAAAGGTAATCCAAAGTCACTGGATTATGTGACATAATAAGGACACTCTATTAAGCATTAGTAAGGTGTTAGTAAGCGCTTAATCCATCATTTATAAACAAGAACTAATCTTTAATATGTAACTTAGAACATTTTTATTAAAGTCCAAGTAAGTAACAAAGTATTTAGACACTGATACACAAACTGGAACCACAGGCTGCTTAAACGCACTGAAACTTCTACATTTAAAATAAAACAAAACAAAACAATAGTGAGTATTTCTCAGAAAAGTGCAAACAACAGATAAAGTGTTAGCCGCTGTACCATAAACTGTTAGGAAAAACAAGGTTTGACGAGCCACGAGTCAAACTAGCTCTCCACCACATTTTCCTCCTTTAGGAAATGCTCTACAAACCCTACCAACCCTACAAACCCTAAAAACCCTACCAACCCTACAAACCCTAACAACCCTACCAACCCTAAAAACCGTATAAACCCTACAAACCCTATAAACCCTACCAACCCTACCAACCCTACAAACCCTGCCAACCCTACAAAGCCTACCAACCCTACCAACCCTACAAAGCGTACCAACCCTACCAACCCGACAAAGCCTACCAACCCTACAAACCCTACCAACCCTACAAATCCTACAAACCCTACAAATCCTACAAACCCTACACACCCTACAAACCCTACACACCCTACACACCCTAAAAATCCTACAAACCCTACAAATCCTACAAACCCTACACACCCTACAAACCCTACACACCCTACACACCCTAAAAATCCTACAAACCCTACAAATCCTACAAACCCTACACACCCTACACACCCTACAAACCCTACAAACCCTGACATCACAGGTAATTCCAGCTATTTAAACAATGAACAACCACTTCCTGCTGAAGATTACGTAAACATAAAAGTAATCGCTGCACTCGGGGACACTACAGCCAAGTGACACTGTGTTTTAGTTTTAGTGACCTTGTTGAGTTACAGCTGTGTGCGATACTGCATATTTTGGTATCAATCCGCTACCAAGTAAACATGGGCCAGATCGCCGATACTGAAATCGATACCGATACTTTTCAATAAATAAGGTGGATGCTCATTGAATTGCTAAATCTCAATTAATTTTCATGACCATAAGTGTTTTTTGTAATGTTTCCTTTTTTATTATTAGATAGTTAAAACCCAGGACATAATTAGCACAAAGTTTATAATTAAATAGAAAATGTTTTATTATCATTTTTTTAGAAACATGTAAAATAAAAAGTGCCACAAACCAGGAAACAAATGAAAACAAACAAGTACTGTTGAGAAACTATAACACTAAAATTACAATTAAAATCCTCAACAACAAACACAACAACTGGTGAAAATATAAATATATGTAAACAACACCTAAAGCGTCTAAGTCACGTGACGGCGCAGCATCTAAACACAAGAGGGGGGAGGAGCAAAGTGTGCCTGCGCTGACACAGGAGCGGCGAGTCCGGCGACCTGGCTGTTGGTCTTTGCTGAAGCACAGCATTGCAAACAAGAGCAGAACTGAAAGTAAAGAATCGACCAGGCTAGTATCGATCTGATACCGATGCTGACTTGGTATCGATACAATCGATATTTGGATCGATCCGCCCAGCACTCCTGAGTTATCTGACACTGGTTAGCTAACATTAACCCAGTGGTGCCACCTTCTGAACTGGCACAAGTGGGCGCTAAACAGGGCTCCGTGCTGTATATATGTATATATATGTTAAGAAATAAAGAGAGAGAGTTTTAAGAACGGTATAAAAATGATGTTTTTCTGTGTGGATGGTGTGAAGACATTTCATTGTCCATAAACCTGCGGTGAAGTCCTTTCTCTGGTTTACAAACTGAGTACGTGTTATCTCCTGCAAGGGCCAACAAGGGCCAGCGCTGATCCTGTTTACTCCACACACAGCAGACTTTCCCAGGGCTCAGCCTTTTGTAGTGCTTGGTTAAATCATGTCTTCACAGCTGTAGTGAATGAAAGCCTGGCAGGAGTTATTTTTATTCTCTTTACTAAACCAAAGTGAAGGAAGAACAACCCCCTTCCGACTGCTGCAACAAGCAGAGTCCCCTGAGGGCTACAACCCAGGCAGTGAAACAAAGAGGAATATTTAAAAAAAACAAAAAACGCTGAAATGAGAATAACTCAGGAATCTGAAAGCACGTCGGACTCCAAAGGTAAAGTGTTGCACTAGCAGCCATCGAGCTGCTGTAATTAGGTCAGGTGAGAGGCTGGGAAAAAGTTTTAACTTTCTGGACACTTTTATTTTCCTCGGTCTCTTTCCCGGGGTGCTTCCTCTGCCAAATTCCAATATAAAGGGAATCCAGCCTTACCCTTAGCACAGTCTCCCTTTGTTGTACGACACAGTCCACACTGCGCTGGAAACAAAACACGACGCTGCGGTGACTCATCTCAGTTTTGCCCGTCCCATCACTAGCACATTTGTCTTCTCTCTTTGGCGTGGAGCAGCCATCTTGCTCAGAAGCAGATATTCACGTGTCCAAGGATGCTGGGTATCCACGTAGTTGCCCTTTGGGGCTAAGCATCAGGCATGTGCTCGGCATCGTTATCCTAGATGTAATGGGAACAGACCACGAAGCAGCTGGATCAAAGTCCTCTCCGTCCACGCCTCGGCTGCCTCTTTAGTGTCCAGAGTGGGTGTCCAGTCTGTATATTCAGGCAGCTGGACACAACATGTTGATCATCATTACATGGTGCTTCATTTGTTTCTTGATCTTAGACAATGTGTGCGTCTGGCCCGTCTCGACTACCTTCAGGCACTGCGGCCCTCGTCTCCTCCAGACAGCCCTCGCTGTAATGCGACTAATTGGACTGGCCAACAGAGAGCATGCTGTATCTTCTGTGACAGGACCCCCACATACCCATCCACAAAATATGCTAAGAAAATGCTGTCACTTAATTAGCAATAAGGTTTGACCGATTAGGACAGCTCATTTACCGACTGGACAAAAACGGTGTCACATGTCGGGCACTAATCACAGCCTGCACGTGCGCATGTGGATGGTGATGTTATCGCTCTTGACCATTGTGCATGGGGAAATTGGCTGACCTTAATTGCAGTAATTTCGTTAGTAGTTACAGTGTATGACGCGCTGGCTGGACTGTTGCAATCTGTCACCCACACTGTCCATTGTCCAATCAAAATGCTGCTCTCGATAAGTGGCCCATGGCCAAGCCAGCACAGCTAACCAGACAAATGCTATCATTAAGTAATCAAACCAGACTAACAGTCTGTACTTGCAGGGTCCAAATCATTAGGCTTTATGACAGAAACACTAATGCTTGATAGAGTCTGGGGAAGATGTCCAGTCCAGACTGGCAGACAGGGATTGTGCATTGTCTCCCCTTTACAGCAGCAGGCCAATGGAAAACGACAGGGACGTTCAAGGTCTAGTTAAGCAGCTACTACCATACCTTTAAGTGAGCTACAGTGAACTGCAGTGGTGCTATTATGCCACATTTTCAGAAGGAAACAAGCAGAGTTCTCCATTTTTATGCTATTTTCATGCTATTACACCATTTTCAGAGTGCTGAGGTTGTTTTCACTAGGTTCTTTCCAGACCTGCTGAATCAAGAAAGCAGTTAGACAGAACCCGCCTGGCAACGTTTGGAAGGCTAAACAATCACAAAAAGCAGCACATCATGCACAAAACAGCGTCATCAACATCTATCAGTTTGGAAGAGCCGACTCATGATGAACTCGAATAATAAATGGTAAATGTAAATGGCCTGTATTTATATAGCGCTTTACTAGTCCCTAAGGACCCCAAAGCGCTTTACATATCCAGTCATCCACCCATTCACACACACTGGTGATGGCAAGCTACATTGTAGCCACAGCCGCCCTGGGGCGCACTGACAGAGGCGAGGCTGCCGGACACTGGCGCCACCGGGCCCTCTGACCACCACCAGTAGGCAACGGGTGAAGTGTCTTACCCAAGGACACAACGACCGAGACTGTCCAAGCCGGGGCTCGAACCGGCAACCTTCTGATTACAAGGCGAACTCCCAACTCTTGAGCCACGATCGCCCCAACAGACCAGTTGCAGGAACCAAAATATGCTAAGAATTGCACTGGGAGACACACAGAAGTGGAGGATCTATCGGTTTTGTAAGGAATGAAAAGATGAGAGGTAAGTGTGCTAGCCTAACTATTAGCCTAAAAATCCATCATCAGTATTATATGAATCATGATAAAACACACCAAGTATGTTTTGGTTCCTGCAACTGGTCCGTCAGGTTATTGTCTCCCCAGAAACACTTCCCTTGTGCTTTTGGACATCTGTCTCCACTTTCTTTTTTGTGTGCTTTTGCAGCATTTTTCTTATTGCTGCTCTTTTCTTCAGTTGCAGTCCATTTGTCCTCTCGGGGCCACTGTATGATTGCGACCATTCAGTTATATGGAAAGTCTTCATTGATGTCACAGCACAGGGCAGCAGTTTGATCTTTTTTGGTGCACACAGTCAGACTTGTTTTTGTAGCCCGCTGTTGGCCCATAAAACCCTGTGTTGACCAGGTGCTGTGAATATGCACCATGCCTGCCACAGGACACATCTGTGTGCTTAAATACTTTATACATAAGGCACCTTTATTTCACTGAAGGAGCTGAACTGGCACAGTGTGAGCGCAGAAATTACATACGATTGTCTTTAGTCTGTAAAGTTTTCATTTCATTAATAGATGGTTTAAACCAACTTCTTACTTCAGACTGAGTCGATCAATTTGCATGTAAACATTTGTCATCTCGAAAACATAAATAAAAAAGTGAACAGATTTAAATTTGGGGGTTCTTTCAAAGCAGCTAGTGTTCGATAGAGTCTGTAAAAGTGATACTGCCTCTTGTTTGGAACACAGTAATAAAACTTAATAATGAGTTGAATTCAAAGACACATTTTTCATTGTGCTGCTCTCTCAAACCCAACGCCACTCTAACTACAGCCAATCAGACGAACAAACAAACAAGCCCCGCATGCAGACCAATAACAAGTCATCTATCCTCAATTTTCCCTCTCCCCCTTTCACCAGAATGCCTTTCTTCCCCTTTTTTCCTCTCCTCTGGGCAATCTCCAACTCCTCATATACATCTGTACAAATTGATTTCCTCTTTACAAGGGAAGATAATGACTGTGGCGACAGAAATACCTGTAAGTGAGGGATAATTACACTGTGAGACACCACCCGCTGAGTTTCTTTCTCCAAGCTCCCAACAACATGAATTTTAAGCTTCGATGGCACTCAGCGGCGTCACACCAATAAGGGCCAGGATTTGATTAAAATTATAGTTCTTTTGCTTCTGCTTCATCTATTAAGATAGGAATCTTGTTCAGGACATTTTTATATACATGTAAAGAGGGGCTGGTACAATTTAACATTTCTCCCCTGCTGTTAGACATAAAAGCGAACAAGGTGGGGTCTGTAAGCTACCTGCACAAAGCTGCTCGTAACAATTGTACCACGGTCCTCCTGCTCTGCTGTGCTCTCTGCAGCTGTGGGCGAGGTGCTGTTGGACCGATGCAGGCACAAAGCCTGGGTCAGTGGAATCGCATTTTTAACACTTAAGAATTTGACATCAGCAGCTGCATCTTGGGACTGATTGATATCATAATGGGATGAGACGCACTTTCAACTGCTTTACTTGTTATGACACATTTAAGAAACTTGAAGGCCAGTACACTGTAGGACAATCCAGGGACAACATCACAGCACCTACAGGCCACTGGTGGACTTTTCTCACAGCATCCACCCGATACACAGAGAAACAAGCTAATATGTTGTAGTGTCGTTTCTCTGGATGTATTATTATTACAATGTAAAGCGCCTTGAGGTGACTGTTGCTGTGATTTGGTGCTGTGTAAATAAATCTGACGGGACGGGGATGAGTTCCTGCCCCAAGTGGAGGAGTTCAAGTATCTCGGGGTCTTGTTCGCGAGTGATGGGAGAAGGGAGCCGGAGATCGACAGACGGATTGGGGCTGCAGCTGCAGTAATGCGGATGCTGCACCGGTCCGTCGTGGTGAAGAGGGAGCTGAGTGTAAAAGCGAAGCTCTCAATTTACCGGTCGATCTACGTCCCTACCCTCACCTATGGCCACGAGCTGTGGGTAGTGACCGAAAGAACGAGATCGCGGATACAAGCGGCAGAAATGAGCTTCCTCCGAAGGGTGGCTGGCCTCTCCCTTAGAGATAGGGTGAGAAGTTCGGCCATCCGGGAGGGGCTCAGAGTAGAGCAGCTGCTGCTGCACATCGAAAGGAGCCAGCTGAGGTGGTTCGGGCATCTGACAAGGATGCCCCCTGGGCGCCTCCTGGGTGAGGTGTTCCAGGCATGTCCCACCGGGAGGAGGCCCCGGGGCAGACCCAGGACACGCTGGAGAGATTATATCTCTCGGCTGGCCTGGGAACGCCTTGGTATTCCCCCGGATAAGCTGGAGGAGGTGGCTGGGGAGAGGGAGGTCTGGGCCTCTTTGCTTAGGCTGCTGCCCCCGCGACCCGGCCCCGGATAAAGCGGATGAAGATGGATGGATAGTTTCTGCTGACACTCTGGAGAGACTAGTTGTGCTAGGAAGATAACATGGATCCATAGATTGTATTAGACTTTATGTAGCAAGACCACAAAGTGTGGAAGTAAAAGACAAAATACTGAAGGAGAAGAAAGAAATATGGGAACACTATGTACACGAGAATATAATAAATAATAAATAAGGCTGGAAGGGCTATGGAAAATGCACATCTGCCAAAATATTTCACAAAAAAAGACGTCAACATGATAAATACCAAATTGCAGAAACAGAATACAGGTTTGATTAAAAGACCAATGTGACGTCGTCCAATGGTGTTGAAGTGGAAACATCTTTGAGGGTCTGTATCTCACAGCAAACCATATCATTGTCACATGATTCAGTTCAAATACTCCAAAGGTGTCATTTGTGATATCTGCCCTGCTGCCAGCCTTCAGTACGTATCTCAGGAATCTGATATCTGATAAGAGGACTTTCCTTCACTGATGAAGATTCATTCATCATATGGTGTCATGTGACTTTGATTGTAGCCTGGTGCAGGACCGTCTGGTCCGGCTGTAATTTATAGTGATGCTGTTGCTAAATGGGCAAAGTATGCTTGATTAATGACTGCCATCTACCTGCACAGTGGATTTACTGGCAGCTCAAAGAACTACATGCTACGTGCATATGTCTATACCCAGTATCTACAGCTCTGTGGCCTTAACAGAATCACCAATGAATCTAACAGTTTTTGCACTGTGGGAGAAAGAAACCCACACAGGTATGGGTTTGCCCTGAGGTGTGTGTAACCCCTACAACACCATCACCTAAAGTGTGGTCCAGACATGCTGGGCCTCATCCATGCCTTCGTCCATGCCTCTGCGACACACGTGATCAGGTGAATGCATCATTTTGTATCTGGTCTCAGTATGTTCTCATGTTCATGCTGAATCCACGCTGGCTTTGAAGCATCCCATCTGTCTTTTATTGTTTTTCTATTGTGTTTGATCCCTGATTATCACTGTGAGTTATTAAGTTCAATTTGTTATTGTACAAATGATGAAATGAATGTGTTCAAACAACATTTGAATTGGTGACAAAAGCTTCAACTTCTACAGTGATTATCTCCTCTCATTAGTCACCATTTCTCAAATCAAAATCAAAAGCGCCTCCTTGCTTTCACTTTTTTTCCCTCCTTAAAAGTCATCAAACAGGCATTGAGTACAAGCCCTAAACTTCTAAAACAAGCTTCTTCTAGCAAGTGGAAGGAGGAGAAAAAAAGCACAATAGGTGGAAACAAATGAGAAAGGACAAGTTTCTATATTCTGAAGTAAGAGCTAAAAGGTATGCAGATGTCTCCTCATTCCTCTCCTTCCCCGGTGACAGGTATGTCAGGGCTCTGAAAGCCCTTGCAGTATAATTACACGCCATCCTATCTCCCCCCCAGCAAAGTAGGTGTTGCTCGAAAAGGAGCATCGTGCTATTAGATCCCTTCGACTAAAGGAAGGGAAACCCAGGGGAATCGCATCTTTAACAAAGCCCATCTCCTTTGCCTTTAAATATCTCTAGCACCCCCACCCATCCCTCTGAGCCTTGCTATCTGTTTCTCCGCCCAAAGAAGAACTTGTCTTCTCTATATGTGTGTGTGTGTGTGTGTGAGTGTGTTAGCGTGTAAAACAAGGCACTGGTTTAAAATAGAATAGAGAATCATATTTACAGCCTGGTACAAAAATGTGGAGGTAAAGTGGAGCCAGGTCTGTGTGCCTGTGGTCAGTGTAACTGTAGTAGTTTATTGCACAGTTACTTATTTACTCGTTTTAGCAGGTATGTGCACCCATGCTGTTTATGAATGCAGCTCGCTAACACAGTATTCAGCCTCACATACAGCTCGCTCCTACAGCCTCTCTCTTTGCTGTGCACCTAGCATCACAGCACTACCTTTTTCATCTGTCCCATGTTTCCTCTGCTATTGCATTAAATACCTTCAGAACAACATCTCATAGCCTGTGTTTTATTCTCCTACATGTCTGTCCCAGCATGCTCCAGTCACCTCCCTCACACACTCTACCAGTCCACTCTTTCCCTCCTGACATCCACCCTGCTGGGCGCACACAATGACTACATTCAACATCAACTCTTTGATTTCCGGCTTTAAACTAATGATCCCGTCTGATTTTTTTCGACTCCATGTCTCTTCTACACCGAGGTTTGAATCTGCCTCCGGTGCTCCTGGCCTCCGTCCACATTGTCTCCTACACTCCTTCTCTCCATCATGTCAGCCAGCTTATCATCCATAGTCCCTACATTTAAGGTCCCCACTGTCACCTCCAAGCCTACATTTCTTCAGCCTTGCTGCCTCTAAACACGTCTTCCCCTCTTTCTTCTTTCATTGTCAACACTTTCCACTGACACCCTGCTCACTGGTAGAAACAAACTAGCTGCCATCCCAGTTCACTAATCAGAGCAAATCACCAACAAAGGGAAGAATAAATTAGTTACTAAATAACCAAAGTTTTCTTATGAAAACTATTAATTTTGAAAAAGGAACAGTGCAAATGTTTCCAGGGAAGCATTCAGCATCTGTGTGATGTGAAGGACAGATACAAGGCAATTTGATGTAAAACTATAAATGTTAACATAACGTTCAGTGGAAATATTATAACAGTGTTTTTATTCCACTGATGAGTGAATGCTGCTGCTGTCAGGGGACTTTATTCTGTTAGTTTTATTATTATTTCTAATGACTGACTGTGTTTCTATCTCTTTGACAGCGACTGTTATACTCTGTACATCTATGGGGTTATTTTATGCTTTATTCCATATGGTGATTTTGGTATTTAATTGCTTGTAAAGTGATCTTGATTGTCTTGAATGTACCTGTGAATAAAGGTTTCTCCCTATATCATGATTATATTCATTAAATGTACATATCTATATGCATGTGCTGCATATGAAATTGGTGACAAAAGCTTCAACTTCTACAGTTGCATATGAAAAAGAGTTTAACATGATGCACAGATTAACATGAAGGGTAAAAACATGTTCTAATTAACTGCTGCTGCACAGAAACCTCAGTAAGAATAGATTTTTCAGTATTTACACGTTATTGCTCGGTGATGTAATCAAAGTATTTTGTAAGTTTTAAAAATATTTTAGAGCCACAGCTGGAGGAACCTCAGACAGACGATGTCAGTGGAAGGTTTTAGCACACTGAGATATGTAATGATATAATTTTACTGGATGTTAGCTCATCTCTCCAGTTTTCTAATTCAGTCAGAATCATCCTCAACAAAAATATAAGGCTGCACAAAACCTGCGTGTGTTAGGCGCTCTGCTAACCTAAGTAGGTCAAACTATCTGCGAAGAACGCAACTCCACAAACTTTCCATCGTCAACGCCTTTACAGGCGTGCGTGGGGTGGGGGTGGGGGGGTATCACTTGTCACAAACTTGACACTTCTCTCCCTTTCCAGAGGAGGAGGAGGAGGAGGAGGAGGTGAGGGAGAAAAGAAAGAAAAGAAAAAAACTCCAAAGGACTGCTTCGTTGTTCTGAAGTTTCCCACCCTTCTCTGCATTGCCTATCATTACTACTGAAATCAACACTTACCTTTTCAATGACAACCTGGCAAATTGCCAGACATTAAGGGGAAGTGCATGAGGCCTGGAGTGTGTGTGTGGATGCAGGCTTGTTGTTTGTGTGTGTGGGTGCGGTGGGGAGGGTGACTGTCTAATGCCTGGTCCCAGGGGCAGGAGGCAGGATGCTAAAATAGCTTCATGCCTGCGCCTGCTCCGGAGCAGGATGGAGTTTTGGTTAAAAGGTTCCTGCTTTTTTTCCAGCCCTGTGAAAACACGAGCAGGTTTCATCTTTAGGGACCCCATTACAAGGCGCGGTGAAATTATCTGAACTAGATTAAACCTGCTGTGCTCTCAGACAAAACGATCCGTACAAGAACAGCTGGAGAGGAAAACGCTAAATCCCACAAAACCACCCTCTTTACATTTTTCCAAACGGGAAGAAAAGGGACAGCGTATGTGTGTAGTAATGCATTTGAGTGCAATAAGCTGCAAAAATGACAAAATAGCCACGGCCAACTGCTCTTCTTCCAAATTTCCTTACATCTCACAGTAGTGCAGAAACACCTGTACAAGGAGAGCAGAATCCCACGCCTGTAACAGAGTGTGAGATGCAGGCTTTAACCTGAGAGGAGGTTTTTGCAGTGTTTGGGACTCGTCTGATGTTTTTCACGATCCACAGACAGAATAGGGGAAGCTACCAGATTGCAGCAGAGCTCGGTGGAGAAATAATCACTGCCACAGCAAATTCATCTGTTCTGCGATAACGGTACATTTCAAAGAAGTTGTCCAACACCTCAACTCTGAAATGTTCTCTTATATACTGATAACTACAGCACTATGGCCATTTGTGTATTTGCTCAAAAAACTTTTTCTATATGTATGGAAATTTACCGAAGACCAGCACGTAGCTAGAGACAAGGAAAAGAAAGCATTACATTTGAAACGATGACCAAAAAGAACATGGATGCTGAGAAATCGCTGTAACGGATTCATGCTTTGCTCCGTTCGATAAACGGCGGGTGTAACGAGTGTGCATACAGGTGAATACAAGCTTGGAAAGAAAAGCTTCTGGACTTCTTTGAAGACGTTTCACCCCTCATCAGAGAAGGTTACCTCGCAGCCCGTTGTTCATTCAGTGGGCTGGTTTGAGTCATTGTGCAAAGGTCTGTTTATAAGGTTGGAGACCTGCAGTCAGCTGAGACTGAAGAAGATACCTGGTGACGAAACGTTTCTCCCACTGAAAATGTCCAGATGAACAGAATCAACCTTTTGGGATCTCACCCAAGAAGTTTCAGGCTTCGTCCACACTCAGACGGCGCTTTTGGTCAAGGAAAACAGAGCTTTTTGAAAATGTTCCCCAAAGTGGATAGATTTGAAAACGTTGTTTCCGTGTCACAGTGTGGACTGTTTAAATGGAGGCTTTGGAAAACCTGACCAATTTTAGTCATGTGATGCACTCATGTGACCAATTAAACTAAGATAGCAGAGGGAGGCTCCAAACAGCTTTTCTTCAACTTCTTTAACTCTCACTCACTTTTGCAACTTTGTGCTTTTGTGTTACTCACAGAAGCAACTCCACCTCATTGTTAGTCCATTTAAAAAACGTTTTCCTCGACGTTTCAAAGAGCAGGGAAAGTAAATAAACGGCAGACAGAAATAACGCAGGTTGAATTGTCTTGCATTTCATGCATGCTCAGTACAAGAACATAAGCATTTTCAGTGTGGATTAAAACAATTGAAAATGATAGCGTGCAGCATTTTTAGACAAAAACACTGCTTTGAAAATTATCTGGATTAGTGTAGACGTAGCCTGAGTGTCACGGTCTGGCTGGCAGACCGTGGGGAGATGGGGAAATAGGACCCAAACGCCGGACTCTTCAGTGCAACAGTGTTTATTTACAAGGTGGTGAAGTAAACAACAATAAATCCCCAGTTTCCCAGACTCCCGTGTAGTGTCTTCTTCCCAAAAGTCCCCGTGTAGTGCTCTCTGCCCCAGTGTCCCTGCACTCCCCGTGCTCACTGCTCCTTCTCGTCCCACACTCCTCCTGAGGGGAAAACAATAGAGGCAGCCGTTAACACTTATCCCAGCAGGCATACACTCACACTTGACTTGTTTGAAGACTGACGTGTAGTCAAACGCAATAATCCCGCGTCGGTGGAAGCTCCATCGCTCATCTAAATAGCTCCCCCGACGAGCCCAGATGAGGAGCAGGTGTGCGGCCAGGACTTCGGGTGTGGCCAGCCCTCAAGTTAGACCACGCCCCCAGGGCTGAAGGTGCCTGTAACTTGGCCACAGCAGAAAGGCAAAACACACACATACCTGCCTACATACAGATGTGCATAGGGGCAGTGCAGACAACACACCAAATAATAATAATAATAATAACAATAACAGTCACAGTCCCCACTGCCCACGGACCCCGAGTCCCCAGAGCCGGGTCCGTGACAGTACCCCCCCTCTAAGGGTCGGCTCCCGACGACCCAAAACACAACAAAAACCACAACCCAACCATCTCAGGGCGGGCGGCGGGGGGGAAACAGGACGGAGGGCCGGAAAACCCCAGTTCAAAAGTCCAACCACTGCCATGGTGGCAGCAACAGTTCTTGCGGCCGACCCAGTGGACCGCAAGCAGGCAAAACCCGCTATGGGTCAGGCAGTGGTGGGAAAACCGTTCGGGCGGCCTACCTCCAACCCCGTGATGGGAGCAGAACCCTTCAGGCGGCCTGCCATGGATCCGGTGGCGACGGCGTTGCAGTTCCGGCGGGCGGCCACGGGTCCGGTGGCGGCGGCGTTGCAGCTCCGGCGGGCGGCCACGGGTCCGGTGGCGGCGGCGTTGCTGCTCCCGCCTCAGCACAACCCACGATTCCCGATGTACCGGCCGGGCTGCAGGACGTGGCGGCCGGGCTGCAGGACGTGGCGGCCGGGCTGCAGGACGTGGCGGCCGGGCTGCTGGACGTGGCGGCCCCTATGGCACGCCGACCTCCAGCTCTGGCTCAGCGGATCCCTCCGGACCTCCGAGCTCCTCCGGTGGCAGCGCGGGCTCACCAGGCTCGCTGAGCTCCTCTGCTGGCAACGCCGGTCCCTCCGGCTCGTTGAGGTCCGCCAGCAGCGGTGCGGGCTTCTCAGTGGGTGGCTCGCTGAGCTGCTCCGGCTCACAGTGCTCCTCCGGCATTAGTTCGCTGGGCTCCTCCGGCATTAGCTCGCTGGGCTCCTCCGGCATTAGCTCGCTGGGCTCCTCCGGCTCTAGCTCGCTGGGCTCCTCCGGCTCTGGCTCGCTGAGCTCCTCCGGCTCGCTGAGCTCCTCCGGCTCGCTGAGCTCCACAGCTGGCGACGCGGGCTCCCCCCGCTCGCTGAGCTCCTGCTCGGGCAGCGCGAGCTCCACCCGCGGCTCCCGCTCGCTGAGCTCCTGCTCGGGCAGCGCGAGCTCCTCCTGCGGCTCCCGCTCGCTGAGCTCCTGCTCGGGCAGCGCGAGCTCCACCCGCGGCTCCCGCTCGCTGAGCTCCTGCTCGGGCAGCGCGAGCTCCTCCTGCGGCTCCCGCTCGCTGAGCTCCTGCTCGGGCAGCGCGAGCTCCTCCTGCGGCTCCCGCTCGCTGAGCTCCTGCTCGGGCAGCGCGAGCTCCTCCTGCGGCTCCCGCTCGCCGAGCTCCAGCTCCGGCTCGTTGAGCTCCTCCAGCAGCGGCGCTGGCCCCCCAGCTGGCTCGCTGAGCTCCTCCGGCTCGCTGAGCTCCTCCGGCTGCAGCGCGGGATCCCCCCGCACGCTGAGCCGGTCACCCGGCGGTGACGACGGCGACATGGCAGCAGCAGGCGGTGGATGCGGTGGCAGAGCAGTGGATGTGGAAGGTGGAACAGATGATGACTGACCGACTAGCTGGGCAGCTAATTGAAGTGAGGGTGATATGTCCAACATGAAGGGTGGAGAGGAAAACAATGTTACCGCTGGCTCAGCAATTTCCAGGGGGCCAGAGGCAACTGAGGCCTCCAGTTCAGCCTCTGGGGAAGCCCTGGGGAGAATCTCAGCCTCCCGATTGTCTGTAGTGGCAGGCTCATGTTCTAGCACTGGGTCCGCGGCTCCTCGTGCGGTCAGTCCAGAGTCAGCTGGTTCTTCCCAAACCACAGGAGTGAGGTGAGCTACGGTTTGACGAGGATGACGCCGGCGCCGTCTCTTTCGTGTTGGCGGGGCAAAGGAACCTGTCCCCTGTTCATCTGTGACTGGATTCGTTAAAATGACAGGGTCCGGTCTACTCACTGTGGTGACCAGCACTGCCGGTCTTTGGTCTGCTGGCACAGAGGCCATTGAAGAAGTGAGAGGAGATGGAGTAGGGCGCCGTCCTCCTTGCAGTGGAGGGTCCAATAGGTGAGCAGCAAGCGGCGGTGGGAAAACCTTCCGCCTATTAAGAAAAAAACCAGGCAGCGAGGGCTGCCAGGGAGGCAGCCGCATCCTCCTTGCCCGGACAGCCTAAACCAAACAGTTCAAAGCTAGAGCTCGCCCTCAACACAGTTACAATTTGAATTAGTTTTGCAATGTCCAGAAAGCTCATGGAACAGGTGGTTGAAGACAGGAAGGCATCAAAAAATACGACCTGCATGTGTCTCTGATGTGGATCCGCCGCCTGGATAATGCTCCGACAGTATTTCCAGAGCTGGGCGAGCAATTCCTCCTGTGAGACGGTCCTTGAGTCCGCTGGGCCCATAGCGGCGGGATTATTCTGTCACGGTCTGGCTGGCAGACCGTGGGGAGATGGGGAAATAGGACCCAAACGCCGGACTCTTCAGTGCAACAGTGTTTATTTACAAGGTGGTGAAGTAAACAACAATAAATCCCCAGTTTCCCAGACTCCCGTGTAGTGTCTTCTTCCCAAAAGTCCCCGTGTAGTGCTCTCTGCCCCAGTGTCCCTGAACTCCCTGTGCTCACTGCTCCTTCTCGTCCCACACTCCTCCTGAGGGGAAAACAATAGAGGCAGCCGTTAACACTTATCCCAGCAGGCATACACTCACACTTGACTTGTTTGAAGACTGACGTGTAGTCAAACGCAATAATCCCGCGTCGGTGGAAGCTCCATCGCTCATCTAAATAGCTCCCCCGACGAGCCCAGATGAGGAGCAGGTGTGCGGCCAGGACTTCGGGTGTGGCCAGCCCTCAAGTTAGACCACGCCCCCAGGGCTGAAGGTGCCTGTAACTTGGCCACAGCAGAAAGGCAAAACACACACATACCTGCCTACATACAGATGTGCATAGGGGCAGTGCAGACAACACACCAAATAATAATAATAATAATAACAATAACAGTCACAGTCCCCACTGCCCACGGACCCCGAGTCCCCAGAGCCGGGTCCGTGACACTGAGAGTATCTCTGGCAGGGCCAGGGACCCCCTATAGAGATTGACGGACCACGTGACTTTCGTGCATTGCATGCCGGGAACTCGTGGCAAAACAATCCAAGTACCACATCAAACGTAAACATTTGCAGCACCGCAAAACGTTTATTCTCCGGTTCCAATACCTTGTTGCTTTTTCTTTGCTGCACAAAAAGGTTATGTACAAAACAAAGGAGAACAATGCTGGTCCGTATAAAGACAGACTTGATGAAAAGTCAAAGAAAAGATACGAGGAAAAAAATCTAAGGAGTGAAAGGGTCAGACCCTTACGAGCACACAGAGTGGACAAAAGACGTTAGCGTGCTGCCCAACTTTCACCACGCTCATATTTATAATTATATGGTTCTTGGAGTGAGTGCACACACTCATGAAGTTTAGTAACTTCAGGTCACTGCAACAAGCCCAGGTACAGTTTACCGACGGATGGGTGCAGGACCTTGAAATGCACCGTGTAGAACGACAGACCATCGTACGTATCATAAGTTTACCAGTCTCACAAATCGTCGTCATAAATACACATTCGTTAACCGTTTATTAATATAACCTTTGAGCTCAACGGTAATTAATTAGTAGTGGAAATAATTTCTGGTAGCATTACAGAAATGTAGCAGTGACAATAATACTGTATGCTGTAATCGCAGTGGACAATTAGTGATACAATACAACTGTTTTATCCTGTGAATAAAAGTATATGTTTTTGTCAATGTACCATAATAACAGAAGCGAAACGCAATATTGTGTCAGGACAATTCACTATTTATGCACAATAAATAAAGGAGCATAGCGTGACCATTTCTGTTCAGCGCCAGACTTGCTTGTAACCTATATCACCAATTATGTTAAGAAAAATGACATATTAACTACTACAAAACTCTGACCTCTGTGTAAATGCTTGGAGCAGACTAACCTGTGAGCTGGAGTGTTCTGGGACGTTATATTTGATCTTTGAATGGCTGCAATCCAGTCGCCTCTTTGTTACTTCGGAAACACGACTCGAACAATTTCTCTTCAACGACGTAATCTGATAACAACCGATCTCTTTACCCGTCAACTTCCCGTGGCTGTCATGCGACCGGCTATTGCAGTTAATAATACAACAGCTTCTTGCCATTTTTTGTGTTTCTTTTTATCGCTGTGTGACTGATTTTAATTGAAAGCCTGCGTGTGCTAGTACCTCTTGCCACGAGTTCCCAGAATCCTTTGCGGTTTTGCCCCTGAATGACGTCACATTTTCAATCTGTATTGATCCTCTGCCTAATCACACAAGCCACGGTGTGAACGGGTGTGGGTCACAATCGGCCAAGGTTTCGGGTGACACTTACAGAGGTGTTCGCTGAAACTCTTCTTCATTAAAACTCAATGCAGCGACTGGAAGAACCGATCCTTTTAAGGATCCAAACCCAGCAACAAATGCATTCCCAACTCGGAGACCACAGCATTCTATCTCTAATGTAAATACACAAACCATGCAAATTTGTCATTCGGTTGCTTTCGTCAGTTCCACAAAGCTGAGTCCTGATCAACAACCCAGACACATCCTGTATCAGCAGTCTCCAAAGGGGCAGGAGCCTCCGTGCTTTCCCTCAGCTCTCTCCACTGAATTGCTCTGCATTCATTTCCATTCTGCAGTCTTTTGCTTTAAAAACCCTTACAATTGTAACCTGTTTTGCATTTGCCCCCACCCCACCCCCCGTCTGGGTTGGGAAGATGCTGCTGTCCGTGTGCTTATTCAGAGAGAAATGGCCTTTTGTCTCTGCTGCTCTCAGTCACAGAAGGTCACGCAGGCTTACCCCGCTGAATAAAGCCTCGGCCATTGTTATAATTTGCATTGATGCATAGAGGGGAGCGATGGGGTGGCAGAGGGCGAGGGTGGGTGTATGTGTGTTTATGTGTGGTAGTGTTCGAAGGGGGAGGTCAGCGTACCGTGAGGCAGGCAGGGTGGGAGGAGGTTATGCAGAATGACAGTGTCTTTGCTTGGAAATGTGAACAATGGATGGACAGTGTTTTTTCTTCTTCTCCCTAAACCGCCACGATCACTGACGTACACACACATCGTCCTCGTAACTCACCCCTGGGAGAACGAAGGCCTCATTCTCCAAGGTCAGCGGCAAGGACAGAGCCGGGACAATTAGTATGCAGAGCAGGAGTGAGGTGTCATTTAAGGGTATTGCTCTGATGCAATTACATTAGTTAGGCCAGGGAAGAATTCCCCATGTGACCTCAATCATATGTGGAACTGAAGGAGGAAGAGAGGAAACTGGCAAAAAGGATCACCTGAAGCCTCTTCTTATCACCACCTCACCTTATCTTATTTGCTTTACCTACAAATGTTCAAAGGGGGCAGAGGTGACAGATGAACAGAGAGATCATTGGCTACTCTCTTTACATGGTGATGGGAATCTTATTAAAAGAATATCTTAGAACGTGTTGTTGAAGAAATATCAGCTTGTGCACTTTCAAAGAACTAACCCCCCCCCACACACACACATTACATAAACGTTTTAAACTGACTTGCCTTTCTTTGAGTGAAATAAGTATTTGATCCTCAAGCAAGAAATGACTTGGTATTTGATGGAGAAACACTTGTTGGCAAGTGCAGACTTTTCCTGGTCACCAGGTTTGCAGACATCTCAGGAGGAATTTCCTAATGCCAGAACCTCGGAGAGTTTGGTTGCCCTGTGGCAGCTCGACGTTTAATCTCCCTCCCATTGAAGTCTGGAGACTAGCAAGACCACACCTTGAGCATAATGTGCTTCTTTAGCCACTCCTTTGTTGCCTTGGCAGTATGTTTTGGATCATTGTCACGCTTCCATCTATGAGCCATCTTCAGCGTTCCGGTTGAGGGAAGGAGGTTCTTGTTCAGGACCCCGTCAGTGGCCCCAACAGAAGAACATCCCCAAAGCTTAATGCTTCCCTCTGTGCCTGACTGTGGGGGACTGTGTTTGGGTCATAAAGCCTTCAGATTAGTGGATTACCTGCTCCACCTCCAGTGGCGTGTCTAGAAAATTTTTGTTGGGGGGGCCAGGTAGGGGCACAGATTTGGAGAGGGGTGGCAGATTTAATTGGCAGATAATGTTTAAAAAAAAAAATTCTACCAACCATTAACCATAATTCAATAATCCTATAAACCTAATAACCGAATGCGCTTTTAACTCTTATTAGAATGAGATTTTAACCACTACGGTGCAAAGTTTTTAGATACTGCGTTGATAAAGTACAAGAGATACAATCAGTGCTTTGTCAGTGTTTACTCAGCATTCAAGGACATCAATATTTGCATAGTATTTTTACTGACATGTAGTGCACATATGTTTTGGGCAAAAACATTTTTGAATATTAAAATACGAACATTTGTAACAAACAATTGACAAATTAGCCAATGCAAAACTTTCTCTGCCTGTTAAAAAAAGAAGATAATCTTCTCACAAACTGGTGTTTGATTTTGAAACAGGAAAAAAGTGGGGAAACAACTGAAAAGACTAACATTTGAATAAAACCTGAAAGCAAGTAAATACTTTCTATGCTGCCTTATGGTAAACTTTGGTAATATTGATAAAGAACAACACTGGCTGATGATGAAATACATTCAGCTGGCATGGTGACACTGCCAGTATTAACCTGCAGGGCTGGACTGGGACAGAAAATCGGGCATTTTGACTACTGACCGGCCCACCAGGTAGTAAAGCCATAAAGACTTTGAATGAAAACAAACCCTGTTGCGACAGTGATGTACAGTCTTTTTGGTATATGTATGATTTCTATACATTTTACGTCAGATAAAAACTTTGGTTGTAAGATTTAGATAATTATTTAATAAAAGCTAGGTATTTTAAATGAGAATAAGAAAGAAAAGTATGTCTTTGTGCCCCCCTCTCCCTGTTAATGCCCTACCTGCCCCCCTGGCAACACTTTGCTAGACCCGCCCCTGCACAGTTACCAGCTGTCAGCTACGTAGAAAAGGATCCTGGTGTTATTTGTCTCTCAGAAACAGCTCATAACTTCCCTTCAACTCATTCATGTCACCTAAAAGGTAAACCTGTTTCTCCATCACCTGTTCAGCTCTGATGGTTCAGTAAGGACATCTCCTGGTTTCATCTTCATGTTTCCCTCTCACCACATATCCAAACCGACATCATGACTAGCAGCTTTACAGCTGTGGCTCCAGCAAACATCAGCTGATACTAGAAATTAATATTAAATAAATTCTAACAACAGCTGATCAAGCTTAAACGTGCTGCTGTTGTTTAGCGCGACATCCGCTGGTTTCCTCTTTCTGGCACAAAGTGGGAGATAAACAAGAGAGCCGATCAGCTGATCATTGATCAGTTTCATGATTGAAGCAGCAACAGGAGAGGGAGGGGGAGAGAATGAGAGAAGAAGAGGCAGCTGTGCAGCGTAAAGACAGAATAAATCCAGCTTTGTGTCTTTTTTCCATTCTAGCTAAAGTCCGGGACAAACTGCGTCTCTTCTCAGCTCAATACGAAACGTGTAATATTTTCTCTGAATGAGGGACCATTCCATTTTTTTAAGGAGCCGTTGGCAACTCTACTAACTAACCTTATGAATAAAATAAAGTTCACTATCAGTAACATCATAGCAACCGAACAGCTGTATAAAAACTCCGTCAAGCTGGCTAGAACGCAGTATGAGTTATTGTAACTGACAGTAAAAAGTCAGCACAACGAAAATAAACTCCACCTAAACTTGGTTTATATCTGACCCAGATAGACTGCAGGTCATAACTTCTTACCTGAAGTTCAGTTCACCTGACACTCGGACTGGTGGCTGCCTCGGGTCTCTCCTCCTGCCTCCCCTTCCCTCATCCACCTGCTGGCCTCTGTGGATGCCCCGCCATAGCCACCACCAAACAACGGAGTTATTTCTACACATCGACCTGCATCTGGCCAATCCACCACCTCTCATTGTTCATGCCGTTACAAAAAAAATAAAAAATAAGTCAAATAAGCCCGATGGCCAGTCCAGCTATGTTAACCTGCAACCAAATCTGCAGCTCCATACAGCAATGTTACGACTTAGATTACATCTTATAACTCAGAACTCTTATGTTAGCTGCCCTCAGTAGCATACTGTCTGAAATATTTGACGGCTGCAATAATTCTTTAAGTGTTATTTTTTCCTTGGTATTCTAATTTCACCTTAGTTTACTAAACTCAACAAACTTGATATTACTTACCGGGACATTCATTCTGTCCTCATTTTCTTTCACCGAAAAATTGTTTCCTGCAGTGCCGTCTTTCTGCTTGGCTCTCCTACCTTTGCTAACGTGATGCACATAGCGCAGAAGCCGATGCTGCATTCACTTACACTCGGATATCTGAGCGTCACCGTGAAAACATAATCGGACATTTGATATTTGATTGAATTTTATTTTTTGCCTTTGGGGTGGCACCTGGGGTGGCCAGTCTGGTTGGGGGGGTGGCCTGTGCCCCCCCAGGCCACCCCGCTGGACACGCCATTGTCCACCTCCTGAGCTACTGTGAAACTTTTGTGTTAGTATTATGCGACGGTGTAAAACCAACACAACAGTAAAACATGGTGAAAAATAAAACAAAGACAGAATGAATGTTTTAAAGTATCCTAGGCACCTGAAGTGCTTTGCCTTAAACAGGCTGCTGCTGCTTGAAAACCCTCCAATGTGGCTGAATTAAAACAATTCTGCAAAGAATAGTGGGCCAAAATTCCTCCACAGCGATGAAAGCAGTTGCAAACGCTTGATTGCAGTTGTTGCTGCTGGGATGATACAATCAGTTAATGTGTTTAACTGATTGTACTTTTTTACACAGGGCCAGGTAGGTTTGGGAAGCTTTTTCACTTAATACATGGGGTGGGGGGTCAACAGCTGTAAAGATGTGACCCCTTCATTCAAAGGGATTAAAGTGACTCCTGCGTTTTCTGCTCTCTGCTGCTTGTCAGTCTCATCAGTTTCCTTGAGTGTTGTTAAAACAGCCAGTGTTTTTTTCTATTAGCATCCATCAGGTTACCAGCTTGTAGTGGCGATGCATTTAGGTTGTATTTTAGCCACATGCTAAACATGCAAACTTCCAAATAAAGTGTTTCTTTCTTTACTGCTGCCCATAATAATGGATATTTAATGATGTTGTGTTTTAAATGTTCCTGTTGTGGAGTAGACAGTCAGAGTATTTTCTTTGCCATAGCAGTTAACTGTGGCCTCAGAGGGAAAATGAAATTTGCTCCTCCACCAACACCCTTTTCCTTGCTTTTTTGAGAAATCTCTGCCTGGGTTGTAAATTTTTCCCAATTCTTACTCATTCACTCCTTCTATCTTTCTCCCTCTTGTCTGAATTAATGAGATGGGGTTTGATCAGGGCAGCCAAGTGTTCAGTGGGAAATCTCACAGCCCGCCTTGTGTCCCGTAATAGAATTTGCATCTAATGCATACATAAATCAAACATCTTTCTGGACATTTTCATATGCATAATGTCATTTCATCCGGTTTCTTTCCAAGTGGGGAGCTGTGCTGGGCTGAGGGTGGTCTAGTGTTGGGTATGTTTTGGGCTGGGAAGGGGGTTATATGTAGGTGGCAGTGGGGTGTTGGTACAGAGAGGTTAGTTTGTTTTCATGTTCTTTTTTTTTCTTACTTCTCTCCTTCTGTTCCAGTTTCGTACTTTTTTGACTTTGTCTTAATGCTTTCAATTTATTTTGCTGACTGCGTAGCCGTGGTGTGAAGCCATGCTTCGGAGATCTTTGGGGTTTGGTTGTCAGATATCTGCATTGAGTTTAAAAAAAAGGCAATACATGTGGATGTGTGTGTACATCCTCACGCCGCCATCGGTGTGTGTGTCTGAGGCATGTTGATGGGTGTTCAGAAGCAGTAGCAGAAGCTGCTTCATCACATCGCTACCTTATTCTTGAGGGCTTTGTTATGTAAATGCAAGAGAAAAAACTAGTAGATTCAAAGTGCTTTTTCTTCTCAAGGAGGTAGGGGATAAAAAAGAAGCAAGTGACAAGGTGTCTTGATTGTCCTTAGTGCTTTGCTAGTCTCGCACTAACAAGCCTTGATATTGTAGAAATTCCATTTGCAGTCGTCTCAATTTGCATGTCTTGGACAGTTCTTATGCACACTATTAACTCTCCGTGCTTCCACTGCTGTGGAGACAGAATGTGATTGTACTGGACCAAATGTACAGTCAAGTGTCCAAGTTGTGTGGCAATAATAATAATAATAGTAACACACACACACACACACACACACACACACACACACACACACACACACACACACACACACACACACACAAATAAATGAATATGACTGTTCGCGACTGAGATTTGTGTATATATGATAGGAAACACCTGATATTGCATCACTTATTCCCTGATGATTCAAGCTTTTAAAGGTGACCTATTCTGCTTTTTCTTTTTTTAATTTATTGTTACAAAGTGAACATTAACATAAAACATGGTAAAAGCTTCAAAAAGTGCAATACTTGCATGTATGGCCCAATATAATGGGGGTACGGTTTCAGGTGCCTTGAGCGGCATGTCCTGGGCAGCGAGCCACACCTGTCCTGGTGAATACTCCAGTGCCGGAGTGCGATGACGGTCCGCGTACCTCTTGCTCTGAGACACTGTGCTTTCAGGATTGGTTCCAAGCCTGCTGGCGGTGTTCCCGATGGTGTTGGACCGATGGGATTGTGCGAGCTCAGGTTCTTAGGGGGAGTGGATATTCCAGAGTAGGGCTGGGCCATATCATACCGTTCACGGTAACACCGGTATAATTTTGGGCAACGATAGAAGAATGAAATATCGCGATAGAATATGGGTAAAACGCGCATGCGCAGTGCCTTTGTTTTCATACGCACACGTCGGAAAAAGCATGGCGGCGAAAGCAAATCGTTGAATGAAACACAACTTCACTGGTGTGGAACTGGTTTAGCTTTCGTCCGTCAGATACACAACAAAGCACAATTTTTGGTAGCGCATGCTAGCGGGCCGTCGTTATTACCGTGTTGTTTGGAAAATACGACACTTTAAATCAATCCTTTGATTTTTCTGAAAGTCGACAGAGCCCCTTATAATCCCGTGTGCTTTATGTATGAACTCTGGTTGTGTTTACTGACATTGAAACGATTTTATGTGCACGGCGCTCGAAAATCTGTCAAATGTTTCAGTACGACTTTGCTAAGCTACGAAGCCGCACCGCTTGATGGATTGTTGGAGCATTACGGCTATCGTAGGCGGAGCCTCACGGAGTGATACGTACTGGGCTTCAATATAATATTACCGAATTGTGTGTGTATAACCTCTTTTTAAGTTTTGTGGATATTATACATGGTTATGCTGAGGATAACACAATAATTCCCTCTAAGCTTTTCACCAAGTTGACGGGCCTAGGACTCAGCTGATCACTGTGTCAGTGGATCCTCAACTTCCTCACAGACAGACCCCAATCAGTGAGGGTGGGAAAACAAGTCTCCCCCTCCATCTCACTCAGCACTGGAGTGCCTCAGGGCTGTGTTTTAAGCCCCCTGCTGTACTCACTGTACACTTATGACTGTGTAGCCACATCTGACACCACCTCCATTGTCAAGTTTGCTGACGACACTGCTGTTGTGGGCCTGATCTCCGACAACATCGAGACGGCCTACCTGGAGGAGATTAGGAACCTGGAGACCTGGTGCCAGGAGAATAACCTCCTCCTAAACATCAGCAAGACTAAGGAGCTGATCGTGGACTTCACTACAAAGCAGGCGAGGAATTACAAACCCCTCATCATCAGTGGCACCGATACCTGGGTGTCCACATCACTCAGGACCTGTCATGGTCCTGTCACATCAACACCCTGGTTAAGAAAGCCCGTCAGCGTCTCTTCTTCCTCAGAAGACTTAGAGACTTCCATCTGCCACTGAAGGTGCTCAAGAACTTCTACTCCTGCACCATCGAGAGCGTCCTGACGGCAAACATCTGCACCTGGTTTGGGAACAGCACCAAGCAGGACAGACGAGATCTGCAAAGGGTGGTGCGCTCGGCAGAACGCATCATTCAATCAGAGCTCCCTGACCTGCTGTCCATCTACACCAAGCGGTGCAAGTCCAAAGCTAGGAAGATTATGATGGACCTCTCCCATCCCAACAATGGACTCTTCTCACTGTTGAGGTCTGGGAAGCGCTTCCGCTCCCTTAAGGCCAAAACAGAGAGAATGAGGAGGAGCTTCTTCCCCCAGGCTATTCGGGGCCTGAACCAGGTGTAGGACTGGACTCTCCCAAACACGTCACTATAAGACTGGACTCTCACACACGTCACCACATGCACCACCACACATTTCCTATAATCCTATAATTCCTATAATTTATAATCCTTATCTTTATAATCTCTTCTGCTATTTGCACATTCTTTACTGTAAATTCCTAAGTTAATTTGTAAATTTTTGTAGTAAATTGTAAATATTGTAAAACTTTTCTTCTGTCATTTAATGGTCGGGCATTGTACAGCTACAAGCATTTCACCCCCATGTCATACTGTGTATGGTTGTGTGTGTGTGACAAATAAAATTAGAATTTGAATTTGAATTTGAATTTGATATGTCGGCCAGTTTCCACTGGAAATGCCTTTTGGTTAAACTGTCAGCAAGGAATTTGCATTTGTACAGTTACATTTTTATATAACTTTAATTCACATAAAACAGCTGCTTGTTTAAGTGAAAATACATTGCTGTTTTTTTTTTTTGCACTAATAAAGTTGAGGAGTTGTAAAGTATTTTGTCAAGTGTCAATTATATCGTCAGTTATATCGTTTTCCAAGTTTGAAAGAAGTATTGTGGGCACCTGTCAGAGGCTATTTTTAATGGGACTGCCATGGAGTCTAAAACATGATCTACTAGGACTTTGGTAATTTCAGAGGCAGATGGGAGTTTACAAAGATGAGCTGCTTTAGAGAATCTGTAAAGGATTGTAAATGACAGTCTAACCGTTAGATGGTGGGAGGCCGGTAACAAAGTCTAATGTGATGTGATAATGGCTGCGCGAGCAGCTGCAGGCACGTTATGCCGATCAGTAGGTCGAGTCCCCGGGTCAATGTCTCTGGGAGGTCCTGTTAGAGAATAGAGGTTTCAGTGTCCCAGGTAAGATTTCTGATAGAAGAGGTGGATGGCAGAATGTGCTCAGGGGTGGACTGATCTGAATCTTGGGAGGACTCTCAAGAGACAGTGTCTGCCTTAACAGTCCTAGAACCTGGGCGATCGGAGAGATCAAGGAAAAAATGCCTAAAGAATAATGTCAGGAAAAGAAAGCACAGAGTTGGAGCGTACCTTGGGGTGGACTGCTCGAACCTTGGGCAGGTCCATCTTCACCTGCTATAACAAAGCCCAGGAAAGACATGAAACTCACATTTCTCCACTTTCTCTTTCTCCAAGCTGCTGAAGGACACTGCGCACATGGGTCTGGTGTTCGGCCGGAGTTCTAGAGAATATGAGAATGTCGTCCAGATACACAAAAGCAACATGACGGAGGAAGTCTCTTGAAACATCATTGACGAGGGACTGAAGACAGCTGGAGCATTGGTGAGGCCAAAAGGCATGACTAGGTATTCAAAATGCCCCACCTGGGAGTTAAAAGCTGTCTTTCACCTGCCGCCCTCGCAGATGGGGGCAAGATGGTATGCACTGTCGAGTGATTCAAACACTGAATAATTAGAAGCAGGGGATATTTATTGTTTATGGTGATGTCATTTAACCCCGATAATCTAGGTGTTTTAATAAGCTTTTTGCTTTGATCACCCATAAGACAGAACCTCTGCAGCAAATCACTTTTGGGAAACCATAACACTTTTTACGCTCACATCTCCAGATAATCCACTCATCCTTGGTTTTCCCTGGCAAGGTACAGTGATTAATTGGATTTTATTTTGTCGTGCCCAGTGTCTGTGATCTTCCTTCAGGCCCCATCACCAGAGGTGTGGACTCGAGTCACATGACTTGGACTCGAGTCAGACTCGAGTCATTAATTTTATGACTTTAGACTTGACTTGAAAAAATGTTCTAAGACTTGTGACTTGACTTGGACTTTTACACCAATGACCTGGGACTTGAATTGGACTTGAACCGGTTTACTTGAAAAGACTTGATATTTTACCCCAAATACAAAATTTAACATGCATATTATATAGAGATTGAAAATGTGACGTCATTCACGGGTAGAACCGCAAAGGATTCTGGGAACTCGTGGCAAGCGGTACTAGCGCACGCAGGCTTTCAATTAAAATCAGTTATACAGCGATAAAAAGAAACACAAGAAGCCGTTGTATTATTAACTGCAATAGCCGGTCGCATGACAGCCACGGGAAGCTGACGGGTAAAGAGATCGGTTGTTATCGGATTACGTCGTTGAAGAGAAATTGTTCGAGCCATGTTTCTGAAGTAACAAAGAGGCGACGGGTGGCCTGGATTGCAGCCATTCAAAGGTCAAATATAACGTCCCAGAACCCTCCAGCTCACAGGTTAGTCTGCTCCAAGCATTTACACAGAGGTCAGTCTGCTGTTGTAGTTAATGCGTCATTTTTCTTAACATAATTGGTGATATAGGTTACAAGCAAGTCTGGCGCTGAACAGAAATTGTCGCGCTATGCTCCTTTGTTTATTGTGCATAAATAGTGAATTGTCCTGACACAATATTGCGTTTCGCTTCTGTTATTATGGTACATTGACAAAAACATATACTTTTATTCACAGGGTAAAACAGGTTTTTTGTATCACTAATTGCCCAGTACGATTACAGCATACAATATTGTTGTCACTGCTACATTTCTGTAATGAACCAGAAATTATTTCCACTGCTAATTAATTACCGTTGAGCTCAAAGGTCCTATTAATAAACGGTTAACAAATGTGTATTTATGACGACGATTTGTGAGACTGGTAAACTTATGATACGTACGATGGTCTTTCGTTCTACACGGTGCATTTCAAGGTCCTGTACCCATCCGTCGGTAAACTGTACCTGGGCTTGTTGCAGTGACCTGAAGTTACTAAACTTCATGAGTGTATGCACTCACTCCAAGAAGCGTATAATTATAAATATGCATATAAATATGCTACGATGAGATAGCTGACTTCATCTAACTAGCAAATGTTGTCCAGGCTACGTTGGTGATACAGTTTTTTTAATGTGTATGATATTTTTGTCATGCGATTTTAAAGCTGGTCCTACAACCGCATCCAAGAATAACATGCAGCTTATCTCAGAACTGTCGGTGAAAATTATTCTTGGAGCTAGGTTTAATTGAGCTGCATTTTAAAGAGGTGCAATTTCACAATTTGTGTATATTTTCTAAGTTCACTATTTTGTCATGTGTTGAGAAAAACACAGATTTTAAAATTACATGGTCTAACATTTACATTTAGCATAACTGCAACATTATTTTTTCGTTGTTTTTTTTTTTTAAAGACTCGAAAGGACTTGAAATTCAAAGTTTCAGACTTGTGACTTGACTCGGACTTTTACACCAGTGACTTGAGACTCGACTCTGACTTGCCTGACATTACTTGAGACTTGACTTGAGACTTGAGGATAAAGACTTGCGACTTACTTGAGACTTGCAAAACAATGACTTGGTCCCACCTCTGCCCATCACTACTGAGTTCCCGTGAGCTACCCCTCTCCAGTAGGAGCTGGGTTTTTCTTTGTGGCCAAGAAGGACAAGTCTTTGAGCCTTCACCTTCACCAAGCCTTCACCTCCCTGGTGATGAAGGCCATGGAGAAGATCATAAAACAGCACATCGTAAGAGCAACTGATCCCCTGATGGACCCACTCCAGTTTGCTTACCGTGCACGCAGAGGTGTCGATGACACAAAAATCTTCATCTTGGACTCCATCCACAAACATCTGGAGCTCCCTGACTCCTCTGCCAGACTTCTGTTTGCTGATTTCTCAACACTCTGCAGCCTCATATCCTGGCCACTAAACTTTCCACCCGACTTCACCTGATAATCAGCTAATCCTGTGGATATTGGACTTTTTGACAAACAGGACTCGAAAGTGTCATGCCCTGCGGGATCGGCAAGGCGCTGATCATAGTCTCCCCACTCCTGGCTCTCCTTTTCTATCTCTCTCTCCCCCTCTCTTCCTCTCTCTCCTGTTTTGCCGGGGGAGAACTCATGGTGGGTTCACGGCCCACGCCTTCCTGGATTGGGAACACCTGGGCCTCATCAGACCAGCTGGTATTTTAGAGGGAGGTCAGCTGTTCAACGCTGGATTGTTGTGAAGACTCTAGTCAGTACACGTCCAGCCCACCAATGACTGCAGATCCACACAGCCCAACTGTCACCTGGTTAAATATGCTGACGACACAGTTCTCCTGTCACTGCTGTCAGGCCCACTCTTCAGGAGTTTGTAGAGTGGTGTGACAGCTCAAACCTGAACTGAACGTGAGCAAAACCAAAGAGATGGTGGTGACCTTCTCCAGTAGGCAGAAGGATCTGGCTGCTTCAGTTACCACCACCATCCACGGGAAGCCAGTGGAGGAGTTGAGGAGTACAAATACCTGGGAACCATCTTTGACAACCTCCTGAAATTCTCTGCCAACACAGAGGAGATTCTCAGGAGGTGCCACTGACGGCTACACCTCCTTAGGAAACTCAACTCCTTTGGAGTCAGCACAGCCATCATGATGACTTTTTAATATGCCTTCCTGGAAAGCATCATGACCTCCATCAGCTGCTGGTTCCCCTCCCTCAGCCTTCATCCAGGAACAGACTGCAGCACACTGCATCAGTGTGCTCTACAGTCATTGGCCTGTCTCTGGCTCAGGTTTTCAGCCAACAGGCCCTCAGACAGGCAGCCAAAATCATCAACGACCCCTCTCACATTCTTCACCCCGCATTTCAATGGCTCCCCTCTGGGCGACGCCTCCACTGCATTTCCTGCAGGACTGAGAGGTGGAGGAGTGCCACCTTTGTCCCCAAAGCAGCTCTGCTTTTTAACACCAGCTGATAAGAACATCACTCACTTACAATTATTTACTCACCTTCCAGTCACTTTAATTTTAAAACTGTATCTACTGTATATTCTGTGTATTTATTATTTCACTCTTATTGCCTGTTCTTATTGTCCTTATCTTCATGCTGCTCTGTTGTTTGTTAATTGCCCCTTGGGGATAAATAAAGTCTTCTGACTCTGATTCTGGTTCTGGGATCAGTGGGACACACAAAGTCCATGAGGTGGTGATTCAGGAGAATTTCTTTTTCTATTCTTGGCTTTTTATTAAGTCACATGATAAATCAGGCAACACCCACCTATCTGCACACCACCTGTATATATGTGTGTGTTTTGCTGAATCATGTTCAGTGATGTGTTAAAGCCCGCCCTGATGCCAGTGCAGCAGCACTTAGCTGTGGTTGTCTGTGATGGTGTGTTACATGCTGCAGGATCTTTGCATTGACCCCGACACAGCCAGCCTGGCTGCTCTCTAGTTTAATGTGACGAGGATGTGTCCACTCCCATAAATAATGGAAAGAGCTGGCAGCACCGTCTCTGTGTTTACACTGTGATTAGTTGTCGCCTCAATTCTTTTTGATACTAATTAAAATGTAATGTATTTTCATTTATTTTGCTCATCTGAACAGTTGCCACACAAATCATCAAGTAGTAAACAGTCCTAAGCTCAGCTGACTGTATGTGTGTCAGCAGAGACACAGGGAACATCTACAGCTATATATTTGTTCTTACAGTTCACATATTTATATATGAGTACACCGTGTATACAAACTGCATGTAGGCATATAGTGTAGACAATGTGTTGATATGTCGAATGGTGCCTCCGTCTTACAAACTGGAATTATTAGTGGCTGAGCTGTCCCATTGTTAAAGTTTCACAAATTCCACATTTAGAGCACAAATGGTGACGGCACAGGTTCCTCAGAAGTGTGACGACACTGTTGGACTGATGGGACAATTGCATTTTTGGTTTCACTCAGTGGTTAGTTTTAAGCAGGTCTTGCATCTTTTGGTGCCTAAATATCAACAAATCGTTGTTTTTTTGAGGTTGACTCACTTAAAAGCACTTGTTTGATTTAAGCATTTAATAGCACTTCGTTAGGCTTAAGCAGTATAGATGTTTGTTGTTGGGTGAAATCCAGAACAATAACATTGCACACTGAAAATGTAGCCGTACCCAGTGCATTAGCTTTTTGCCAAAAGTCCAAAGTTATGGATAAATGTGATAATCCATCGCTTCTGACACAATGGTGATGTGATGCTGAGGCAATGACAATAGTCTGGTGTAGATACAAACTGCTGTGTAATAAAGATTTTAGCTTTAAGGAATGCAGGTAAGTGACTGAATGCTTTTGTCTCTCTGTGATTATTTATTACTACCAATACAATGTGTTCAATAAGATACATGCATCACAGTTCAAAGGAATCAAGTTTAAATGTCTGACAGCTGAAAGGTTTCTGAGGTTAGTAAAGAATGAGTATTTAGTTTTACATTCATGCTGTTAGCTAAAACGTGGAGCACACTCAGTATTTGTTTTATCAAAGTAAAAACTTCAAAGTGATCAATTATCTTCTATTAAGGCATAAAACAGAAGTCATTTTGTTAAATGTCATATAACATTTTAATATGAGAATTGTCCAAATTATACTGAAGAGTCATGATATTGAGATGTAACACACACTGGTATTATGAAGTAGCTCAGGAACTTATATTGAACTGGAAGTTGTGGTTACCATCTGACAGACTCGTTTCCCATTTGATATCCAGCACAGCTATAAACGAAATACAGATTTTGGTGTTGTCCGCACGCCTCAAAAATTATACTCAGATCAAGTGCAAGTTAAAGTTCAAGTAAAGGTTGCACAGCAACGTCAACACAACACATAGAATCTGCTAAAACAGAGTGAGAACAACCTGAGGCCTCCATGATGAACATGATTCATTCACTTCTGTGGCACTATCTGAGAAAGCAGTGCTATGTGAAGTATACAGTAGTGTACGGTGTATACTGATACTATAAAGAACAGAAATAGGCTCTTAGCCTGAGCATTCATGTATATTTTTGTGTCTGCATTGTGTAGTGCATTTGAATATTGGTAACTGTGTCTCTCGAGGGTTGTTGTACTGGACACTCCCAAAGTGCATGCGGAGTGAAATGCTTTGCATCATCACATTCATCCAGGACTACCCAGGCATTTGCACATTGCTTAAACAGTTAGACAACATCCCCTTCAAAACACAGCCTGAAATCAGGACTATGAGGTGCACTACGTTTAACTGGCTCTGTTGGAGGCTCGCCTTTCTCCCACAGTGGGTGAAAATATTTCTATCCATGCGGCTAAGATACTTTACACACTCCACTTGACATTTTTGGCATTTTGAGTTGCAGCCAGTGACCATAAATTTTATATGCTAGATTTCAGTTCAGCTTGCACTAGACTTCACAGTCAATGGTAAACGAAGTCAACTCACACAAACAAAAGCCAGATGACTGCTCAATTGTGAAATTAAACACAAAAAAGTAAGCAGGAAGAGACTGTGTAAACACGTTTTCCATTTCAACAGCATTTTTCTTGACCACATTTAGAAAACACCAACAGTTGGATGAGCCTTCGCCGAGTGTACCGTCTCTGTCTGTCAATATCAGCCATCTCCACAATTGCCATCCAACAGCGTCCAGCAGCTCCAAAAATGTACACGTCTTCTCCTTGTCGACTGCCAGAGCCATATGTGAGCCTGACAACTTCACTGGTGAAGGTTGGCTTCCAAATCCTTCTCTCAAGATGTTCTCCTCTTTGCCATAGCTGAGTGGATGCAGTGAGATGGAACCCGAGGCGGAGCAGCTGTAAAGGCAGGTGTTGGCCAACATGGAAGATGCTGCATCTTTGACTGGACATGCCGTGCTTTCAACTCAGTCAGCTGCTGGAGAACATCTGGGCCTTGCTGGTTGAAGCTGTGTGATGACTAGAGCAGTCTGTACCAGACCATTGTGACATGTTGGATGCCTGTGCAATGACAAAGAGGCATCTGTGAGATTGGAAGAACAACAGGCCCACTAATGATTGTACACAGGTTCAGCTGACTTGGATTTTTCAAGGTTGACAGTAGTAGCTCCATACTGCAGCTGGCACGATCTGTGTTCCAGTCAAATAAAACCATGGTATCACTGATGATACAGTATTCCATTACGTCACAGCACCCAGCTAAAATTGAATGGACTGCTACATATATGATGCCTTTCTACTCTCCCCAACCCCCGGCCCACAGACCGGTACTGGTCCGTGAGTCGTTTGGTACCGGGCTGCTAGAATTGTGGCTCAGGTGTGAAATTTATGGTTTTCAAGGTTTTTATCGGTTTTATCATTATTTTTTTAATTGTCTTTATCATTTTAAAAAAACAGGTTTCCCCGTGTCTTATGAATAAATCTTGTTTTTTTGGTACCAGTACTGGTTTTATTTTGTTGTATTTATGTGTGACACCTTAAAGGCCGATCCATGAAAATATTGTCAGTCATAAACTGGTCCGTGCCGCAAAAAAGGTTGGGGACCGCTGTCGTAGACCCAATTGTTCTTACAGTACTCTGATCTATTCCTCGGCACATCTAAAAGTTACACTCTGATGGGCACTTTGGGGAAACTCAGGGCTCAACACCTTGCCCAAGGCTACTTCAGCACATGGACCGGAGGATTCCACTCTACCACCTGAGCCACAGCCACTCCACATGCAGCTGTATATACACCAGAAACACATAGCTGTTAATGGTGGATACAATAAAGACTTAGCACAGTGTGTATGGAGTGATTTTTCAGACGAGATGATCCGCAAACCTCTCCAACGTACCAATACTTAAGTAGGAATAGAACTTCTAGTTAAGGGTGTAAATCCTTGCTTTGCTTCTTTGTTAAACAGTTACTCAATACAAACATTTAAATACTGTTTATGCAACACTGCTCTATTAGTGCACAAAACAGCACATAATTGTGAAAATGTGCCCAATTAATTTTCAATCCACATTTTCTACACCGAACATTATTTCTGATTAAACACTCTGATTATCTGTTGACCTCTTGGCTTGTTCAATCGCCCCTCCCCAGACTACTTCACTGTAAAATAGCCCTGCTGTGAATGCAGCTGTGTAGTTATTTAGAGATGAGGTGTTTGGGGGACACTCGGAAAGGTGAATTATGTGTAAACAACAAAGTCGTTAGAACAGTAGTACTACAGTAGTAGTAGAGTCTACGGTGTTTGTAGCCGTTCTGGTATCCTTTGATGATAACGATGAATATACAGTAAACATGAATTAAACTTTGTTATACCACTTCTGACAGTAATCAGTTGGTACGTTCAGAGATACACAAACACTGGACAAACTCTGGGTTTCAAGTGACATGTTACTTCCTTTTCATTACACAAACAACCTTCCAGAGATGTAAGCTAAATATTCACTTTTAAGTGCTTCTTCCACAGTGTCAAAGCACATATCAGAATGTGCAGGTAGATTTATCAGGGGCAGCCAGTCATGCAGTCGTCCCCCAGTCAGGTAATGAAGCGAATATACCAGGCGACTGGTCAGAGAGGCCCGGGCTACTTAATGACAGCCAATATCTCCGAGTCTGGCGATGAGAAAGGCTTGAAATATTTGCTCAGGAGACTCGCTGCAGGTTTCAATCTCACCGCAAATCCATTTATATGTTTGCCTGCTGATTTATGGCCTTATTTTAACTGTCTTCTACATGCAAATGTGCGGCAACTGCTAAAGAAATATACATAATGTGATTCTCAGGGTCATCCCTCCAGCCTGTCAAGCTGAGGAGCTAGATGGTATGTTTGGAAGTGGAGCTCAGGGGGAATACGGCAAGTGTGTGTGTGTCTGGGTATGGGGGTGGTTGTGTAGGGAGAGTGTGTGTATGTGTGTGCGTCTGTTTCAGGAAGGAATGTGTGTGTGGTGATGGTGTTGCAGGTGGCGTATTTGGCCTTATCTGAATAAAGCCCCCATAAAGCTTCTGGTTGGTATTCATTGGCCCTTTCCTCACCGCTATCAGCTACACAATTAGATCCCATGATCCACTGCTCCTCATAGAAAACCACAAGTAGGACTGCAATTTAATTAAATGTCTAAAACTCAAGGTCTAAAACTCAATGTCTAAAAGCACATGTAAATGTATAAGTAACTATTTGGTGAAATGAGGACCCTATCATAGCTAATTTAGAATTAAACTGAGTCGAGTTTCAGTAAATCATCAGCCGTTTTTTTCTTGTCCAGCTACATACTGGAAGTGTTTGCTTCCTCCTGTCCTACACAGGAGATACCGATTTGAAAATGATTCCCAGGCAGGCAATTATGATTGTATATCCTGACATGTGAAAAGCAACTTTATTAAAGATATCTGTCATGGCATCTCCTCTGCCAGTCTCCTGGCGTGGACATGACAAAGTAGATTCATCAATTAAGGCCCAGCAATTGCATTAGGTGTGATATTAGACTGCCTTTACATTTTCTTTCACATTATTTTACACATTTTTCACACTGCAGTATATGTTAATAAGGAACCTCAGGCAGGGCCAATAATGCTCTGGGGAAAAGTGCTTAAAGTCTGGTTTATACCTGTGATCTTGGTCTTCAGACAGAGGAAGGCACAAGTACTGTTTTTACCATGTTAACATGCTACATACTGGTTTTCATTCGTAAATTGCAGAGAAAACCATAAACATTTTGGCTGTGAAGTACAGGCCACAGCAGAATGCTTCCCTACCTTTTAAACTAAAATTGTAAAAAGGACTGTTCCATTAACCCCGTAAATTGATTTTCTAAGCATTATGTACAAACTTTCCAGTTAGCTTGATCAATAAAATAAATAAAACAAACAATCAATCAATAAACAAATGAAAGCTTGATTGCTTTTTAAGTAGGTGTTAGGACCGACCCATAATCAGATTATCATCCATTGGACGTAAAACGTACAGCTTATTGCACCAGCAGCATCTGCTCTCATATAACTATCATTAGCTTACAGCTTTAAGTGTTTCAGGTCTGTGCTAACTAAAAATAAAGACAAGATGATAGTTTATTAAATTTTAATGAAATCTGCAGATTGTTTCGGTGAAGTTTAATAAACTCCTTGCTATCTAAACTATAACAGGACACCGGAGTAAATTCTGGAGCATCTCACACTTCTGATAATCAGCTGTCTGCTTGACGTTTATTCAGCTGTGTAAAAACTATAACTTTAACCTCAGCCTCTCTCGATTTACTCAGAAACAAATAAAATACTGAAAAAAGACAAACAATAACATTTTTAAGGTATCTAAGTGACGGCGGTGGGTTTGAAGACGATTTGCCGGGAGTCCGGTGTTCTCACGGGCTCTACTGAGCTTTGCCCACTAGCTATCGAGCTAGTGGGTAACAGACGTCTCCGAAAACGTCGGAGCGCTTTTGAAAATATGCGGTGTCCTGATAAACTGAGCAGATATTTGAGGTTTATACAGCTACATTCTCACCTGAAAATATGTTAAACGTTTATTTTGTGACCCAGAAACAATAATAAGAGTAACATTAAAACTAACTAGCTGCCGCCATTGTTGGAAACTGAGCAGGGCTGCGCTATGAATTCTGGGACACAGCTTCTTCTTCTTCGTGGTTTAACTGCAGCTGGCATTCTTGTACATGCAGTGCTGCCATCTTCTGTTTCAGTCCGTTATTACACTCTTAAATCCTACTACTTATTCCTGCGTCTTTTGGGATCTTACAAAGCTTTAAACGACGCGTCGACTATTAAATCAGTCGTCGACGATTTTGATAGTCGACTAATCGTGGCAGCCCTAGCTGGGGTGCAGGTAGTTTAAGAAAAAAACTAAACATAACTGGATATTCTCCATGCCAGTGAATGAGGAAGCAGTGACAAAATACTACAGAATTTCTGTCTTTGAATTTGTGAGTTTGTTCATGAAAAAAGAAATGAACAGTCGTAGTTTCATGTTAACAAAGAGAAACAGAAAATCAATTATTTTTTCCTGATCTAACCCACCGATGGGGCCACTATGGCTACGTTCACACTGCAGGTCTTGATGCTCAATTCCGATTTTTTGATCAAATCCAATTTTTTTGTCTGCTCGTTCACACTACAAATAAAATGCGACAGCAAACGCGCTCTAGTGTGAATGCTCAAAGCGGCCCGCATGCGCAAAAGAAGACTTCACACACAACGTGCTCTGTTTAGACCCAGAGCAAACAGTATTGTTTGATAGATGGCCCTTAATATAAAGAGTTCGGACTTCACGTTTCCCAATTTTTGCTTTAAGTTATTTTGTTATTTACATAATAATGTAAATAACCTAATAATGATCCTTATTGCTGTTTTAGAGAGGAGCGGTGCTTCAAAGGATAGCTGCAGATTTCTGTCAGAATCTGCAGATTATACAGGACAAATAAAATGTTCACGTTTCTCCAACATTGTCTTCCCAACAGTTTCACTGATATCTACACGGGATGGCCAGAGAAGCGTTCGCGATGTCTTCTCTGGCGCTGATAATTGGTGTCTGTCTTGTGTTGGTGACGTAAAAGACGGATTTAATGCGACCTGACCATTCACACAGCAGTCGCTTTCTGAAACATCGGATATGTATCGGATTCAGTACCACATACGAAAGTGACCCAGATCGGATTTGAAAATATCGGATTTGTGCCGTTCACACTGTCACACCATGATCGGATATGGGTCACATAGGGTCAAAAAAATCAGATTTGATGCGCTTTCGCCTGCAGTGTGAACGTAGCCTGAGATTGCCGCATCGCTTGTGTCACATCATCCCTGCAACACAATCTTTGAGGCATGTTGGCCAGTCATGCACCTCTTCATACTTTTAACTTGGTGCATTGCATGCAGCTGCTGAGCTGGTTTGAAGACACAAGTGTACGATTTACTACTACTTTAATGATATTCCAGCTTAGAAAGGTTTGAGGAAGATGAACCCCCGCACGGCAGGACCAGGACCAGACAACATCCCTGAATGGGCCCTGAGAGCATGTGCTAGCAAGCTGGCTGATGTTCTCACCTCAATCTTCAACCTTCCCTCAGCCAGAGCATCATTCACACATGCTTTAAGACCACAACTATCATCCCTATCCCCAAGAAAAGCCCAGCCACCTGCCTAAAAGACAACAGACCAGTGGCAGTCACTCCAATCAATGCAAAGTGTTTTGAGAGTGCGGTGCTGGTCTACATTAAGAGCATATTCCACACACTCTGGATCCCCTGCGGTTGGCCTATCACTGACAGGTCTACGTCAGACACCATCGCTGCTGCCTCTACTCACTCTCCCACCTGGAAAATAGTGACTCCTACATCAGGGTACTCCTTGTTGACTACAGCTCCGCCTTCAACACAGTCATCCCTCACAAACTCATCCACAAACTGTCTACACTCAGCCTGCACCCCACCCTCTGTGACTGGCAGGCCCCAGTACATCAGGATCGGCAACAAGACTTCAGCCAGCATTATCACAAACACTGGAGTCCCACAGGGTTGCGTCCTCAGCCCCATCCTCTACACCCTGGTCACCCATGACTGTGTCTCCTCCAACAAAGACAACATCAAACTGAAGTTCGTGGACGACACTGCAGTGATCGGTCGCATCACTGGAGGAGATGAGGCGGCTTATAGGAGAGAGGTGGTCGGTCTTTGTCATGGTGTGAGGACAACAACTTTACCCTCAACATTGATAAAACAAAGGAGATGATAGTGGACACGAGGAAGTAGACGCTGTTTATCCAAGAGAGTGAAGTGGAGAGGGTGAGCAGCAGTACCTGGGCGTCCACATCAGTGAGGACCTCACCTGGACACTGAACACCACACAGCTGGTCAAGAAGGCTCAGCAGCTGCTGTATTTCCTGAGGAGGCTGAGGAAATTTGGGATGTCGGCCAAGATCCTCAGCAGCTTCTACAGCTGCACTGTGGAGAGCACCCTGACCAGCTGCATCACTGCATGGTATGGCAGCACTACTGCAAACCACAAACGCCTGCAGAGAGTGATAACAACTGTGGAGAAGATCACCAGGACCCCGCTGCCCTCTCTGCAGAGCATCTATCATCGCAGAGTCCAGAGGAGAGCTGCCTCCATCCTCAAAGACCCCACACACCCCCAACATGGACTGTTCACATTTCTGCCCTCGAGACGAAGGTTTAGAAGTGTGAAATCCAGAACATCTCGACTCAACAACGCCAGAGTCGGTGGCTCCATTGGTGCTGGAACTAAATCTACTTCCAGGCCCCAAGACATAAAGGGAAAGACTCTTCTGTGAGCCGCTGACCCAGTGGAGTTTAATAGTGAGAGTGTAGTGTTCGAGTCAGCCCATGAAATGAGTACTTTTCCCTTTTCTGAGTCTGTTAGAAGGAACACTGAGTCTTCTGCTGCAAAGCCGACTAATTTAAGCCCTGCTTTTTGTAAGCTGACTCATTCAAAGGCTGGATTGTGTTTCTCTGAATTGTCTCATGATTTAGACCTCTCTGCGTTGAATCATATCTGTTATTAATCTCTGTCTCTCTTGAAAGCCTGGTTCTGCTGGAGGTTTCTTCCTGTTAAAAGGGAGTTTTTCCTTCCCACTGTCGCCAAAGTGCTTGCTCATAGGGGCTCATATGATTGTTGGGTTTTTCTTTGTATGTATTATTGTAGGATCTACAGTACAATATAAAGCACCTTGAGGCGACTGTTGTTGTGATTTGGTGCTGAATAAATAAAATTGAATTGAATTCTTGTGTTTCTGAGACGACCACTGTTAAATATGTTTGTTCGAGCTGGGGACTAATATAGTTTCTTTGTTTTTGAACCACCAAACAGTAAAACAGTCTATGAGAGATCTGTTGCTAAACCTGTATTTCAAAGACTGTGTGCTTTTCAGTTGGAGACTGTTCGTGGTGCTGAGCTGGCCCTTCCAGCAACTGATGGTGTTTCTTGGCCAGCAAATTTAAAAACTGTAACAGTTGCCCAGCCAGAATCCCCAGAAGGTGTTTGCTGTGGTTCACTGTTGAATTCCCCAAAGACTGCTTATTGTGTTCAGTTATTATTATATTTATTGATGGTGTTGCTCAGCCAAAGACTAATTTTGTTTCCCAGCATTCAGAGACGCCTCCTCACCGCCTGAGCCAGAGCCATGCATGCTGTCAGAACCCGAGGGTGGAGGAGAGCCAGAGATTTGTAACTGATTAAATGCAGAGTGGTGTATGAATAGAGTGAAAATAGGTGAATGAAGAAGATGCTCATCACATTATAGGAAGCCCCCAGCAGCCTAGGCCTGTTACAATGAAACTAAGGAAGCTTTCAGAGCAACCTCATCAAGCCCATCAGCTTTATCCAAAAGAAAGGTTTTAAGCAGTGAAACGTATACAATGAAATGTATTAACCAGGGGTGTCAAACATAAGGCCCGGGGGCCAGAATCAAAGAGTGCATACATTTTTACAGTTTTTTAAAATTTTAGAGCTTTTCCTATAAAAACTGCCCACCTGCATTACCGTTCATACTATAGTAATTAACTAACAGATAAACAACTAAATGACAGGAAAGGTACTGTTTTTCAAATATTAATGAGTCCATAATAAAAACAACAAAAACTTTTATAAGTCTTAATTACTTACTACTTAATTATAATGAAGTATTATGCCCCCCACCCACCGCCGCGGTGGGGGCTAAGGCATCAAGGAGACATCAACACAAGACAACCAAAATTAATGAAAGAGAGGGACGACTGCAAGATTAATAGTCAGGCAGTATTTATTCATCATTTACCATTCCTTGACAATAATAATAAACTTAAAAGAAAAAGGTGGGGGAGGAGGACTAGGTGGTTCAGCCAAATCAAAGAAATGAATAAAGAGACCAATAGCTTCCCTAAAGCCTAAACAAACCAATACACAAAACTAAAGGCCTGCCTAGCTGCTCGACAAAACGGGTCAGCCAAAAACATACAAAAGATCAGCCAACACACACATGCTAATTAACTTTGAATTGGCCAATAGGTGGAGGCTTGACACCCGAAAAACAAGAGCAACAGAAAACCAACAGTGCCACCTATGGTAGCATGTAACACCCCCACCCATTCAGAACCAAACTCTGGGTTTGGTAACATGTCTAAGTAGCAGGGGAAAGTGAGTCTGCTACGATGTTCTCTGATCCCTTTTTGTGATGGATGTCGAGAACATAGTTCTGAATAATCAGTGACCAATGCATAAGGTTATGATTATATATCCCAGATAATAACAACAAAGGGGTGGGGTTGGCTGTGGCTCAGATGGTAGAGCAGATCAGCTACTGATTGGAAGGTTGGTGGTTCGATCCTTGGCTTCCCCAGTCTGCATGCCAAATATGTTACGGCAAGATACTAACCCCGAGTTGCCCTCCGATGCGTTCATTGGAGTGTGAATGTTGGTTAGTTTGCACATGAGTTTAGAAGTGCTTGTATGAATAGAGATTGACAGACCACGTGACTTTCGTGCATTGCATGTCGGGAACTCGTGGCAAAACAATCCAAGTACCGCATCAAATGCAAGCATTTGCAGCACCGCAAAAGTTCATTCTCCGGTTCCAATACCTTCTTGGTTTTTCTTTGCTGCACAAAAAGGAATGTACAAAACGAAGGAGAACAATGCCGGTCCGTACAAAGACAGACTTGATGAAAAGTCAAAGAAAAGATACGTGGAAAAAATCAAAGGAGTGAAAGGGTTAGACCCTTACAAGCACACAGAGGGACAAAAGACGTTAGCGTGCTGCCCAACTTTCACCACGCTCATATTTATAATCATACGGTTCTTGGAGTGAGTGCACACACTCATGAAGTTTAGTAACTTCAGGTCACTGCAACAAGCCCAGGTACAGTTTACCGACGGATGGGTGCAGGACCTTGAAATGCACCGTGTAGAACGAAAGACCATCGTACGAACAAAGGTAAGTTTACCAGTCTCACAAATCGTCTTCATAAATACACATTCGTTAACAGTTTATTAATATAACCTTTGAGCTCAACGGTAATTAATTAGTAGTGGAAATAATTTCTGGTTCGTTACAGAAATGTAGCAGTGACAATAATATTGTATGTTGTAATCGCACTGGACAATTAGTGATACAAAAAACCTGTTTTATCCTGTGAATAAAAGTATATGTTTTTGTCAATGTACCATAATAACAGAAGCGAAACACAATATTGTGTCAGGACAATTCACTATTTATGCACAATAAACACAGGAGCATAGCGCGACAATTTCTGTTCAGCGCCAGACTTGCTTGTAACCTATATCACCAATTATGTTAAGAAAAATGACGCATTAACTACAACAGCAGACTGACCTTTGTGGAAATGCTTGGAGCAGACTAACCTGTGAGCTGGAGTGTTCTGGGACGTTATATTTGATCTTTGAATGGCTGCAATCCAGGCCTTCCGTCGCCTCTTTGTTACTTCGGAAACATGGCTCGAACAATTTCTCTTCAATGACGTAATCCGATAACAACCGATCTCTTTACCCGTCGGCTTCCCGTGGCTGTCATGCGACCGGCTATTGCAGTTATAATACAACGGCTTCTTGACATTTTTGTGTTTCTTTTTATCGCTGTGTAACGGATTTCAATTGAAAGCCTGCATGCGCTAGTACCTCTTGCCACGAGTTCCCAGAATCCTTTGCGGTTTTACTCCTGAATTTTAAATCTCTATGGGTGAATGAGGCACGTTGTATAGAGCGCTTTGAGCACTCTGGGAGAGTAGAAAAGCGCTCTATAAAAATCAGTCTGTTTACCGTCACCAAAGGGTTTGTGATCTGTGAAAACTTCAAAATCCTGCAAGACCTACAATAAAGCAAGTGTCTCCTTTTCAACACTAGAAAACCTGAACTGATGTTTATTAAGGGGAAATAAACAGACTTTCGACTGGTATAAGTTGAAGTTTAGCGACATCTTGTGTCAGTACAGAATGTCACATCACGTGGTTGGTTGCAGCTTATAGGCTTAGATTAGTTTATGTTTGCTAGCTAGTGACGGAAACAATAACTCAGAGCAAAATAATCACTTCTGGCAGCAAAAATGAGTTTTACATTAATAAACCAAGGATATGCTGTCCACTTTGACGCCTGTCTCTTTAGCAGTAAGTGACTTTGTGTTGTTTGGCTAGCTGCACTCAAATGGGAAAATCCATCTGTTTGCATCGAGGAAGGGCATCGAATCAGTGGCATATGTGGATCCATCTGCTGTATTTGAAAGAAGAATTTATTTAGGTATTTCCTGGAACTTGTACCAGAAGCATTACGCCCTTATTATTTTTATATTATGATTATTATTTATTAGATGGCCGCCATGATATATGCATATATGTAGGTTAACTGTTACTGACAGGTCATTGAACTATTTATACTAAGGACATGCAGCGCCATGATTTCCCAAAGCTTCTGAAACACATGTGCAAAGCTACATGCAATCTTTTCAATCCCATTAAATTCAAACTGACTTGCTTATCAGTGAGTTCAAAGCTGAGCCCGGACATATTTCTTTTCCCTTAGTCTCAAAATGTAGTGTGAAGAATATTTTCTGTGCTCGTTGCTGGTATTTAAATAAACAAGTGTCTGTGGCTTGAAACCAGTGGTGTTTACAGCCTTTTGGAAAGGATACCGCCGAGTCTCTTGTGAATTACTGGCATCATTCGGCTTGCTTGATCTGGTCCTTCCCTGTATCCCTTGCTGGTTGAATAATTTAGCACTGACCCACGTCTGAGCCTACAAGCCTGAAGTTTGACCTTAAGATTTGTTTTAACTGCGAGCACTCAAAGTAAACGCTGAGCAGCTCTCGGAAACTTGTGTGTCCCGCATGTTTATGCAGTGTTGAACATAACCCTCCTTTTCAACCCTCACGCCCCTTCTTACTCGCCACACAATCTCTGATCTGCAGGATCTATCTGATGCCCTGTTTGATGTCTTTCATGCATCAAGTTTAATTTTGCTGTTTGTTTTGTATTTTTCATTTCATGTGCTAGGATGTGCAGATCCTATGGTAACAGCCCAGCCCTTAGAAAAAATGTTTCCCCATCCCTCCACACTCTCTTCCTCTCCTTTGAATAATTTCTACACCATTTATCCCAGGACTTTGAATGGCCTCCTGTACCTTGATGAAGACCTTTAATAAAAGCCCATTAATACTTTGCTCAGTTGTATGATATAAATTCACTAGCCGCTAATTACATGTGCCTGTGAATAATTTACAGTGTGAAAATAAATTAGTAGTACAGGAGTCCATTGGAGCTGTGCAGAAAGACAGGAGGCCGCTTTGATTCGAGCGGCGTGTGCGTTGTGTTTGCTCCTCCTACAGAATACACAATAACCTCTGATGAGCCTAATCATCCCCCTTGTGCTGCTGTATTAGACGAGGGCCATCAAGAGCTAACTGATCCACTGTAACCCATTTATGCAGCTGCACATTGACATCATATCAATATTTAAAATCTTTCTTATGCATGTATTCCTGCTTGTCTGACTTCATTAAGGCCATTCCTCATCCCTCAGGCTAGAAGACATTCCCTCCGGAGTGCTTGGATGAAGCCATGCAAGAGATGCCACTGCTGCCTGGATGTATGTATGTGCTCCCCTAATAAGTGTGTCCATTACAAGCCCCCCCCCCTTAAACTCATTCAGTTATATACTGGTAAGGCTTAGAGGTGTGGTTGCTGCGCCAACACCAATTTTTGGTGAAGTCGTGTTATCAGAGCTCAAATATTCCTCTTGCTGGCACAGCTTTTTGAAACCAGAACTAAATGCTTGAGGCAGAGCTACATGCTTATTGGCTAAGTACTTGTCAATCACGTACGCCAGTCAAGTTGTTGGAAAGGAGTATAATTTGGGGTATGCTCATTGTCTGGCACCCATCATTTATATAATGAACTTTCTGTTGTTTTCAATAAGGCTTCAAACCAGTGATGGAGCGGTTAAAGGCATCAGGCATCATTTAGTGAGGTAACGTATCCAGAAGGCTGAGTGCCTTTTCCCCACACACCTCTGTACAACTGGAAGTCCTTTTATAACCAGAGGCATCGCGCTCTGCTGGGCATTGAAAGAGTGCGTGTTTTAGTACACAACTAATTCCCTTTTCAGACCTGGAAGGATTAAGCATTTTAGGATTAATTGACAAGCTTATTGATGGAGCTTGTGAACCAAGCTTGCTAGCAAAATGCTAGCAAGCCTGACCCTGCCACTGTACTGATGAAGAAGAATACAAGCTGTCCGAGGCTTTTCCAGACCCTTTCACTTCTATGTGCTCAGGATCAGTACCAGTTTGAGACTTGCCAGTTTTGGTATATTCTATGGCAAGTGCCAGTCGGGCTCCACAGTGCTGAGCAGTGATGACAGGGCACACTAGAGACCATCAGGCCACCCTAGTGATGTCTGTTTCTGATTGACATTCACACCACGAGCATATATGTAGCATATATGGGTGATCGTGGCTCAAGAGTTGGGAGTTCGCCTTGTAATCGGAAGGTTGCCGGTTCGAGCCCCGGCTTGGACAGTCTCGGTCGTTGTGTCCTTGGGCAAGACACTTTACCCGTTGCCTACTGGTGGTGGTCAGAGGGCCCGGTGGCGCCAGTGTCCGGCAGCCTCGCCTCTGTCAGTGCGCCCCAGGGTGGCTGTGGCTACAATGTAGCTTACCATCACCAGTGTGTGAATGTGTGGATGGGTGGATGACTGGATATGTAAAGCGCTTTGGGGTCCTTAGGGACTAGTAAAAGCGCTATATAAATACAGGCCATTTACCATATAGGTCAATTCAAAGTTTCAGGAAGTGCTAATTTTGTCCCTCCTTGCACAAAGTAGCAGATCCTGGTCCTGCTGATGGGTTAAGGAGCTTCTACAGCTCCATCCAGCTCTCCTAGAGTAACTGCCTGTCTCCAGGTATATCCTCCATGCTAATGACACTTTGCACTTTGCTAATGACACTGATATTATGCTCTTAAATCTGGAAGAAACAGTGCACATGTTGTTTCATGTACTTTTAGGAGGGAGAGTTAACTTTTATTGTAGCCCTGTTTCTTACAGTGTATCTGCTGATTCTCAGGTTATTATGTTGCTCATGGACAAGTAATATTGGATCGCTTCCCTCACAAAAACACATGACAAATGTTTCTCATTTCTTTATTGTTTAAATGTGATAATGCAAGAATACTGAAAATTCTAAAGCATCCATAGACTTTCAAACCACAGCTCAAAGAACGGCTCTACGAAACACAACAAAGTCTAAGAATCCCTAAATCAGTGCAGGATCTGTGAATGATCCAAAGACACCACGCTGCAAGTAGAACTCAACTACTGTTGTAGACACCGCCAGACCCTGACTGCTATAACTGTTTTGGCCATGTATTAAACAGATGGTGTGAGCCAACCCGTTCTCACTCCCAAAGCGTAACATTTTACGCTAGGTGACAAATCGTCACCATATTACGTTTTCGGCTACCCACCACATTCCTAAATGACGACCTCGGAAAAAGAGGAAATATGAGAACCGTCTGGACTGAACCTACACATGTTCGCTCTTTTTCTTCAAATCGCTTAGAAACACGCTATTTAACATCATTAAAGTCCTGGTTAAGGTCAGGAATAAGGTTATGGTCAGGGCTAGGGATAAGGTTAGGTTTAGGGCTGGAATACAGGGCTGGAACGTCTACTACCGCGGGAGCGTCATTGCACTGGATTCCAGCAATAACCCGCCGCGTACCATAAGAACGCCGAAGGTCTCCTTTCGCGTTCCTCAGGAACGCCGCGGGACGTGACAAAACGTCGACATGTTACGCCTCGGGAGTGAGAACGCTCTGTGTGAGCAGGGGTCTGATTCTCTCTGAAAATAAGAAACCCTAGATCTTTGTTTTTTTGCTCACAGCTGTGACACCTGCTCCATTAGTTGGAAGTAAGTGGGCAGGAAACAAAAGCCTTCGGTGTCAGTAAATTAGTGGCATCAAAGCATGATTGGCCAAGCACTTACTGTAGAAACTGGGCTGATTTTTACGCAATACTAACAATCTGCTGGCAGACTAGCTGCTTCCATTATATGTACTCATTCAGGTACTAGCCTGTAACAGGGTCTGGGTTTGTCAATATTATAAAAGGTCTTTGATGCAAACATAACACCAGGGGGCAATTTTACTGTTAAAGGCATGGCACATTTAATAATGGGAATAACAAATGATCTGTATATCGCACTGGCAAAATATGGTATTTCAATTTCACCATTCATTACAGTCGCACATTTCAAAAAAGATGGTACAGAAGAGTTAATTTGAATTGCATTAGGGCCTGTTATGAGCTGGTAATTAACACAGCATACACAGAAGACTGTGTGATCAGATCTGAGACCTGCAGCACCTTTCCTAAAGTCTTCCAGCTGAAATGAGCTTTTACTAGTGTTTATTCCACCAGCTGTAAAAGTAAATTCCTACTATATTGAATCAGTCCCATAACCATATTACATGTAGATGCTAAACATCACATGCTTTAACACAGCATGGCACATCTAATTCACAATGTTACAAACTAAACAGTATTAATTTTCATGTGATGTGTTTTACCTTAGAGGAATTTACCAACTTTAAACCTATTGCTCATCCCTATTAATGTCAAAACACTGACACCTGTTTTGAGAAAGTTGTACATATGAAGCAGTCATTGTACCCAGCTTCAGTATGGGGCTGAACACACTGTCAGAGATTTTGTTCCATGTTGAGGTGACAGCATCGTGCAGCTGCTGCGGTTCTTTTCATGTCCACATCCATGATACGGATCTCACAGTCCAACACATCCCAAAATGGACTGAGATCTTCTGATTGTATAACTCGGTCCTCTGTGACCCCGGTGCGAAACTTTCAGCTGATGAGCTAGCTAACCTTTTTAATTCGACATGCTCCAGCATCCTTGACTCTGTTGCTCCACTAAGGACTAAACACACCAAATCTTCACGTCAACCTTGGCTGAATGAAAACACCCGCGCTCTCAGACACGAATATCGATGTGCAGAGAGAAAATGGAAAAAAGACCAGCTCCAGGTGTCTTTGGGCATCCTGCGTGACTGCTTAACAACATATCAGAAAACTGTTAAAGCTGCAAAATCTGCTTTCCTATCCCGTGTAATTTCTTCGAGTTCTTTCTAACATTTTTAATCCTGTGCCACTGTTCCTATGGAGGCTTCCTTTGCACTTTGTGAAAACTTTTTGAATCACTTCATTACAAAAATCTCAACCTTACAAACTCTGCATTCACAGGCGGTGTTAGACCTAGATCCACCTTGTAAATGCTCGACTGTTTTTCAGCAGTTTGAGCCTTTGACCTTTTCTGCATTGAAGGAAGTAATTGATCACTTAAGACTGTCTAATTTCCCACAAGATATTCTTTCTTCTCGCCTCCTTAAAGAAGCTCTTCATGTCGTTGGGCCTTAGGACTGTTCGATATAACGATATATATCGGATGACGATATAAAAACATTGTTTCATTTTACGCTATCGTTTGTTTTGTTTTTGTTTTTTGTTTTTTTCCCGCCTGTCCCATTTGGTTCTTTAGCCATCAGAATTGTTGTCTGAAGACCAACAAGGATACCCAATGGATTTACTTTGCCAAATGGATCATCGTGGCATTGCCGTATTGGTCCATTTGGTCGATCTTTGTTTTTATTATTTATTATATTTTATTTTCAGATGTTACAGACGGGACAGACATGAGTGAGGGATAGGAAAGGGAGAGAGAAAGAGGAAGGAAAAGAAAAACAGAAGGGGAGAGGGACAGTGAGAAAGGGGGGGAGAAAAAAAATAAAAATCTCCTGGATCACCTGTTGAGAGAAGAATAGAAAACAAGCAAAAAAAGACAAAAAAACCCCCAAAGCAACATACTAAACACAACACCATCGCATTAATCTAGCTAAGTGTAAACAGCAGTAAATACTAAATATTCAATGTTGTTGTGCAGCACGCAGGACAGATGTGCTTCGAAGTAGCAGCCAAGAAAGGTGTAATTTGGGTCTACGAGCAGTGAACACCCGTGTGCATACCTGTGTGGATCAGCATGCTTGTATTCCAAAGGTTTCTCCATGTAACGATCTGCTAGGGAGTGTGGGGGGGCCACAGCCCCGTCCTCCAGGGTGTGAAGCAGGTATGGAGGAGATCAAAACTCCAGACATCCAGAGGCCCCCAGAACACAAGCCTCGCCTCTGTCAGTGCGCCCCAGGGTGGCTGTGGCTACAATGTAGCTGCCATCACCAGTGTGTGAATGTGTGTGTGAATGGGTGGATGACTGGATATGTAAAGCGCTTTGGGGTCCTTAGGGACTAGTAAAGCGCTATATAAATACAGGCCATTTACCATTTAATTATTCAAGCCTTCATCACCTCTAGACTGAACTACTGCAATTCTCTCTATTTGGGTCTCCAACACTCATCTCTCCATGGCTTGCAGTTAGTCCAAAATGCTGCTGCACGTCTTTTAACAGGTGTTAGAATGTATGAACACATCTCTCCGGTTTTAGCAAACTTACACTGGCTCCCTGTAAGATATCGTATTGATTTTAAGATTCTTTTACCTACTTTTAAAGTTTTAAATAATATGGCGCCCTGTTATTTAAATGAACTCCTCAACATGTACGACCCAAAAGAGCACTGAGATCATCTAGCCAGATGGTCTTAGCACAACCAAGGTCTCGACTGAAGCACAGAGGAGATTGGGCCTTTGCTGTAGCAGCACCTAAAAAAGTCTGCCAGAGGAGATTCGTACTTCAGACTCTATTCAGTCTTTTAAATCATGTCTAAAAACTCTTTTTGACTTTGGCTTTTAATTCGAGTTCAGTATGAGTACCATCAGGCCTGTTTTTATTGTTAATTCATTGTCTTCTTATTTACCTGTATTTGTTTCTCTATTGTTTTCTCTTGTTTTTAACCGATTGTGAAGCACTTTGGTCAACTCTGTTGATTTTAAATGTGCTATACAAATACATTAGGAATTGAATTGATTGTGGAGACCATTTGAGTACAGTTAACTCAATGTCATGTTCAAGAAACCACGGTGTGGTAACATGGTGTGTTATCCTATTGGAAGCAGCTATAAGAAAATGGATACATGGGGGTCATAAAGGGATGGGCATGTGTAACATGGTGTTGGCTGTATTAATTCATCTTCATGTTTGTTGTGGGAAGTTGCCACTGGTTTGGCAGTGGTTTTGTGTGTCACATTTGCTGTGAGCCAATGGCTGTGATGAGGTTGGATTCATTGAAGGCAGGTGTGTTTGGTTGTGCTCACACTGCAGTCTACTTATAGCCCACACTACACACACTGCTGTGATATTTAGTCTCTCTGTGCAGGAATGTAATATGACCAGATCTAAGATTATATTTATAATGGATAGTTTGCTTCTCTGTGAATTGTATAATGAAGATGCGGTGATATTTCGTCTTTCTGTGCAGGCCAGGGCATGTCGCAGCCTAAAGGCAGAGTTGGGTTGATGAGGTGATGGGTCTTGGAGGACAACTGCTGATCCCTGTTGAAGTGGTTGACATGTAAAGTGCAACTGACCTGTGGCATCGGCTCTCTGGCCTTTGACTGCGTCTTTTATTCCTTTTGCAAGTGGGACACTAATAAATGATCTTTTAGAATTTTATTGGTTGTCATCTTCGGTCGGTGAGACCTAGAATCACTGTGTGTTACTCAGGGTGAACAATTTACTTATATAGTCACTGATCACATTACACCACCACCAGCATCACCTGGACTGCTGCTGGTTAAAGGATGGATTCATGCTTTCCTGTTGTTTGTACCAAATTCTGACCTGCCATCCAAAAGTCAATACAGAAATCAAAGACTCATCAGACCAGATCCAATTTCGATAGGTCTGTGTGAATTTTAGCCTCACTTTTCTGTTCTTAGAAATATTAAATGGACTTTTACTTAAATAGAACTTTTCTAATTTTTTTGAGCACTGAGAGTGATTTTTTTTACTACGACTTCACTAAGTCTCATTCCCAAACATCCATACAATGCTTATATCTATGCCTTAACACTTGCTAACATTCACACCCACTCTGATGGATGCCTTGGGGGCAGTTTGGGGTGCACTGACCTTCTGAATGACCATCTAAGCTGACAGGATTGTGGACTTCAGACCATTTGCTTCAAGATTTAACATGCTGTGTGTCCAGATATTATGTTCTGCACACTTCGGTTGCAGTGAGAGTGGATATTTGAGTCATTACTGCTTGCCTCTCAGTCTAAACCAGTTGGTAATTTTCCTCTGACTTCTGGGACAAACAATGATGTCACTTAAATTATGTTTAAGCCTCAACCAGAGGCCTGGGAGCTTGAGGGTCCTGCCCAGTATCTTAGCTGTTGCTAGGACTGCGCTCTTCTAGACAGAGATCTCCAATGTTGTTCCTGGGATCTGCTGGATCCACTCGCCTAGCTTAGGAGTCACTGCACCTAGTGCTCTGATGACCACCGTTACCTTCACCCTCCAGATCTTCTCCAGCTCTTCTCTGAGCCCTTGGTACTTCTCCAGTTTCTCGTGTTCCTTCTTCCTGATGTTGCTGTCATTGGGAACTGCTACATCTACAACTACAACCATCTTCTTCTGCTTGTCTACCACCACTATGTCTGGTTGGTTAGCCACCACCATTTTGTCCGTCTGTATCTGGAAGTCCCACAGGATCTTAGCTCGGTCATTCTCAACCACTCTTGGGGGCATCTCCCATTTTGACCTCAGGACTTCGGCACAGATGTTTCTGTATACTATGCCGGCCACTTGGTTATGGTGTTCCATGTATGCCCTGCCTGCTGGCATCTTGCACCCTGCTGTTATGTGCTGGATTGTCTCTGGGGCGTCTTTACACAGCCTGCACCTGGGGTCTTGCCTGGTGTGATAGACCCCAGCCTCTATGGATCTTGTACTCAGAGCTTGTTCCTGTGCTGCCATGATTAGTGCCTCTGTGCTGTCTTTCAGTCCAGCTTTGTCCAGCCACTGGTAGGACTTCTGGATGTCAGTCACTTCCTCTATCTGCTGGTGCAGGGGCCTGTCCGTCCATGATGGTGCCTCCCCCTTCTCCTGTTTCTTGGGTTTCTGCTGACTGAGGTATTCACTGAGCATGCGGTTGGTTGGGTCTTCATGGATATTCATTTTCTCATTCTGGACTGTGGTACTGACACTCATCAGTCCCTGGCTTCTTTCCTTCCACTTAGCATAAAGCCTCAGGGTGCTGGACTTGTGGTGCAACCTCCCGGCTCTTCCTGGTTTTGATGTCAGTGGCTTCTATCTCCTCTATTGGCCAAGTTATTATCCCAGCAGGGTACCTGATCACGGGCAGGGCGTAGGTGTTGATGGCCCAGATCTTGTTCTTACCATTCAGCTGACTCCTCAGGACTTGCCTGACCCTCTGCAGGTACTTGGTGGTTGCAGCTTTGCTAGCGGCCTCTTCATGGTTCCCATTTGCCTGTGGGATCCCCAGGTACTTGTAACTGTCCTCTATGTCTGCAGTGTTGTCTTCTGGTTGTTGGATCCCTTCAGTTCTGACTACCTTCCCATGCTGGTGTTTCCACCTCTGGCTGGAGTTGTCCCATCACCGCTAAAATGCTTCACCTGGGAGTAATATGGGCTGCCAGCTTCTTAAGACCAGTGCTCACAATCACTCACCGCCAGAATGTCTGTTAATGATCGTTGGTGTAGGCCGTTACTGTTTCATGTCAGCGTTTCATAGTGTTGCTTGCACTTACCTGAGTTATCCTCTCCGCTTACAGTGATTTTCCAGACACCACTTACCATCACTGCAATACTCTCCTCAGCTCCATCGCTGGTCTGCTTGGCAGCTTCATTGACTCACTCCTCCAGCCTGCCTGCCTCCCTGCCCAACATTTGGAGAAAGCTTGCATCATAGCTCTGGATTAAGACCGTTTCAAATTTGTCCATTTCCTCCAGGATAGTACTGTTTTCACTTATGCTCTTTGCTTCTGAGTGCTGTCTACATCTGAGTCCATACACCTGGTGACCACTTGGCCCTGACAGCTAGTCTTGTTAATGATCTAACTGAGGGGGTTCAGGTCTATGCAGAATAGCAGAGGGTGCAGAGCATCTCCTTGGTAGATCCCACACTTGATGGTCACTTGTGCTATTGGCTTGAAATTGGCCTCAAGTGTTGTACACCACATTTCCATTGAGTTCCTGATGAAGGCTCTTGGGGTCCTGTTGATCTTGAATAGTTCTAGACATTTCAGGATTCAGGCATGGGGAAGTGAGTCATAGGCCTTATGTAATCAATCCAGGCAGTACACAGGTTGGTCAGCCTAGTCCTGCAGTCTTATCTTACTGCTTGGTCTACCAGTAGCTGGTGTTTTGTGCCTCTGGTATTTTTGCAAATTCCTTTCTGTACTCTGCTCATCTACTGAGCCATGTGCTTGTTCATCTTAGCCACTATGATGCCTGACAGGAGCTTCCATGTGGTATTGAGGCAGGTTATTGGCCTGTGTACCTGTGTACCATAAATCTACACATACAGATCAGTATTTAAGGTCTGACTCTCATCATCCACTGGAGCATAAACTGGGTGTCATCATGACGCAGCCAGGGAAGCAGAAGAACATCACATCAAGAAGGCCGTGAGTAAATGTGGTTATCCCAGCTGGACTTTTGTCAAAGCTGGGAAGGCGCCAAAAGAAAGCCCCAGCCGATCCAGGAGAGAAGGACAACCGCTGCCTAAGAGAAAACCTGTAGTGATCCCGTACGTGTCATGAGTGGGGATGGGTACCGGTATCGGCACCGGTTCTGAGTAGTAACCAGACCGAAAAGCAGCGCACATTTTGGTTCTTTCTTTCGGTTCTTTTTTTTCCTGAGATGTCACACACTTTGAATTCTAGCCAATAATTTTACCTTTCCAATGATAGCAGGCGGGCCCAGGTACGTACGATCTTTTAGAGCAGAGCTACAGATTAAAAATGCCCAAGGCGAAGTGGTCAAAAGTCTGGCTGTACTTCACAGCAAAATATGCAAACTCAGCAGCAACAAGTGCTTTAAGCTGATACTGTGATACTGTGCAAAGGAGGTAACACCTCGAATCCGATGAAACACCTGGCGACGCATACAGTTTTTTTAAAAGCCGAGAAATGCGCCATATTTGATAGCTTGCTGCGAGACCTCACACCGAGCACATCTACTGCGGGTGTGGTGCCTGTTATCGGACCCGGAGTTAGCAACATCCCCCAAAAACCCAAAGATTAGAGTCCTGTCCCCTAGCCCTGCCAGTGTAGCACAAATGATGAGGATGATGATGGCAGCAGCAGCCGTTCTTCTCTGCGTGAGTAGCTTAATGTTGTTCGTGTGTAATTTACGTTGAGTAGGCTAACCACGTTATTACATTAATGCATGTAAGGTGAACTAGCAAACACCGTCGTAGTTACATGAGGCTGTCTTCTTGTTTGGTGGCAGATACTCCCTTCACCCTGGCCAAAAAGGCTAAAATGACCAAAGAAAAAGTGGAAAACAGTTAAACATGAGAGGTTTTTGGACAAAGTTTATGTTTTTTCCATTGTTTAAGCACTGCTTCCAGCCAAGAGCGATACCATATATTCCCCATAGCTGCAGAAAAGGCTAACATTGTTATCTTTTTACAAAAAAACAGCTGAACATGAGAGGTTTTTGGACAAAGTTTGTGTTTTCCATTCGTTAAGCACCGGTTCGAGCACCGTTTAAGCACCAGCACCGTTTCAAAAGTACCGGTTTGGTACTGGTATCGGATAAAACCTAAACGATACCCATCCCTTGTCAGGAGTATCGGAACAGCTGACACACATTTTTTCTAAACACCAGGTCTCTGTGGCTTTTAAACCACAAAACGTGCTGTGCCAAAAATTGGTCCACCCCAAGGATCGGGTCCCCCGACACAAACAGAGTAACATAGTGTACGCTGTTAAGTGCCAGGAGGATTGTCAGGATTTATACGGTTGGCAAAAAATGGTCTTTGATCAGTGATTTTTGATCAGTAGTGAGAATTTGCATGAACGTGCATGCACCTCCCAGCCCATTGTTCCTTCAGTCATTGTGCAAATGCACTGTTTGTTAGATTGGGTAAACCTGCAGGCAGCTGAGACTGAAGAAGTCACCTGGATGAGTGACGAAACGTTTCTCCCACTGAAAATGTCCAGATGAACAGAATCAACCTTTTGGGGTCCTTCTTTCGATCTCTCTGGTGTACCTCTTCAAGCAGCTGGCCAAAGCTGTGATTCTTTGCTTGGCAGTTTCCAACTCCTCAGGTATGGACGGCTTGTACTTCATAGACACATTCTTCATTGCACCTCTCTGCAGCTCGGATAGTTGGCTAACCACCCTCCATGCTACCTTGATCTTGGTCTTTAGTCGTCTTTTAATGGAGGGTACTGCTCCTTTGTGACTGTTCAACTTGTAGCCAAGTTTAGTGTAGTGTAATGGTCATGGTAGGTATTGTCCATAGTGTTGCATTCACATCACCTAGTAGATCTTCTAACCGGCTACGGAGGGTCCAAGTTTCAAGCTTCGCCATCTTTCAGGTCAGTTCCTCTCGCAGCTAGAGTTGGCACGATGCCACTTTTTATGTCCGATACGATATCATAAATTTGGATATCTGTCGATACCAATATGGATCCGATATAGTCAATTTTATAACACTGTTTTTTTAATGCCTTGGTGTATTCTATATAAGTTCATAATTAAATTTAAAAAAATAAAACATTAAAGATATTCTATTGCACTTGGATGCAAGAAATATACTGATCTCAAAATATGTCACAGTTCAGCAGTACTCATTTTTTTTATTGAAACTTTTAGCAGAACTTCTAAATCTAAGTATTTCAAGTAATATTCAAAAGTAATTTAAAATGTAATTTTATGCAGATTTAAAAAAAAAAAGAAGTGCAATATCAGCACCAAATAATGTTTATATTCAACAACTTAAAAAATAGCCAGTCTTGGCAGCCGGGGGTCAGTCCGCCAGGGCCTCCGCTCCTGGCCGCCACCCGGCACACAATGCACCCGACCCCTATGGCGCCTCCTGCGGGTGGTGGGCCTGCGGGAGGATGGGCCCATGTCTCCTCTTCGGGCTGTGCCCGGCCGGGCCCCATGGACTATGGCCCGGCCACCAGACGCTCGCCCTCGGGCACCCTCCCCGGGCCTGGCTCCAGGGCGGGGCCCCGGTAACCCTATCCCGGGCAGGGTAAACTGTTCCCTCGGTGTCCTTTTCATAAGGGTCTTATGCGGTTTTCGTCCTGGTCGCGGAACACTGGACCAGCTCTTTATCCTCTCCAGGATACTTGAGGGTGCATGGGAGTTTGCCCAACCAGTCTACATGTGTTTTGTAGACTTGGAGAAGGCATTCGACCGTGTCCCTCGGGGTGTCCTGTGGGAGGTGTTGCGGGAATATGGGGTGTCTGGCCCATTGCTACGGGCCATTCGATCCCTATGCAACCGTTGCAAGAGCTTGGTTCGCATTGCCGGCAATAAGTCGGACTCGTTCCCGGTGGGTGATGGACTCCGCCAGGGCTGCCCTTTGTCTCCGGTTCTGTTCATAATTTTTATGGACAGGATTTCTAGGCGCAGCCAAGTGGCGGAGGGCTTTCGCTTTGGTGGCCTCAGAATCTCATCTCTGATTTTTGCAGATGATGTGGTTCTGTTGGCTTCATCGGGTGAGGGCCTCCCGCTCGCACTGGAACGGTTCGCAGCCGAGTGTGAAGCAGCGGGAATGAGGATCAGCACCTCCAAATCTGAGGCCATGGTTCTCAGCCGGAAAAGGGTGGAGTGCCCACTCCGGGTCGGGGATGAGTTCCTGCCCCAAGTGGAGGAGTTCAAGTATCTCGGGGTCTTGTTCGCGAGTGATGGGAGAAGGGAGCCGGAGATCGACAGACGGATTGGGGCTGCAGCTGCAGTAATGCGGACGCTGCACCGGTCCGTCGTGGTGAAGAGGGAGCTGAGTGTAAAAGCGAAGCTCTCGATTTACCGGTCGATCTACGTCCCTACCCTCACCTATGACCACGAGCTGTGGGTAGTGACCGAAAGAACGAGATCGCGGATACAAGCGGCAGAAATGAGCTTCCCCCGAAGGGTGGCTGGCCTCTCCCTTAGAGATAGGGTGAGAAGTTCGGCCAACCGGGAGGGGCTCAGAGTAGAGCAGCTGCTGCTCCACATCGAAAGGAGCCAGCTGAGGTGGTTCGGGCATCTGACAAGGATGCCCCCTGGGCGCCTCCTGGGTGAGGTGTTCCAGGCATGTCCCACCGGGAGGAGGCCCCGGGGCAGACCCAGGACACGCTGGAGAGATTATATCTCTCGGCTGGCCTGGGAACGCCTTGGTATTCCCCCGGATACGCTGGAGGAGGTGGACAAGATATATATTTAAATATATATATATATTAGGGGTGCAACGATACTCGTATCGATATTGAACCGTTCGATACAGTGCTTTCGGTTCGGTACGCATATGTATCGAACAATACAAAATTTTTATTTATTTTATCAACTTTTCTTCTGACGATGCTGTCTGTGTTGAGCGCTCAGTGGATCTGCGTTCGACTACTCCACCTAGGCTGCACTGTCGAGCGCAGATCCACTGATCTGGCAAGCTAGCGAGACAGAAGCTAAGCTCTCGTTGCAACATGGCAAAATGAGCCTCCCCCACCCTCATTCAGATCTGGCGTTTGGAACTATTTTGGTCTTCATGTGACGTATGACCCTGAAGGTAAGCGCGCCATGGACAAAAGTAAAACAGTATGTCGGATCTGCCATGCAATGCTCAATTACATGGGTCGGAACTAGTGCGTTAGCGCAGTTAGCTCGATAACGTGTTGACGCCGTCCAGCCCCACGCACGGGGCGATCCGCGGTAGCTCGTTAACGGAGATTTGCCGTGTTGTGGCGTTAACGTCGTTTCAGATTAACGCTGACAGCACTAGTGGGAACACAACGAGTATGACTGCACATTTACGCCGACAGCATCCTAGTGCAAAGACAAGTGGAAGCAGACAAAGACAACTAGCACGCATGCTACAAACTTTACCCGAGTCATTTAGACAGCCGTTAACACATGATTCTCCTTATGGGGACCTGATATGTTTAATATGCTGCTGAGAATATAGCCCAGAAGAAGCGTATAGTATAGCTTTTATTTTGGAAAGAGACATTTCTCTGTAATAAACTCTCTTGTCCAAAGATGAGTGATTCCTCAATCAGATAGATAGATTTATTTTTATAATTTTGTTGTTTCAACAACATTAAATTGAAAAACTGTACTTTTGAGTTAAAATATTTATTTATAATTTTAATAAATGACAAATTAAAAAGGCATGAACATTTTTTTTGTATCGAAAAAATATCGAACCGTGACACCAAAGTATCGAACCGAACCGTGAATTTTGTGTATCGTTGCACCCCTAATATATATGTGTGTGTATATATATATATGTATATATATATATATATATATATATATATATACACACACACACACACACACACACACACACACACACACGTATATGTATCATTTCATGATATATATATGTATATATATATATCATGTAATGATATATATATATATATATATATCATGTAATGATACATATGTATCATGATACATATGTATCATTACAGAGGCACTAATCATGGCAGCACAAGAACAAGCTCTGAGCACAAGATCCATAGAGGCTGGGGTCTATCACACCAGGCAAGACCCCAGGCTGTGTAAAGATGCCCCAGAGACAATCCAGCACATAACAGCAGGGTGCAAGATGCTAGCAGGCAAGGCATACATGGAACGCCATAACCAAGTGGCCGGCATAGTGTACAGGAACATCTGTGCCGAGTATAACCTGGAAGTCCCGAGGTCAAAATGGGAGATGCCCCCAAGGGTGGTGGAGAATGACCGAGCTAAGATCCTGTGGGACTTCCAGATACAGACGGACAAAATGGTGGTGGCTAACCAACCGGACATAGTGGTGGTAGACAAACAGAAGAAGACGGCCGTAGTGATCGATGTAGCGGTTCCGAATGACAGCAATATCAGGAAGAAGGAACACGAGAAGCTGGAGAAATACCAAGGGCTCAGAGAAGAGCTCGAGAGGATGTGGAGGGTGAAGGTAACGGTGGTCCCCGTGGTAATCGGAGCACTAGGTGCGGTGACTCCCAAGCTAGGCGAGTGGCTCCAGCAGATCCCAGGAACAACATCGGAGATCTCTGTCCAGAAGAGCGCAGTCCTGGGAACAGCTAAGATACTGCGCAGGACCCTCAAGCTCCCAGGCCTCTGGTAGAGGACCCGAGCTTGAAGGATAAACCGCCCGCAGGGGCGTGCTGGGTGGTTTTTTTTTTATATATATATATATGTATCATGTAATGATATATATATCATTACATGATACATATGTATATATATATATATACACACACACACGTATATGTATCATTTCATGATATATATATGTATATATATATATATCATGTAATGATACATATATATATATATATATACACATATGTATCAATTCATCCTTGACTTTCATTCCACATTTTTGACTTTTAAATAATATATGAAAGTTTCATTATATTCACACTTTTATTCCATATATTCAATGTCTTATCAAACACTCAAACAATTTGAGACGTTGATTTTAATATATACAATAATTGCCTGAACAGCATTCTACTGAGTTACAGATGAGAAGTAGCAACTTAATCAGTGCCTGGAACAATGGCTGTTTAATAAGCTAAAGTGGAGGCGAGTGAATATGTGATGGTGAGGTAAGCGGGAAGGGAGAGAAGGATGAGGACAAGGGATGATGCTCATATGAAATAGAGCAAAGCCCATCACAATGCACTAAGAGGCGAGTCAGCACAGCTGCCATCCATATTTTGTTTAGGATTTGTATTTTTTTCCTGCACCACACTGCATCTTTTTTTCTTCATTTCACTCTGTGAAACATATAAAGCACACTCCCACTTGGACCTCATTCACCAGCCAAAGGCATTTATCTACGAGTCTTCTCACACATTTGCATCAGAATTACCTCCAGAGGTACTGATGTTAAACTCTCAAACCACTGATTCTGCGGATCACTTAAGCCCTAAGCTTATCTGGGTTATTATAATTTTTGGAGGGATTTATAAAATCACATTTCATGAGGGAATATTGAACCACAGACCATTCCCAAGGTGTTATTTCCAACATGCACGCACAGACACACACTTGTTTACCTATTTGGTGGCTTGGCATTGTAGACTGAAGCACGTATCCTCCTGCAAATCCGCTTTAGCTCCGTTTATGGATACCTCTGTAAATTGCCTCATTGCATATCAGGCTCAAAGTTTAGAAAGTTGATCAACTTTAATTTGGAGAGTAGAAGCTGAAAACGGGAGTGAACAAATTAAATAGGTCAAACAGGCAAGGACCCTGTAATTTAATTTATTTTGGTTAATTTATCTTATGTTCATTCTTATAAAAATGTTAGCCTATTTGGAACATGCAGATGGATAAAGCATATAACCTGTTAACGTTCGCTGGAAAACACAATCAACAAACACAGTTTTGGAAACTTCTTGACAGTTTTTTTCTTTGTGTGGACCGGAGGACTTAAAATGAAATACGAGTCCTTGTGTACATTTCTCAATCATAACTTGTGCTTGTAAATCATACACATGTGTTGGCCTTTTGAGACTCATATAATTAGGGTTAGTTTGAATTTCAGACACATGCTGGAGAAGCATAGTGTTGGGAACTAGAAGATTTTTCCTTTCAAATCGAGTCTGTTTGCATTTTTAAGGTTTTACAAATGAGAAAATAAATAAAAAGGAGTAGTAGTGAACTCAATGCTTCCCTAAACGACACCAATGCGAGTTTACATTCTTTCATCTGCAAAATATCATCGAGCTTCTGAACATTTGCGTATTTGGCACGTGGTTAAAATGAGTCTAACTGTTCACTTCAGTACATGTGATCTGGAGGATATCATGAGGCTAAAACTGAACAGTACATCCAAATTCAAACAAATCAAATGCACAAATGTGCATTCTTACTGTCAACAAGATAAAGAATATTTCAAGCTGCAGGAAGTGAAGGGGTTGAAATGAGTGAGCAAGTTGAAGGTTTTGCGTCACCATGTACCACAACCCCAGCCCGCGAACAAGATAAGGCAGCAGGTGTCTCAGTCTGTGTTCAGGAAGTTCATATCACGATCATAACGTGTTCGCTTGCAGTGACTCTGGGAAAAGAGAAATAAAAGCTTCAGTGTTTCGTCTTTTCACTTGGTGGTTAAAACGATATGTAATAGCATTTTTCAATTCTGCACATATAGTTTCTTGCAGGATATGACAGATAAATGGTTACTCTGTAAACTATTGTGCAAGTCCACAATTTGAACTTTAATTTGACTCAAGGAAGGTGCATGAAGGAAAGGAAAGAGGCACTTAGACCGGCTCTCTTTAGCAAAAGTGCAGAATCGTTAATGGCCATCATGTGTTTTCCTGCGTTTTGTGAGGCATCTCGACTCATTTTCACTTGAATGCGGATCGCCTGTTTGTCTTTTCAGAGACAGGCAATTCACATTTTGCCAGCTTTTATGCAAACTCAACTAAACTGAGCTTTTTTTCCCCTTTGAATTGTACCATTTTATGGTTGTAACAGTGCTAGAAAGGCTAGCAATGTTGCTCCAGAGGGCCCACAGCACAGCCTTTGTACACTGTGATGTCCAGAAAACAGCACATGTCTCTGACTGGTTATTTTTAAAAGCTCAGCGTCTTTTCTTTTTTATAGTGACGGGAGGATGCTCCCTGGTGCTTTTAATTACTTGAAAGTTTATATTTGATAAAAATGCATGGTAGTTTCCTGAGATGACGATGATGAACATCATGATGAAGACCAATGACCACACATTTCGTTTTAGGCACCTTTCGAAACACTCAAGGCCACAGCTGAAAACAAAAAACCCTATCTGTCTAAAGTTTAAAGAGGTCCACCTGAGACGGGTTTGAAAGTTGAGTCAGTATTCCAGATGTTTGGAAAGAGAGCATTCCAGAGGCAAGGAGCTGAAGATCTGAAGGTTGTATACTCCATGACAGTCAAACAGGGGGAAAGATGGTGAGACAGACAAAAGAAGAAGATCTGTGAGTACAAATGGTGTGCTGACATGCAGCAGTTGAAAGAGGGACTGGGGAGCAAGCTTTTAAAAGTAAGCAGCTGAATCTTAAACTCAATAAAATATTTAACTGGAGCCAACAGAGCTGCTGAAGTCTGAGCATAAAGTGACTAATGGAGGGACTTCTGGTGATGACGTGAGAACACTGGACCAACTGATGTTTATGAACGGGGGCAAAACCAAAATAAAGAAAAGTACAGTGATCAATGCAGTACGAAGGAACCTTAATCAAAGCTGCAGGAGAATAAAGATGTGATTCCAAACACGGAGGGTGGCGGGTGGTCGTGGTGGTGGGTTTAGTAGACATGTAGAGCTGGGTGTCATCAGCATAACGATGGAAACCAAGTCAAATGTAGCTCAGTTAATGTAAAACATGTTTTACGTTAACAATGTTGTAACTTTATTTTGGAAAGGTGCATTTTAAATAAAGTTCATGCTTTATTATAAGAATCATTGTTTTGTTTATTGTTGCTAGTTTTTGGTTGTTTATTTGCATGTTCGCAAGATCGCAGGAAACAAACTACCACTACCAAACGACATGGTATTATCACTGGAGACTGCTTATTGTTCCAGGTTGTTTGGGTTTCTCAATAAACCTATTTTACGCCTCTTTTTTACACTTTTACATCTCAGTTATCGGCGGACAGTTTCTGATAAAACTTTCCTCCTTGGCTGGTAACATGAAAATACTGCGACCTCCAGGGAGCTGACATTCATAAATAGACACAGACATGAAATGGAACCAAACTAAATGAACCTAGACCCAGCACTCTCAGACAAACACCAAAAATGCCTCATGAGTCCAGGACCATGACACCTAACAGACAAGCCGACTGCATTCGACATTTGTGTCCTTACTTCCACCTCTGGCAGAGTCCTAGAAAACTTTAGGATTGGTGGTGAATGCAGCCTTACAATCACTGCTACGTCCATAAGTAGAAAATCCAGATGATTTCTGATTCTAACCTGTGATTAACGCCCAGTTCTTCTTTCTTTTATGTTCCGTTTCACATTGAACCTGGAGGAAACATTTATTTTGAGTAGTTGTAATTACTGCTACAAGTTAACTGATTTTTCTAACAATAAAGACTTTAATGATTATCTTCCTCTGTATCACAGAGTCCAGGCAGAGGCGTGCATCTTATCATTTCCATGTTGAGCTCCTAGCATGTATGGGCTGACACTTTCCATCAAACTTTACTGACGTGTATGACACAAAGGAGGCAAGTCTTTCGCCTAGCAGCCCATCGTATCCCATACTCCTCTGCTCTCTCGCCCAATTAAAAATGCACCAGGGAGTGGATTAGATGCATGGTCCTAGCTCTACTGTTCCAGACTGTGAAGCTGTCACAGGAATGGATAGGTTAAGGGGTGGGGGGTGGACAGACAGACTGGATGGAGGGAAGAAGAGGGATGGATGCGTAGCCCCCCCCCCCCCCCCTCACAAATCCTTCCTTTTTACTTCCTCTGTCACTTCTGAGCCCTCCCCCACCCTCAGTCACGTCTTTTATTTACGGTTCCTCCCTCAGTGGATTCATTCCTCACCTGTCTGTGGGCTTGAGTTTCCTGCAGCTTCCCTCCCATTCATTCTTGCATCCCCCCACTCTTTCTCTCCAGCTGTTTGCCTCTATGGCTCACTTTGCCTACCACTGATCTGCCTACATGTCATCCATCTTGTCCTTTTTTGCCATAAAAAATCATGCTTCCACACATTTGGCTGTTAGAGTAAATCAGACTGAGGGGGAAACACATATGACGGATGTAAAGGATGCACTTATGTATGTGACACACTGTGAATCTGAGAAAAGCTCCAAGGCCACAATGTATGAAATTTGCTCTGAAGTGTAACGTGGCATCCTGACCCTAGGCTGTGAGGTCAAGGGTTAAAGCCCCATATGTTCAGTGTGACCAGTCCTTTCTAAAAGGTGTGTTCTTGTTGAATAGTCCAACTGATCAAATGTAGTCTGACCTGTAATATGTCGTGTCCCCAGTGTACACACACCCTGTGGGAATATCCTGCAGTGTTTGGCATCGTGGAGGTTTGGAGGTCAGTGCCTCATAGATAGGTGGGGGATATTTATCCAAATAACAATAATAAATAATAAAATCTCAACCCTGTGTTTCCCCGCACAATGGTTTCTGGCTTCACCTCAGTATTAACTGTTGGATGAACTGTTCCTTTTAGTTTGTATAGAATCCTTTCAGTCAAGGGAAAGCAATGTTTTTAAGGCGCTGCACGGGTTCGCACACTCACACCTTTCTGATCTTTTAAATTGTACACCTGCAAGATCACTGAGGTCTGCGGATCAAATGCTCCTGGCTGTCCCGAGGTCCAGATTAAAGCACAGAGGTCGGCCTTTGCTGTGACTGCTCCTAAACCGTGGAACGGCCTCTTCACAGCAGCACCTCCCCAACACCGGACGCTTTTAAAACCCGTCAGAAAACCTACTTTTATTCCTTGGCTTATAAATCAGAACGAGTTTGTACTACTATTGATTTTATGATGTCTAATTTTATGATTCTTTTTCTTAACTCTTATCAAATCTCTCTGTGTTTTTAGTTCTTTTAATTATCTTAACTGTACAGCAGCTTGGTCAACGGTTGTTGTTTTAAATGTGCTATTTAAATAAATTTGACTTTGAAAGGGCAGAGCAGAGGAGTGTAGTAAACTGGTCCTCATCATTGTCAGTCCAAAGTCCCTGTAAACAGACTTGAACAGCAGCTGAGTGACTCTGTGCTCAGCTCAGTGTGTCTGACACGGTGATATTAAAACTATCCCGTCTGTTTGACTTCACAAGTCACAGTCCTGTTTCTTCTGTTTCTTAATATTATTTATAATAGTTCCACTCGTAGATATTCACTAATATCTCGTAAGTTTAAAGCTGATCAGATCAGCGTGGGTCTCTGGAAATGATCCGATTGATCTTTAGCTTCTGGAACGTATCCAGCTCAGCAGGTGTTTATCAATCACTTTTTAAAGATCCTTACGTTTGTGTCTCAGCTCGGCCTCTCCCCGCGTACGTACAGTGACCATTCAGAGAGAAGCAGACAAAGTTGGGACTCGTCGTCGGGCTCAATCATAACCAGACCCAGCTCTCATGACTGCATGAAATGCAGTTAATGTTTTTTCGAGAGTACCTTTAACATTTCTGTTGCAATCAAAAGTCAAAGTGATCTAAAAATAGTAGCCAGACTTTTTCTTCCCCCTAAATAATAAATATAAAGTGACTGGATGCAACGCTAATAAAAGCGGATGATGCCTGGACATCCTGACAAAATGCTCCAGAATAAAATGAAATAAAATGAGTCCAGTTTTTTCATGTATATATGATTTAAAGCATATGCTGTTTGCAGCTGGAAGATATAATAGATGTCTTTGCCATCTACAACTCATGAAACTTTTATATATGTGTGCTCATACTTCTTGTATTTCATCATCTCATCAGCGTCATTTTCCGAGAAGAAAAACCCAACAGGTTAATACCTTTAGTGGGAAAGCATTCAGTCAGCATCCAGAGGACAGCAGCTCGTGGTGCTCGGTGGTGCTTCTCCTTCAGAGGAGGAGGGTGGTGTCTGCATAGGTTACATATACTGTAACATTTTCTCCACCAAACGCTCAAACCAGGGTTTTAGTCGGACCGAGCCAGCGGCGGGGTACAGCGGTAACTCCACCCCTCTCACGTACGCTCGCCGCCTTTGACATCCGCTCTATGCTCCTACGCCATCAGGTCCCAGCTCTAAGGAAATTTACATCTCTTTGAATGTGACGCTTAGAAAAAGAGAGCAGGGAAGAAGGAAGAGGAGGAAAAAAGAAGATAGGGAGGGCAGCGGAGGAAGCAGGTGATGGAAGGAAGGAGGAAGGAAGCTTTGGTGTGTGTGTTTGGGGGGCTGGTGATGGTGTGTGTTTGGGGGAGGGGGGTTGGGGGACTAGATTAAATTTTGCCGTCTAGAAAATGAGAAAAAAGGGCCCCCTCTATCTCTGGGAGTCTACTGGGGAGATCTTTATTCTGATTCTTGTTAGAATTGTTTATCACTGTGACAGAGCAGGCTGGGGTGGAGATAAAGGCAGTGCTCCATCACAGCGCTGACAGTGGTAGGACACGCGCTGGAATGAAAGGAGCCAGGGAAATATTATTAATAGATGCTGACTTGATTTGCCTCGATTGCACGTCAAGAAGTGGGGGCCAGGGCTTGATTGCAGCCCTATGAAGTTCTGTCCAAAAGGGAAGCTATTTTTCATTAAGTGATAGAAGTCTTCCCTCTCTCTGTCTCCTCTCCCCTTGCTTTCCAAGGAGCTGATAACATATGCAGTTTATTCTAAGCATGCTGATTTGTGTCAGTGCAGCAGAGAAGAAGACGAGTGGATGGAGGAGAAATCGGTAAGGAAAAACCCGGGGCCTTATCTCACCTTTCACCGTAGAAGCCGTCCTGCTGGTGTGATGCTATTTTTTGGTAAAAGAGGTAAGAACCCCGGCGTGGACAATCGGCCTATCACGGGCATCTGTAAAGCCACGCAGAGCTGCAGCACTCCCCTCCATCCCTCTCTCTCTTCTGACAACAGATAAAGAAGAAGTCTATAAAATGTGATTACACAGGCAACATGTTCATGGGCACAGATACGCCGGGGCACACTTTATTTTTAGAGTGTTGCATTACTAATGGATATACAGGAAGATGAGGATTTACACCCGCCCACGTACAATGCAGGCAGATATGAGCGCGCAGAGTCTATGCATCACATTTATGTGCAAAGCATAAAACAAGCCTCCCCTCCCCCCATCTCCTCCCCATCACCCCATCACTAAAAAAAGAAGCAGAGAAAAGAAAGAAATTGATTCAAAAAAGGATGAAATGCAGCTTTTTTTTTTGGCATGTCTGCCATGCGGCGCAAACTTCTGAATTTAGGAGGTTCGGTGCAACTTTGCTTTTCATCTGTATGTGTGTGTGTGAACATTTCCAGGCTGGAGGACGGCAAGAACCAAGAGAAAAGGCACCTTTAACCTGCTCCTGCTGGACTGCAGAGCTGACGGAGTGTGTGTGCAGCACAGACAGATGGAGGAGCCTGCAGCAGGGTGAGTTTTTCTTTTAACTTTGGAGTTATCAGAGAGAATAGACTCTCCGCACCTCCGTTCCTCCGCCTGTTTGCCCACATCGCTCTCTTTTTGTCTACTCCTCGCTCCGCTCGTGTGTAATTAAGTCGGCCGCAGATAATTTATGCGCTGATATCTCCATTGGTTGCTGGCATTCCTGCGAAAACCCTCAAAAATGTTTCTTTAATTGGATCCTATTGGCAGCACCCTCTTTGCCTTCTAACATTTACCATATGAAATTTTTAGATTGGTAAATATTTCCTCCAGTGGATCATCATATTGGGTTGCGTTTCCCCCTAATGCTGACATTTGCTGATAGTTTCATGTCGTTTTCAACATTGGACCATTTCCTTTCATTTTCTTCTATATGTTATGATTGTCTGCAGGTGACGTGGAGAAGAAACCGATGAAATTAGCAGTGAAGAGAAAGCTAAATGTCAGAATCTTCTGTGTTCTTTCAAAGCAATTATTCCTTAATGAAATAAAGCTGCACTGCTGGGTAAAATAACAAATGTTGACTGGTGATGTTTAAAGCTGTGTGTGTGTGTGTGTGTGTGTGTGTGTGTGTGTGTGTGTGTGTGTGTGTGTGTGTGTGTGTGTGTGTGTGTGTGTTTGCACAGGAGTGTGGGATTTTACTTAGCCCATTTAAATCTGAACTAATTCACTAAGAGCTCAAATGGGCTTGTTCTGCTAACTGAGGTCAACAGTTTCAAACGAGCTATTAAACGGCTCCTGTAAGTGACAAATCTTGGAGTGCAATTTGAGAGCCTCTTAAGGCGCCACTTTCTCTCCCCTGCACCCTAATAACTTCGCCAGATATGTGAGAACGCTATTAATTACGCCACTTAATGCCTCCGTGCCACACCCCGCACTCAGAGGAGCTCGACTTGTTTCCTTTCCTGATCCTCTGAAGTAGGTGGCGACTTCACCCAGAACAACGGGCGAATATTCATCGAATGTGTCGTTCGATTTTTCCCAGGATCGTTCTGCCCCCCGTCCTTCCTCAGATTCCTCACATTAAAATATGTCTGCGTAAATTGCAGCAGACACATCTGCATATTTGGTTTTCTGTAAAATGTGTGATTGCTCCTTCCATTAGCTGTGACAGTGTGTGTTAAGGCTGTGTGTCTCAGCGCTGAGCACAATGAATAATTGAACTGCCTTTGCAGTGAGGAAGAAAGAGGAAGATGTATCACTTATGTTGGATTTTGTCAGCCAGATAATGCCCCCCCCCTAAAAAAAAATAAAATAAAATAAAATAAATAAAATAAAATAAAAATAGAGAACGTTTATTAGCCTCACAAACACTCTTTGTGCCACATGTAGAGACCAGCGCTGTCACATTTCGCTGTCTTCTTCTCTCTCTGGTACCTGCAGAATGACGTGCTCGTGTGTGTCATTGCGGTTCCTGGTCAATTTACAACGCAGCTCTATTAAGACAATTTGCCTCTAAGAAGCTCCCATTAGATCTGCAAATGGCTCGACTCTGAGCAGTGTTTTTCCAGCATCTCGTTATTAGCACGCTGCATTCATTATGTGTTATTGTGGCCTCCCCTCTGTGACCAGAAGTGGAATCTGGGTGTAATTCTATCAGCCAGCACAGAGAACATTTAGAGAATATTATTAAATATTATTAAACCAAATCTGTTTAGGAGCTGCTTTCAGACTGAATCTACACTCTTACATATGTGAGTCTAATGCAATTGAAACCAGCGCACAGAAATAAAGACGCACTTATTTTCAGGCCTTAAAATCCTCCAGCAGCCCGTGTGGTTCCACCACAGACAGGAAGTGGGCGGGATCAACCGGACGCGATAAACTATTCTCTACTTCCAGGCGAGCGAACGCTCATTAATAAGGTGTGGTCAGTTTCATCAGTGAAGCGACTTGAAGAAAATATTTAAAGTGGAAAAGACAAAAAACATTTTAGTGTCAGAGGTGGCAGAAAAAAGATGGTAAACAGAAGTACGAATACTTGTGTCAGAAATACTCTGTAACCTGATAGTCTCTCAAGTGTATAAGAGCAAATCTTTGTGCCAAGCTAACTGAACCTCACGTCATATTTATACGAGGAAGCACAAACCTCGTTTCAGCTTCAAATTCTAATGAATGTACTCGGCTGCATCATACCATCCACAAAGCATCTGTACTTTTAATTCATTTACTGTGGGACGTAACAAAGTTATATTAAAATAAAGTAGATAAACAGAGCTGGAGTGAATGTCTCTGTAAGCCAAGCTCAACACTACAAACTCAGGTCCTCATTTACAAGGACGTTAAAAAAGCCAGTGCACCGTTAACATGTTATTATCATCTCTCATGTAAACACATACTGATTTCATCTGTCTTCACTGCACAGAACTGATCACCAATAATCACGTGTCCTATCCAATGAGCTTCTGTGCACACTGTCGCAGAGACAGGTTTGACCTCTCACCAGTGAGAATGTTTTAGAAGTGTAATCAGCAAACGTAACAGTAAAAACTAATGTTGCAACATCTGGATTATCAAGAAGCAGAATTGTGAGTGATGTGAAACTAAATGATACATTTATAAGAAAATGATTCATCAGCCGTACACACACAGTCATAAGGACAGCTTCTGCTTTAATGAAAGGTGATGAAACGCTGTACAAGCAAAGTGCAAAACACTGCTGATCCTCCTGCTTCGTCACAGGAACTTCTGTAGAAGTGGCTTCAAGTTTCCAAAGGTGACCTTTTCTCTGCCGTTCTGGTGAAAGAAAGAGAAACGACATTGTGTGATTGTCGCCGTCCTGAGAAACCACCAGTCACAAAAAACAAAAAGATGGGGAGGTAGCAGAGGAGGAAGAGGAGGAGGGCTTGTTTGTCTGGTTGTTATCTCCTCACTCTGCTGCAGCTGCCTTGCTGTACCGCACAAACACCTGCTGTCCTTCTGCAACACCCAGAGAAAAGTCAATTGCGCTGCGTGATAACCTGCACTCGTGTGTGCAGCGAGGAGAGACACCTTTGGACGTGGTTAAGATACTCTGACACCCTTCCTCCCCGTGCTTTGCTCTGCCACTCTGCCATTCCACCGTGTTTACTCACTATTTGTGATTTTGTTTTCCCCTCTCTGCGCTCACGCTTTGCTTTTTTGCCGCTGACTTTGATCTGGCTGTTCAGAAGTGTTTTTGAAACGCTCCCCCTCCCTGCCCCGAAAGTCCCGTCCTTTATTTTCCTCCAGAGCAGCGTCTTCAGAGGAGTACAAGCGTCCAATTCTGTCACAATTCTCTGTCGCCTTTTTGTGCGCTTGTGCTGGAGTGTGTCTCTGTATGTGGGCTTCTGCAAAACAGCAAGAGAAGCTGACTACACAATAGCCGTGTGACTTTACAATAGCGACTGTGGCTTTATCTTGACAGGAACGGAGGCCCCTTTTGTCTGTCGCGGGCACTGGCGTCAAAGGGCTCCGTGTCCAAGAGCGTGGCGTCCCTGCGAAGGACTCTGCCTACGACAGCGTAGGAACGCTCCATCTGACACTGGCGACGTCCCGCCCTCACAAGTTACAGAGAAAGAAAAAGTGAGCGGGTGAGGGGCTCATTAGCTGATCCTTGAAGGATCTTCTTGAAGCTCTTCAGATCATTTCTGAGAGCCTTCCAGTGTGTTTCATCTGTGATGCTCCCTGAACATCCTCAGAGTGTCACAGCACAACTGCAGTGACAGAGAGGGAAATGTTTGTGCAGCATCTTCCTGTGGAATGAACCATCAGAGTTTATCATGGCCACAGTGAGACGTCAGTGTTAGCACATGGACAGGATGTTCATGCTTTGGTATAAAATCTGGGAACTTGTTGGTCACCGCACAGATGTGAAAGCTGTAGAAGTCTGAGAGGTAGGAATGGTCGAAGTGGTTGATTATTCCAAACAGGATGATCGCTGCCAAAATCAGAAGTAACGGAGACCTTTGGGCTTCCCTCGGAGAGCTCTGAGGTAGCCTTATTTTACAGCCAGTTGAAGTCCAAACCTCCACTTGATATTTTCACGGAGCAGCCCTGCATTCACCTCGGGTTGTTGTTGTGATTTGCTGCTGTATGAATGAAAACTGTTACATTGATGATACATGTTCATGTCCTGAACTAAGCTGCTTGGATATCGAGCGCTCAGCTTTGGAGACGTGTTCGTGAGCCAACACTAATGAAACGGGATCTTTTTGAAATCATCTGCCAGAAATTTAATTTGACTTCATTTAGTTTCTTCTCTCACTATTAGTGGCACTGATCTGCCTTTTTTTTCTCTTTTAGTTCAACAGACACTGAGAATAAGAAACAATTGTGGACAGAAACAGTTGTTACTGTGCACATTCGACCTTCCATAGATCTGGATGTGTAGATGAAGAGGCAGCCAAAGCCAGGGTGTGACACAGATGTGCTGGTGAATGCGTGCACTCACACACCCAGGGCGTCTGACTGTAGCTCACAGTGTGCTCACAGAGACTACAAAGAACGAACTGCAGGAAGGAAAAATGCCGGCGAATGAAAATAATAAAGACAGACAACGATTAAAGGCTGAGATGCAGCAATTATTTACAGCATGTGTAAGAATAGAAATGAACAGAGTCTCTACGCCGGTTCAACTGCTCCTTAGTAAAGTCGACTCAGGGTTGTGATCTGGTTTATGCACATTACAGATTCTTTCTTTTTTCCTTTTACTTGGTAACTGTCATGATTATCAGACGGCTAATTGTCATGATGTGTGTATATCAAATTCCCTTACTTGCTGTGTGCCTTACAGTGCTTCAGGTCCAGTGCAGGGAAAAACAAAGGGAAGTTATTTATGACACTTTACACCATTCAGAAGTTCTTATAATCCCTCTGATCTGATGGCCGTCTGTCTGCAGCCGCCGCTCCGTGTGGATGTAGTCCGTATAATCCCAGCGCCCAGCTCACCAGAGTCATTGTGCTCATAAGTGGATAAAGCAACACGGGCTGGATTTTGCATGGTATTAGCAGACCAGGAACCAATGACCAGTAAGAGGATTGTGAACTCGCAGGGACCCCTGAAGGACTGCAGATAAAACGGTGGGATTGTAACACCTCACATGATTACGTGTCTGGATTTGACTTCAGGATCAAAACATTTCCCAGAAGCTGGAATGACCCCCATATTACGTGGAGGGAGCGGCGCATCTCCGCCGGCCTCTCAGCTGTCACCTCTCCTCCTCTCCAGCAGCTGTCAATCACTGCCATGGCTGCTTTGACTGGTTTAACGCTTCTGCTGATTGATGCCACAGTTTAGCTGGATTATAGGCTCTAATCCAGCACTTTCCCTCTCTCTCTCTCCCAGGGAAAGTAATACATGTGAAAATTACTCAGAACAGCACTGACACTTCTTTGAGAGGCAGAGTACCTGCTGCGTCCACCAGGGGAGCTGTTCTCTATGAAACAAGCCCCACTGCAAGGAGCAGCCCTCGTCTGAATGCTGCAGGCTTCGGATGTCACGGCATTTAGTGCTGTGGCAAGAAAACAGATACTCTGACCACAAACTCATTCATTCACATTATCTGCAAATTACTACAGAAATAATCATCAAGCTTGGAATGTAATTCTTAACAGCCAGGATTAATTTTAAATCATATTTCAAATTGCAGTGTTTGTAATTTGCACCAGGAAGCATTGTGTGTTTTTACTATACTCAGATATTTAATAATGACAACAAAGCTTTATTTAATTTATGGGATCTGTTCTCCGGGAAAAAAGGAAACTTTATGTATTTATTCATTTTTGCACAAAAACAGAAATCATATTTATGTTTGCAACAACATTTTTCAGAGGAGGAAACAAATAATAAAAAGAATTTTTATTTTTTATTTTTCTAAAATAAAATAAAAAAGAAAGACTTTTTTTTATTACCAACTTGAACCACAAATAATGACTTTAACAGTCAAACGGTACATTTGTCATTTTTTTGAGCAGTGATGACAGAATTTTAAGGGGACCAAACATTTAATTAAGGCATATTTGACGTATTTGATTTCACTGCACAGAACTGTTAAATAAATAGTGCATATAGAGGTGAACACACACGTCAGCACACTGTGGTTTTTTATTGACCTGTGATGTTTCTCCTGTTGCTCAGTTCACTTCATGGCTCACACACATGAACAAAATCAGACTGATCATTAATTAAAGCAACTGTTCATGATGTTCAGAGAACGGCTCGTCCACCTCCTTTATTCATCTAAACAAAACTTTATTAACAACATTTCAAATGTCCATAAAGTTTTAGCTCATTAACGGTGTGATGGTGCACTGCAGTCCTGCTCTACCACAAAAGGATCACGTGTGTCATTCTGAACATAACGTCCTCACGCTACCGTCTATTTCTGACGTGCTTATGGAGCCTGTGATTGGCTTCAAATCAAAGTGACACCAGGACACTGCTGCTGATCACTAAGGTTAGTTACTGGGTGTAAAAATTCAATACAGTATTGATTAACACTTACAGGGTTGTGCGATATATCCAGGGATACATTTAAATCAAGGAGAGCAAGGTCAGGTTGTGTGCTACCGCTTGCATGCTAATTTGCAGTTTTCCTTTTGTTTCCACTTTGTGTGCTTCTGATTGTTGCAGGAAAGATGATAAATGAGAAAAATAAATAAAAATACATTTGGACTGATGCTGTGGAGACTAAAGGACGGCTACACTCAGATGTGTTTGACACAAAGGAAAAGGAGAGATTTTCTGTTGCGTTCTCTGACTTTTGCTGACAAAAGAGGGCAGTATGATGACATTGACAAAGTAAGCAAACTTTTACTGTCACGTACACTGTGTGTGTGTGTGTGTGTGTGTGTGTGTGTGTGTGTGTGTGTGTGTGTGTGTGAGTCAGTGAGAGAGTGAATGAGAGTGTGAGACAGAGATCGTGAGTAAAAGGTTTTCTCAATGTGTGTGTGTGTGTGTGTGTGAGTCAGTGAGAGAGTGAATGAGAGTGTGAGACAGAGATCGTGAGTAAAAGGTTTTCTCAATGTGTGTGTGTGTGTGTGTGTGCAGTGCGCTTTTGTCAATATGCTCAGTGTATGCAATTACTCTTTCACGTGGATGCGCGTGAACAACTGCACATGCACAAATACACACGCCCCTTTTGCTTCACACACGCGCACACACACACACACACACACACACACACACACACACACACACACACACGCGCACACACATACACACACACACACACATACACACACACACACACACACACACACGCACACACACATACACACACACACACACATACACACACACACACACACACACACACACGCGCACACACATACACACACACACACACACATACACACACACACACACAGCAGTTGTAGAAACATTAAAGGCCTTCTTAAAGCAAACACGGGAGAATGTGCATGCAAGTGTGCGCAGCAGGGAGAGGTATTTTTTTAACCATCATCACATTGTAGGAAACCAGAAGCCCCGCCTCTCCCAAAAATGAACAGTGCATTTGCAAAGCTTGGTTTTCTTTGCATTATTGGATGCATTTTATACGATGTTCCCTTCGTAGTAAAAGAAAGCCAGCTTACAGTTACAGTACTGCAGTTAGCAGGAGAAAAGGAGTCATGTAATTGCCTCTGAAGTGCTAGAAAGCCTTTGACCAGCACAGCCCTGGTTAGCATTCAAAAAACACTTCTCAGGGATGAAAGCCTCATTGAAAGCCAGCCTGCTAATGATAGTATACTCAAACAATCAGGGCAGAGCACACATTGGCCCCTGTCTCGCATAACGACAAACGCCAGTCCCAAACACGATGGCATCGCTGCTGTGTGTTGGAACCGTCTCCTGGTGCACGGCGCCAACTCGGCCCTGCCGCTGCCAAGCATTCTTCAAATTTCATTAGGTAATAGCTCATTCATTACTAAGGCTGGGACTGGGGCTGCAGCCGTCATTAAACCCTGATCACACGGGATACACACACATGCATACACGAGCTGTAAACACTTTTACTATAAAACATAATTGTCACAAAGACGTGGCATGCACTGTAGGCGTGCACGTACTCACCCACACCTAGGCTCATAATTTACTCAGACCTCCGGGGCTGTCTTCACCCTGCAGCGAGCACACTTGCTAGGGGCCACCTCTGAACCTGCAGACGTGTCCAGTGGAGCCCAGGGAGCAAACAGCTGGGTCCATGGATTCCCCACGTTGCTATGAGAATGCATCTGTGCCCAGTGTGTGTTTGACTACACATGCATGACTGAAGGTAAATCCACGGTTATTATACTCTGATTTGAATATGAATGCATCATAAAACACAGAGGTGGACAGTATATTTAAGAAGTTTTTAAACCACATTGTGAAGAAAAGGCTGAAAAGAGACTGCAAATAAATCCCACCAAAAAACTGTTGTTCAAAGACAACGTAGTGTGTGTGAAGCTGCTTCTGCCAGAGTCCAGATGGATTAAAGTGTATATGTGCCATCAAAAAGAAGCTTCTCTGACAGCGTGTGCACGTCAGGAACTGCAGCCGTGGCTCTCTCTGTGCTTTACAAATGATCAGTTATTATCCTTCATGTGTTGCTTTTCTTAAGGCTACTACATATTTGGTGTTATTGATGTCTTTTGGGGGGCTGCAGACTTTGTTCCTCACCTTTAAAATCTTTGTTTTATTCTAAAGCATCCAAACTCTCTAGCAACTATTTGAACAGCTGGACCTCTGCACCACACAGTTACAGTGGGTGTGGGTCCATCATTCTTATTTTGCATCTCTGACACTCAGTTTGACCACTTTTCCTTTGTCTTTGAGGGATTTGCTGTTTGGTATATTTTATGTTTGGTATATTTTATAGCACAACTCATCTTTGTTTGTAGCTATAAAATGATTTTCAACATGACCAAACTTTGCAGTAGTTTTAACATGATTTAAAATGAAAACGATTCTTTCTTACGTTGGCAGGTAATCTGTGCATCAGTTAACACAGGGGGTGAAACCTGAAAATGATGAGGAACCAGACTTTAATGACTAGTTTGCTTATTAGTGTTGGCTGTAGGATAAAGATTATTCAAGGATTCAAGGATTCAAGGAAGCTTTATTGTCATCCGCATCAGATGTTTACATGAAGACAAACAAAACACACAGAGCGAAAAGAAACAGAAAAACAAGTAATAAAGACGTACAAATAATTACAGTGCAACAACCTGAGCACCAGTATGGAGTATAGATCTAGAAATAGATACTTTAGATGAGCAGCATTGATAAAGAGACGGGTCAGTGTTGGTGGTTAGTGTGTTGAACTCTGACCCACAACCAAATATTACAAATGTTACATTTTCATTTTCAGTGTGTATTTCAATTCATTTTTAAAAAATGTTCCAGAAATTCTTAAATATAATTTGACTTTCAGAGCTGGTATAGTAACTGCGGTTCAGTCTTTTTGCTCTCAGAGGTTAATGCTGATAATTAACCCACGGTTCACTCGTTAGCTCTTAAGGACTGAACCATTCTGCAGCTAGCTTGCACACATAGTGGACCATAGAAGCTAAAGAGCCCTTAGGATTTGCAGAGGAGGACATCAGCAAAGGAAACACCTACAGGAAGGACGAACGAGCGACTGCTCTCAGAGACAAACTGCTACATTTGTGTAAACATGTAATGTTACAGCAGAGCTGCCAAGAAAATAAAGCTAACGTTCTTGGGGGCAAAAATAAAATAATGTATATTTGAAGACACAGTGTGTGGTACATTGTGACCTGTGGGCGTGAGCAGCTATGAGCAGTGTGTGTGTGTGTAAATGCTTGAATAGGCCGCGTGTGATGGTGGAATCACCACAGCCTTTAAACGGATTCAGCACAGGAGACCCCCCAGCCCCCACCCCAGCACACACACACACACACTGGGCTTCCCCTGAGAGAGCCCTGAGTAATACATCATATTGCTCTTAAAATAGCTATTAACCACAGTTAGGAGAGAGATGGAGAGGAAGGGAGGGGAGAGAGGGAGGGAGGGGGAAATTAAGCAACGTTCACAGAGTCACTCATATAATAACTCACCATTAACCTAAGCACTAAAAGGCACACTGTTTCTTTCTGTTACGTGTGCCTTTAATTGATTCTCATATTCCCTGTGCATGCCAGCGCAGGAAAAACGAGCAGAACGAGGGAGAAACTTGCAGATGAGGCTCGATCCTTTCTTCATCAGTGTCTAAACTGGCTCCAGTGTTGCTGAGTGGAGAGCAGATACTCGGCCTAATCCCTCTCAAGTCTGGAGCATCTGAAAGCTATTCACAAACTTTGTGTCCCGTGTATCTCCAATTAAAACGGCCCTGCTGCCAGATAAGTATGGTAATGAGCGAATCCGAGGAAAATTAGATACGCGACACTAATCTGTGGCTGTAAAGAAGGTTAAAGGGAGAGAATTAAGATTAGGATTTAATCCGGCCGTATCGTTATCGTTGCTCGAACTGTCCCGTGCACTGCGCCGAGGTGAACGTAAGAAAGGAAAAACAAACAGCTCTGTGATGAGGTTTGTTCAAGACGCGTGACTGAAATGCCTTCCTTCAAATTAACATAAACATATGCAGATGAGCTCCTAATTAATTGCAAAACGTATTTTTGATTAAATACTCCAAACGTCATGATTCTAATCTTGACCGGGAACGGAGGGGAGAAAAAAAGTTTTAATTAAGTTTGCCAGTTAAACCTCATCAACACTTTGAATGGAGTGTAATTAGAACGCCACCCCGTCTTCTTATTTCTCAGCTGCAAAATCAAAAATCAGCCATTGTTATCACATTTGTAATGCAACCAGTATGTGAGATGAGGCTGTGATAAACGAGCAGGGGCCTGATATTCATAGGCAAAGTAAAATAATGCTGCTAATTGGCAGATATTCTAATATTGATTAAATTAGACGGAAAACACTCCTTTCATTAAGGCGCTACGATATAGCCTAATTCCGATCATCTTCTCTGTGTCTTTGGGATTACCAATTAAATGGGCTTTGTGGAAGTTTTTCAAACCGGCGGGCGAGAGGGGCCTCCGTGAAATTACGGCTATAGTTTGCGAGAGTGGAAAGGCAGCCGGCTTGTCTGTTTACCGAGGGCCGTGTTTGTGTGGAAAGTCGTGGTTAATGATGTATTCATCCTCTTGCCGTGTAACTCCAAGCCCAACTCAACGTGTATTGTGCTCAATTATGGGAAGAGGAAGAGCTGATAATGAAAACTAACATGAAGCCCCGGAGTGGATCCAGTTGTGTGTGTGTGTGTGGGAGAGAGACTAGCTGGAATAACTGTATCCCTTCTCTTTCATCATACAGACGCAGAAGCCACAACTCCTCACACTTTCTCAAATGAACCTTTCAAAGCCTCCAAACTTTCAGCCTCACCCTCCCCCTCCTTCTCCACCAAAGCAGCCGTCCACTTAAGGGTATAAGGAGGCTTACGTGGGGATAAAACCCTGCAAGGTGCTTGAGGTGAGATAACCAATTACCCATGATCACTTTTGACTCTTCTAATCTCCCCGCCGTATCGGCGGGATTTAGCCGCAGCAGCACCTGTGAACCTGGCCATCTCCAATCTGCCGCCGCCGGCCTTTGTTATTCTAATGTCAGCCACTTGACTCAGACTTTAGTCAAAAGGGATAAGCACCCGCTGGGTTCGGGGGGAACGGCTGACGGGAGCGACCCGATGACCTTCCAAATACACAGCGATGATCGATGAGCACGATTTGGTCACAAACACAAACACGGTCCTGCGACAACAACGCTCCGCTGCCGTTCCCGTGGAAATGGATCTCAGGAAACCACACGTTCACCAACAGCTCGTTTACAGCTCACATCCGTCCAACAGGTTCTCTTTTTCATCTTTAGCAACCATGCATGAGCAAGGCGTTTCACAGGCCTCTCCTCTCGGTGTCTAAAATGGCCTCGTTGTGTCATCATTCGCCCGGCGAACCACAGGCACCGAGCGCCGTTCCCAAACATACTGATCCAATTTGGTCGGGCTTCAAAAGGGAGCTTTCCAAGCCACGATCTCCACTGATTCATCATTTTTGTGTTCATCTTCACTTTATTTATTGGTGTCAACGTTTCACTCACGTCGCCAATCATGATGCCTGAGGTCAATGATGTCACCAGATGCACTTGATTTACAAATGTGAACAGGTCTTAGGCAACGCTGGCAAAACACGCTGACAGTTATTTACGACTTGCTGAGGATTCTTCGATTGTTGTCCTTTCAGCAGAAAAGCACAAACTTCACTGAGCTTTGCACTCAACAACAAGCCAGCCTGCTCTATGGATGGTTCCCTCCTTATAACAGCTGTAGACTCATCCATTTGTGATAACTATAGAAAGCATAAAAATGTAGCCATGTGACATCAGAACAGGCTTGTTATGCAACATCGAAGAATTTATGGTGTAGTTTTGGTGAGTAAAATTCGAGTATTTTATTAGTGTGTTATCTGGAACAGGTATCTGTGTTTGTGCAGAAAGTACGCTGCTAGTACACAGACTTTGTTGTTGTGGCGGGCGTGGTCTGCGGTGCTGTGCGGACGCCCCACCACGGTAGTATTTTTGAGTGATCTTGAGCAATACTTCTCCTGGCTTTCTAGTTTTGTCTTTGGACGTTCGCTGGCTTTTCAGTCATTTTGAGAAAAAGTGGACGAGTCTAGAGAATCATGTTTTTCAAGTTGATTTACGGGGTGTCTTTGAAGTAGCCCTCTGTAGGCTGTAGGTCAAACACTTCAGTCCACGTCTAACATGATTTTATTTCCTGTTGAGATTTGATGTGTTTTCAAAGTGTTCCTTTATTTTTTTGAGCAGTGTAGAGTACGTGTCCTACGAAAAGGGGTCTGTCTGGTAATTCGAGATAGCTCAACAGTGCGATACAACGGCATGATGAAAGACACATTAGGAGATTACAGAAGCACTAAAGTACAGTGTCTTCTGTGGAACCAGTTTGTCTTGCTATCCTGACTCCTCACCAACCTTTAAAAAATGTCAAGTGGCTCCTGCAAATGAGGGATACTTTCACTTCTCAACATCTCTCCTGCACTTTAGGGCATTCACGAGAATACCAGAGGTCTCTGGGAGGGCAGCAGGTGCAACAAAGGGCTTCACTTACTGGTGGAACTGAATTTCTATTTCCACAATCGTGCTCGGAGCTTATGGGGAGGACCCTCAGAACTGCTGTTAGAAAGGTCATTTGATCACCAGACTACAGGGTTCATAGTTGCTGTCATAAATTCTAATGGTCACATGGACGCTGCTCAATATCAACATTCACTAAGAAAATTACAAAAAATTGTACAAAACAAAGTTGTAGATTTTTAAAATGTGAGAGTGTTTACAGTAAGAACTAATCATTTAATTAAAAGTACCTATTCAAGCTCGGGTAAAGACAGAATTATTGTTAACAACCAATCAGCTACTGTGGTAAAGGAGTACAAACAAGCTAACTGGAGCTAACAACGGAAATTAGGTGTTTTGTATCCTCTACCTTACACTTTAAATCCTAAAAGCGCGTGTGCCGAGCTCAACTCTCATTTAGTCCAGTGGCCTGGAGTGACAATAAAATCACATATCACCTCTTTAAAGCAGAATGCGGATTAAGAGGTCTCACAGAGACTCGCTGCCCATTTTCCCACCACATACCCTTCCACTAGGGAAAATCTGACCCATCTAAGGATTTCCAAGACAGACAGGATAATCTGACATGCTCTAAGATGACACTGCTGCCCCACCTCACCCTTATTCCCCCCACTCCCATCTCAAGCCAGGGTGCCGAGCTAGCACAAACGAGAGACACTTTGAAAAATAAGCTGCTCATTTGGGACTGAGTGGATTCAGATGGTTGGCCAGTGCTCAAAGGCACAGAGAAAAGAGGCGGTTGGGTCAGCTTATTATTTCAGTGCATACAAGGCACTGATGTTCTCCCTCATATGGCATTTTCTCAATCAAAAGGACTTGGCCACTAGAATGTGTGCCAGCATCCATAGTTCCTTAAAAATCTTCTCTTTCAGTTTATAGCCGGGACTCGGACTCATGGAAACGAGTCAGCGGTACTGAATGTCGAGAAATACACACCAAAAAAAGGTTACATGAACTGCTTTTCTACTCTACCCGAGCACTCGAAGCACTAAATGCAACAAAAGAAGCAGCAACAAATTAAAGTACACATGAATCAGACATCAGTGCAAAAAGAGTGCTTTGAATAAATAGTCATCGGAAACTGATGTAATTTGCTCAGTTATTTGTATTTAGAGCGCAGATGCTGTGGTGCTACTATTGCCATGAAAAATGTTCCCACCAGGAAAGAGCCCGGCTGTTTTGAAGACATCTATCTGTTTAAACAACTTCATTTTAGTTAAAACGTCAAAGGTGGAAAAGATTTTCTTGTGTTTTTGAAAAATTGTCCTCCATATATGAACCCTCTGAACAATTTTCTGTTGATGTAGAAGACACAAGAGATGTGGAAACATGTCACTAAAATTAGGTTAAATTTGGTGTAAATGTGAAATTGAAGTAGATGTGAGGATAAAACCCGAACATTTTGATGTAATTTTGACTCTGTCTTATAGCAACCATGCTTTCATGTTTACAGATACACACACTTGTGTCAGCTTTTACGCCAGCGCTGAGCACTGAAAACGTAAAATCCTCGATGCTGATCTAATCAGCAGCCCTAAACTCAAAGCAACACTTGATGAAGAGATATTGAAAAGGAGAAAACGACTTTGCAAGACAATTTTGAAACTGGCTCAACGTGGAAAAACTGTTTTTTCTTTCTCCTCGACACTCTTGCAAAGCTGTCTGAGGACACCTTTATACCTTCCTGCAATGAAGCGGTGCCAACCACTGCTCCACTGTGCAGTGTTACCAGCGTTAAAATACCACGCAAGATCAATTTTTTACTGTCAGTAATCTTGCACAGCTCACCATCAAGCACAATGAGACAATACCATATATTGTTATGTAAAGGTCCAGTCTGTTCAGTTCCCACAGGTGTGCAACATTAATCTCTGCTGGTCTCCTCCGTTTTTTCAAAAATGTTTTCAATTGTTCCATAACACCTTTTCAGTTCTTGTGTCATTTAGCCTACTCCGGCCTGTTCTCCCCGTCTCTTCTTTAAGAATAGGTACTCGGCAGCCATCCTTCCACTAGTTCCAGGAAATCATCAGACGCGTCTCTCAGATACTGTGTCAGGTCTTTGACTCTTCATATGCTGTACATAGTGTTTAAGACGCGCTGCTCATTTTGCCTTCCTCATGTCCAGTTTCTCAAAACTTTTTACGAAGACACACAGACGTCACTGAGCAGGTGGAGGAGGGTAATCTGGACCCAACAGCTTTCAGACATACTAATGAACTTGCTCATAGCAGAACAGAGAATCTGCAGGGAGATCCTTTGGAGCTTTTACCTCCAAACACAGCTCAGCCAGAAACCTTAGGTGGCATGTGTTCAGTCAGGATTGGCTGTGTATCACACAGGAAGGGGTTAACACGAGTCTTGCGGTAGCAGCCTTGGCTGGGCGCTTCACAGGCAATCTAGACCACATCAGTGCAAGTGCTGCACAGCAACACCTGCATCATGGAGTGCCAGACACACCATTATATAACAGAAATAGTGAGTGAACTATTATTGACCCCTCAGGCCACAAATTCAACTGTCTGTCTGAACGTCAGCTACCTGTCAGAGTGCAGTAACAGATCCATATCTCACGTTTAACTATATTTAAATTACTGAAAACATGCATATTCTGGTTACCTTGTAAGTTTGTGTGTGTGTGTGTATGTGCAGTGTGGCTGTCTTTTTTGGGGATTTCCTGAAGTAGGTGAGGTGCAAACATGTGCCATCTCAGGGTATCTCATGCAACATGTCTCACATCTCAGCCTGTGTTGGTCTTGGCACAAGAAGCTTCAACATCATCTGTCACAGAACAAGGCCACATCCAAAGGGATGGTACGCAGTGTGATACAATGTAACGAGAATCCAAGAGTTAAAAACACGGAAACAAAGAAGAACCCAGAAAGTCAGGACTCTGAACATCATCTATTCTGACAGAATGAATGACTGAGCCAAACTGTTTGCCACAGGCACAAGACTTCACTTTCAACTTTCAAAGGAGTCATTTTACAAACAGTGACAGAGCAGCAGACAAGGTTACAGAAAAGTACACATTAGATTTATTTCTGCAGCTACTTTAGCTTCAACTTTTAAATTAAGAACTAATTTTTCCTTTGACCATCTGAGGCCAAAGTCTTCATCGCTGTTAACTTTATGTCATCAACATATGTAATTTCTTCAACAGTATTTCACAGGCAAGGGAACAAAGAAAATAATAATCGTGACTTGCCTCAGTTTTTCCACTAAACCAGGTTATTACTGTTGCTGGGTCAGGCTTCAGAGAGTTAAAAAAGAGCTTTGTCTCCATTAAACAAAGTATAGAAGAAACAAGAACGATAGTATTTTATGTTAACCATAATTAAACACTGAGCATTTACCATATCGTTGGTATGCTGTCTGAGGTTAGGTGGGTAGGAGCAACATTCAGTTCACTACCTTTTACTGAACTTCCATCTTTGGTAAATAAACTGCTTCATATATGTCTTTACTCTGCTGGTGCACTCAAACCTCTTTATAAACCATGCCTCATTCACCCATTCATACAAGCACTAGTGATGTGCAATACCACTGATTTCCTTTCCGATCCGATACCAAGCAATATTCAGGGTGGTATCGACGATACTGATCCAATACCGATACTTTATACAAAAACTTATTTTATTTATTGTATCTCAAATTATAGCGTCATAATGATTACAGGACATCAAATTACTTGTTCTTATCACTTAATAATGCAGAGTTCATCATATAGAAATAAAAGCTGAAGTTGTGCTATTTGAACACGTTGCCTGCCTGCAGCACTAAAGGACTCCGAGAGACGTCTGTCTCGCCCTACCAGCACCTGTCCTCCTCTTCAGTTCGCCTCAACATACACTCGTCATATTCTGTGATATGATTTACTCTGAGGTGTTTGACAAGGTTAGTGGTGTTGCCACAACTATACATGCCAACCCTCCTGATTTTTCCGGGAGAATCCCGAATTTCAGTGCCCCTCCCGAAAATCTCCCGGAGCCACCATTCTCCCGAATTTCTCCAGATTTTCCACCCGGACAACAAAATTGAAAAACCATATCGCACAATTCATAGCGCGGCCCAGCCAATTCCAGTTTCCAACAATGGCGGCAGCTGCTTAGTTTCAATATTACTCTTATTTCTCTTTCTGGGTTGCAACAAAACTTTTAACATATTTTCAGGCGAGAATGTAGCTGTGTGAACTTCAAATATCTGAGCCGACACATCGTCTTTAAACCCCCGCGGTCTTTCGCTACTCAGGTTAAACATGATATATAAGTCACTTTGATAACTTAAAAATGTTATTGTTTGGCTTTTTCAGTGTTTTATTTGTTCGTGAGTAAATCGGTTTGGCTGAGATTAAAGTTATTAGATTAGATTAAATTTATTATTTAACTTTAACTAGGGCAGCACGGTGGCACGGTGGTTAGCACTGTTGCCGCACAGCAAGAAGGTCCTGAGTTCAATTCCACCATCAGGCCGGGGTCTTTCTGTGTGGAGTTTGCATGTTCTCCTCGTGTTTGCGTGGGTTCTCTCCGGGTACTCCGGCTTCCTCCCACCGTCCAAAGACATGAAGCTTGTGGGGATAGGTTAATTGGATAATCCAAATTGCCACTAGGTGTGAATGTGAGTGTGAATGGTTGTCTGTCCCTGTGTGTTAGCCCTGCGACAGACTGGCGACCTGTCCAGGGTGTACCCTGCCTCTCGCCCTATGACAGCTGGGATAGGCTCCAGCGCCCCCCGCGACCCTGAAAAGGATAAGCGGAAGCGAATGGATGGATGGATGGAACTTTAACTATTAACTTTATTAATCCCTCGGGTGGGTTCCTCGGGGTTTTCACACAGCTGAATAAACGTCAAACAGAAAACTAATTAAACAAAGTGTGAGACGGTCAAGCGTTTATGCCAGGGTTATATTTTAGATAGCAAGGAGCAGACGGCAGAGTTTCACTCCACGGGGGGAGCTCGTGCCGTACTACACAGCTTTCTTTAGACCGCGAAGGCCGGGTCCTCAGGTGGAAGCAGCCTCTGAATTTGGACACCGGGCCGGCCAATAATAACGGTGACATTTAACGTATTTTATCCAATAAATAAACACTGTAAAATGTATTTATCACCCACCCCAACAGCCCTTTTGAATGTCTCCTTAATTCTGAGGTGTCAAGGTTGGCAAGTATGGCCACAACACCTCACTCTTGGAGCACTTTTTTGCCACATGTATCGCAAACCACGTCTCAGCTGTTTGTGGAGGTAAAATAAGTCCGCACATGACTCCAATTACGCTCAGCCATTGTTGTGAGTGCGCACGTCAAGGGGCTGCCAGTTATTATACAGCTGTATTTCGCACATGACTATGAAAGGCGGAAGAGGAAGTAGTTCCTTTGAATGTAGACAATCCGAATGTTATAGTTTCTTTCCACTGTGTTCCTGTTAATGATAAACTACAAATTTACCCTAAATTACTAAAATATCGATATTTTAATGTGAGAATCGATTCTAGAACATAAATGACTGGTATCGGAGGAATCGATATTTCAGGATCGATCCGCACATCACTAACAAGCACTTGGCCGAGGAGATTTCTGTCTAACATTCATACAACTTGGGGTTCAGCATCCTGCCCAAAGGTACCTCAAACAACCAACCTTCCAATTGTTGACCTGCTCTACCTCATGAGTTACAAACACCCGATCTTTCCTATACAGAAAATTATTTAACAGAGGACTGTAGTTTCAGATTGTTTGAGGCTTAAATCGAAATCCAACGATGTTTAGGTTATAAAACACTTCCTAGCGCATGGCTAAAAGAAAACTATTTGAGGCTACGACCACACGTACATGGGTATTTTTGAAAACGCAGATTTTTCTATGCATTTGCACCTTTCGTCCACACGTAAATGGCGTTTTCGATCACTGAAAACTGAGATTTTTAAAAACTCCTGCCAGGGTGGAGATTTTCAAACACTCAGTTTTTCCGTTTACGTGTGGACGAGGAAAACAGAGATTTACTCGCGTAACGTCAAAGGTGTGCGCCATTTCTGACGTGATGCTGTGCATCATGTTATTGTTTACATGAGATGAATTTCTACAATGGCGGATAGAGACGAAATACTGTTGCTGTAAATCTGACTATCTGCAGTTTTTACACACTTACATATACGTACGTACTTACGTGGTTACTGTCCCTTCATTTAGAAAGGCAGAAGCATCAGAGTGAACTTCTCCATTCAACACAGACGCTTTCACAACATAAATCCCGACGCCATCATCGTCGCTGGTTTTGAAAAAGTTTATTTTTTTAATTAAAGTGTGTGCATGCTGTATGCATTTAGTTCATTCCTAAGTTGTGAGTCTGCACTGTTTTGGTTATTAACATTTGAAATGATGAAGGCACTTGAAAAGTAACACGAAATTAGCTGCCTTTGCAGAAAAACAAGAACTTTTCAGAAGTACTGCAGGTTTTCATAAAACCCTGTTTCCTCTTTCTCTCCCAGGCTTCTAGACTTCTGATTGGCCAACATTTCTGCACGGCTGGGATTTGGCATTTTCTTAACAATGCTTGACTGCGCTTTTGGCGCTTACATGTGGACGGAGATATTCTTTCAAAACTGCACATGTGGACGGGATTTAAAAAAACACCAAGACGGAAAATCTCCATTTTCAAAAATACCCGTGTACGTGTGGACGTAGCCTAAAAGGTTGAATGAGTACCTTCGGTGAAACTCACAGGTTTTTGCTACATAAGTAACATTTGACTCACAGCAGGTCAAAACAACATGAATCACAATAGAAAAAATATACTGTAGCTATGAGTTTTATGTTAAAAAGAAAAACAAGGATATACTGTCGACGTTTACGCTCCGTCTCGTAGGTCGTCACTGGTTCTTCATCGTTGGCTTACAGCTTTCACCCGTTAGCTGTAATGTTAGTGTTTGTAGAGCATTTTGTAAATGAGGACTGAGTCAGGTGGTTCAAAAGACCAAAAAGCTTAAGTCTCTGTAGGGTGTACAGAGGCAGTGGTGCAATCAGCTGGCAGGGCAGAGGTCCTTAAGATGCAGTCAGAGCTACTTTATGGATTATTAAAATCTAATAATTTAATCCTCTGTTATACTGAGGTTAAGTCTCTTTTCTCCAGCACATCCAAACAGTTTACAACATAAGAGATTACCACATGTGCACCACAGACTAATTTTCATTATGAATCATGATCGTAACATCCTAGCATCCATCAGCATGTCTGCAGGGAAAACAACAGGGAAAAAGACAGGGCAAAGGAAACAGGAGCCAGAGATGTAAGAGACGATATACTTTATGTCCTGATTTTGCTTTAGAAATTCTGTTGGCTAAATAGTAAAGTGTTTAGTTTCACCTCTCACTGGGTGGATGAATTCGGACTAGACGTGAAGAAAAGAACACCCAAATGCACGTTTCCTTCCTGCTGGTGGATGTTCGGATTCCCATGGTTATGTTTGTGGTGCTATGCAAACTTTAATTAATCAGTTAATTTATTTTTGATTCTCTGGTTAATTTCCTTGATTTTCCTGGAATTTTGGACTAATCAGCATTAAATACTAAATGATTTGGGCTCCTGCGTCTTCCATTTGGGTCTAAAACTGTTCACGTACATCTACATACCATTTAATATACAGTGCTTACCAACTTTATTATACAACCTCTCATAACAACAGGGAAAACAAACCTATATTTTAAAAAAAGAGTAAAAGTAAAAGAGTAAAACTAAACACGATGAACACAGGAACACAAGATCTCTTCAAAATAAAACAGGAAACATAAGTCTCAGACATGACAACATGAACTTGACAACGTAAGACACAGATATGAAACACATGAAGGGCAAGGGAGACTTAACAGGGGTGGAAGACACAAGGGGAATCTAATAACAAACTATAACAACCCAGGCATGAGAAAAAATGAACTGGAAAACCTGAAGGGCTTAAACGTGAACCATAAACTAAAACTCTAAACGCTGGGTCAAAAGACCCAGGATCGTGACAGTCATCCGTCCTTTTCTTCCGGACCTACCTCTCCGTCTCCATGTGTAAACTGGCCGACCACATGATCAAGTAGTACACAGGGACCAGGAGAAATATCTGTGGTTGGTGGCTTGGCCAGAGGCTGGGGTTTGAGTCGGGGGGACGGACTCGTCCTTTTAATCACAGAGAGAGATAATGACTGCCATACGCCACTGCTGCAGACTGGTTTTCCTGCAGTTTAGCCCACCAGGACGGCTTCTTCATCCGCTATGGGAGGAAAGTAAAACTCTGCTATCTGCCTTTAAAACACACAAGAAGAGAAAGCAACCTCGTTCCACTTTGTCAAGCTCTACAGAATTAATGCCGATTATTACACACACTCCTGAAAGCCAGGTGTTAGACTAATCAGAGTGTTTGTTTGGTGTTTCAGCATGGCTGAAGTGCAAATTTAATTAACAGCGCATTGCCCTAGCCAACCCTGTATCCACATTAACTATTTTTTTTCCCTTTTTGAAAGCATATTGTATTCAAATATGTTCAGTCGCAACTCAAAACATAGTTACAAGATACATGCCAGCATCCTGATTAATGATGTGCCACCGTCACCCAGAATCCATAGCAAGACAGTGGCCAACACCCAGCAAACATGCCCCGTTGAAGACCATGTGGGGCCACTATGGTCAGAAAATGCTGCCCACATTTGGCAGCCAACTGTGGGCTCATTACTGGTGTTAAATGCAGGGTGCGTTTGGGCCAGATGGGGCCCGGTGGGACCCCCAAGTGGGCTGTGTGGGATATTCACACTAAGCAGAGTGGGCCCACAGCATGCCCGCTGTATGCCCACAGCTGAGATTAGCCGAGTGTTGCCGTACTGGGCCATGAAAATGTGAGGGGTCTCATTATGGCCCAAAACAGATGTTGTTCTCAGGCGTCGGCAACCTTCAACATTAAAAGAGCCATTTTAGCTCCTCCTAGAAGCAATATGAAAAAAGAGCAGCAGGGTGATACGCACACATGATACGCACACATGGGTAAATGATACATGGAATTAGGACATTAAAAAATGCATGTAGTATATGGGTTACTGTTAACACTAATTATATATATATATATATATATATATATATATATATATATATATATATATATATATATATGTTCTGTCCTCACTAAGCGTTGTCCTCGTGAACGTAGACTCAGCTATACAGACAGCTAAACACTCTCCTAATCAAAATCCAGGGAACAGGCCAATGTGTTGAGTTGGATGATTTAATAAGGAAAAAGTGTGAAACTGTTGACAAAACCAGAAATAAACCAATAAAAATGTTGCCTCAATATACAGTATAACAAACACATATTCAAAAATATGAGCACAATATTTATCTGCTTAGTGAGTGCCCGAATAAAACATCAAATGAAATCACACTCATGATCAAAACGTTAAAGAAACCACATGACATATGAGCTAGCTTAACCTCACTAGCTTAGGTTATACATGCATTCAAATTAAATTCTAACTACAAACTATATCACGCCTTCACAACAAATAATAATGCACACAAGTTGTCTCAGTGATAACAAACAATATTACTCACAGATGATGCCGTTTATCAGCTTGTAAAGGCATGGATGGCAACAGATTAATGGAGGTGAAACTGCCTCTGGCTCGATCTTACAGAGTAAAAAAAATACACAAAAACAACCACTAGAGGGCAAACTGCTGCAGAACAGAAAATACCTAATGCCAGCATAATATACATATATATATATATATATATATATATATATATATATATATATATATATATATATATATATATATATATATGTAGTGATAGCATATGGCCAGGATAATCGCTGATGACTTAGATTTAGGGTTCAGTTTTCAGTGATGCTGTGTGTGGGTAACACACTGTAATTTAATCTGTCAACTAAAAACTGATTGACAGGTTGTTGTTTTTTTAACTTTACCTGAGCCAGAGAGTTTTAACCATATTGGAAATTAAAGTTGTGTGATCTAGGACAGTTTCTAGTTGACTGGTTATTTGATTGGTCCATATGCTCATATTCAAGCATTATTTGCTTTTAAACCTATTAAGTGTGTCATCCTTGGCAGCACGAACTGCCACTGAACATTTGTTATAACTGGCAATGAGTCATTCACAACGCTGTGGAGGAATTTAGCCCACTTTTCTTTGCAGAATTGTTTTAATTTTGCCGCATTAGAGGGCGTTAGAGCACGAACAACCTGTTTAAGGTCACGCCTAAGTGTCCAGACGTTGACTAGATGACTCCAAAGTCTTTATTCTGTTCATCATTTTTAGACGCATTCAGAGGTGGACATGTTGATGTGATTTGGCTTGAAATTCTTGCAAATTTATTAAAGATACAAAAACAAACATAGACATAATCTGTGCAAAAATATTCAAAGCCTTTGGGTTGACATGCAACATCCTGCTTCGATTGATCATCTGTCACAAGTTTCTACGACTTAATTGGAGTCTACCTGTGGAAACTTCAGTTAATGGGACCTGTATATGTGCGATCCCATAGCTGACAGTGAACAGCTGAGCACAAACCACTCCATGAAGTCCAATTCTCTATAGACCTTCAAGACCGGATTGTATCAAGGCTCAGATCTGGGGAAAGTTACAGAAAAATGTGTGCATCATTGAAGTTCCCACTGAGCAAAGTGGCTTCCATCATTCGTAAATGGAAGAAATTTGGAGCCACCAGGACTGTTCCTTGAGCTGGCTCCCAGTTCCATCTAAGAGATTGTGGTAGAAGAGCCTTACTCAGGAAGGTGAGCGCCAAGTGAACCTTCCAGAAGGACCATTTCTGCAGCACTCCACCAATCAGGCACATGGGCAGATTGAAACCTCAGGAAAAAGCACACGTCAGCTCACGTGATAGCAAAAGTCCCCTGGACGAATGTCAGACCACACTTAACACATAAAACTTGTCTGGGGATCGCAGCGACTCATGTTAGGTTGTTTCCATATTCAAGTCTTTGCAGAAAATGTCCAGCTTGAAGCCAGTCAGATGCCTGTTTTTGTTAGAAACCAAGTTACACTAACAAATATCACTTAATTTTCAAGAAACATTGAAAATGAACTAAAAAGATGTGTAAAGAAAAAACAACACATGAGTTACAGTAATGATTACGCTGGCTACTGATTGGTAGTAATAAAGACCAACAACCAGCTTCGTGGGCCAGAATGATGTAATGAAACTTTCTATCTGATGTTTGACCAAGTTTATCTATCAGAGCGACTTGGTTAGGTTGAGGAAAAAATAACTGCAATTAGGTTTAAAATGTAAAATAAAGGAAATGTATATAATTGGATAATTAATATGTTAAATTTTATTTTACAAAGTTATAAAGTCAATGTTTAAGTTGAGGCTGATGTTGCCAGGTTTTTCTCACAATGGATACTTAGTAATGTAAAACTAGTGTTTGTTACTCTGTATCAGTAAATACCCCAATGAAATGTATCTATATCACAATGATGAAAAGTAGCAGAAATGGTTAGTTTTGTGAAAATGGGGCTTTCAGTGTTAACATCTGATGACAAGCAGCATTGGCCATGAGTAACGAGTAATTAGTAAGGAGCTGGCATTCAGACCATCTCCTGATATGACATGCAACACAAGACTAGGGCTGAGATGAAACTAGAGATGTGTCTATGTAGCGTCCCCTGCAATCATCTGGTTAATACTCAAAGTGTTTGCACACTATACTCACTCTGCCTGTGCAAACAGAGAGAAAATACCATGAATGCTGCGCCAGTTTTCAGGTACATTTTGGGCAGTTTTTCCCAAAGAGAGCTTGTAACTAATGGGGAGCAGCATGAACGTTAACACTCCTGTTGTGACCCTTTTTGTAATTCCACTAAACACACCCAGCTCAGCCAACATGTGTGTGGCATCAAAGCAAAAACCACTGAATCCTAATACATCAGCCCTCTACCTCAGAAGCAGAGAATCTGAGAACAGCTGTTTCCAATTATGGCGTCACTTACAGTCAGATAGGCCACAGCAGTTTCTTTAATATTTCTCCTCTTGTTTTCATATTGAGAAACCACATCACAGGGAGCCATTTACCAAATACCAAAACAGGGGTTACAGGCTTTGTACTGCCTGAAAGTTTCACTAGAGAACAATGTTCAACAGGCGTGTGAAGTGTGACACTCCAGAGCAGGTTTGATTTAAGATGGTTAAATGTAGTCTCTGCTCTTCATCTTGTATGTCTAGAAATCTTTTCAAAGCCTTATTACGGCTCACTATTCAAGACTAAATAGCACTAATGTTTTACGCTCACCCAGGAACGGGAAAACCAACTGCTACTCTTATCTAATGTGATTTATTTTCAGCCGTTTATTAAGACTATCTGACTCAAGGCTTGACGAGGGATAAAACAGCGATGCGCAGCGTCGGCCCTCTCCACATTTGTACGGATGAAATTATAAGATGAGAGCAATGAATTACAGACAGATGAGTGATTTACGGTAGACAGCACAGTGGGAGGTAAGTGTGTGTGTGTGAGACAGGCATTAGATCACAGCCATATCAAACGCATTCTGAAGTTTGATCATTGTTGCTCTGTCAGTCGGCTCTACGCTTATTTATTTCTTGGAGCTGTTACCAACATGCATGTACATGACGTACACACACACGCTGCAGGTTGACTCTATTTTGCCTGGCTGGAAAGCCTCACACTGGGACAGCCATCTCTCTTTCCTGGCACCGCAGCGCTCGGTGCTGGCTGCCAGGCTGCGACTGGCAAAACCCTAAAAAGCCAGGGCCCGATGCATCTTTTACAGTTTACAGGAATGTGTCAGCAGTAATCTCTTGGCGGCCATCTTTGGAAATTCAGCCCGACATACTAATGGAAGCACTGTGAAGCTCTGTAGCAGAAAGAGCCTACTCTAATTGTGTCTATTTAAAGCAGCTGTTCTCTTGACTCTCTGGCTCGGCCGCGGCCTGAATTAATCTCTAGTGATTTAATAGGTCACGCCGGGTGTTAATTTATTAGAACTTGCCGTTTGTTTTTAAGTAAACAGAGGTGGCTGAGACCAGAGAGCTTGTGTGGTTTCAATTAGGTCAGCGTAACTTGGCTCTCTCGTCTGTCTGATAATCTCTCCTTCATCTCCAAGGCTTTTAACGCCACTGCCAGCTAGTATTGGTGGTGCAGTGCATGAAATCAAATTTGAACGCTGACCCACTGGAAAATAGATTCCAGTGAAAGGGGGGCTTAATGGGAGTTCTAAAGGGTGGGCGTCATGTTTTCACCCTGTGCGTGCCCCAAAGAGTGGATTAAGAGCAGCATGCCAGCAGCAGTGTAAAGCAGGCCGTAGGGGAGGCGTACATGGCACAATGTCCTCTGAGCTTACCACATGGATTGGTGTAATCCACCTCTGTACAGGCGCCAGAGTCTGACTGGCTGTTTATACTGATGGCTACAGTTTGTGGAGAACATAAGAAAGTCCCTGCTCTCACGAGACTATGACAGCAGTGTGTGTGAGAAAGTAAAGTTCTGATATTGGTGGATTTTCACCAGTTTCTACTTTTCCCAGTGTATCAAATATTTGTACAGTGATAGAGATGAATTTTAATTCCTTTTCTACATGCCTTTGAAGAACGCAGGACAAGAGTGCAATTGTTACTTAGGAGTCACATTAAACCCTCGGCTGTGATTGGTGCTGCTCTGTCACTGCCTCACCACACAGAGATCAGCAGCTCTGTCTCTAGCACACAAGCTTGTGTTGAAGTCCGTTGATTGTTTTCATCCCCCACGCTTCATGTCCAGAGTCATTTGAAAGAAAAACAGTTTATTTTATGTGTATGTGAAAGACATTAACTTCTGTTAGAGAGTGCCACAGAATGACGTTTTGTCATCTATGGTTCCCTTATAAAAACCCAGGGGGGTCTTTTCATTGCTGCCAACGAAAAAAAGAAAAAAAACAACATCAACGTACAAGGTTGCATCGAAGAGTCGACATTTATTACTCATGGTCATTGGGAAAATATAAAGACATTACATTAATAACTTTAGACCATCTAATTGTCTGAGGTCTTTCTGGAATGGCGACACTATTTTCTGGAGAACTGATTGGTCAGTAGGTGGTGATTTCAATCCCTGCAGGTTAGGTTTGCATTAAATTACCACCAGGCATGAAGTGATTGACCTTAACCCTGAAGTTAGCTTCACATACAGGGCTCAGATAACAGAAAGAAATCCTGGGTATGTTGAACTTTGTTCTAACCGTAGCTTAGGTGGTTGCAAACCATGATATGAGAAATACTCTAATACTATTTCTAATTCAGCACAGATAAGGTTTGGCTTTGTGCTATCCACGTGTCCACAGGCATATTTACAAACTGGATTATTGTTGGGGGGGTTTTCTAAGACGCACGTTTTCCGGTCGAGTTTTCCAGTCGAGTTTTCCAGGCAAAATTTACATTAAACAACTAACAACAAACATAAATGGTTGACCGATGATCTGATGGATGTTAAGTTATTGATTTTCGAATGGATCCATGGAAACCTGTCCTATAGAAAGTTTTGCTTGTTGAGATTAGACAGAATTATGAATCACAGTGTTCAAGGTTCAGCATTAAGCACTAATCACTGGACCAATATTAGAGGCCAAGTATGACTTTGAGTAGCTCAGCTCATGAGCCTTCAGCTTAATGTGTATTAAGAAAGAAATGCCTTTTACCTTGTGTTTCATCATCCACTCAGAACACACATCAGATTTCTCTACCTTCAACAGCCTACTGTAAATCATCTGTGTAGAGCTTATACATTATATGACATGTGTAATAAGTATGATTCTTATGTCCTAGCAGCATGTTCTTTATAAAATCCTAAGACTTACAGCCTCTCCTGACTCTCCGGCAGCCCGACTACAGCAACTGCGATTGAAGCCCCGCAGCCTAAATGATAGCTCCCACCGTGTCATTAGGGGCAGTGCTTTCATGGAGAGGACCCCATGAAAGCACTGCCAAAAATCTCCTTGAAGATGGAGGAAAAGAAAGGCAAGGGGTATTGATCGTCTGTCCACGGATATGATACTTAAGCCCTGGTACTGAAAGCTGGAGAGCCCCTGGATCCATATCTCAAAGACTTTAATCCTGGCCCCTCTTACAGCTGGATTGGCCTTCACCTTAACCTCCCGACAACTGCTCCTGCAGATCAGCCATGGAAATTTTATTCTTCTCACAATCTGCTTTCCTCCTCTTCCCCCCTTCTCTCCTGTGCTTCGTTTCTGCTGGTCTGCAGTTATTAACAGGCCTGCACTGCATTCCCATCCGAATTCGGAGGAGGTGAGTTGATACCTGATCCCTGTTTTCATCATTTTCTGAAAAAAGTTCTTATCCTCCTTTTCTTGAATGTGAAGTTGAGAGGAAACTTAAAAGAAACAGGCATATATTACAAGTAACTTGGTCACATCAGCCTGCTGCGTGTCACATTAAGGTGTTTTGAACATCCCTCTGGTGTATTCCATTAGATAAATAGATGAGGTGCATCATAAAACATATTTATAAAAACACAAGTCGGCATCATTTTGCTGGGAGATTTCTGTAATGACAATAAACATTACTATCTTCATGGTGATTGGAGACCAACACGGGCTGCTTTGAATGTATATTTGATTATTTTGAGCTTGAAAAACTCAGTAATAAGAAAGCATCACACTATGTCCCTTGATGGTACTGCATCTATTCATGCAAAACTCTTCACTAGTTGCATACACCCTGATTTTTTTAAGACTTTAAAGGTCTAGGAAATTTGGATTTTAATAGTATTCATCAGTTACTAATGATTTAAATGTTTGTCACAAGCTCAAAACTCCACCATCAGACTTTATTTGGACTACATTTATACATGTACATACGCATGCAGTACCACTCTTACAGACCAACGGAAACCTTGACACGTTGATTAGACAATACTTAATAAATGCACCATATTTTCTGCAGCAGCCAAAAATTTAAAAGATGGAGGCAGCCAACATGACACCAACCACCAGGGACTCATTGACTTTAGCATTTGACTAAAGTTTTACCAGACAGCTTATCATGTTGGCACACTTGTCGATCAACTCAGCCCCTTACTTTTGATTCCATGGATAAATGACAGGCAGGAGGACGAATACTGAGCACTAATGAATGAGTTTAAAGACTGGACTTGGAAACATATTTCTGAATGTGAAGAAGACCAGAAAAGTAGCAGCCAACTTCAGATAAAGAGGACAGTTACACGGTCAATGCCTATCCTGGGACAGGATGTTTATGTAGTGGAGTGCAAACACCTGCACATCCACATCGAGATCGCAGCATGTTCTCTAATAGACTGATTCAGCTCTGTTGCCACGAGGACATACGAGTTGTTGCAATAATTCAACAATATAGCACATCTATCCAGCAGAGACCCATCTGTTCTCATGTTGTCTTTTTAAAAAAAAATTATGACTCGGGTTCTTATGTGCAGCACTTTGTGATTCTGTCTAGAAAGGTGTTATATAAATTAAAATTTTATTTATTAAGTTTGTCAAACTCATACACATTCAGCCACTTTCTGAGTTAACTTCAATAATTACTTCCTCCAAACCATCAACGTGTCTTTTAGACCCCATTCCTACAAAACTGCTCAAAGAAGTCCTGCCATTAACTAATTCTTCAATCTTAAATATGATCAACCTATCTCTAATGATCGGCTATGTACCACAGGCCTTCAAGCTGGCTGTAGTTAAACCTTTACTCAAAAAGCATCTCTAGACCCAGCAGTCTCAGCTAATTATAGGCCAATCTCCAACCTTCCTTTATATCAAACATCCTTGAAAGAGTAGTTGTCAAACAGCTAACAGATCATCTGCAGAGGAATGGTTTATTTGAAGAGTTTCAGTCAGGTTTCAGAGCTCATCACAGCACAGAAACAGCTTTAGTGAAGGTTACAAATGATCTTCTTATGGCCTCTGACAGTGGACTCATCTCTGTGCTTGTCCTGCTAGACCTCAGTGCAGCGTTCGATACTGTCGACCATAATATCCTATTAGAGCGATTAGAACATGCTGTAGGTATTACAGGTACTGTGCTGCAGTGGTTTGTATCATATCTATCTAATAGACTCCAGTTTGTGCATGTAAATGGAGAGTCCTCTTCACACACTGAGGTTAATTATGGAGTTCCACAGGGTTCAGTGCTAGGACCAATTCTGTTTACATTATACATGCTTCCCTTAGGCAGCATCATTAGAAGACATAGCATACATTTTCACTGCTATGCAGATGACACCCAGCTCTATCTGTCCATGAAGCCAGATAACACACACCAATGAGTTAAACTGCAGGAATGTCTTAAAGACATAAAGACCTGGATGGCCGCTAACTTTCTGCTTCTTAATTCAGATAAAACTGAGGTTATTGTACTCGGCCCTGAAAATCTTAGAAATATGGTATCTAAGCAGATTCTTACTCTGGATGGCATTACCTTGGCCTCCAGTAACGCTGTGAGGAACCTTGGAGTCATTTTTGACCAGGACATGTCCTTCAATGCACATATTAAACAAATATGTCAGACTGCGTTCTTCCATTTGCGCAACATCTCTAAAGTTAGAAATATCCTGTCTCAGAGTGACGCTGAAAAACTAGCTCATGCATTTATTACTTCCAGGCTGGACGACTGTGATTCATTATTATCAGGAAGTCCTAAAAACTCACTGAAAAGCCTTCAGCTAATCCAAAAACATTAAAGAAACTGCTGGACATTATGAACAATGCTGGGCATCCTCTGCACACGGCCATAAACAATCAGAAGAGTCTGTTCAGTGACAGGTTGCTTCTCCCCAAGACAAGAACTAACAGACTTAAAAACTCCTTTGTCCCACACGCCATCAAACTGTTTAACTCCTCTCTGGGGGGGAGAGGGAGGGGAAACAGGAGGACAAAGGAGGGGGGAACAACTAAGCTGTAGTGCCTCTTCACCTCACTGTACAATACCTTGTGCAATACTTTTTGTAAATAGTCAACAGTGCAATAGACTCAATACTTGAAATGTGCAATTCACTTGTATTTTTATTTTTTATTCCTATTTATTCTATTTATCCCCTTTGTATATTTTATTTATATTTGTCTCTGTATTTATATATATGTGTGTGTGTGTGTGTGTGTGTGTGTGTGTGTGTGTGTGTGTGTGTGTGTGTGTGTGTGTGTATATATATATATATAACAATTCTGTAACTGTAACTTCGGTCGTTGCTGTGCTTTTTGGAAGTCGAATTTCCCAGAGGAACCCACCCGAGGGATTAATAAAGTTCTATCTTATCTTATCTCTTATCTTAAAATGCTGCAGCAAGAGTCCTGACAGGGACTAGAAAGAGAGAGCAGATTTCTCCTGTTTTGGCTTCCTGTTAAATCCAGAATTCAAAATCCTGCTCCTCACATACAAGGTCTTAAATAATCAGGCCCCATCTTATCTTAATGACCTTGTAGTACCATATCACCCTATTAGAGCACTTCGCTCTCGCTCTGCAGGCCTACTTGTTGTTCCTAGAGTATTTAAAAGTAGAATGGGAGGCAGAGCCTTCAGTTTTCAGGCCCCTCTTCTGTGGAACCAGCTTCCAGTTTGGATTCAGGAGACAGACACTATCTCTACTTTCAAGATTAGGCTTCAAACTTTCCTTTTTGCTAAAGCATATAGTTAGGGCTGGACCAGGTGACCCTGAATCCTCCCTTAGTTATGCTGCAATAGACGTAGGCTGCCGGGGATTCCCATGATGCATTGAGTTTTTCCTTTCCAGTCACCTTTCTCACTCACTATGTGTTAACAGACCTCTCTGTGTTATGTGTAGGCTGTGTGCAGACAGGAATAGGACCCAAGGTGCAGACTCCGGAGACAGATGTGAACTCAAAACAGCTTTAATGTTAAACTCAAATATAACATAACTGGAAAAAATCAAAATAAACTTACACCGGAGGACTGACAGAACACACAGCTAGGTAAACAGTAGATCACGACCCAGACACAAAGAAACACAGGGCTCAAATACACAGAGGGAGCAATCAGGGAATGGGTAACAGGAGGGAAACACAGCTGGGGCAAATCAGGCCTAACGAGACAAGGGGAAGCAAAACCAGACACATTAACATCAGACATGGACTTTCAAAGTAAAACAGGAAACCCATAAAACAGACTGAACAAAAGACACAGACTCACATGCAGGCACTACAACAGAGGGAACAGAGACGTGGGACCAGGGCAGACACAGACACTGACTGGACACGGGGATATAGCAACTTAGGATACACAGAGACGCGAACTAGACAAGGGGATACAGCTGACAGGGGAGACAGAGCAACTAGAGAAGACAGAGACATAAACCATAAGACAGAACTCAAAGACTAGAAATAATAAATAATAAACTCAAAAACCTTGGGTCAACGACCCAGGCATCCTAACACTCTGCACTGAATCATATCTGTTGTTAACCTCTGTCTCTCTTCCACAGCATGTCTTTATCCTGTCTTCCTTCTCTCACCACAACCAATCACAGCAGATGGCCCCGCCCCTCCCTGAGCCTGGTTCTGCTGGAGGTTTCTTCCTGTTAAAAGGGAGTTTTTCCTTCCCACTGTCGCCAAAGTGCTTGCTCATAGGGGTCATATGATTGTTGGGTCTCTACCCTACCTACAATATATTTATATAAAATCTAAATGTAATAAATATATTTATTTATTTTTTGAAACACAAAAATCTAATTTGTTAACAATGAATCTTGATCACTGTACTGATTAGATGAGCAGCAATGATGACAGAACAATAAATAAAACAGATTCCAGATCAGGTGGATTATTTCAGCAGTGAAAAGTCACAGATGCAGAGTTAATAACATATGCCATTAATCTGGGAAAATAAATAATTCTGTGACTTTATGTATTTTCTCATAGTGATCCCTTCATTTACAGTCATTGTAATGCTCAGACAGGATAATCAGTCATTCATTACCCAGGGCCAGTGCTGAAATATTCATATAAACCACGCTGACATGTCTATTGTTCGGGTTGATAAATACTGCAGCCGTATGAGGTCATCATTAGTGGACGGGGTGTTGTAACCCAGAGCCTTCCCTGTTAGCAACTCATCTCCATAAAAACCAATGTGTGCAAGATTTCTACATGACCCTTAAGCATTGATGTGAAAGGTCAGAGGTCAAATAAGCAGCCATTAGAGCCACTTCCTGGTTATCTGTCAGGATGCTTGCTCACACTGACCTCTCTTTGTCCTGGATTTCCTAATTAAGACGAGCTGCAGATGGCAAAGCGAGTGCAGCTATCTCCTATCATTGCAACATGTCAGTGGTCATTAAAACATGAATGGTATTTCAAAAGAAAATGTGACCCATGAATTATGCTAAAAGCCGCTGATTAACGTCTTTGTTTGCACATACGTGCCAGCGCTTTTGGCTTTGTCCCCTAACTGGAAAAGTGCCAGAATGATCAACCTCTGAGTTCATCTCCAGTGAGTAGCTGCAGCTCTGCAACAGCAACAAGCTCAGTGTTGTCACAGAAATTCTCTGTTAAGCAACCCAGGTGTACAATGATCTCACACACATATGGGATTGAAAAGAAAATGAGCAAACACTTAATACAGGTTTATAATTATACAAATATTTTATTTATACAAATCACAACAATAGTTGCTTCAAGGTGATTTATATTGCAAGGTAAAGACCCAATAATAACATAGAGAAGAGGGCAAAATAGATCTACAATATGCCAAACACAAGCACACAGGAATGATAAAATATGTTGCAACAAGGACAAAAGAAAGACTGAAGTTTGATACAGAGGGAGAAATCAGCGGAAGTGGAAACGCCGAGGGAATGACACCGGCAAAACGAATCAGAGTGTTGGAACGTGGAAACAGGTACGAGACACAGGAGACAGCTGTCACCAGCGTAGAACAAGTAAAGAAGCCAGACGCACACTGAAACACTGAACAAGCCCAGGAAATGAACCCAAACTACACTTAAACTCCTATCAGGATACCTATGGAGACAGACGGGAAAAGGACATGCTCAGAAAAGCAATAAGAACCTATACTATGATTTATTTTATTTTATTTTGAATAGAATCTAAAAATCTAAGAAATCCATCTAAACAAAACCACAAAGGTGTATGAAGCATCCATTTATTTTGGAGGACAAAAAGGACGCTATGTGTCCCCAAGCAGTAAAACATACACGTTTAGATTTTTGAGATCAACAACAGGATTGATCTGGATCCCCCGTTACGTTCATTCTGTATCCCCTGTGCACCAGTCAGGCTTTACATTATGAGCACCTGCTAAATATGTCGTTGGTCCCCTTCCTGCTGCCAAAACAGCCCTGACTCAAAGTCATTTGCTGTTGTGCTCCTCAAACCATCCCTGAACCATTTTAGCTTTGTGGTACATTGTGCTGTTAAAAGGGACCACAGCCATCAGATAATACTGTTTCATTGAAAGACTGTATATGATCTGCAGTGATGCTTAAGTAGGTGGTATGTGTCAAGGTAACATCCTCATGGATGGGAGAATCCAAGGTTTCCCAGCAGGAAGGGGTCATCCAGTTATTGGAAGGCTGGTGGTTCAATCCCTGGCCTCAACTTTCTGCATGCCAAATACAGTGGGGCAAAAAAGTATTTAGTCAGCCACCGATTGTGCAAGTTCCCCCACCTAAAATGATGACAGAGGTCAGTAATTTGCACCAGAGGTACACTTCAACTGTGAGAGACAGAATGTGAAAAAAAAATCCATGAATCCACATGGTAGGATTTGTAAAGAATTTATTGGTAAATCAGGGTGGAAAATAAGTATTTGGTCAATAACAAAAATACAACTCAATACTTTGTAACATAACCTTTGTTGGCAATAACAGAGGTCAAACGTTTACTATAGGTCTTTACCAGGTTTGCACACACAGTAGCTGGTATTTTGGCCCATTCCTCCATGCAGATCTTCTCGAGAGCAGTGATGTTTTGGGGCTGTCGCCGAGCAACACGGACTTTCAACTCCCGCCACAGATTTTCTATGGGGTTGAGGTCTGGAGACTGGCTAGGCCACTCCAGGACTTTCAAATGCTTCTTACGGAGCCACTCCTTTGTTGCCCGGGCGGTGTGTTTTGGATCATTGTCATGTTGGAAGACCCAGCCTCGTTTCATCTTCAAAGTTCTCACTGATGGAAGGAGGTTTTGGCTCAAAATCTCACGATACATGGCCCCATTCATTCTGTCCTTAACACGGATCAGTCGTCCTGTCCCCTTGGCAGAAAAACAGCCCCATAGCATGATGTTTCCACCCCCATGCTTCACAGTAGGTATGGTGTTCTTGGGATGCAACTCAGTATTCTTCTTCCTCCAAACACGACGAGTTGAGTTTATACCAAAAAGTTCTACTTTGGTTTCATCTGACCACATGACATTCTCCCAATCCTCTGCTGTATCATCCATGTGCTCTCTGGCAAACTTCAGACGGGCCTGGACATGCACTGGCTTCAGCAGCGGAACACGTCTGGCACTGCGGGATTTGATTCCCTGCCGTTGTAGTGTGTTACTGATGGTGACCTTTGTTACTTTGGTCCCAGCTCTCTGCAGGTCATTCACCAGGTCCCCCCGTGTGGTTCTGGGATCTTTGCTCACCGTTCTCATGATCATTTTGACCCCACGGGATGAGATCTTGCGTGGAGCCCCAGATCGAGGGAGATTATCAGTGGTCTTGTATGTCTTCCATTTTCTGATGATTGCTCCCACAGTTGATTTTTTCACACCAAGCTGCTTGCCTATTGTAGATTCACTCTTCCCAGTCTGGTGCAGGTCTACAATACTTTTCCTGGTGTCCTTCGAAAGCTCTTTGGTCTTGGCCATGGCGGAGTTTGGAGTCTGACTGTTTGAGGCTGTGGACAGGTGTCTTTTATACAGATGATGAGTTCAAACAGGTGCCATTCATACAGGTAACGAGTGGGGGACAGAAAAGCTTCTTACAGAAGACGTTACAGGTCTGTGAGAGCCAGAGATTTTCCTTGTTTGAGGTGACCAAATACTTATTTTCCACCCTGATTTACCAATAAATTCTTTACAAATCCTACCATGTGGATTCATGGATTTTTTTTCACATTCTGTCTCTCACAGTTGAAGTGTACCTCTGGTGCAAATTACTGACCTCTGTCATCATTTTAAGTGGGGGAACTTGCACAATCGGTGGCTGACTAAATACTTTTTTGCCCCACTGTATCACTGGGCAGGATACTAACTCCAAGTTAATGTAGCCGTCGCAATATCATTGTGTGTGAATGTTAGCTAGAAAGCATTTTAGCATGAAAAAGAACTTCTGTAAGTTTCTATGAGGTGCTTTGAGTGCTCAGGTAGAAAAGCACTGTATCAGGAACATTTATCATAAATGTGGACTAGACTAGAAAAGTGGAAATGTCGGTCCGTGTTCTCCATACTGTCACCAGAGGTTCAAACATAATGGTACAAATATGCAGAGGTGGCAAAAGTACAGACATCCTGTACTCGAGTAGAAGTACAGATACTAGAGTTAAAAAACATTCCAGTAAAAGGCAAAGTACTGATTCAATTTCTTACTCAAGTAAAAGTAAAAAAGTACACGCTCTGAAATGCAAGAAAGTAAAATCTCTTTGGACGTTTCTAGCAGCTACTTTTGTGCAAAGCTCACTAAACCCTGTGCTTTAATAATGTAATAATAAAAAACATTAGAAGATGGGAATGCAAACCTTGGTCCAGCTCTTATTCTAAGTGTATTTTACTTAGTAAATTTATAAATACTTCATAAATAAATACTTAGTAAATTATAAATGTAATTCTGCTTGAATCAGAAGAAAATGAAGTAAAATAAAAATGTCTCTATTTTCTGTTGCCTAGGGTGACTTTACCTCTAAACAGGAAAATGAGCGCAGTCACTGGGTGGGGTTCAGCAGGTGGGGGAACCCTAAAATCAGCTGTAGTGGCTCAGTAATTTCTACTGAGAGCTCCAGTAGATGTTGTTAGTGTGCAGGCTGTGATCAGCTGACCTGCAGCTGAATCCAACCAGATGTGAGCAGATGTTTCCTGAGCTGTCCTGACTGATTTCATCCTCCACACTGACAGCACGCTCTGTTGATGCTGTCTGTTTTATAGAGGGTTTAAAGTTTGTACGAAGGTGGAATCAGTCAGTGAATCTGTGCTACACTGTAGCTGTGACCATGAACCCACAGCCACTGTGCAGCAGTCACACTGTTCCTCACTTTAAACGATCACAGTACAAACTAACCTGTTTATCCTGCACTAACCTGCAGAGGAGTTTCATGTCTTTAAACAACAAAGTTAGTCTTTATTGCAGCAGGTTTCCCAAAATGTAAAACATGCACATGCACAGAAAAATGTGAGGACTTTTATTTGAGCTCTACATTTCTGTGTTGTGAAATAGCAGTGAGCAGTCCTTACCTTTAAATATCTCTGAGTGAAGTCACCTCTCATTCTTTTCTCCCACTGCGAAACACGGCAGCTGGAGCTTTAGCTAACAACACAAACCGTGTTTGCTGATGTTCGTTAGGAACATGACCTGCCACTTATTACTGATCATCATTACACAAGCAGGACTGCCTCTCATGTCTTACTCTTTAGGCTCAAGTCAGTCTGATGTATGAAGGCTTGCAGTGACAAAATAACAACTCATTAAATTCATTAAACTAAAGTCCTTTTGTAGAAAGTGCAGATATTTGTTTGAAAATGTAGGGAGCAATAGTAAAAAATTACTAAAGTAAATTACAGATACCAGAAAATGCTAACTTCCTACTTCTGTGAATAAGTCCCCTGTGAAAGGTAGAACAGCAGCACCTTAGAGGATGCTGCAGGTACACGGCCGCGCCATGCTAACGGTACTTAAAAAACATCAGGAGGTGTTTCAGTTTAGAAATAAACTTTTCTGATCCTCTAAACTCAGAATACTACCAGACCCTAGCTATAGCCCCAGCTATTCCCACAGTGATGCCACAGGTTTGTCTCTTTTTCTTATGAAGACGGGTTTGTGTTTTACTCTTTTCTAGATTTTCTTCTCTTTAATAATGTTGTAAAGAATTCACTGGTTCATTATTTCTCTATGTAAACACAATCTGTGTTCTGTTTTCCATCAGTGTTTAGTTCTGCTGTTCTTACCGTCTCGTATCCTGTGGTCATTTTCTGTCTTCCTGTTTTATTTTGATAGTCATTTGCTCTTTGTGTCCTGGTTTTAGTCATTCTCTGACTTTCTCATTTAGTTCAGCTGTGTCCACTTTGCCTTTATTGTTTTTCCTATTAGCCTTTTAGCTTTTTCCCCCCAGTCTGCCCACTGTGGGTCTTCATCTCTACACTCCACACAGTCTGCATACACAAATGAAGCCCCGGTTTAGATCACCCTGTTATTCCACCTTTTCTGAAAATTTGTAAAAACAGATTCATGAGTAAAAATGAGTAGGCTGTAGGCTTTGAATGACACTCTCGCTCCTGTAGGGCAGCCCATCTCAGACTGGTTCTTGGCTCTATGCAGACTGGAGCTGCAGTTGGAGTGCCTTTTTAAACCAGTGAATACTTTCCACAGACTTCAGTACATTTCAGTGTAGCATTCAGGCGTCCATAGCTGCTCTGCACATGAAGTGACCTGCAGTGGCACCGTGATTTTGAAAAGAGTTTACAATGGGAATGACCTAAAGAAAAGATGAATTGATCTTGGAGTATTCTCTGTGCAGCAGAGGGATTAGTCTCCATCTGGAGGGGCCTGTGGGGGGCGAGTCATGTTCAAAGACACCTGTGTTAATAAATCCTGCTTGATACTGCTGGGGGCCTCTTCCTCGACACATCACAATATCCCAAATGCCTGCCGACCGTCCTGTCAGAGCCCTGTTATGCTCTCTCTGAAAGGCCCTTACACTTTTCGTTGCCGCTGCACCAGTTTAGTCCTCGACATTAGGCACCAAACAATCAAAGATATCAGGACATGTAACGTGGTTGCTGACAGTCTTTACTCTGAGATGAATAGCTGCTCTCGCTGTAGACACAGACTGTTACAGACTGTTTGAGGCATTATTAGCTGGACTAGCTCGCAGTGAACTTGAACAGGACCTTCACCCTGTCATTCTAAACATTCTGGCACCAACTACTATGTCAAAGTCACTTAGACATTCCATATACTGGGTTGTTGTCCTGTAAGTGTGAGCATGGGAACCAGTGAGAAGAAGAATCCTGGTCTGGATCCTGGCTGGGGTCAGTCAGTGTGCAGGTTGCATGTTCTCTGTGAGCCTGCGTGGTTTTCCTCACACAGTCCAAAGACACAAATATGTACACAAATAGTAAACGGTGTGCAAGTGTGCAAACCCTTGACATTATTTGAGGTGGGGAAAGAAAAGTCAAGTAAATTCCTCTTTAATTGAATAATTCCTCTCGTTGTCTCTCTTGCTGCCTGCAGCCTAAACAAACGAACAACTCATCACCAGATGTTGTGCTCCAGACCCACAACACCACCACTCGTCTCACACTTCCTGGTAGATGACATGGAGATAGCGTTTAAGCAACGATCGCTTTGTCTCTTAAGATTGGAATTATACAGCTTAGAAAATAAATGACTTTATTTTTAACTTTTGCTTTTTATGGTTTTGAACCAGCCCTGTGCTGATGTTGGAGTGTTACCACAAACTGTTGTGGTTACATGTGGTTCAATTGTTAAAGAAAACGGTGACTGTGAAGGAAGTGAAAAGCTGCTCAGGAGAGTATCGTATCGTTTAGGATGGGTATCTTTTAGGTTTTATCCGATACCGGTGCCAAATCGGTACTTTTGAAACGGTGCCGGTGCTCAAACGGTGCTCAAACCGGTGCTTAAAGACTGGAGAACACAAAATTGGTCCAAAAACCTCTCATGTTCAGCTGGTTTTTTGTAAAAAGATAACAATGTTAGCCTTTCCTGCCGCTATGGGGCATATATGGTATCACTCTTGGCTGGAAGCAGTGCTTAATCAATGGGAAAAAACACAAACTTTGTCCAAAAACCTCTCATGTTTAACTGTTTTCCACTTTTTCTTTGGTCATTTTAGCCTTTTTGGCCAGGGTGAAGGGAGTATCTGCCATCAAACAAGGAGACAGCCGCATGTAGCTATGATGATGTTTGCTAGTTCACCTTACATGCATTAATGTAATAACGTGGTTAGCCTACTCAACGTAAATTACACACGAACAACATTAAGCTACTCACGCAGAGAAGAACGGCTGCTGCTGCATCATCATCCTCATCATTTCTGCTACACTGGCAGGGCTAGGGGCCAGGACTCTCCTCTTCGTGTTTTTGGGGGATATTGCTAACTCCGGGTCCGATAACTGGCAACCCACCCGCAGTAGATGTGCTCGGTGTGAGGTCTCGCAGCAAGCTATCAAATACGGCGCATTTCTGGGCTTTTAAAAAACCCCGCTATGCGTCGCCAGGTGTTTCATCGGATTTGAGGTGTTACCTCCTTTGACAGTATCACAGTATCAGCTTAAAGCACTTGTTGCTGCTGAGTTTGCATATTTTGCTGTGAAGTACAGCCAGACTTTTGACCGCTTTGCCTTGGGCATGTTTAATCTGTAGCTCTGCTCTAAAAGAACGTACGTACCTGGACCCGCCTACTATCCTCGGAAACGTAAAATTATTGGCTAGAAGTGTATCACAGCTCAGGAAAAAAAAGCACTGAAATAAAGCACCGAAATGTGCGCTGCTTTTCGGTCTGGTTACTACCGTTTATGTCAGAACCGGTGCTATCATGGCACCGGACACCGGTACCCATCCCTACCCTCAGCAAACCAACACTGCAAAGACACGAAACACTGTGTTTGCTTAAAAAGTGAAAGGTGAAAAACCATCTTCTCAGATTTTTCCTCCCCAACTCCTGAGACGAGCAGCAGATTTTCAGACAGCACACAGAGTGCATACCAGCACATGAACACCAACAACCAAAAGTGGTCAAACCATAGTTTGACTCTCTTCTGTTTCCCCTCACTGAGCCTGCTGCTGAGGTTTCTACCTCTTAACCGTTTTTTCCTCCCGCTCTTGCCGAATGCTCGCTCATTATTTCTTTCTTTGTTTTTCCGACATATGTATAGACGTCTGCACTTCGCCATCAAGGCTAAAATCAAGTTATACTTCAAACTACCATTTAGCCAAAAGAAAATTGGTTACTGGGATGCTGGATAGTGTTCAGGATGAATGAAGAAATAACTAATAAGTCTAATAATGTGAAGAAATCTAAAGCCGAGCAGCTGTAGGCTTTAAGTTGACATGTAGTCCAGAACATGTATCCGTGTGAGGATGGCCCAGCGTGGTCTGAAGGCACACCAGCAGTCCACTCACTATCCTGCCACCTGTGAAGCAGCTGGAACCGAGAGCACCAAAGCAGCTCTTTCATTATCATTTGGTGATTTAACATGAAACAGTCAAATGTTCTTCAGCAATAAGCATTGCAGACACTTCCAGACAGCCACTGCTTGGTCTTTGCTGGGTTAAATCAGCCCAGCACACTCTGTTCGTTATCTCCAGCACCACCTTTGAAAACGTCCCTCCCTCAGAGAGGAGTGGTGCTGTGGCCACAGTTGGCCTTTGTGGCTTAATCATCAAATAGAAATAATATCAGTTACATAGGTGTGTGGAACCCCCGCCCGAGGCTTTGATAGGTGAGAGCGTCTGCTTCGCTGACACCAGACCGGAGCTCAGGGGAATTCTCACCAAACCTCCCACCTAGCGCGTCGCACTTCCACATACCCTGCAGTACAGGAGGACCGAGCCTGAGGAGAGGAGCATGAATATTTGCAGGAGAAAACGGGGAGAAAAGGGGAAGGGAGTGGATGAAGTATATGGAAATGTGTGAAGAACAGGCGTGAGACTGTGCTGCGGCTCCCCTATTGTTTTCTCATTAGTGAATTGTATAAGTGACTCCGGATTCAAGCTGTTTCTGTGCAAAGCACGCACCATCAGTATGCAAGGCCGATAGAGAAAAGCAGCTTAGTGCTTATTACTGCAATGACACCTAGCAGGTGAGTTTTGAATATGCATAAAATGAATATCACACATTTCCAGCTTTAATGTTCTCATTTGCTCCAGAGTTCAACAGGCAGTCACGTTTTGCAGACTTGTGAAATCCAACTCAAACCTGTTGTAGACGGGCTTTACCAGATACTTCAGCCTGAGGGTCAGAGTATAACGGGAGGCACACATCATGCTTCTTTTTATAGACACTGTATACATTTATACATCCCGTTTTCAAAAGTTGGCTCTGTGTAACTGTAAAAGTAAAAACAGAAAGTCTGTGTTTCTGATGTTTGCTGTTTTTATTGACAGTGTCTGAACCTTTTTGGATTTGGGGTACGATCACTTTCATTCATGATCAAAGTCTTTGACAGTGAGTACTGGTACATTATCCGGTTGTTCAGTCTGACGTCACTAGCCGTATCTGGGTCTAAACTCCGCTGCAGGTCCATATATCAAACGATCACTGTGGCATTACTGAGAGTTGAAAAACTGTCTAAAGTCTTTCATCTTTAATAAAATGATCAGCATTCTGCTCTACCAGGTGTAACAATTGAGTTTAACATCCAGGCATCCATGAAAACGGAATTTATGACATTTAACGGAGTTAGAAGTTAGCAGGAAGTTAGCTCACTAGCTTCTATCTAAATACAATATAGCATGTCCTGACTGCGGGGTTTTGGAAACAAATTAAAACGTACAGCTCTGCTATCACTTCCAACATAAATGAAGACAGAAAACTAAACAGCAGTGACGTTTGTAGGGTTACTGAAGTTGGGCTAGCTGCTATATAATGATGTGCTACATGACCGCTAGCGACACAGCTATGTTAGCATAATATAAACAAGCTAACTTTTTTTCCACTCGATAAAAGTTAACGTGAGTGTTCTCGGTGGTCAGGAACAAATGTAATCGCATGGCAGGATGCTGTAAAAGGACCAAACTTCAGCCAGGAGAACAACTGAGATAATCCATCCACAATACGAGGTTAGTCATTCATATACTGCTGCATGATCACTGACTGTTTTAGGAGCTTTTTGAGATCAAATAGAAGAAAATACATAACATTAAACATGTTAACAACACAAAAGCCATATTAAACGCAGACTACTTTAGACCCGGAAGTAGGTGCTGATCAAACACTGACCACATTAAAAATCAAAAGATACAAACAAATTGATTTAAAACAAAGAAAACAGAAACAACAGGAAAAGAATCAACTCATCTTCCTGATAAATGCCATATACACCTCTAATATAATATTTGTCACAGTGTGTCACAGGATTAAACACATTTGTTTAAAATATGTTTGATCTGAAGTTTGTAAGTGTAGTTTTCATCATAACTGTGCAAACAGCCTGTGTTTTATATTAAAGTCAAGCATAGATACAACAAACTAATTCTGCTTTTCCTGATTTTGTTTGCTCATCATTCAGTATCCAAGTTATTCTTGTGTTCTTTTCAGGTTTGTGCCATTTGGTCCATAACTAACTCTCTCATACCTTCTATGGCGTGAAACATGTGCTGCCATCAATATTTGCTAAATGAGTCTGTTTTAGGTGATTTAACACCTCCAGCCTTTCTGTTGTCACTGCCTGAGTGTAAAGCTCTGGTGTTGTGTGTGTGTGTGTGTGTGTGTGTGTGTGTGTGTGTCCTTCTGTACTCTGCATATCTGTTTGAAGCTTTCTGTCCATTGCACATCTGTTGGGGTGGCTGCAGCTCAGGAGGTCGAGCAGCTCATCTACTAATCAGAAGGTCGGTGGTTTGATCCCCAGCAGGCACGATATTATCCCCACAGTCTGATGCATCCATATGAATGTTTGTGAAAGCACTTAAGGTTTAAAAAAGTGCTCGTATGAATGGGTGAATAAGTCATGTTGTATAAAGGGCTTTCAGTGCTCAGGGAGCATATATGAATCAGTGCGTGTACCATCTGTTAAACAACCTGGGACGTGCAGACCTGTTTGTACAAACCAAAACAGAAAACCACAAAGTCCAGTACAAACAAGCCCACTGCAGGTATGAAGCACCACACGGTCTGTTCTGTGCTCAGGCTGTTCTGCACTCTTAAGGTAGAACTTTATTTATTAAGTAAACCGCTGGGAGCACAGATGATGTAACAAAGGACACAAGGAGACATGAACTGTATATACACAGAAGAGTGACTGAGGCAAAGTGGTGACAGTACATCTAGTATTTGTATTTGTATTCTATTTTTATCTTATTGTATATTTATTTTATTTTATTCTACTGTATATAGTATTTTATTTTATTCTATTCTGTACAGTTGTGTACTGTATTTATTCTTATTGTATTCTAATTTTTGCCTCATAACTTTTGCACTGTCCACTTCCTGCTGTGACAAAACAAATTTCCCACGTGTGGGACTAATAAAGTTTATCTTATCTTATCTTATCTTAAGACATGGTATCAGAGACGAGTGACTGTCATAATAAAGCAGGAAGTAACAAGAAAGAGGAACATTTAGCACGAGTGGTGTGTGATACTGCAGTCCAAATAAAAACTACAATGGAACAAAGATAACACAGAATCCAAAACATAACTACAACTAACTACATAAATATCTCTGGATCAACCAGCCTGCATGGCTCGTTTACAGTTTGTCTGAGTTATCGCTGAATATTTGAATAAACAAATTTAAAAAGCACCACAGCCTAATGAATGTACCGTATTTTTCGGCCTATAAGGCGCAATCAAACTTTACTCAGCTCATTCTTCTTGCTTCCTCCTCTTCTGTACCATTGATTCATTAATGTTGAATTCTCTGCAGCTGCTCTATTCTCATGTTGTTGCAGTATATTAATGATTAACCTCGTATTGTGGATGGATTATCTCAGTTGTTCTCCTGACTGAAGTTTGGTCTGTTTACAGCATCCTGCCATGTGATTGCATTTGTCTCTAACCATCAGGAACCCTCAGGTGAACTTTTATCGAGTGGAAAAAATTTAGCGTTCATCCTCCAGCTTCACTGTGTTTATGTTATGCTAACATAGCTGTGTAGCTAGCGATCGCGTAGCACATCAGTATATACCAGCTAGTCCAACTTCAGTAACCCAAAAACGTCACTGCTGTTTAGTTTTCTGTCTTCATTTATGCTGGAAGTGATAGCAGAGCTGTACGTTTTAATTGTTTCAGAAATCTCTCAGTCAGAACATGCTACATCATGTTTAGGTGGAAGCTAGCGAGCTAACTTCCTGTTAACTTCTAACTCTGTTAAATGTAATAAATTCTGTTTTTATGGATTTTTAACTCTCAGTGATGCTGCAGTGTTCGTTTGACTTTGGGACCTGAAGCAGACGGAGTTTTGGACCCAGATTACTCAGCGAGGCTCCTGACCAGTGTTGCCCAACATAGCGACTTTGTCGCTATATTTAGCGAGTTTTCAGACCCCTTAGCAACTTTTTTTAGAAAAACAGTTGCTAAGGGGTCTGAAAACTCGTGAAAGCGCGTATCGCTTTTACTCTCAAAAAGCAACGGGTGCTGTAACGCAGTCAGTTCTTCTTTTACTCTTATGCTGTTTTGTGGATCACAAGGTTTAAAACTACTTATAAACACACACACAAAGTAACTCCACCAGAGCGCCTATTTCGGGTCACTTTTGCCGGTCCAAGCCCGGGTAAAGGAGCAGGGTTGGAATTGTGACATAAAAAAAAACAATAATTGCTAAAAGAAATTTAATTTGTAGTTCTAAATAAACTCTAAATGCATTTAGGACGTTTTTACTCACTTTATGTCTCTTCCACGATGTTATTTCTCTCTCCAACAACATAGGTTACAATTAGATTAGCATGACCAATTATGCAAATTAGGCGATGATGTCATTTAGCGACTTCTAGCGACTTTTAGGACAACCAATAGCGATTTTCCTTACTGAGGTGTTGGCAACACTGCTCCTGACTACGGTAACCGTAATGCTCCGACAAGCTATCAAGCGGTGCGGCTTCGTAGCTTTCCAAAGTAGTACTAAAACATTTTTTGACAGATTTTTGAGCGCTGTGTAGCACATAAAATCGGTTCAAGGTCAGTAAGCACAACTGGAATTCATACATAAGACGCACGGTTGATATTTGAGAAAATTAAAGGATTTTAAGTGTGCCTTATAGTATGGAAAATATGGCACTAATCTAATAATCATCATATGCACAGAGTGGAGGGTACATGTTGTGTATGTTCCAATAAGAACAATGACGGTGTACATTCAGCGGTCATGGGCACCTTGGCTTCCTTTTTCCTCGTCCTACACTTTAGGTGAAAAAAACAAATTACTGTCATGCACAGAGTCACTTCAGTCCACATCTTATAAGAATGTAAAAATGTCCCAGTGATTAACATCAACAGCCAGACAGGCAGTTTTTTTCAGCCGCATCAGGCTATCGTTCCCTTGTTTGTTGCTCTCTTCTGCTTCCATCATTCGAATCCATCCTCCTTCATCTTTGTCTGTCCCGTGAGAGAGCTTGTTGTTTACCATGTAAGAGAAAAATCATATTTGGGGGCTTATAGCTGAGGCCGAGTGCTCCCCGAGGAGGAGCCTATTACAACAGTAAGAGTGGATTAATTAGAGAGCGTCTCTGCAGAGCCGAGCCGAGAGTCTTGCTCGGTCAAAGGGGAGGCATTAATCGCTTCTCTTCACACAGGTAACAGGCTCGGCCCCGAGGGCCCCGGCGACCCAGCCAATTAATAGGGCCGGAGGTACAAGCCCACCCCACTTTATCGCTTTTTGCCCTCAAGACATTTTATGAAGAAAGGGGGAGTGCATTGGAGAGTTTTTATTTCACCTTTATTAGAGCTGGGCTTTAAAGCTGCACAAGGAGACTTTTACAGTGTGTTAAACAATTTGATGTGCCAACACACACACACACACACGAATCAGGTACTGATTCAGACAGAGGAAAAAAGCTGCCTTATATGGGGATGAGTCCAATGACGAGCTGCTAAGTTGATAAATCAGCTCACAGAATGATAGCTTGAAATTATTTTAATTATTCCTGAGATTTACTCTTTGTTTGTGTCATTCTCTGTGAAATATAAATCTGTTTAAATGAGAGAAGTCTCAGCACTGAGCTCTGAACGCTGCTGAATGAGGGACAGTGATGTCGCAGCAGACTGTTGTACCTCTCACGTGTTGTGCCGTCATGTCCTCCTGTCTCTGTAATGTTTACCATCCATGTGTGTAGAATCAAAAAAGGCCAAAAAACTAAAAGAAACTAAAACACACAGACGAGGTAAATATTGATATTAAAGTTAGAATATTAGCCTATGTAATCGAGTACTTATCCTCACAAACAGATATGCCACACCGCCCCGTCTCTCTTCACCTTTCTCTTTGTCTCTGAGGTAAAATCAATGTCAGTGTCCACTCGGTGCACGTTTGTAGAGCCGAATGTGATGGAAGCTGTTGACAGACTATAATTCCACCGCTAAAATATGAACACGTATTTTCTTTTATTTATATTGATCTTGTGGCACTGACAGAACACGGATCAAACAGAAAAAGCTGAAGTCATCAGTAGTGGAAGTTTTTCACGACGGTCCCCTTGGAAAGGTTTAGACTTGCTCTAAAACTTCACACACAAACAATGCCAACACTTCCCTGGAAGTCTGGTAATGAAGACCTTTGTGGGGTACACCTGACTATGACGATACAAGTTTTCTGTCCTTTTTCCACTAATGCAGACCTTTGTAGTGCTAACATTTAGCATGCACTTCCTTGCCAAATTTTCACTCCCTCCTCCATCTCCTCCTGTGTTTCTTCCTCTCTCCTTCTCTTTCTCTCATGACTTTCATTAAAGACTGCAGAGGCTCCTGCTGAGAGCAGCACAGGCAGGCGGAGAGACAGGCAGAACAGAGCGACCGTGGGTTAGCTGCATAGATCTGACGCCAGTTTCAACTCTTCATGCCAGTAATCTATAAAGAGTAGCAGACAGGGTGAAAGAAGGAGGAAGGTAGGGATGTGTGTGTGTGACTGGGGACTGCTGGAGGAATGAGGCCGTGGGATGAAGAGAAGTGTTTCCATATGGTGATGAAAAGCACGGATACCTGGATAAGTGCCACTAATCTGTGGCTGAGAGGTGCAGCATTTTTAGATGTTAATAATGGTGGCATGCACAGAGCCAGAGCTGCTGGCAGCAGCCAGGAGGGGAGGCCCCTCGTACTCCATCAGGTCTGAAGTGATGCAGACACTTGCTCAGCCACTATTGAACTGGCCAGTTGTGTTGTTCAGTTTAACGGCACATACTATGTGGGTGCAACACTGGTGAATGACTGTGATCATAAAATACACACAGAACAGCAAGAATTACAACAAAAATGAAATGAAAACAACCAAAAAGTAAAATCAATTCTGTGACCGAGCGTTCAAATACACCTGGAGAAATGTCTTTATGGTTAGCATGTCTTACCTAGCCTCCTGTTAGACTCACGTATGGTATAAATGTGAAAATCCTGCGTGACTTTCTTCACCAGTTATCACATTCACAGGCTTGTATTTTTAGTAAATGCACCTATAGTACTGCATCAACAATCCTACATTGCCTCGATCTTGGGGTAATTAGGACAACTCGAGTGTTGTCCAAAGCTCCAGTAAAAGCTATGATGTCAGTGTGTGTCATCTAAAATTCAACAGTGATGAACATACAAACAGGAACTGTAGCTGAGCTCAGCAGAGATTCCTGAGTGTGGAGAACTAATCTGAGCAAATAAAGGGTTAAAGTCAAAGCATGGTGGCTGAATCAGATGGGTGTCAGGTCTGAAGAGCAGAACTGAGGATGTAAGGAGCTGCAGACACATGTGGACAAGATGATAAACTTACATGTTCCTATTTTTACAATAATTATTTAGATATCAGGTATTCTGTTGTTTGTTGCACCCTTTGTTTTTTATTAGGTTGCCAAATAAATTATAATAATTATTTGGTTTTCTATTTATATGTCTGCATCTCGCTTGCTTGTCAGGCATTGTATTGGTAGCACTGGGATATCAGTGAGGTCAGTGTGTAATGAGATGGTAATCACTGAACCAGCATGCTGTTGAAGCATAAACAAGAAGCACCAGTCTAATTTGATGCTTCAGTCAAAAGAAAATGAACCTAAAAATGACTAATTAGATCTATTCAGTTTTCTTTATACAGCATCAACTCTCAACTATAGTTGCCTCAAAGCACTTAAAGTTATAGACCCTACAATAATAGATACAGAGAAAAACCCAACAATCATATGAGCCCTATGAGCAGCACTTTGGTCACAGTGGGAAGGAAAAACTCCCTTTTAACAGGAAGAAACCTCCGGCAGAACCAGGCTCAGGGAGGGGCGGAGCCATCTGCTGCGACCGGGTGGGAGTGAGAGTGAGGTTGGGGCCAGGTTTCACAATGAGCTCACCCGAAACCCTGGCTAATTGTGACCCACACCCATTTTCACACCTTGGCTCATGTGATTAGGTAGAGGATCATTAGGGGTCCTTTTGTCCCTCTGTGGGGGGAAACTCCCACTAGGTTTAAATCTGGGACTCTCCACCATTTGACCTTAGAACTGAAGAAGCTTCCCGGGTGAGAGGCGAAACGTCTTCAAGCAACTTAAAGAAGTCCAGATGCTTTTCTTTGCAAGCTCCTTAGACTACGATGACCTGGATGACTGAGAACCTACACAGACAAATGTCATGTTTATTCACTTCATTTATGCAGAAACATAATGAATACCTCCCTTGCACCACAATAAGGAAACATGCTTACCAACACCCTGTCAGACTTCCAGGAAGCTTTATGCTGTAGTTTCATTTGCATCCATACGACGTAATGATTGGCCCACATGTTTCTCTCTTCAGCTGGTGATTGGCAGTGACGTGAGTGTAGCATTAGCAGTGTTGGGTAAGTTACTTTAAAATAGTAACTTAGTTACATTACTAGTTACTTCTCTCAAAAGTAACTCAGTTACTTCAAGGTACTCGTTACGTTCAAAGTAACTAGTTACTAGAGAAAGTAACTTTGGTTTTATTCAGAATTCTCTTGTTAATGTGTTGCTTCCATAACTTCTAGCTTGCTTACTTACCACAGTGCACTGTGCCACCTACCAATAGAAAGGAAAAGATAATGTGCACATTTCCACGAGAGAAATCCCACGCCTGGACCGTCGTTGACCGCCGCCATGATTCTAGCCTATGTCACAGCGTCATGTGCGCCTTTTACATCCAACACAAAAACTGCAGTCGTGGTGCTTTGATTGTACTCAGAACTCAGAAATTCTGCCTTCTGAATAGGAAGATGTAGGTAACAGCAGACTGCAGGTGAGCTGCATACAGGGCTGGACTGGGACAGAAAATTGGCCCGGGCATTTTGACTAGAGACTGGCCCACCATTATAGGAAAAATCATAAAGCCTTTGAATGCAAACAAACACTGTTGTGACAGTGATGTACACTGTTCTGATGGTCTATATGCATCAATCTATCAATGGTTTGTTGTAAGATTCAGATAATTATTTATTAAAAGCGAGACATTTTAAATGAGAATAAGAAAGAAAAGTATTTCTTTGTGCCCCCCTCTCCCTGTTAATGCCCCACCTGCCCCCCTGGCAACACTTTGCTAGACCCGCCCCTGCACAGTTACCAGCTGTCAGCTACTTAGAAAAGGATCCTGGTGTTATTAGTCTCTCAGAAACACTTCATAACTTCAACTCATCCATGTCACCTAAAAGGTAAACCTGTTTCTCCATCACCTGTTCAGCTCTGATGATTCAGTAAGGACATCTCCTGGTTTCATCTTCATGTTTCCCTCTCACCACATATCCAAACCGACATCATGACCAGCAGCTTTACAGCTGTGGCTCCAGCAAACATCAGCTGATACTAGAAATTAATATTAAATAAATTCTAACAACAGCTGATTAAGCTTAAACGTGCTGCTGTTGTTTAGCGCGACATCTGCTGGTTTCCTCTTTCTGGCGCAAAGTGAGCGATAAACAAACAAGAGAGAAAAGCCGATCAGCTGATCATTGATCAGTTTCATGATTGAAGTAGAAACAGGAGAGGGAGGGGGGAGAATGAGAGGAGAAGAGGCAGCTGTGCAGCAAAGACAGAATAACTCCAGCTTTGTGCCTTTTTCATTGTAGCTGAATTACGGGACAAACTGTTCCTTTTCACCTCAATAAGAAACGCGTAATATTTTCTCTGAATACCAGACGGGACGGTTGGCAACTCTAATAACTTATGAACAAAATAAAGTTCAACATCATTAACTTCATAGCACCCACCCAGCTGTATAGAAACTCCGTCATGCTAGCTAGCACGCAGTACGGAAAAAGTGAGCACAAGGAAAATAAACTCCACCTAAACTTGGTTCATATCTGACCCAGAGAGACTGCAGGTCATAACTTCTTACCTGAAGTTCAGTTCACAGTTGGACCGGCGGCCGCCTCAGGTCTCTTTTCCTTCTGCGTCCCCTTTCCCTCATCCACCTGCTGGCCTCCACCACTTGCTAATGTTATTGAATCTGTGGAAGCTCCGCGATGCCACCACATGAAGTAACGAGTAACGAGCCTATCTAAATCCCAGTAACAAGTAACGCGTTCCTGGTTTTGGCATAATAACTAGTTACCGTGCTCGTTACCACAATAATAACGTAGTTACTGTAACACGTTACTTAATAACGCGTTAGTCCCAACACTGAGCATTAGTCTAGACACGTCTGTCTATAAAAACAAGTGCATGTTAAAAAGTTTCTTTCTGAAAAAATGAAACCTGGGTCCCTTCTTTGTTCCAGTGGGCTTCAACAAAAGATGACAAAATTTAAGCGAGCAAAATTTTCTTTTCTTGAAATTGAAATTTGCAGACAGAGCAAACAAACACAGGGCTGAATGCTCAAACAGGTAAACATAGATAAAGACAACAAATAAAAATACAAAAAATGTATTAAAGTCTGTTCATCTGTTCATCTGTGGGTCTGTTTGTGGAGACTACAGTGTAGCTGCATTATTAGTAGTTACATTTCTCGAGATGTGGATATCATGTTAGTACACAGAGTTTACATACATATATTTACCACAGAAGTATAATTCCACTGTCATGTAAGCAGATTTTATGTTGTTGTGTTTCTACCCCTTCAGTTCTAATTTACAGCATTTCTCTTTTGCAGCAAACCTAAAGACGGATGGATGGCAGTAGCATGTATCTGGTTGCCCGTATGGAAAAGAAATAGTAAAACCTTCTAAAAGACTTGCATCAGATGTGGCCTACTTCACACAGTGAATCATATCAGGCTGATATGATTTACTCATGAAAGTGGCCACTTTGTCATCACTTTCATATTTTGTTTCAGTAAGTATCCAAAACATACAAGTTTCATTTATATCATTTTTAAGGATCTTATATCTGTTTTCACTCTTGTGTGCTTTTCATACAAGTTTCACACAAGACAGATACAAACTTTATAAAATTTATATATATCTTTTCCATAAGGGTGGAAAGTCTCTGCCTAAAGTTAGTTTTCCTAAACTAGTCAGTTTGGCAGCTCAACTGATCCAGAACAAGCAGCAAAATACTGACATGTATGTGTAGTACTACATCAAAGTGAATGGAGCTCTGCAATCTAATGTTTGATATGAAAGTGTTGGGAAAATCTCAGTCTAGGGTATCAGCAAACCCCCTTAAACATCATCACATTAACCCTCAGCTGCCCAGATTTGTGTCCCCGGGAATTTCTTCTGCCTTGAGCCAAATGGCTCATTCAAACAGAATAGCAGCCCTTGATCAAAGCACAGCCACATAACACTGGCCAAAATATTCTGTTACATGCTGACCCACACACTGATTAACAAACACTTTCCCTCTTCAAAAGTCCTTTCAGCACATGTCAGGGTGATGACTCATGAAACAGAATACACAGTGGAAGCCCCGCTCTGATCTTATGCCTTTAGGAACTTACTGTTAGGCCCGGAACGTCGTAATTCCAGGCTACAGGGTCACAGGAACCTCTCACAGGAACACCGGCTAATATGGCTTAATGTTATATTCAATAGTACACAGCCGTGGAACTGAAATAACTCAGGCAACACTTATGGAATGAGTGATTACTGATGGTACTAATATGTATTAAAGTGGTTAATATAGTGTCTGTGTGTATGTGTTAGTCCCCATAGGGAAATAGTTCCTCTGCATTTAACCCATTCACCCAGTGAAGCAGTGGGCAGCCACCAGTGCAGCGCCTGGGGAGCAGTGTGTAGGGACGATACCTTGCTCAGGGGTACCTCAGGGTAGCCGTTCAGTGGAGTCGAACCCCCGACCTTCCGATCATGGGGCCACCACTCTACCTACTGAGCTATCCCTGCCCAATATAACTTCACATGTGCTGTATTTACTAAAGAGGATATCCAGTCTAAAAACAGACAGTACAGTAGTTTATCCAAAGTGTTTTATGTGAGACTAAAAAGCTTTTGATGCACTGACATTTACTGAAAATGTCCCTAAAATGGAGAAAAATATATCAGTTTAAAGAATTCAGTGATTCATTTTCAATGGTTTTAACTATGCATTTAATTTAAATATGCATAATTTATGCACATGCACTGATATTGAAAGAAAATTACATGACTTTTTCTGTTTGTCTCATGTGCTCATCATTACTGAAACCTAACTGCTCCGCGGTGCAGTCTACTTGTCACAAAACCAGGTCACTATCAATTGGACTCATGATGACTTTAGCCTCGAGATTAGCCTGACTTTCCTCTCAAACAAAGAGGGGCAGCTGTCAGTTTGGCTGATGGTAAAGTGTGACCAGAACAAAGTCAATCAGTTGGCTGAGGGAGGTAAGGGTGGATAGAGAGATCGCTGATAGGGAGGCTATAGGTTTGGGCATCGTTGTGTCCTCCTTGTTTATTTACTTGTTATTGTACTGGTTGTGTATCAGGTGGTGTTGATGCGGCGTGGCTGCCAGGACCTGACCGCTGAGCGAGGACGTCAGTTAGTGGCCACTGACAGCAACAGATAAGAGCTCGGAGGGACAGAAAGACAGACGAGAGGATGGACTTTGACCTTCCCCCTATCTGTTTAAACCCCCCTACTTGTTTCCGAAAAACAACACAAAGTGATTGGTGATTTACTCGGGGTCTGTGCCCTGAATGCTTCACGTGCAGGAAGCAGTGGCCTGATGTAAGATCAAGCTGTGATCTTTGTCCTTCACAAAACAGACACAAGGCAGCGTATGAAAAAGTAGACACGTTGTGACGACGAGACCACGAAATGTGACAAGTCTGCAGACGGGTCAGAAAGTCTTTATAAGACTCACACCAAAGCCTGAGTGTCTCAGGATGTCATTCCCCACTTCGATGCATGCATGTTAAACTAAAGAAACAAACAGACTAACCACTGCTACATTACGTACAGTGAGAGTGTTGTAGTGGATTTTTTCATTTATCAGACAGAAAATTGAAACCTTATTTTGACCTCTAACAGCAGAGTTTGTTCCACCACACTGACTTTAGTCGTTGTCTCCTCAGTGTTGATATATCAAATCACCAAAGTTAGTGACTGAGTGACTTCTTCCTGATCCAAACCTTTTCATTACAGCACTGCTTAGTTTCAGGGTTTGGGTGCAGTTTAGCCACATACCAAACAAGGACAGTTATACTAAATTTATTCAGCTCACATATCCTTTATGTGCTTTGATCTTATAGTTCCTATGTTATAAGATTTGGGTTCTTTAAAGATGAGAATTTCAGATAAATGAGGAGATCTTACTCCAAACCCAAAAGACAATGTTTTCCTTTAACAGCCATGCTATGATATGGAATATTGCCCCAAGAATAACAAGGAGACCTGTGTAATTCCCCATATATCGAGCGCTGCAACAGATGTGTGATCTCTGCAGTAGATGTTAACCAGGGAAACTGCTCCAAGCGTGATCCTGACACTCTTCCAGAGTCTTGGCCCTACTTACTAGAAGCCTGGTGGGCTTAGGCTCCTAATGAAATCCAGCCTGATACAAGTGTCACCATGGAATTCAGTGAAGTGGAGACCAAGGAGGCTGGTTTCATCTTCTGCCAAGCTCAGCAGCCAAGCAGTACCAAGTCAGCAGAACTCGTCAGACACTGTAGGCCTGTCCAAACCCACTGCTGGTTCTCCAGTGTGTGTGTGTGTGTGTGTGTTCCTGTCTAGCTATCTTTGTGAGGACCAAAATCTGCATTCTACTGTACTTGTGAGAACCAAAAGTCACTTGTCTGGACACACAAACCGGTCCTCACAAATTTGAAGGCATTTAAAGGCATTTTTGAGGCACGTGTTTTTAGTGTCAGTGGTACAATTAGGTTATGGTCAGCATGTGTATCCCTGCACTTTGTCCCACAGTCACTCTGTGGTACTAGGTGGTATGTCTGAACATCCTCCATCCATCACCTTAATAGTGTAAGCTCCCCAATATTTATGCAGGGATTAACGCTTTTTAATATGCTAACAGTTAGGAAGACTGATTATGATGAAGCGTGTTAATATCTCCATGAATAACCTAGAATGAGGAAAAGCCGGGACACTTACCGGCTGACAGAAATGTACATGGTGATGTGTACTCATACATAAATTCAGCAAAGACTGAGGGAAAAAGTTCAGTTTATTACAGACTTGGTTTGTGGACTCTAATTCCTCTAATCAGATTCCGAGTTGTCTTTGTTCTGCGTTTTCAAACCTAAAATGCAGATGATTTTCCATGCTGTGTGTGTGCAGCCAGAGCAACATTCCCAGCCTTTCCCCACCTCCCGTCCTCACTCCAGAGCCTCTTAATAAAGCATCAGTTAAAAAGTGAATGGATCAATTAGGCAATTTATCCGGCTAATCTTTGGCAGGGCCCACCTTTTTGATGCCACCAACAAAGCGAGCGAAAACATTGTTAATGCATCCAAAAAATAAAAGGGTTTGCTTCTGCCTCTCGTTCCCAGATGATTTGGAATAATTTGCTTCTCATTCAGGAGATGGAAGGCAGCCGGGGCTCTCCAGCACTGGCAGTCAGCATGAAAGCACTTCGCCACCAACTTTCCCCCAATATCTCCTCACTGGAATCAGCTAAATGGCTATTAGGCCAGCACCTCCTGCCAAAGCGCTCTCCATATTCACAAAGAAGAAGAGGTGTTAGTTTGGATGGGGTCTTAGTGTGACAGCTGTGTGTGTTTGGTTTGGCAACTGCATTCTGTGTGTGTGTGTAGTGCATTAGGATGTAATATCAGGGGTCTTTGGGGAGGTGTGCCACACACGCTTCAAAATGTAACACAAGAAGAAAACACGTTTTACTGTAATATTGGTATAATATTTATATGTTTCACTTAGAGGAGGGAGCAACACTTATCCTGAGAGACGACAGCAGTGCTTTAAATGCTGTCTGTGAGCTACCCACAACATGTGTGTGATGTTCATGGACTGTATGTAAATAATACATGCAGCCATCACAATGTCAGCCATTGTTGTCTGGTATTTTGGCCTTGTAGAGACCAGAGTGTGCTGAGTTAGGGAACCTAATTATCAAGGAGTGCACACGAAAGCAGCAAAAATAATTTCAGTGGTCTATTTTCACTTTGTCATTGTGGGGGACTGTGTGTCTCCATACAGGTAAAAACATTATTGAATCCATTTCTGGAGTAAGGCTGTAACATGACATATTGCAGGGCTTCACCTCACAACATAAAGCACCTTGAAGTTAGTGTTGTTGTGATTTGGTGCCATAGAAATAAAACTGAATTGAAGTGAACTGAGAAGGACACATGAATCTAGAAAACGAGGCCTTTGGGTGTTAAGTTGTATTTCTTGTGCTCTTTAAAAGGATGATTTTGATTTTATAAAATGTCCAGGAGGCAAGTGAACTGTGCTCTATTCCTACTACACCGACTCTGTAACCCCAAGGAAAAAGAATTTTATATGTTAACAGTGATTATCTTATGAGTCATGAGCCGTTTCTGCGTAAGTAGCTTGTTGGACGGTGAGTTCACTTAACAAGCTGGCAGTAAAAATGCAAAGAGCCTGTTGAGCACAAAAAACTCTGGATTCTAAGGTAATTTTTTCAGACATAATTATCATAAATTTCTAAACCCTGTGACAGTCTGTGTGAGTGCACCAGTGTCCCTTTGTGCCAATATGTGGGCTTGGACAGCTCCCATGTGAATGCATACAGTGTGTATATTAGCCTTACGGCTGTGCAGGTATCCACACGTTTTCTTTGATGGAGTTACTCACAGCCTCTTCCTTGTAGTCGCTTTCTTGCTATTTCAAAGCAGATGTAGGGGTGGGATGGAGGGGTCGGTTGGGTCATTGGTTTGGGTACAGACAAAGCCAGATCAGCGCTTTCCAGACAGCATGTTCCTCTTTATGCACAATGAGGTTTGGCTGTCTGCAGGGCTACATGCTTTGGCAACAGCAGCAATACTGGTGGCCTACAGCAAGGAGAAGTATGCTTCCTGCCACCTTGGCACTATAAACATGCACACAGACACCAGGTGGTGTACTGTATGTGTCTATGGTTTCTGATAATACTTTAAGTGCAAGCTAGAGTCAAGTGAAACTCAAGTAGCTGCCAGTATGAATGAATGAAACCCATGTGTTAGAGGGTAGTGCATCTACTATCAGTGGCAACATTAAGACGTTCTAAACCCTGATTGTCTGAGGTCTAAATCTGGGAGGTCCAAGGAGGCATGAGTCTAGATGTAAACCCATGGCCCCTGCTGACTCAGCAAAGCTGTGACAATAAGAATTATTATTCCCTCTAACAAGAGATGGGCAGTAAGGCATTACAAGTAGGGCAATACTGTACTCGATTACTTTTTTCAAGTAACGAGTATTGTAAGAGATTGCCTTGGAGTATATGAGAGAATATGGAGTGCAGGAGAGTACGGCCATACAGCGTTTAAAGCTTGGACGTAGTTACATTACTTTGAGTTTGACTCTGTGCACTCTGTGTGGGAAGAAAACTTCTTTCTACAGAAAAAAATTAAACTTCAAATCTGAGCAAGCACCGAGCACACTGAATTTGAAATTCACAGAGAAACCCCCGGATCCCCCACTGACATGACCGCTGTGGCACCGGGCAAACCTCCACCCGCCCCACTCCTGCTAAACAGGTGACAATAGATTTAAGAGCAACAGGATTTACCATAATTTCCGCACTATAGGGCACACTTAAAATCCTTTAATTTTCTCAAAAATCTTCAGTGCACCTTATGTATGAATCCTTGTTGTGCTTACTGACCTCGAAACAATTTTATGTGCTACACGGCACTCAAAAATCTGTAAAAAATGTTTTAGTACGACTTTGGTAAGCTACGAAGCCGCACCGCTTCATGGATTATTGGAGCATTACGGCTACCGTAGTCAGGAGCCTCACGGAGTAATCTGGGTCCAAAGCTCCGTCTGCTTCAGGTCCCAAAGTCAAACGAACAGTGCAGCATCACTGAGAGTTAAAAATCCATGAAAACAGAATTTATTACATTTAACAGAGTTAGAAGTTAGCAGGAAGTTAGCAGGAAGTTAGCGCGCCAGTTTCCACCTAAACGTGATGTAGCATGTTCTGACTGAGAGATTTCTGAAAACATTCAAACGTACAGCTTTGCTATCACTTCCAACATAAATGAAGACAGAAAACTAAACAGCAGTGACGTTTGCAGGGTTACTGAAGTTGGACTAGCGGGTATATAAGGATGTGCTACGCGATCGCTAGCGACACAGCTATGTTAGCATAACATAAACAGTGAAGCTGGAGGACGAACACTAACTTTTTTCCACTCGATAAAAGTTCACCTGAGGGTTCCTGATGGTTAGAGACAAATGCAATCACATGGCAGGATGCTGTAAACAGACCAAACTTCAGTCAGGAGAACAACTGAGATAATCCATCCACAATACGAGGTTAATCATTAATATACTGCAACAACATGAGAATAGAGCAGCTGCAGAGAATTCAACATTAATGAATCAATGGCACGGAAGAGGAGGAAGCAAGAAGAATGAGCTGAGTAAAGTTTGACTTATCTGACTGTTTTGTTTTGCTTAATGCGCCTTATAATCCAAAAAACACAGTGGTGCTGCTGAATCTTAGACTTTATTTATTTCCAGTGTTGGGAAGGTTACTTTTAAAATGTATTCCACTACAGATTACAGAATACATGCCCCAAAATGTATTCTGTAACGTATTCCGTTACGTTACTCAATGACAGTAACGTATTCTGAATACTTTGGATTACTTAATATATTATCGTGCTTTTTACAACAACGTGAATGTACTATTGCTGTGTGATTTATTACTATTACTGAAGGTCCGCGACTCCGAACTGTAGTAAAGGGACCTCTGACTAATACGGCGGGGTCCCTGTCGGCTCATAGCCGAAAAATAGCTTTACTTTGTTGTGTGGGTCAATTTTTCTTGCGAGAGACAGAGAGAGGCGTTGAAAGGCTGCTCCAACGGAACTTATTGTTTTCGGAGGAAAACACGAACACGGTGTACAGTCGAGTCTTAATAGCTTACTTACAACTGGGCTCGTCAGGCACTCTTCTTGGCTGCAGTGGTTCTTATTATATTTACATGCTTCCAGCTCCCGTTTTTCCTCGACGACAACTCGTACCTTTCCACTCACCTTTTTCTCCCTCCTCGCGCTCACAGACACATAACGTGTATGGCAGTCCATTCTCCCTGCAACACGGACTACACTGCCCATGATGCTACATTCTTTAGAGCTATGCTTGTAGCATTCTGCCTGTTAGCTTAGCACAACAACAACAACGAAAAGGCGCTCTCTCACCCAGGAAACACACAGTCGCAGAAAGAGAGAGGGAGCGTCGCCCTGTAACCATGGCAACCGTAACGCTGCCGCCTGGAACGAAAGAACGTAGCTGTCAAACAAAACCCAAACAGTCCTGACCCGCGACAAAATGAAACAGGAAAGTACCGCAGTGTAATCCATTTATTTCAACAAAGTAACTGTATTCTGAATACCACCTTTTTAAACGGTAACTGTAACGGAATACAGTTACTCATATTTTGTATTTTAAATACGTAACGGCGGTACATGTATTCCGTTACTCCCCAACACTGTTTATTTCTTCTGTGCTTTACTTGCATCTATTTGAAAGAGTGAGTGTAAATACAAAACATGATTTTATTTTATACGCTGGAATATACAGAAAATAGGTTTAAATGTTGGACAATTTCTTCAAGTCAAAGACAGTTACATATAATTAAAGTCATGGTTAATGCAATATGTATAAAGTTAAAATGTTAAAACTCACAAAACAATTTTTAAAAAGTTTTTACATTTGATTACATTTTTAATTGATGGATTATGCATAAAATAGAATTGGGCTGGAAGGTTTATTAAGTCAGGTTGTGTGCCATGTTTTTAAAAAGTAACTAAGAAATAAGTAACAAATTACTTTTGAAAATAAGTAGTCAGTAATTTAACTTTTTGGGAGGATTACTTTTTTGGAGAAGTAATCCGTAATAAGTAACTACGTTTTTCAAGTAACTTGAACAACACTGCCTCTAACACACATCGAACTGCTCCCTGAAAAATCCCCTGTTCACTTTCTAAAACACTGGGGTGAGGTAACTACAATACTTCAGGGGGTTAAAGTAGACACAAACATTACACTTTCAATGATGACGTTAGCATCGGAGTAACTAGGATATCATCAGGTGACAATGAGGCGTAGTTACAAATACTTTTACACTGAAGTAGCTGACAGAATCTGTTGGCCACAAAGATAAAAATCATTGTTACGCAGGGCTAAAGGTTTATATGGAAACATATTTATAGGTCAAATCAAATGTAGCATGTGTGGCTGCTGAAACAAGCACACTGGTGCTGTAGAAATGTCACTTCACAGCAGAGTTGTAGTTTAAATGACCTCTGTTCTCTGAAAAAAGTCCTGAACCAACGTCACTCACATGTCTTTATCATTCACTTTGTCACTATCATTATTAATCTCTGCCTCTCTTTATGGCGCCTTGGTCCTGTTTTAGATGGCTGCCCCACCCTGAGCCTGGCTCTGCTGGAGGTTTCTTCCTGTTAAAAGGGAGTTTTTCCTTCCCCCTGTCACCAAAGCACATGCTCTCAGGGGGTCGTATGATTGCACGGGTTTTATTTGTTTTCTCTGTATTAATACAGGGTATTTTCCTTACAATATTAAGCGCCTTGAGGCAACTGCTGTTGTGATTTGCTGTATAAATACAGTTGAATAAAGATTATTTCCTAAGTACTCTTGTTTGAGTCTGTTAGTTGGATCCTGCTAGAAACTTACTATGACAGTGAAATTAATAATGAAAAACTCAAAATACTAAAAAAGTGTGAAGTATGAACATAAAAATGTAAACAATGAGCAAACTAAGAATCAACAACAAACATCCAAAACCTGAAAACCCCTAGGTCCAAGACCCAGGACCACACAGCTGGAGGAGCTGGCTGGGAGTTAGCTGGGGCTCCGGCCAGTGTCACCTCCATTCTGCACGATACCAATGAGGCTGAAATTCTGGGCAGCCGTGATAAGGTGGAGAGGCTGAGCCATGGCTCTGTAGGAGAGCTGGACATGGCCAGCCCAATAAAAGAAGAATCATCACAGGTTTGAGACTCTGAGTCCAGTCAGGGGACACGCGAGAAAGGGTGATGTGACAAAGACGCATCAGGGTAACGAGATACAGGCAATGGTAGTAAAAGACAGAGTAACAGGAGGTGATGAAAAACTAAACAGAAAACAATAAGCAGCTATATCATAACTCTAACAAATAAAACTGAGGTCCTGACACACGAGGAGGTAACAGAGAGCAACTTAACACTAACACACATGTATGAAGACAGAAATGTGCACAGTAAGCACACTAAGAATCAAACCCTGGATCTAAACACCCAGGACCGCAACAGAGTGAATAGTCGCTTATACTCATGAACCAAAAAATTAAACACAGGAAAAGAGAAGAATATTTCCCGTTTGAGTCTCTGAGTTATTCAAAGGAAGCAGAATAATGTGTTTGGGAAATAAAACCTGGGTGCTGTCACCCTCGATTCTCGACTGTTTGAAGGAATGAGCAGCCAGTGGCATCCTTCAGAATCAGCTCTGTAACATCACTCTGATTGGCTAAAGAAAGGGGATCTGTAGATTTTAACTTTAAACATCTCTGCACGGATAAATCTACGTTTTGACATGGACTCAATTATCAGGGGGAGCTAATCCCAGAGACCCTTTTAACCTGAAATCTACCGTAAGGGGCCAGGAATAACCACACTTCCGACTTAGGAAATCAAAGACGGGTAATTAAAATCATAATGGGCTTGGTTAAGATGATTATCGTCAGGGCTCCAGATAAGGCAACCTCCAGCAGATTTCTGCCCTTTTTAAATATTTATGGAATATGATTAGTTTGCGGGGCCAGAGCCATGTTAAAAGGTTTAAGGATGACTTGCAGATCAAGAGATAGAAAATAAGCATCTTAACACGGTGAGGAAATGAGGGTGGAAATGATGAGGAGACGGAGGCAGAGAGGAGTGAAGAGAGACGGAGTGACCAGGTGTGCACGCCTACAATGTACATGTGTGTGTGTCTGTACATGTGTGTGTGTGTCCCTAAGGCCAGGGCTCAGGTTTGAAGAGGACTCACACAAATAAAGTCTGTTGGATAGATTAAGGATGATAATCAGCTGAGCGAGGGTCAAGCACACACACACACACACACACACACACGCATGCACGCATGCACGCACGCACGCGCACACACATGCACGCTCGCATGCACACACATGCACGCTCGCATGCACACACAAACACACACGCACGCACGCACGCACACACAAGCACTGCATTCATTGTTCTCTCACCGACTGTCATGTTCCAGATGTACAGACTTGTGATGGCAGTCAGACACAATGTTTTGTAGTTTGTACTGTAATGATACTGTAATAATAGTGTAATAATACTGTAATAATACTGCTTCATCTTTGGTATTCTGACAGTTTAGCGTATAAATAACAGCTGAAATAGAAATGTCCCCAGGGGTTTAGCCCTATCCAAAAAACATTAAACTTTTGCTGTCTTTGAATATCTGGTTTCTGCCACTGTGGAATTTCAAAATAAAAGCAATAAGTCAACTCATTATAATGTCATTACATTCTGTCATTATCGATGACTACGATATTTAGTGATTGTTTAGAGACACACTAATATATCTGCCAAGTATATGTATGCATTTGTATTCATGTATTTAAAATTTTTAAAATAGCTTGTACATATGTCATCAACCTTGCACGAAATATAAACGTATGGTGTATGGTGGGACCTGCACGGTGGGCATGTAACAGCACTGCTTGGTCAGAAGACCATTTGCCAAATAATTTCTGGCTATTGGAAGCAAAGAGGCAGATTAAGAACTGACTGGTGTGTTTCTGTGAATGGACACCACCAAACGATCTAGAGAGAGTATGTTAACCCGCACCTAAGACCGGGGTGATTTCACCCCCCCATAATCTATCCTCCCCTCCAATCATCCCTCCCTCACCAAAAACTCCTCTGTGCAGCCTCCAGTGTTTTCTGTCTCCATCTGGGCTCGATGCCAAAGGCCTCGCTGGCCTGATTGAGAGGCTGCGGCAGCCCTGCAACCTTCCCTCCTTATCTGCACAGATCTGCAGGCACTAATGGTTGGAAATAGCAGGGGGAGGGGGAACAAAACCCTAAATGCACACAAAAAGGGCCTCAGAGGGACAGTTGTCTTTGACATTACAGACTACCTCGGCAGTGCACCGGAATTTGTCACTCAGATCTTTGTTAGTTACACTCAGTTAAAGAGAGCTACAAATCCCTTTGAGGCAAAGATGATACAGTTTGACTTTGTAGCTCCTATTCTGCTTAGACACTGACACTATGGCCCATCATGCTTAACAAGCAATGAACGTATCTCTCATAGGTTACACATATACATGCATTCAAGGATTTTATAAACTCTTATAATGTCATCAAGAATTCTGCAGGTATAACTCTGAAAGCAGTCTTCAAAGTGTGGATGATTCTGGTTTCTATTGACCGCTGTTACATCATTTGATCTCAAGAAATGACAAAGATGTTAAACTGTCATCTATAAGCGCCAATATGTGGTTTAAATGTTTTTAGCAGTTTACTCACAAGGCCTTATAAGGCTATTTCAGTGTTCCCAGCAACGTCTCCACTCTGTATATTCCAAGTTTCAATAAACTACAGCAACTGATAACTCATCTACAACTATGCAGAAAGAACTAATCAGAGTTTATTTGAATTCAGTTTGAAAAGCTGCAGACGCCTGACTCTGAATGACACGTGGTTGGAGACCACTGCATTTAGCAAGTACTGCTGACTTTGAGCGCTATGTCTTCAAAGCTGGCCACGAGTCCTCTGAGTTCAGTCTTTGTCCCTTTCCCTGGAGTCCAGATGTGATCCCAGCTGGATGTGACCATTTACCAGCCCATACTTCCTTCATGTGACATGCCCTGCAGTGGGATGCCAAGACCCCTAGCCCTGTCACAAGACACACGCACGCACGCACACACACGCACGCACGCACGCACGCACGCGCACGCACGCACGCACGCACGCACGCACACACACACACACACACACCGGGGTCACCTCTTTCTATAGCAGTCAGGTTCCAGACGGGTTATATTTCATCTTGTCCTCCCTCTCTCCATCCTCAGACTTACAGGAAACCGTGTGTGTTCACGTGTGAGACAAGTTGGTTTTCGTTAGATATCCTTCACGACTCGTTTCTTCGCAATAACCTGAAATCAATATTCTAGCACAAAGATAAGACTATTAGAAATGCAAAACTGAGTAGTACTCTAATGGAAAGAAAAAAATTGCTTGATACAGTTACTAACTCTACCTTGACCAGATTTGATACCAATTAAATTTTTTTAAGGATTGGGGTGTAATTTGGCAGTAAATTACACCCTGCCCGATCACAGGTCTTCTCTGAGCCGTGACATTATTCCAAGCTCCTTAATTGGGAAAACTTGTCCAGGGCATCAACTTTAGATGCTAATTAACAAGATTTAGGTGAATATACATGACACCTTTCTGCAAGCTGGCCTGAAAAAAAGATTTAAAAAGTTGGGCTGAAAAGTTTAAAGTATTGACAGGGACTCTGGCTTTTATTCAGTTGTATTTATATGTATGTAGTGACAATGTTGATTTCATGAAATTTAATCATGCAGAGTTTCAAATCAGTGTTTCAGACTCATAACTCACAGCTGTGACACAACCAAACATCAGTAATGTAACAAATTACCTGTGTGAGATATTTCACCTGTCTTTACTGTAGGAATAGACTGTGATCTACTCTCCTCCCATCTCTTTATGTTATGAAACATTGATGGTTAAAGCTGATCATTGCCACAACATGGCCGCCCCTCCCTGAGCCTGGTTCTGTTTCTTCCTGTTAAAAGGGTTTTTCTTCTTCCTGCTATCACCATGCTTGCTAGTAGGACGTCTTATGATTGTTGAGGTTTTCTCTGTTTTATTGCTGGGTCTTTAAATTACAATATAAAACACCTTGTGCCAACTGTTGTTAGAATTTGGAGCTATGCAAATATAACTGAATTGAATTAAATAATTAGCGTTAACTTTTTTCACCTCTTTTAGGTGCATAAATACAGATATGTAGAGTGAATTTGTCTTTTTATGAATCTTGAATTTGGCTTGGATTTCGCACAGAGAGGATACCGGAGGCACAAAACACCAGCTACTGGTAGACGGAGCGGTCACCCGACACTGCAAGACCAGACTGACCAACCTGTGCTCTGCCTGGATTGATTACAAGAAGGCCTATGACTCAATGCCCCACACCTGGATCCTGGAATGTCTAGAACTATACAAGATCAACAGGACCCTAAGAGCCTTCATCAGGAACTCAATGGGGATGTGGCGGACAACATCCCCACTGCTGCTCTGCATAGGCCTGAATCCCCTCAGTGAGATAATTGACAAGACTGGCTACGGATACCGACTACGGAACGGAGCAGTTGTCAGCCACCTCCTGTACATGGATGACATCAAGCTGTATGCCAAGAGTGAACGAGACATCGATTCACTGATCCACACTACCAGGCTATACAGCAATGACATTGGAATGTCGTTCGGGCTGGAGAAGTGTAGTCGGATGGTAACAAAGAGAGAAAACAGAACTGAGGGGATTGAACTACCAGAAGGCAACATTGCAGACATAGAGGACAGTTACAAGTACCTGGGGATCCCGCAGGCGAATGGGAACCATGAAGAGGCCGCTAGAAAAGCTGCAACCACCAAGTACCTGCAGAGGGTCAGGCAAGTCCTGAGGAGTCAGCTGAACGGTAAGAACAAGATCCGGGCCATCAACACGTACGCCCTGCCCGTGATCAGGTACCCTGCTGGGGTAATAGGCTGGCCAAAGGAGGAGATGGAAGCCACTGACATAAAGACAAGAAAGCTCCTTACCATGCATGGAGGGTTTCACCCCAAGTCCAGCACCCTGAGGCTGTACGCTAAGCGGAAGGAAGGAGGGACTGGTGAGTGTCAGCACCACAGTCCAGGATGAGACAACAAACATCCAAGAATACATCACGAAGATGGCCCCAACTGACCGAGTGCTCAGTGAATACCTCAGGCAGCAGAAACCCAAGAAAGTGGAGGAAGGCAAGGAACCATCATGGAAGGACAGGCCCCTGCACGGTATGTACCACCGGCAGATAGAGGAGGTGGCTGATATCCAGAAGTCCTACCAGTGGCTGGACAAAGCTGGACCTGTATCCCCATGCAATGTTTGTGCTATATGTGTAAGGTCGGGGGGGGGGGTCCCATTTCACTGCAGGGCAACCTGCATGTGACGAATAAAGCTTTGATTGATTGAAAGACAGCACAGAGGCACTAATCATGGCAGCACAGGGACAAGCACTAAGCACAAGATCCATAGAGGCTGGGGTCTATCACACCAGGACATTTGGATAGATGTGCAACTGACAAATGTGCAGCAACTACATAATCCTATCATTTCTATTTGTTGGAAGAATTTTTCCTGCACCTTGTTAAATCCATGCTACAAAGAACTAAGGAAGTTCTGAAGGAAAAATGGGGTCGAACCTGGTGCGAGCAAGCCTTCCCTAATAAAATATCCAGTCAGTGTATGACATTAACGGGGATAAGTGACCAATGTGCAAAGTTAAAAAAAGAAAACAAAGAAAAATGCTCCTTTCAGTAGCGAAGCCTCAAGGCCTGGAAACGTAATCCCCAAACATGCAAACCTCACCTGTTCTATTTCCATCCCACATTTGTCCTTTCAATCAGCCCTCTTCCTCATTATACTCTTCCTTTTCTTTGCTGTGTGCCCAGATGGCGAAGCGTCTTGCAGTCATAATGCTGTGGTAATCCCTCCTGCACATGGTGCCCTCACTCTGGTAAACACTCTTCCTATTGTTTCTTGAGTTTGCTTCACAGTCATCCCAGCACTTGTGGCAGGCTAAACCTATGGCCTGTGGAGCTGGAGATACTCCATACTGTACATGTAGGTCTGAGTGAGATCCAGATTCCTTACAGAGTCTTTGTGATGTAATGATGCATCGTATGGTGACCTCTGTGTATGGGTTGAACTGGAAAAGATGTAAAAAGCTGCTGTTAGAGACGTACCTGTGAAAAACTTTTGAAAAATGTTTGTTAAGAATGTTCCAGTGGTGATGATCTTATTATAAGGCACTTCTCTGCTGGGAGGCAATAGGTGATGATACGTGTATCTACCTGATAATTCCATGGCAACAGAGAAATCCAGCTGAATTCCCACCAGACTATGAAAAGCTGCTCAGGTGTAGTTAGTTGAACATGACAAGTTCACCTGGCCTCCAAAATCCATAGATCCTAAATTGGCCTATGGAGGAATGTTCTATGTAGGCACTGCCCTGTAACCTATAGGACCTCATAAATCCAACATCCCACTGCCAGAAATAACAGGAAACCACATCCCCACTGATGTCACCGATTCAGAGCCTTCACTCCATAAAGAATAGTCTTCTAGCGCACACTGGAGATTATCCTTGGAAGCCTGAAACATACACAAACACACACTCACAGAAAAAGAAAAAAAACTTTGAGCCAGCAGAAAGTATTTTGTAAGCAAATATTTTAGAACAAATGATGCTCCATGTGTCATCTGTATATTTACGATGGCTCAAAGACATGGCTGTGTGGGTCTAATTAAAAATGTGAAAGGGTTAGCAGCCTGCCGCTCATTGCCAGCTCTTGGCAGCTCTCCTGTCAGGCAGCCAGCTGTTTAGTCCTGCCCTGAATTATTGCCAGACCCACTGGCAGACATTGTGGGATTGGCAGGGCTGGGCAGAGAGCTACTGTGTTCTAGTGAAGTAAAGAGGAAATAAAAAAAGGAGAAGCCTCACTTTCCTTTAGCTTACAACCAACAGACAGTTATACAGGATCACACGTGCTGATGTTCACAACAGTCTTCAGTTTAACTGAAACAATGACCTCGTACAAATAAAGGTAACTTTTCATGTACATTAATAAGCATCTTTTAGTGTAATCATCTGGCGTGCATAGCAGACACGTCACAGTGAAATGTCTTGTGATAAAGTCCTAATGTTCGTTTATGTCCTCTGGCCTGCACCACACACTGCAAGGTCACAAGGGAACAAATGTATTTCTGCAGAAATATTAATGCCCTTTTTACATAATATAAATAACATTATTTTAAACCTACCTCCAACCATATAAAGTCCATGAAATATAGGACACAGAAGCATCTATTGCACAGGAAGAAATACCATCAAATAGGCACGTTTATACTACAGTGAAATGTGTCCGCTTCCTGAGGTTTTTTTTTTTTTTTGCGTATTTGTTCATAATTGAATTTTGTTGAATTACAGGATGTTGGTAAATGACAAACATCAAACGTGACTAAAACAGCTCAAATGAACTTAACAAAACATTAATGGCAACTTAGTGACGATAAAACATTATGACGAAGAAAATACAGAATAATTAAAACTAGAAATGAATTTTACAAAACAAAATAAACACTGAATCAAAATAAAAGAGCTCGTTTGAACAAGAAGGTGAGGTGTGTTTAACATGGGTCCGGGTCATTTGTACCAAACAGGAGGAAAATAAAATGCTCCAACTAGCACACAGCAGCTCACAGTGTTTGTCAGTCCACTCGAAAGGCTCCAGAAGACATCAACACCACCAACCGTGTCAAGAGGTTCATTTTACTGGCTCAGATTAGTCGAGGGGAAGCCAAGGTACACTTCCTGTATCGATACACCGTGTTGATTAGCCACGCCCCCAACTTTAAGTCTTACCCGTATCCATACGCATGACTCATTGAAAACATCACCCTGTAGCAAACTGTTATGAAAAGAAACTGTCTTTTAAACCAGGCTGTAAAAATGAGGCGAAGGCCTGAAGGTGGAGCTCAGGATGCTGTGAGCCGACAGGGCTAACCATCGTGCTGCCATTCTGCCTTAAAAATAAGAAATGATAAAATAACTACAAGGTACAACATTAAATGAAATGATTACAGCTCAGTGGGTGATTCAGGTCTTCTTGTTGACACTGTGAGTGTTATAGTATATCAAAGGATAAATCCATTAAAAAGTAACAATTCTAACAATAATAATAATAATAATAATAACTGATCCATAATCAAGCAACTACAAAGAGACTAATAACAATAATTAAAACCCCTTTTTTTTTAAATTCTCTTCGTAAAATAATAAAATACAAAGACGTTTGAAATGAACAAAGTGTGACAAACACAGATCCATCTTTGGTCTGACTCGTCTGCTTCTGCACTGCCCTAATCCTCCTCCTGTAACAGGCCTGAACATCAACACTCCCCAGGTTTCATCCTCCTCCAATCTGCTCTCTGATCATCATGCCTCCTCCGCCCCGTCCCTGCCTGCATTGTTTGTGTATAATTCATTATTTCCGTTAAGCGTACAGGCCCTGGATGCACGACCCAGACCGAGGACTTCAAATGTTTCCCCCGGTGCTGTCGCCATTGCATCTTTGCACTGAACTCAACCCACTTTTTAGCTCTGTGTGTTTTTCCTCCATCTTCAAATGCTGTGTTTGAAAAAAGGAAAGAAAGGAACCAAACAGTGACGCTGTGTGCAGACAACAGCTCACAACAACAAAGACCGTCACAAACCCCCACCCAGCACACACACACACACACACACACACACACACACACACACACACACACACACACACACACACACACACACACACACACACACCTCTAGTTCTTGATTCCTGCTCCTCTCCTTCTATTATCTTGTTTCTCCAAAAGCGATGCATTTATTTGTTCTCCTTTTGTTTTGCTCAAGAGACATTTTTTTCTTTCCTCCCTCCTCATGTCCCCCCTCCCCCCTCTCCCCCCTTGCTCTGCCTTATGCTCTCTCTCTCTCTCTCTCTCTCCCTCCCTTCTTTTTTGTTTTCCTCCACTCGGAGGCTCGTGGACCAAAAGCTCATAATCATTTCAAAAGTCCTTTAAATATATAATAAGACTTCTGCATTGTTATAAACAACATGTCACAGGCAGAGCATCAACATGGCACGGTCCACACACACACACACACACACACACACACACACACACACACACACACACACACACACACACACACACACACACACACACACACACAGTTATGTTTCTCAGACTCGTCCTTCTGTTTTCCACCACTGATGCACTTTGGGAAAGCAGGTGAATGACATCAGCGATACTAAATTATACATATTACTTATTAAAAGCTTATAAAGCGATGCTGTTAATATTCACCTCGTTCCTCAGACACATTATTTAAATCTACGGAGCCACAATCAAAGTAACAAGAATATTTCAAGCCCAACTAAACATCAGAGTAATCCTTTACCTCATGCACAGAGGGTCAGAATAGTTCTTAATGCCTAAATAAATAAAGCTGTCCATTAGATATGCACAGTCCACGCTGTTTGGTTACAAAAGATCACAGTTTGTATGACGACATGTTCATGTGAGAAAGTGCAGTTTTCTTCTGGTTGAAACTCTTGAGCTCGATCAGTAAATGCACAGCGTCCAGTGCTCCTGCTGTTCCTGAGTTCATGAATTGTTTATAAATTAGCCGACTGTAAAAAGATTGCACACACACTCTGATTGTGGCCTAATTACATAGCTTGGTAGTTAATCCTGCCCTGTTGTTTCACCGTTAAAGACAAGTGAACTTTTCTTTTGATTTTTGTCTGATAAAGTATTTACTTGTGTATTTATACCAGGACATGAAAGAAAAACTTTCAATAACAAAAGAAGACACATTTTGACAGGATTTTACAGTTAGGGGTGGTTAACACGACCTCCAGCACCTTCTGGTTTCTCGTCTGACAAATTACAGTTATTAACAAATATTGTTCTAATTTTTAGTCTTATAAACTTGATATTTGGAGGATTTAGGACATTTTTATTATTTATTATTATTCATTTACTGTAATGGCCAACCTTTACAAGAAGACCTTGAAGTAGTGAAAGAGTCTTTGCATATCTAAACGTGTCTGTCATTATAGCGCAAAATGATCGAATATTCATGTAAATTAGTCACATAAATACGTTTGTATTGAGATTGTCTTTTTGATTTTTCTACATAAGGACAGAAATATAATATTTTGTCCTTGTGAATTTAGTACAAAAGTACTGGTCGGTGCCTGGACCACAGGGTGTCAGTGAGAACTATCTGTCACTCCTAACTCGGCTTTTTTCTTGTGTGTCTTTCACCACACAAACCATGATGTGTTGTTAAGAAAAACGAAGTCGTTTCCACTGACGAAAGGCAAAACCCAAAAAGCTAGTGAGAATAAATACAGTAACAGCAGTACGGTGATGCCCTGGGACTTGTTTGGCCCTTTTCACAGCTGATAATCATGCATTTTGGACGTTTACTACAGCAAACAGATTGTCATGGAACCAAAAAAAAAAAGATTATCAGAATAAATCTGTATCTCCCACAGCAGGAACAAGATATCAAATTCAAATCGAGGATTAATTCAGCTGTAAATCAATTTTCCCCTGTCTGCAGATTTTTTTAAATCATTACATCAACCTCCTGCTTTCATCCCAGCCAGGAAATAGCAGCTTCATATTGTTCATATGCCTGGTGGGTGTCACCCTGCATCTGAATGTCGGGCTTTGCTCTAACTAACATTTCAGAGCTCCCTGACACTGTTTGCATGTAAACACGCTGCAGAGAAACGGCCTTTTCTCTCCAGAAAGATGCTGTTTAGAGGAAATTGAGAAGCTCACCCCTGGCACTGTTTCTCTCCATAAATCTTTGAGCGTGTGCCTCTTGGCTAAATGACTTTGTACTGACAAAATGTAACCTCAGTCCCACCCTGCAAGCTGTGAGAATGTAGAGAGACATGGAAGAAACAAATGGGAAGATTTTAAACTAAAGCAAAACCTTTTATTATGTTTTCTGAATGTTTGGCTCCACGTTCTGTGGGAATGGAGGGAGAAATTGCAACCTTTGCAACACAATTTTGTAACAGATGTTGATGAATGTTGAAATTCAAAAGCCAGAAACAGTTTGATCGCCTAAGATTAATCGAGCTCTTTTATTCTCACGACTTCCTAAAGAACGTTTCGTTTTTTCTGACCAATTTTAAAACGAGCCCTTTGAGGTCTTTAATACGTAACAAGTAACACTGATGAGTACTTGTTTGTTTTCTATGTCGCCTCACTTTAAACTATCAATCTGTAAAAGGTCAAAACATGACCACTGCCTGTACTTCACCAGTGACAATTACACACACATGATTATTCACACCCACAAACACACATCCTGTCATTCCTCCGTCCTCCTCTTCACCTGGATCTTCATTCATCGTGCTGTGGAAAAATATTTATTCTCTTCTTGATTTCTAATCTTTCTGTGTGTTTGAAATTGTAAATAATTTAGTCCATCAAACAGGTTCGATATTAGATCTATACATCTCCATGGTTCCAAAGGTTCCCAGTGTGATTCCCAACACATCAAAAGAACACTACATGGCAGCGCTACCTTGCTCACCAGTGTGTGAATGTGTGTGTGAATGTGTGTGTGAATGGGTGGATGTGTCACAGGCTGGGTCTCTGACCCAGTGCTCTGAGTTCATGTTTGTATTTGTCTCATTTTGTTATGTGATTTAGTTTGTGTTATTTCCTATCTGCCTTTAGTTTAGGCAGTTATTGTTCCTGGGTTTTCTATGTTTTGGGGTTTTGTATTTATTCATCACGTATTAGGTCTGTTAAGTTGTGTTGTCATGTTTAGTTTTAGTATTTCCTGTTTTATTTTGACAATGTCATGTGTTCTTTGTTCATTGTATTTAGCTTTCCTCTCCTGGTCCTGTCATTAGGTTTATGTCTGTCAGCTGTTCCCCCATGTGTCCCCACTTCCCCTGATCACCGTATTTAAGCCTTTTGTTTTCTTCATGCCATTGTCGGTTCGTCTGTTTACCTCAGCCATAGTTCTAGTTTTCGTCTGTTAATTCCACGTTAGTCTTAGTCTGTTTATCTCACCAGAGTTACAGTTATAGTCTTAGTCTTTGCCTGTTATTTTCCACCTCAGTTATAGTTATAGTTTTTGGTCTTAGTACCTTTAGTGTTTTGTTTCTTAGTGTTTTGCCAGTTTAGTGTTTTGTTTCTTAGTGTTTTGCCAGTTTGTTTTGGTTTCCTGGTTTTACCCTGCCGTCAATTAAATAAAGCCTCACCTTTCTGTTAAACCTTACTACTCCTCATCGTCATCTGCTTTTGTGTCCTGTTTCCACACACACCGGCGCACCCCGCCGTGTCAGGATGACCGAATGTTTAAAGCGCTTTGGGGTCCTTAGGGACCAGTAAAGCGCTGTACAAATACAGCCCATTCACCATTTTACTTTCTTGCGTCAGGATCAGGTCCAGCTAAATACGTTCACTTCTGAGTGGCTCAAAAAATGTAAGATACATTTTTTGAGCAGTCTGGTTAAGTAAGGATTCAAATCATACTGACCTTAAACTCATTCATGCTTAAAAATCCTGCAGTCTAGTTGAAACGGCAAAGAAAAGTGGGTTTAAAGTGCAGTGTGTATATGGAGTTCAAAGAAATCACTAAAAATCCAAATGACTGTGACATTGTGCTCATTGTAAGCTTTTCTGTACTTCTGACAACAAGGTTTGGTTACATTATTTTTCTTAGTATAACAAATTGACCATTTATAAAACAGCATTTTGTAATCACTCAGGTTAGTCTAATATAAAATAATATAACATTTGATTATCTAAAACATGTGAGCAATCAGTATGCACTGTATGCTTCTTGCTTCTCGAGGCGATGCTCTTTTGTCAGAATTCATCCACTCTTCTTTATTGTGTCATTTGTTGCTTACAGATATCAAAGAAATAGACACCGCCCTTCATCTTCAATCTGTCTTAAGGAGCTAAGATTCATGAATTCAAAAGATGGATGGAAACAAAAGGAAGCAATTCAATTCAATGCCATTTTATTTATATAGCGCCAAATCACAACAAAAGTCGCCTCAAGGCGCTTCATAGATACAGAGAAAAACCCAACAATCATATGAGCTCCTATGAGCAGTACTTTGGCGACAGTGGGAAGGAAAAACTCCCTTTTAACAGGAAGAAACCTCCAGCAGAACCAGGCTCAGGGAGGGGCGGGGCCATCTGCTGTGATTGGTTGGGGAGAGAGAAGGAAGACAGGATAAAGACATGCTGTGGAAGAGAGACAGAGGTTAATAACAGATATGATTCAGCAGAGAGGTCTGTTAACACATAGTGAGTGAGAAAGGTGACTGGAAAGGAAAAACTCAATGCATCATGGGAATCTCCGGCAGCCTATGTCTATTGCAGCATAACTAAGGGAGGATTCAGGGTCACCTGGTCCAGCCCTAACTATATGCTTTAGCAAAAAGGAAAGTTTGAAGCCTAATCTTGAAAGTAGAGATAGTGTCTGTCTCCTGAATCCAAACTGGAAGCTGGTTCCACAGAAGAGGGGCCTGAAAACTGAAGGCTCTGCCTCCCATTCTACTTTTTTTTTTTTTTTTTTTTTTTTTCTACTTTTAAATACTCTAGGAACAACAAGTAGGCCTGCAGAGCGAGAGCGAAGTGCTCTAATAGGGTGATATGGTACTACAAGGTCATTAAGATAAGATGGGATGGGAATGTGTACCTCACATTCCCATCCCATCATCGGCTAATACCTCTTGAGGAGCCAGGTTGTTCATCACACAGGTTTAGATTGTTCTTAATATGTAGTCCACACTGTCTTATGCAGCACTGCAGAACTCTGCTATATTAATAAAGCAAATTTTGGGTTAAAGAATTTGCTTCAGTTTACATTAAAGTGATGTGGGCACGCTGCCCTGTCAGTGTGGTAGAGTTATCTTACAGCGAGAAGGACCTGGGTTTGAATCCACCAGCTGCCTTTGTGTGCCCAAGGTGGGAATCATTGTTTGTCTTTCTACCACATGTATGTACACATGTATGTACACATGTATGTACACATGTATGTAGCCTGACTGTTGAGAGGTGGGATAAGTTCCAGACCCCACGACCCCGAGCTGCAAGAACACTCTCTGACATTTACTGTGACCTTATACTTCTGTCATATTCAGTAGGCTTTGCCAAAGAGGTGAAATTTCCATATAAGAGGTAAGTGTGATCCCGACCCATGAGCCAATTATCAGCACACCTCCTTACAAACCCACATATTGTGTACCACGTGTTGATTATGCAACGCTTCAGTCCGGCGCGCCCGTGTCAGAGAGGAACTCATCAGCATCCATTGTTCATGTGGTTCATTCAGAGTCATCAGAGAAACAGCAGAAGTGTGTTTGCTCACAGGAGCATCAGTGAAGCAGGAGAGCACACCCTGAAATGTGTGTTATTCAGTACACACTATATAACTGTTTAATTTCAGAATAAGAAGTATTTTAAATGTTTCATAAATGTAAAAATATGAAGTGTGTAGCGCCCACTCTTTCACATATGCTTGTAAGGGCAGAGCGCATGGCTGTGCCTGATTTTACACACCTGTGGCAGTCTTTGTGTGTGTGTGTGCGTGCGTGTGTGTGTGTTAGAAAGAAAGAAAGTCCAGCTTTACTCTGAGTCATCATTTTCATCATCTGCAGTTGGAGTGTATGATTTCATGCCTCAGCATCTACACTACATATAAACAGTCATCTGCGCCTGTGCAGCAGTGTGCAGCAGCCTGCTGGCAGACTGTTGGTAGGTCTGTGACTACACAGAGATTCCAGTGAGGTTTTAATTAGCTGCTGACTTGGATCTTGGCAGCCAGCGTAGAGATGCTTATGGATGACCATAAATCTGCACTGATGAGGATGGGACCACACCCCAGGGCCATCCAGACATAGGGCTGTCCCAGCCATCTCCACCTCCTTACCCCACAGAGCCCCTGTGCCAGTACTGGCAGGGACAGCCTTCATGTTTTCCAGCTATTACAAACACACAAACATGCAGCACATACACACATGCAGGCATCCATGCACATGGGGCACTTGTTGCAAGATGAATTTGAAATTGCATCACAGTCACTCCCTGACTGAACAGTCAGTCTGTCCTCTGCAGGTCCATGTCAGTGTGACCTTTAACCCCTCAACATTGACCAGGCCTGTTATGGCCTCGACGACGGGAATGTGAGAAACAGACACAGGGAGAACTCCTGCAAACTCCCTGCAAGTTTCACCAAAATTCAAGACAGGCTGAAACTTGTCCGAACATCATTATTAATTTACAGCTCTCAGCTGGTTAGCCCAGTGGGTCTAAGTCATTACCAGTCATGACCCCAACCCTATCAGAATATTATTTATTTATTTTCTTTTGTTTCAAAGGTTTTGTGATGCACGGGGCAGATAAGGTAATCATTCTAAATGCACTAACAACTAAACTTATTTACTAAATACTTTGAACTTGTCTTCAGAATATAGGGACAGAGTCAGGGTCAGGGGTCATCGCTAAGGCTTAGACCTCAAAGGTTTATAGTCAGGTGTAAGGTTGGGGTTTGACTCTGTGACTTTATATTGAATTCTTCAGCAAATCTGCACAGCCAGACAGAAGGTACAATGATTAGCTGTAGGGTGCACATACATGTAGACAAGGAGAAGAATAGACCTTCAATGTGTAATGTGCCTGTTTACAGTGTTTCTCTCTGTGCACTCCCACTGTTCATAAAAGATGCTTTACTACTTATGAACAAAATGGCTCACATGACTCAGAGAGAGCCAGAGATTAATAATTATAATGTCTGCATAGACATTCAGAGGTGGATAAAGAAGAACCCCTCAGTGCATCATCAGCCCCCAGCAGCACAGTCAAGGGAGGGTTCAAGGTCGCCGGATCCGGTGGTAACTATAACCTTTATCACTAATGAATCATCAGTGAACATGTAAATGGAGAGTCCTCTTCACACACTGAGGTTAATTATGGAGTTCCACAGGGTTCAGTGCTAGGACCAATTCTGTTTAGATTATACATGTGTCATGGTCCGGGTGAGCACGGGGTTTTTCCACTCCGCTGGGTTCTACCTTCAGGCAGAGACTCCAATCAGCTTCCACACCTGGTTCCAATCAAGTCACCTGCATATAAGACCAGCATTCACAACAGACCTCTGCCAGATCTTCTGCTAACCCATGTCAGTGCTAGGCTGCGAACCCCTTGTGAGAACCCTCAACTACTGCTTTTTTCCTCACCGTGTTTTCTTTGTCATAGGACCCACCTGGCAGTCACGTTTCCCGAACTACTCTCATCTCCGCCTGGACGCTGGTTCTGTCATCTGGTCTCTTCCTCTCCACCATCAGACTACACCTGCCTGCCTCCCTGCCAAGTCCCTCACTCCACGCATATTCTGGATCCTCTCTGGACACTCTTCACCCGGAACCCCCTGGACTCCCCTTCCTCGCATGACACTTTAAACCTGCAACGCGTAAGCCCTAACCTCCATAGCCTAATCCTGCAGCTGTGATTCACTGGACTGCCACTGACTACTTGTCTCTTCTCATTATAGTGACTGCGTACCTCCATCCAAGCCGCTGCCCCTTTTTTCCATCCGTGAAATCCAGCACCTAGCCATAGCACTCAGTTTCATGTTCACAGTTTGGCCTCACAGTTCACAGTTCATAGCATTTCATAATTCATAGCATTCATAGTCTCCTGTTGTGTAATTTCACTAGACACTTGTAAATAAAGCACTGTGTTCACGCCCGTTTGCCTCCCTCTGTGTCTGCATTTGAGTCCACACCCACAGCCGGGCCCTCTCGGCCGTAACAACATGCTTCCCTTAGGCAGCATCATTAGAAGACATAGCATACATTTACACTGCTATGCAGATGACACCCAGCTCTATCTGTGCATGAAGCCAGATAACACACACCAATGAGTTAAACTGCAGGAATGTCTTAAAGACATAAAGACCTGGATGGTGACTCTTGCCCTGGGAAGGAAAGATTTACATTTTAAGAGAAATAACTTAATAGATATTTTTGCTTAATTGCATAACTAAAATTTTTGATTACTCCAGACTTCATCTCCTTAGTTGTAAGATGTTGGAAGATCAACTCTTCTCATGTGCACCTACCTTGATAGACTAGTAGGAGGGCTCAAGATGTTGAAAGATGAACTAGAGGTTCAGCTTTTACCGATGACCTGAACCTAACCTGAAACAGAATTCATAGTTAAGTCAATGCCTCCAAATTTGCCAGGATATAACAAAGCCAGATTTGTTTTCACCACCGTACTTCATATTTGGTATGAATGCAATAAAACTGTGACTGGGATCAAATAGCTCTGTTATTACACAAAAATGTGATATGCTCTTCAAGCAGTAGTTTGAAACTTCTTCTTCTTATTAAAATGTATTTGTTCTTTGAGCATCAATTTTAAGATTAGCTTACAGGTATTATAGAATAGAATCACATTAAATCAATCAATAAGTAGTTATTAAATAGTGTCAAAGGTTCTCTCTTCCATAAACATTTAGAACAAACTAGAGGCACGGTGGGACTGATGTGACTCTACTGCCTGGATTGCCTGTCTCAGCCTCCTGGTGGGCTTAGGGCATGAAGTGTATGTATCCAAATATGCTGCCTCCTTCATGTTAATACTTCTTTTAGCGTCAGCAGCGATCAGAGAGGAATTACATACCACAAACTGCAGAGAAATGATTTATGTATGTTATGGTTAGAGCCAGTGGACGCAGCCACGTGCCTAAATGCTTTTTTTCTTTTTTTCTCATATGTGAGCTGAATGAGGATGAAATTTCACTGTGCACACCCCGACAGGTTTTTAGGTGGATTTCTTTTTCCTCTTGAGCAGTCGAGGAAGCTTCATCTGGCAGACTGAGACTCAGTGCTATTAGCATACTTATGAACTTTCACACTACCTTAATTCTCAAATTAAACACCTGCCTCGTTTTACCGCTCAGATGTTTCTGAACGCCGGCTCTTTCTCTTTGTGAGTCATAACTTTACCCTCTCTATCCTCTGTCCCTGTCTCATTTCTTTTGCTTGTCCTTCGTAGGAAGCTGCCGCCAAAGCTGGGCAGAAATTTTGACATCTCAAGTTTTTTTTATTCACAATAACAAATATTAAGATGATTAAGATCAACATTAAGATTAACATTATTACTTTTTCATTACAATATTTATGTCAATGTAATGTATTTAAACTTGGCCATGAAATAAAAATCATGTCTAGGACACAGGAAGTTCTTCTCCCTTGGTTTTTCTTTTTGATCCATGGATACCAAAATAAGATTTAAGATAAAAATTTCTTCTTGTTCGATTTTAAAATTTCCTTCTTTCTTGCTTTTAAGTTACAATTACTTTTGAACTTTGTGTAATTTCTCTCCATTTTTACAGTTTCCCTGTGCTCTGGCCACCAGGCCATCTGTCTACGTTCCTGAATTCTCCTGTTCCCAGTCTATATTTTGAAGTTCCTCTTCTGATCTCCTTCATCCACCAGTCTAAATTTCATCTTTTTTATACATGTTTGGGATCTGCCAGGAAATTTAGAATGATCATAGAGGTAAGCTTTTGTTTAGTCACGTTTAATGTTGAAATCATCAAAGCTGTGCTACTTCTGGTCTTTGTTTAGTTTGCTTAGTTTGGGCAGCATATGTTACACTTACACTCCAGTTCAAATAGGCTAGCTGTTTAGCTGTTTGCCTGTTAGTCCTCTGCAATCTCTAGCCTGTGAGCTAAAGCTAGTTCAGCTGCTCGGGTCCTGATGCCTGTTTCCAGGTCTCTTCCAAAGCAAACGTCTCCCAAAGCTTCAGTGTCAGTCTGGTCTAACTCTTGGTTCAAACCACTGTTTGTTTCCAAGCCTTCATTCAGTCCATGCTAGCACCTATTCTGTTTACAGCGCATACATACTTCCTGTAGGCAGTATCATTCAGAGGTGTGGACTCGAGTCACATGACTTGGACTCGAGTCAGACTCGAGTCATTAATTTTATGACTTTAGACTTGACTTGAAAAAATGTTCTAAGACTTGTGACTTGACTTGGACTTTTACACCAATGACTTGGGACTTGAATTGGACTTGAACCGGTTTACTTGAAAAGACTTGATATTTTACCCCAAATACAAAATTTAACATGCATATTATATAGAGATTGAAAATGTGACGTCATTCACGGGTAGAACCGCAAAGGATTCTGGGAACTCGTGGCAAGCGGTACTAGCGCACGCAGGCTTTCAATTAAAATCAGTTATACAGCGATAAAAATAAACACAAAAATGTCAAGAAGCTGTTGTATTATTAACTGCAATAGCCGGTCGCATGACAGCCACGAGAAGCTGACGGGTAAAGAGATCGGTTGTTATCGGATTACGTCGTTGAAGAGAAATTGTTCAAGCCATGTTTCCGAAGTAACAAAGAGGCGACTGGATTGCAGCCATTCAAAGATCAAATATAACGTCCCAGAACCCTCCAGCTCACAGGTTAGTCTGCTACAAGCATTTACACGAAGGTCAGTGTTTTTTAGTAGTTAATACGTCATTTTCATAACATAATTAGTGATATAGGTTACAAGCAAGTCTGGCGCTGAACAGAAATTGTCGCGCTATGCTCCTTTATTTATTGTGCATAAATAGTGAATTGTCCTGACACAATATTGCGTTTCGCTTCTGTTATTATGGTACACTGACAAAAACATATACTTTTATTCACAGGATAAAACAGGTTTTTTGTATCACTAATTGCCCAGTACGATTACAGCATACAGTATTATTGTCACTGCTACATTTCTGTGATGCTACCAGAAATTATTTCCACTACTAATTAATTACCGTTGAGCTCAAAGGTCCTATTAATAAACGGTTAAGGAATGTGTATTTATGACGACGATTTGTGAGACTGGTAAACTTATGATACGTACGATGGTCTTTACTTTCTACACGGTGCATTTCAAGGTCCTGCACCCATCCGTCGGTAAACTGTACCTGGGCTTGTTGCAGTGACCTGAAGTTACTAAACTTCATGAGTGTATGCACTCACTCCAAGAACCGTATGATTATAAATATGCATATAAATATGCTAAGATGAGATAGCTGACTTCATCTAACTAGCAAATGTTGTCCAGGCTACGTTGGTGATACAGTTTTTTTTAATGTGTATGATATTTTTGTCATGCGATTTTAAAGCCGGTCCTACAACCACATCCAAGAATAACATGCAGCTTATCTCAGAACTGTCGGTGAAAATTATTCTTGGAGCTAGGTTTAATTGAGCTGCATTTTAAAGAGGTGCAATTTCACAATTTGTGTATATTTTCTAAGTTCACTATTTTGTCATGTGTTGAGAAAAACACAGATTTTAAAATTACATGGTCTAATATTTACATTTAGCATAACTGCAACATTATTTTTTCTTTTTTTTTTTTAAAGACTCGAAAGGACTTGAAATTCAAAGTTTCAGACTTGTGACTTGACTCGGACTTTTACACCAGTGACTTGAGACTCGACTCTGACTTGCCTGACATTACTTGAGACTTGACTTGAGACTTGAGGATAAAGACTTGAGACTTACTTGAGACTTGCAAAACAATGACTTGGTCCCACCTCTGGTATCATTAGAAGACATAGCAAACATTTTCACTGCTATGCAGATGACACCCAAATGTATCTGTCCATGAAGCCAAATAACACACACCAATTAGTTAAACTGCAGGAATGATGATGCTGACATTGTTTTTGACCAGGATATGTCTTTCAATGCACATATTAAACAAATATGTAGGACTGCACTTCCAAGAAGGCCTGACTCTCAAACTCTGCTCTGTTCTGTCAGGTTGAGGTCATGACTCAGTGCAGGCCAGTCAAGTTCTTCTACACCACGCATGCACAGTCATGTTGGAACAGGAAGGGGCCAAACTGTTCCCATAAAGTTAGGGCCATGAAAATCTTAGTATGCAGAAGCACTGAGAGTTCCCTCACTGAACTTGAACATGAACCGAGAGGCTGACACAAATTCTGAAAAACAGCAACACACCAAAATCCACCTACTCTGACTGTAGTGTTTTCAACAAAGATGTTGCTGACACCGAGTTAAACCACAAATGGAGACCCTGGAGTTTAGTTGCAGCTTGTTTAATTGTCTCCATGAACATGTGGTGAAACCTGAAATGACAGAAAATAAACTCCATCTCAACAGGCAGAAGCATGTTTACATCAATAAAGTGCATTACTCTCACTAAAACATGTTAGCAAAATATACATTAATATCCAACCTCTCTGTATAAACTGTCATATAAAGGAACTTACAGCGTTCTAGCCTGATAATTCAGAGTAGATGGCATCTGATTACATTTCCATACTGCCTTTAGCATGTGGAGCCTGTTTCTCAGCAAAAACCGAGTGCTTGACCGGAACTGGAAGTGCACCGCCAGAACAGGAAATACATTTTAGCGATCTTTTCCTTTTAAGTAAAACATATAGAAAGGGTTTCATTTTAACAACATGTATTTATATTTTTTAATGACAAATATTTTTAGAATTATTTATTTTTAAACTTATGAACTTATTTATTCAGAGAAATGCCTTAAGGGCAACACACTGACCTTTACACTTGGCACAGTTTAGTCAGACAAACAGAAGCACTGCTCTGCAGATCAGTGGTACTGTACGGTGGACCCTGGAGACAAAGCAACGTACAAACTCCAAAACACAACAGAAGTGCTCCAGGATGCTAGGGGGCAGTGTTGAGCTTTTGTTACCTGGTGGCTACACAAGCCAGGAAGTACCAATGACCGGATCTGGTGTGTGGTAGTAACAGGTAAATGAATTTTTTTTTTAATTATTTGAATATATATGAGTGCTTGTGTATAAATACACAAACAATACACATATGCTTTCAATTGTGTAATTTAAGTGATCTAGGTAGCTCTGTTTTGGAAATTCAGTTAATGCTAGAAATGTGCTTCGGCGTTTGTACGTGTTTTGTCTTTAGAGGCCACCGTAGTAATGTGCCTTACACCACAGCATCCGATGCTTTGCATTGCACTTGATGATGTAAGGCTTCTATGCAGCTGCTTGGCCATGGAAACACAATCCATGAAGCTCTCTCCACACTGCTCCTGATCTAATCTGAAGGCCACAAGAAGTTTGGAGGTGTGTACTGACTGACTGCAGAAAGTCTGTGGCCTCTGCACACTACGCACCTTAGCATCTTGTGAACATGATCTATGACTTTATATGCCCCACCACTTCATGACTAAGCTGCTGTCATCCCCAATGGAACAACTGGCATCCTATCAGGGTACCACTTTACAATTCACAGAGTTTCTGAGAGCAACCCATTTTTTCACAAATGTTTGTAGCAGCAGCCTCCATACCTAGCTGCTTGGGTCTGCGAAACACCTGTCACCATGGAAGTGATTGGAACACCTGAGTGGATACTTGCAGTATAGTTGCAAGTAGAACACTTTCTGGTGGTGACAGTGGTTCCCAACAACACCATTAAGACTGATACTGATATCACTTACATAAACTTATAATAAGATCACTGTAGCCATTCAACTAATTACATCCACATCTAAATGTGTGTTCTGGTGTTTTGCTAGACTAGGTCTGATGATTCATATTTGAAAAGTTGATTTAAAAAGCAAAGCCCAAAGGAAGTATCTTAAATACCACTGAGAGTTACCAGGAGCTGCTCCAAAAACCTTTAGGTCCAATGGACCTCCATTTAAAAAGCACAAACCTCTCTCATGAAATACTTATAGACATTTCTAGGATACAAGCTGTTCCTCAGTCTGTTGTCTACACACACACACACACACACACACACACACACACACACACACACACACACACACAGCTGCAAATAGAGAAATCTGCAATTCACCTCAGATTCTGCGCTCCAACACCAAGCCTCATTCAAAGACATGTTTTTGATGTTTAAGTGGCTTTTCTGCTTCTCAACAACGGTATGCTTTTGTTCCCCAATATAATTACCTTTAGCTTGAAAAAGAAAGAGAGAGACAGAGAGAGAATGTCCATGATAATAAATGTTTTTGTCAATATCACAACAAGAGGTTTCTAATTTTGCGTTTTGTTGAATGACTTTGACAGATGAATTGGCATGGGCACATCCCAGCTCTTAATGTTGCCTTGGTTGTAATACACAGAAACACACTTCACTGTTCAACAACGTCAAGTTTCCCTGCCTCACAATCTCAAACATTTAAACCTGCTTTATCTCCCTCGTGGTTTACCATGTTTCCTGTTGGAAATGTTTTTGTCATTTGTTGAAAGCTGTAAGTTCTTCACCTTGAGCTGCATGTACACACGTCTTAATCTCGCTCGCTAATTCTGTCTTTTTGTGTTCCTGTGGTGGAGGAACTATTGCATTTGTATGCTGTTTATTAGTTTATTGATAAGCTCATTTCAAATTACCATTTAGAGCTGGAATGGGCCATCAGCAAGAAGCTCGGTGACTGTGTGATCATCTGGAAATGATTCAAATGATCATGAGAAACATGGTGGATCAGTCCAAAGCTACACGGGAACTTTTATGTAACTGACAGCAGCCGCTCGCTCATCTGTCAGATTGATGGTTGCTGAAACTGGTCACCCAATGGAGGATGTTAACAGGTTAATTTTTTTCTAGTTTTTGTTGACATTGGTCCTCCTCATCCTCTGCTGACGCTGTGGGGTCTGGCTTTAGGACCACAGATCCTTTGAGCCCTGTGGATTTACCTGGTGGGGCCTTTTTGGAACAGGTTGGTACGAGCACATCCCATGAATGCTGATCAAGCTAAGGACCTGGAGATCTGAAGGTCAACACTTCGGACTCTTTGTTGTGTTTTTTGAGAAGATGTAACAATATTATCCTGCTGGAGGAAGCTATTGCCAGTACCTCAGACCCTCCACAAAGATGGTGAGTCAGCATCCCAACATGAAAATGCTGGTGGGCACCAGTGCTGCTCCTCAGCTGCACTGGTGCCCACCAGCACGTATGGTGTAAATGTGAACGTCTTAGATAATGTCCTTCTTGAGTTACTAGGACTTTTAGCCGTGGTGCCTGTGGGATGAACCTATAGCTTTAGTTGGGACTGTTTAGATATGTGTTTTATGTGATTTTGTTTCTGTTTTGTTGGCAGATCGGCGTTAAGACTGGACACATGTGAAACCTTTTAATGGTCCTTGAGTTCCTGTTCTCCCTGGACTCCTCCTTGGACTCTCTGTCCATCATTTGCAAGATGATGTTTTCTGATGGTAAACATTTTATCACCTTGAAGCAGTTCCACAGAACCTCTTTAAAGAATGATTTTATGTCAGAATAAATGATAAATGTCAAGAGGTAGGCATCCCGAAGGCAGAATGGCTCGGTCCTTATATTAAAACCCCAGCTAGGACACGTAGTAGGCACCAGTGCTGTGAGTGAAGGGAAACCTCATAAAAAGGAGTGGCGTGCAATGGAGATCAGCTCTGTCACCTGTGGGGAACTAATGGCAGTCAAGAGGCAGCAAAGCCTGAAATAAGGAGATACTAAAATTTATGAAAAGAATCAGCCATCCAGCCTGATTATCACTCTCACAGAAGTGTGTGTGTGTGTGTGTGTGTGTGTGTGTGTGTGTGTGTGTGTGTGTGTGTGTGTGTGTGTGTGAGGAAGTGAGTGACACCAAAAGATGCTTTAAATAGAGGTGAGGCACACATTCAGCAGTAAATGAAAAACATATTATTTCTATCCTCCGTTTTCAGTAACCAGAAGTTCTGTGGAGACGTAAAAGTGTGCTGGTTTAGGACTGCAAAGACAAGTTAGTGAGATGTTGTCATGTCTGGTGCTGTAGCAGGCAGGATGTGGACTCGCGAACTGAGAGAGGCAGCTTTATTTCTCTAAAATATTCCGTACAGGGAAATAAAACCTAACGCAGGAAACTAGAAACTAAGAGGATGACAAGGACCACAGGAGAACACACAGCTACATGGACGACACGACAACGGGCAGAGGAAACACAAAGGATAACAGGAGATACAGGAGGGAAACTCAGCTGGGACTAATCTGACAAAATGAGACAAGGAAGCAAAACTGAAAACACTGAACACAGGACTGTCAAAATAAAACAGGAAACACGAGACATTCACAAAGACGTGGACTCGACACTGTGACATGGAGACATGAGTGACAGGGGGAACACGGAGCAGAGGAAGAAACCTAAAGACTGTACATCTAGCATTAGCAGAAAACAACACAGAGTGTGACCAGAAAACACAAACACTGGGTCACCTGACCAGGACACGAGGACACACGTGTGCTGACTGTGTCATATTTAACATTTCATGAACGTAGCAATAAGACTGATTACAGGTGAAAAAAACTTTTAAGAGCTCTAAAGCTCATTTTAACACTTTTTAACCCCAGTTTTTCTCTTTTTGATACCACAACAATTCAGAGTGCTTCAGAGATTTTATGTCTGTGAAGGTTCTCAGTCATCCAGGTCATCGTAGTCTAAGGAGCTTGGAAAGAAAAGCATCTCCAGATGCTTAAGAAGCAACTTAAGAGATTTTAGTTTTTGTATTGATTTGCTGTTTCACATCGCAGACACCTGTTAACAAATCACATCATTCACATCATTGTTAACTCTGGCAACACCACAGGATCAGCTTTCAGAGCTCGTCCTGGACAGAATGACCCTCGAACATGTAATAGGATCTAACAGAAAAACAATGTGGTTTCATCCAGCTGTTATCCTGAAGTACATTCATTGCATGTGCACGGGCACAGTGAGATGTAAACCCAGCTTCTAATATTTATTTATTAGTGCTGTAACTGAGCCCTAAGTGCCCAGAGTAGCCCAGATTAAGACCCCAGAGAGATGGGTCAGCTGTGCCTAAGCTCAAAGCTTACAGCGTGTGGTGGTTGTGGTGGTCAGCACATAGCCACTGTAGACACTGTGCAGAGAAAGAAAGGTCAAATGTGTAATTCTGATAATTATTTCATAACATTGAAATGTGCAGAAACGTTGGGTATTGTTTGAGAGTGAGGAGAGTTCTGAAACTAATCTTTATGTTCATCATTTTTGTTCAAATGTCAGACGTATCCATGTTAGAGATGAAGTGTAACAGCAGAGTGGGGCCAACAGTGGCTTTAATGACGCCACTTTAATGTGAATGAACCCACTCATTTAAAAAGTGGCTGCATGTTGTGTGACTGATCAGTCAATTAATCCCAAACCATTACAGTGTATTTATCAAGCGGTCTGGACTCCCTGCTCACCTCATGCTCCACTTCCATCTGATCCTGGCACCGGTACTCTGTTTGGCAAGAGACGGCCTATAAATAAAGGCCTGTGCAAAAAATGTGTTAATTACTAATTAGAGAGAAAGGGACCAACTGAGGGTTTGCTGGAAAGCTATAGTGCATGAGTGCGTGCATCCCTGTGTGTGTGTGTGTGTGTCTGTGTGTGGGTGTTCAGTGTACATTTTATTCTGAGGCACACAGAGATGGTGCCACCAGAACACCATCACTTCAAATCAGATGGAACAGCCAGGGGGGCACTGATCAGGAATTTAGTAACTGAGTAAGACTGACGGCACCACAGCGTATCTGTGGGTGTGTGACTGTGTGGAAGCTACACTTAAACAGATACAATAAGCACGTGTAGCAAGAAAGACAACAGACTTAATAAGAGATTGGGATTAAAATAAACACAGTAATCATAAATACGTTCATTTATTGTGACTTTATAACAAAATGTAGTTCAGCAAATCTGTGACATCACAATAAACACATTTTAAAAAACATAAAATAGATAAATCAATAATCAGATAGTTGTGATATAATAACAGAATAATAAGCAAAAGATGTATTAACAGGCTCACTAACATTACCTATTAGCAACTTTCAACAAGCAAATCCCATCTGGCCAGCTGTGACTGAGCGAGCTGATACAGGGAAATACTGTGTGGAGCACGTCCTCGGTGTTTAAGGTCCGGCGCTGCAGGGGTTTGAATCTGATGTGAACAGTGAAAACACTGACAACTTGATTTCATTTTAGCATTCTGACTAAACACTAAAATGACAGGTTTTGCCCTTCTGCGTTAGTTTTCATTAGAAAAAGGTTTTTGACAGAAACTGATGAAAATTATTAGTCAGTGGAATTAAAACTGCATATAATGGGGAGTCTTCTTCAGGATAATTATGGAGTTTCACTGGGTTCTGTGACCATTTCTATTTACATTACACATTTATCTGATATTGGCTTCTCCTCATTGGCTCATCTTATCTAAAAGGCCTGACGTACAGTACAGCACTGTGCTCCCAGACTAGTTGGTTACTGGTGGTTTAAAAGTAGAATGGGAGGCAGAGCCTTCAGTTTTCAGGCCCCTCTTCTGTGGAACCAGCTTCCAGTTTGGATTCAGGAGACAGACACTATCTCTACTTTCAAGATTAGGCTTCAAACTTTCCTTTTTGATGAAGCTTATATTTAGAGCTGGATCAGGTGACCCTGAATCCTCCCTGCACTACAACTGTCCTCGGCTGCTGGGGGCATCTCATGGTGCACTTTCTTCTTCACCCACCTGTTTTTACTCACTATATGTTTATACAGAACTCTACTTATAATCATATAATCATTGATCTCTGGCTCTCTTCCACAGCATTTCTTTAGTCATGCTTCCCTCCTCTCACCCCCACCAGTTGGGGCAGATGGCCCCGCCCCTCCCTGAGGTTCTGCCAGAAGTTTCTTCCTGTTAAAATGGATTTTTTTCTTCCCGCTGTTGCCAAGGGGACGGAGTGATTTTTTCTAAGATTGTAGGATCTTTACATTACAATATTAAGTGCCTTGAGGTCACCTTTGTTGTCATCTGGCATTATATAAATAACATTTGAAAAATGGAGTTGGAACTACAAAAGCTATGTGCAGTATGAAGATATTAGCACTGACTGCAAATAACTAATTTTAAACATGGGGAAACCTACAACTGTGTGTTAACAGAGCAGTGTGCAGCATATGCAGTTTAATATCTTCATAAAGACTGAGGCCTCTAAAAAAGGGGACGGTTAACCCTTTAAGACCTACCATAGAACCAAGTCCGCCAGAGCTTACTTTATATTTTTACATGCTGTGGAGCCATTTCTGGGAGCATTTCAAGTTGCTATACATCAATACAACCATTACAGCCCAGATTTTAATAATATGTATTCATTAAGTGCATAGTAATTACATAAATTGCAAAAAAGTGCAATAAACTACAAAAAATTGAAAATCGTTTTTGCTTTTTTAACATATATTTCTAGTTAGAGAAATTTAAGAGGCTTATCCCTCAAAACTGTAAATGCAAAAAAGTTGCACAAAATAGTTTCCCACCACAGGAAATTTATTTTAAATGTCTTCATAGTTTTATTTTTGAAATACACCAATTTTTATATACTGCAGGAAAAACGAAAATAAATATTATAGTGCAAATTTGCAAAAAAAAAGCAGCATATGCATCAAAATAAACTATTTCCAGCAGTGCAATATGAGTCCTAAGCATCCCAGAAACGACTCAGGAAGTCATAAAGTCAAACATAACTTTTAAAAACACCAGTATAGGCTCATAAGGTCCTGATGGTAAAAAACTACATTTCAGCGAAAATGACGTCATTTCCGGTTTCGGGCAGGTCATGGCGGACATGCGATAGTTCGCTCTGACGTCTATTCTAACGAACGTAGGAAGTGTTACAAACAGCTGATCGGATCGGCAAAGCCTGTTTCTGGAATATTCTGTTTTTGTTGCTGCAAGCGCTTTTTATGCAATTTTTGCAAAGCTATATGTGGAAGGAAACTGACCTAGGACAAGATGATGGCATATATGTAAGTACAACTTCTCTGGCTTCATATGCAAAAATTTTTTATTGTGCTAGCTTACGTGGTTGCAGTGCTACCGGGATTTAAAAGTAGTTGCACAAAACGGAGCGTGCCTGCTCCGACCGGCTTTAAAGGGTTAATTCATTTGTTCAGTTTCTTACAATGCAAGGTTAAATGTTCGTCTTCCTCATCTGGTGACTACAGTCAAAGACAACAGAGTTACAGTGTGTCCAAGGCAGGAGGAAAGGCTCAAGACATGTGAATGACATTAAGGGCCACCACCTGATCAGCCTGCTCACAGGGAAACACTGAGCCAACAGGTCAGAGATGCTTTTTGTTGCTAAACTGATCTTAATGATGTTTTTGAGAAATGAAGCACAAAATATTTTCAGTTGATAATATTACCTGAGCAGAGCTGTTTTTTTGTTTTTTTTACAAGGGTTCAAAATCACAAGTTTTTACCATCTAAACAAAACTGGTAACTTTGAAGCCCAAAAGTAGTGAAAAGTAGAGAATAGCCATTCAGTCATTAACGTGGGTAAGACTGTGTAAAAAGTGGGTCCTGCCATTATAACTGTGCCATCAAAATATTGCCACAGCTCGTCCTCTCGTTCCTTCATCTCAAAAGAATGTTTTCATTTTATGAAATAATAATGCCCTGTTTGCAGCTGCTGCCGCTGCTCCATAATGGGGGTGCAGGAGTGAGAGAAAAGTGGGTGAATTAAACTTTAAGGAGACAGAGGAAATTTAGCAGTGTCTATTAAAACTCACATTTAAAGGAACAGGAAGAGTGGGGTGAGGAGGAGAAGAAAAAAGGAGAGACAGAGGTTTGAAATAATGGCTTTGCAGGGTTTCTTCTCCCACTTTACACTCTCCTGGTTGGCTGACTGGGTGCCAGTTTGGCAAGGCCTCATCATTAAAGATGGCATATGCAGTCGATGGGTCCCTCAGAGTAATGCGAACCTCTGCAGCCTGTCTTTCTAGACTCATCCTCCTCCCACCTCCACCCTGCCGCCTGCCTTCCCCTCACTGATGTTAAAAGAAATCTTTATTGTCATTCACATATCCCATTCACTTTGTTCACCTGCACTGACAACTCTGAGCTGTGTGTGAGAGAAACTGTGCATACAGGTGAATTTATGCTTTCTGTGTGTGGGGGTTTCACAGGCAAAAAACAAAAAGCTGTGAGGATGCAGCACGCTGCACTGTGCAGTGTGTGCATGTGTGTGTCTCACCGCCGCACTGTACTCCACCACAACCCTCCCCCACTCAGCTCCCTCTTCCTCTAGATGTCGGCATACCTGAGCTTCTAAATGCTCCCTCATTAGCCGAAATCTGTTTGAAAAGCTCCGAGTGTGAGGCTGGTAACGAAGCGATGCTGTCTCCATCCCTCTGTCTCCCAAATGTGTGACAGGTGGGGAGGGAGTGAGGGGTGGGTGGGCTGTTTGATTTAAAGATGAGGAGGTGACTGAGAAGGAGGAAGTGAGAGAGGAAAGGATGTGGGAGGTGGACCTCACTGATGTTTGTGTGTGGGGGGGGGGTCACCAGCTTTGCGGAATCTCTCCACCCTTCATGTGTCTTTGTGCTCCTTGGTGACTGCACTACCTTGATGGGAGGAGGATGACAAGTCACAGCAAAGAATTGATTGGGCTCAGCGACCGACTTTGCCCCATGCTTCATTATACCCGATTGGCTCCTTAATGAGGTGAATCATTTGATGGCACTGGGCCAGTAGCAAAGATGGCCACCACGACCATTTCCTCACCTTTTCCGGTATCACGGAGAAAAAGAGTCCAGATACGTCCTCTTTGAAATGTGCAGCAGTCGTGGGGGTGGCCGGCTGAGTTTCTAATCATCCGGCCCTTTTGTCACCGTCACATTTGCAGCAGAGAAAACGTGACGGTGACAGTTTAACAAGAGATATAGCAGATAGTACAGGGATAGTTGTCAGTTCATTAACTGGGCCGCTCATGTAAATTCTTTCTTTGAGCTGTGTTGCACCGCTGTCGGCAGTCTAAGGAAACTTCCATCTGAATAAATGAGCTTCATTAAGAACATTTACATTCCTTGATAATAAAAATTTTGCCAACAAAAGAGCAGAAATCTAAAATCATGGACAAGTTGTGACTGTCAGAAAACTTCACTGTCATTACTTTACTCCAGGTGAGGCTGGAAGTATCTGAATCCTCTGAGTGATGGAAACAATCTGCTGGTTGTCTCGTGACCCCTCGCACCCCTCGCACGTGTGCTTGAAGAGCAGCCTGGGAGTGATAAAGGGAGATTTTAGAATGCACATCACACTCGCAAAATGAAAGTTTAGCATCTTTTGCTTATCTCCAGACGCTTTTTTCCACAGGGGGAGATAAGAGTGCAAGCTTAAAGGGACCAATTAACTCCTAAATAAACAAATATGGACAGTCGTGTGTGTCACGCCATGAAGAATCCACCCCACTGTACATACACAGGAAGAAGTCTCCAGAAAGACGAGCCGGACTGGCCCAGGTACAAAGCTTCCAGTTCAAACTGATCCTATATTTAGGTTGTGTTCAGAAAAATGCAAAACGTAGTGTCAGACTCACACACAGGGTGGACGTGTGGTTTATATTTAGAACTTTTCATTTCACCATTTGACACTGACGCTGCCACATGATGCTAATTGCATCAGTTTCATTAACAAATCAGATCAGCAGGTCATTACCATCTCAATTCATTCCAAAGTCAGGTCATTTTCATTTTATTGTTGGCTAACACACCTGAGGGAACACAATCATGAAATAGTTCACCTGCAGGTAAAGAGGTATAAATGTCCTCCGTTCCAGGTGCTCAGTTTGCTCTGGGAAACGGCTGACACACGATTCTGCTGCCAATTAGTGATCCCAACATAAAGTTATACACAATTTCCTTTTTGCATGTACGGTGTTTATCTCTCTAACTAAGCAGAGACTTCAATCAACAAGCTGAACAAAAGTGTACGACTCTAAGAAGTTATAGGATTTTCAATTAACCTAATGACACGGAGCCCGATCCTATCTGCTTGCAGCAGTTAGCTCAGGCAGCGCAGTGGATAAACTCATCACACAAACAGACTGCGCACAGCAATGTGACTGCTTTACATCATGAAACAGTGTAACACTGGGACAGTGAACATCTCAGTTAGAGGAAATGGAGGGCTCCCATCAGCTCTTGAAACGACCAGCTGGACCTTTCTTGTCTGACTGTTGTCGGCAGCTTGACTCACTTGCAGCAAGAGTTCACAGTCAGAGTAAAGTGACCCCGCGTTTCTTCCCCTGCACGGCGACCTTTCACTGGAGCCAGCAGGCTAATTTTTTGCTTCAGTGGGCAGCAGTCAGGATGTGTTACTTAATCCAACTTTGAATGGATACAGGTATGCATGACACAACTGAATTCTCTTTTGGTTAATCTAAAGAGCAAATAGGGAGAAATGTCTAGTTGCACTAAGAAAATGAAGGTGCATTATAAATGTTGGAAACAAAGCTTAATTATGTACACTGGTTTTCAATAAATGAACTGAAATCTTACATATAAGCAGCACTTAAGTGGCCAGTCCAAAGAAGCTGTGATTTCTGACTATAAAGAAAGTAGTCAGCACCTTCTTCTTTGGAGAAACAGTGACGTGAAGAAGGACGTTTTCAGAGGACTATTCAGTGCAGTGGAAATTATGATCTTTGCAAATATGCATTTTTGCAAAGCTGCAGCTTTGCAAATGTAAATGTCATTAAACTTGGTGAAACATGGGTCAGGCCTGCTAGCATTAGCTGGTTGTCCAAATATCGTCAGTCCAAAAACATAAATAAAGCAAAGGAAGAAATGTCTGCAAAGCATGTAAACTGTCATTAATGTGACTGTGTAAATGAAAACAAAGCTATTGCCTGGCAGTTTATTTGTGCCTACATATTTTTTTAATTAGTTAAACTGGTGTTCATTTGAATAAATATTGTTCAGACCTCCCTAAACTGGTGCAACTTTATAATAACTGCACACAAGCATCAGTAAGGTATTGATAAATATATAATTCATCATTATTACTCCTCTTACTATGCATTTATGAACATGGATTCAAATAGTTTATTAATAGTTATTCTTCATGATATACAATGTGATTAATAATCATTTTATACTTGATCATTTTATTTTATTTAGCAGCTGTTAATGGTTCGTGCTGTTTATATGTGAATGTTTTGTAACAAAGTATTTAGATTTGTACACATAATATTAGCGTCGCGTCTTAGAGCATGGAAATACCCCCAAAGATACCAATACTGGTTTTTTTTTATATTGTATTATAATATTATTTCCTGACATTTTGTTCTAATGTTATATTTTCCCAACTGATCTCGTTGAAATGGTGCAGGATGAAGTGTCCCGTGTTCTTGATGTCACAATGTTGCAGAGCACTCAGGCGTGGTGTTTGTTGGTGACGCAGAAAGAAGCTGAGGAGATTAGTACTGCAGATTTAAAACACGCTGTAGCTGAAATAAAGCAAAAGTGTAAACTGTTCTGATATTGCAGGGACATTGCTGTGACTTACAAAGTGTGTGCTTATTTATATTTGTTCTTTAAATAACATCAAATGTGTTATCTCATGTAGGCCAGATCACCAGAGAGGAGCTCATTTTAGCTTTTAGAGCCATTAGTCTGGTGACATAGCTGCCAGCCAAGGAGCTGATGTACTTTATCATCTTAGTTTGGTGAAGGTATTGATTCTTACTCTGGTTAAACTGAGCTTCATTGTTTGTGACCTCTCAATGCCCAGCAGCAGCTTGCATTCACTTTGAATATTGATATTCACAGCTGGGCCCACGTCCTCATTTTAGGTTAGACAGCGTTTTAGTAGGTAAAGGTGATGCTTTGACATAAATTGAGCTGCGGTTTGGGGAAGGCCTGGAAGGGGACTGGCTGACGGCCCCTGGGCCTGGCAGATCCCCATGTAGTAAACAGGAGTGAAGAAGTTAAAGAAATGAGAACAAGGAGGGAGGGAGGGGCACGTAAACAGGAAGGATCAGCTTGCAGAACTGGGGAAACCTCTGTAGATGACAACCAGAAGGAGCGTGTTTGGAGGCGTGGTCCTGCTCCTGAAATTCCCATACATAATCTCCAATAGATTGATAGGATCAGTTTATGTCTTTTATTGTGTCCACTCAGTGAGTGAATATGTGGTGGAATTAACCAACTAACTGTTAAAACTATTAAGTACTTAAAGTCCTCATTAGATTTGTTGCGTGTTGTTAAAAAAAACACTGATGCCTGTGAAACATCAGTCTTTTTATCCTGCCGGGTCCTTCATTCTTTCATTTCTCATGCTGTCATCACGTGGGGCTGGTTCTAGGTTCCCCTCCAGCCTTTGTTTTCTTCCTGCCGGTGTATCTCGGTGCTCCTTTCTCCAGCTCCGCCTGTAGGTGAGTCTCTCATCAGCCACAGCTGATCTCCTTGTAGTAGCCAGTGCCCGGTGTTTAAGGACCAGCTCAAACTCCCAGCATTCAGCATCAGGTTAGCCTAAGCTCCCACTGTTCTGATGATTTGCTTTGTGTTCTTATCTCACCTACAACGCAGTACCAACGAATTACAGCTGAAATAATCAAAGAAGGCTAGCAAGCCTGAGATTAATGCATGACCTGCCTTTTAGGCATTACTCTGAGGCCGTTTGTAACTGATGCTGCACACATAGATGGAGGCAGTCCTACATATTCATTTAATATGTTCAAATAAAGAACCTGTGTGCATAGCATACTCGACATTTACATGCACAAACTGAAATCTATCAGATGTTATCACTGAATCCAAAAACACTGGTTCATCTTTTTACTTAGGTGCTTTTTTACGATCGAATGTTTCATGTGTTATTGTTATGTGGCTTAAAAATTCCTCTGAAAATTGTCTGATAATAGAATGAAATGGAATAAAAATGCAGCTTATTTTGGAGAAAAACGTCAAACCTTCAGAAATCCTGGAGAACTTTTACTGAAGTTCTAAAAATTGCAAGTAAGTCCAGATCTTGGGAAGCTAAATATAAAGACACATGACACAGGAACAAGACCAGATGATGACATAACAAGTAAATCAAGACAATAACAAGGGTGAGGAAAAGAACCAATGAGGAGAATTAAGACACAGAAAGCAACCAGAAGGGCTAATATGAAAGGAAGTGACTGAAAATAAAGCCTTGACTCAGACCAACAGCAGAACCACTGAAGGCACTGAAAAAGATCATCACACATACACTATACTGACAACAGCTCTGGTCCACCTACTGATACACCTGCAGGAGCTGCTCGGCTCCCAGTGCAGATGTTTGATGGTGTTAATACCAGATGAGGCTTTGAACTTGTTAGCAGAGCACTGGTGAACCGCACACTGTAACTTCCTGTGGTCTGAGCTGTTGTGGTTATCCACTTGGTTAGATTACCACTTAGTGTGGAAGATCTAGGAGAGGGAAAAATAATGGATGACTTGTTGCAACAGCAGCATGCTCAAGGTCATTAAGCTCTTTAGAAAGACCTGTTTTTTCACAATCCCTGTACAGACCACATGTGCTTGGTTATCAGAGACCTAAAAGACGACTTCAGAGATGTGAGCCATGACATTTCTCCATGTTGTATATATATTACTCCCAACAGACATGGATGGATGTAAACTGGCCTGAAACTGCCAGGCAGCAATTATAGTGCATTATATCTTATTATTCAAATAAAATATGATCGAACTGTTTGTACGAGTTAATCATAAGGACTGGGAGCAAGAAAGGCGGCGACGGTACGGTAGGTCCAGTGTTCCTCACTGATGTTCAGAGAATGTCCTCTGTGGCATTTGTAATAGAAATTCCTTTGATTGTCTTTCTTCTTTCTACTCGGTCCCCTCTTCTTCTTTCCTCAGTCTTCCACTTCCTCCCGTTCACCTTCCTAGCATGGCTCCCTCTTGCAGCTCATTAGCTGCATGCCCCACCTTACCCACCCAGGTCCCATGATGGGGATGGAGGGGGAGTTTGTGTTGCGGTTGCCCTGTTTATGCAATCCCCCTTGTTTTGAAGTGACAGGCTGGGGATAGATATGCAATATTAAAGATAGGCCTTATGAATTTTTGACATCTAATTAGTTGCTTCCCCGTTAACATATCATTGCTTGCGGGGGCATGGAGAGCTCCACCGGGGCCCTCTCTGAAGTACAGGGCAGAAAAAAAGAGGCCTGCTGCCACTTCTAATGTATTCCCTTCTAATGTAAGTAGTAATCATAGCACTAAGGTTAATTAATGGCCCTCCAAAGCCCAGCTTTCTACAGAATACCAGGCCCATGGTTTCAGTGGCACACCAATTAGCTTTTTTTCTGCTCTTGCTTCAAATGTTAACAGCCGCTGTTTCCGGGCTGTGGAGTGACAGAGAGGAGGTAAAGCACTGAGGTGACTGTGGTAACACGTTATGGATGGTACCCAGGCCAGCACAGTGTGTCTGCACTGCAGCACTGCACAGCGCACCGTGGCAAGGGGCATTGTGCACATACAAAATGGTCATATTTTATTCTGTAGGGGGTTAATAAGGGCTGTTGGTCAATAATATTGACCAACCAATTATGTTGCCAGCTGCTAGACCTGTGGAAGCCATTTTATTTACTTTGCGTGTTTGTGTTGTCAGTCAGTCAGTGAGATGGGACAGGAGCTGACAAAAAGCTGTTTTTGATTCATCATGAACATACAAACCCATCACTGGGGTCAAGCTTACATAATATTACTTCACTTCCCATAATGCAATCTGTGTCTGTGTATGAGTCACATTTTCACATTATGTGAAAAGGAACCGAGTCAGCCCAGCTGAGTGATGTTCCCTGAAAAGTCACAAAATTAAATTTTTTTCTCTTTTCTCTAAAAATCTGGGACAGAAAGTTTTCTTTCTTCATATTACTCTTTTTTAACATAAACATTTGAATGTACTGACACAACAATTATGCTTACCTTCGATTCTTTTCTGCTTTTTGTAGTATTAATTTTTTTGTCTTACCCTCCATGAAGGAGCACTTTGTGTGCAGCAGTGATCCCAGCAGCTCAGCTGGCACTTTGCTCTTCTATGTCGTCTCCCAAGGCAAACTGGTCCTGGATGAGGAGACAGACTAGTAGCCCTTTTCCATCAGTACCTACTCAGATCGGCTCAACATGACTCGTTTTCCATTACAATTGAGTACTGCCTAATGTGCATGGTGTCATTATAGGCTGAAAGTCCTGTGACGTCATTTGTTTACGACATGAACGCCATAACAAAGGAGGCGATGGTGTACCTGCTGCTCGGTGTACAGGCTCAGTGATGACGGTGCTGGGTTTGTTTGTAGCCTTTTCCCACTTGTGTGGTTTCACAAATGGCAGTTTTTATTTTTCATGAAGGAAACTACAAATGGAATGGAAAACCTTCGTCTGATGTCTAAACTTATTTATATTCAGAAGCAGATGATTTCTCCCACATAATGCTCTGCACTCCCAGTCAAACCAGGACACACCTTCTGATTGAATGGTTGTTCTTTATTTTTACTACTTTCTGAATTGTAAATATATATTGAAGAGATCAAAACAAAATGTATGAAATTATGTAGCAAAAAAAAATTGATAACTCTAAATATGTCTTATATAATAATAATAATAATAATAATAATAATAATAATAATAATGGATTGCATTTATATAGCGCTTTTCGAGACCCTCAAAGCGCTTTACAATTCCACTATTCATTCACTCTCACATTCACACACTGGTGGAGGCAGCTACAGTTGTTGGGGCAGACTGACAGAAGAGAGGCTGCCATATCGCGCCATCGGCCCATCTGGCCAAGACCAGTAGGCGGTAGGTGAAGTGTCTTGCCCAAGGACACAACGACCGAGATTGTCCGAACCGGGGCTCGAACCGGCAAGATTCCTGTAAGCATCCGCCCTTTGCTTTGTTGACAGCGCTGCTAACCCTCTGCCTTCTCTCAGTGAGCTTCATGATGTCGTCACCTGAGATGGTTTCACCTCACAGGTGAGCCTGTCAGGGTTCATTGGTGGAGTTTCTTGCCTTCCTAATGGGGTTGGGACCATCAGTTGTGTTGTGCAGAAGTCAGGTTGGTGCACAGCTGAAAGCCCTATTTGACAACTGTTAGAATTCCTATTATGGCAAGAACCAATCAGCTAAGTAAAGAGAAACAACACGCTGGCACCTCAGACAAGAGCCCAGATAGATGCCACACAGAGTAGCAAACACATCAATTCATGTTCAGAGCAGACTGTGTGAATCAGGCCTTTATGGTCAAACAGCTGCTAAGAAACCACAACTAAGGAAAAGCAACACGCAGAAGAGATTTGTTTGAGCCAAACAGAAGGAATGGACACTAGACCAGTGGAAACCTGTGATTTGGTCTGATGAGACCAAATCTGAGGTCTTTGGTTTCACCTGCCGTGTCTTTGTGTGACACAGTAAGTAAGTAAAGTTTATTTATTGAGCGCTTTTCATAGACAGGCAGTCACAAAGCGCTGCACAAAGAGATTAAAATAAACAGTACGATAAATAGCAAAATGCACAATATACACAATATAGAGTTTAAATGTATAAAATATAAAAATGTAAACAGCATTGGTCAACAGAAAGCTTGTTTAAACAGCAAAGTTTTTAACTGTTTTTTAAAGGATTCCACAGAGTCAACCAAACGTAGTTGTAGAGGTAGACTGTTCCACAGCCTTGGTGCCACAGACTGAAAGGCTCCGCCCCCTTTCGTCTTCAGACGTGTTCTGGGAGCAACCAACAAACTCTGAGTCTGTGAGCGGAGATGGCGAGCAGCAGTGTATTTAGTGAGAAGCTTGGATAAATAATCTGGGGCCATTTAGTGCTCTGTACGTTAAAACAATGATTTTAAAACGAATTCTAAAATCTATTGGGAGCCAATGTAAAGAACATAAAATAGGAGTGATATGAGCTCGCTTGCTAGAGCGAGTTAGTAGTCTGGCTGCTGCATTTTGTACAGAGATGATTTATCCAAGCTGGTAAACAGGGAATTACAATAATCTAAATGCGATGCATGGACAATTTTTTCCAGTTCAGCTGAGGAGACCATATGTCGCAGTTTAGAAATGTTCCTTAAATGAAAGAAACAGGAACGAGACAGAGATTTTACATGTGAGTCAAGGCCCAGAGAAGAGTCAAATATTACTCCAAGATTTCGAATATTTGGCTCAGCAGAATAACAGAAAGGGGCAAGAACCTGACTGATCTTAGAATATAGATCAGGAGGAGCTATGATCATGGTTTTGGTCTTGTTCATGTTTAAAACAATTGTTAGAAAGCCAATCAGAGATTTGAGTTAAAGCCTGGACTTGGGTGGACAGCCTATCCAGCTGATGAGGCTTAAAGGACATATACAGCTGAATGTCATCAGCATAGAAATGATAAGACAGGTCACCAAAAGACTGAACAATGCAGCTAAAGGAAGCATATAAAAAGAAAATAACAATGGACCCAAAACTGAACCCTGTGGAACCCTGCAGGTTAGGCAGCAGTGTTAGAGGAGTCCTAACAGAAAAGGTCCTGTCTGATAGGAAGAAAACCAGTCTAAGGCGGTGTCAGATATACCAGCCAGAACCTTCAGCCTGTTAAGTAGGATTTTGTGGTCGATGGTATCGAAGGCTGCGCTAAGATCTAGCAAAATGATCACGGAACAGGTGAACGATGGTCTCTACATTCATGGTTCCCACCCTGAAGCATGGAGGAGGAGGTGTGATGGTGTGGAGGGGGCTTTGCTGGTGACACTGTTGGAGATTTATTCAAAACTGAAGGCACACTGACCCAGCATGGCTACCTGCAGCAACATGCCAGGACAGGACAATGACCCCAAACACACCTCCAGGCTTTGTCAGGGCTCTGTGACCGAGAAGGAGAGCGATGGAGGCCTGGCCTCCACAGTCACCTGACCTAAACCCAATCAACATAGTTTGGGATGAGATGCACTGAAGGAAAAAAGTCCAACAAGTACTCAGCATCTCTGAACTCCTTCCAGACTGTTGGAAACCATTTCAGGTGACGACCTCATGAAGCTCATGGAGAGAGAGCCAAGAGTGAGCAAAGCAGGAATCAAAGCAAAGAATCTAAAAAATAAAACATGTTTGTTGTTTACTACATACAGTGGGGCAAAAAAGTATTTAGTCAGCCACCGATTGTGCAAGTTCCCCCACCTAAAATGATGACAGAGGTCAGTAATTTGCACCAGAGGTACACTTCAACTGTGAGAGACAGAATGTGAAAAAAAAATCCATGAATCCACATGGTAGGATTTGTAAAGAATTTATTCGTAAATTAGGGTGGAAAATAAGTATTTGGTCAATAACAAAAATACAACTCAATACTTTGTAACATAACCTTTGTTGGCAATAACAGAGGTCAAACGTTTACTATAGGTCTTTACCAGGTTTGCACACACAGTAGCTGGTATTTTGGCCCATTCCTCCATGCAGATCTTCTCGAGAGCAGTGATGTTTTGGGGCTGTCGCCGAGCAACACGGACTTTCAACTCCCGCCACAGATTTTCTATGGGGTTGAGGTCTGGAGACTGGCTAGGCCACTCCAGGACTTTCAAATGCTTCTTACGGAGCCACTCCTTTGTTGCCCAGGCGGTGTGTTTTGGATCATTGTCATGTTGGAAGACCCAGCCTGGTTTCATCTTCAAAGTTCTCACTGATGGAAGGAGGTTTTGGCTCAAAATCTCACGATACATGGCCCCATTCATTCTGTCCTTAACACGGATCAGTCGTCCTGTCCCCTTGGCAGAAAAACAGCCCCATAGCATGATGTTTCCACCCCCATGCTTCACAGTAGGTATGGTGTTCTTGGGATGCAACTCAGTATTCTTCTTCCTCCAAACACGACGAGTTGAGTTTATACCAAAAAGTTCTACTTTGGTTTCATCTGACCACATGACATTCTCCCAATCCTCTGCTGTATCATCCATGTGCTCTCTGGCAAACTTCAGACGGGCCTGGACATGCACTGGCTTCAGCAGCGGAACACGTCTGGCACTGCGGGATTTGATTCCCTGCCGTTGTAGTGTGTTACTGATGGTGACCTTTGTTACTTTGGTCCCAGCTCTCTGCAGGTCATTCACCAGGTCCCCCCGTGTGGTTCTGGGATCTTTGCTCACCGTTCTCATGATCATTTTGACCCCACGGGATGAGATCTTGCGTGGAGCCCCAGATGGAGGCAGATTATCAGTGGTCTTGTATGTCTTCCATTTTCTGATGATTGCTCCCACAGTTGATTTTTTCACACCAAGCTGCTTGCCTATTGTAGATTCACTCTTCCCAGTCTGGTGCAGGTCTACAATACTTTTCCTGGTGTCCTTCGAAAGCTCTTTGGTCTTGGCCATGGCGGCGTTTGGAGTCTGACTGTTTGAGGCTGTGGACAGGTGTCTTTTATACAGATGATGAGTTCAAACAGGTGCCATTCATACAGGTAACGAGTGGGGGACAGAAAAGCTTCTTACAGAAGACGTTACAGGTCTGTGAGAGCCAGAGATTTTCCTTGTTTGAGGTGACCAAATACTTATTTTCCACCCTGATTTACAGATAAATTCTTTACAAATCCTACCATGTGGATTCATGGATTTTTTTTTCACATTCTGTCTCTCACAGTTGAAGTGTACCTCTGGTGCAAATTACTGACCTCTGTCATCATTTTAAGTGGGGGAACTTGCACAATCGGTGGCTGACTAAATACTTTTTTGCCCCACTGTAACTCCATATGTGTTCATTCATAGTTTGATACCTTCAGTGAGAATCTACAAAGTAAACAGTCGTGAAAATAAAGAAAAATAAGAAGGTGTCTCCAAACTTCTGACTGGTAGTTTATACGTCTAACTGAACAGTCCTGTAGGTGGCATCACACAAAGTCTTTTATGTCCATCGTTTAGGGTCTCAGTCACTAGTTTTTTTTTTTTAAATTGAAAACAACATGCAGTTGATTTTTTTACATTTTGGTCCTTTTTAGAGACAGAAACCCCAACCAATCACAGCAGATGGCCCCGCCCCTCCCTGAGCCTGGTTCTGCTGCAGGTTTCTTCCTGTTAAAAGGGAGTTTTTCCTTCCCACTGTCTCCAAAGTGCTGCTCATAGGGGGTCATATGATTGTTGGGTTTTTCTCTGTATGTATTATTGTAGGGTCGACCTTATAATATAAAGCACCTTGAGGCGACTGTTGTTGTGATTTGGCGCTGTGTAAATAAAACTGAAGTGAACTGAATAGAAACAATGATAAATGCATGGATGTTCTTCGGATACTAAGATCTCAGTCATAATATCCAAGTACACACCAGCACTGCCACAGCGTTGTTTTAGTCAGCTCCTAAACACACACACACACACACACACACACACACACACACACACACACACACACACACACACACACACACACACTGTTACTCAGCTCAGAATTCAGCTCAGTTCACATAATGGTGAAGTGAACAAAGACAGTGTGTGCTGTTTTCTGTGTGAGGCTCCACTTTGACCCACAGATGTCAGTGACTCCACTGCCCTTCTTCTTCTTCTTCTTCTTCTTCTTCTTCTTCTTCTTCTTCTTCTTCTTCTTCTTCTTCCTCCCTCTGAAGTTTTTCCTCTGTCTCTCTCTCCGAGATGCCTCTGTGTCTCTCAGCCTGTCTTTTGTTCACATTTGATTTCCAGGTGCTACTGGATTACAATGTTGACATTTCAGGTTTGGACTTTTCCTTTAAATATGAGCTAATCTGACCAACTGCAGCTCAAGCACCTTTTGCTTAGTCTGGGTTCAGATTTTCCTTCAGGGCTTTACAGGATACTGACAGCCTAATTCCATAAAAACAGCAAAATTATTGAATTTGGTAAAGAAAAAAAAATGAATAAACAAGAAATGAAATAAGATAAATTACAAACACCATAAGATTCCTATAAACAGTTAAAGGGTCGATTTTAAACTTGTATTTAAAGTGTAAAGCTGTTTTCTGATTCTTAGGTCAGCCAACCAACAGCTAGAAGCCTGAAACAAAGTGTTGCTGGACTGAAGGGCCATCGTGATTTTTAGATTAGACTCGGACAGATCCTCCACACTGTGCAGAGATTACATCTTAGCTAGCCTGGGAATCCCTCAGTATCAAAGGCAGTGGAAGACAGTCTGGCATAACTACTCAGACTGCTGAATCACCCAGATGGACGGGTCGACGGCTGGGTAATTGTGTAGCATACGGGAAGTCCTACAAACTGAAGGGCCTTTAGACAATCCAACAACTACTTTAGCTAGCTGTGAACTCTCACTCTGAAGAACTTGTAATCTCAGCTACCAGTTAAGAGCGACACTGAGAGTGCCGAGAAAAAATGCTTCTACTGATTCCAAATATTATTATGAGATACTGCAGTTTTCACAGGGAAAACCCTCAGAGGGAAGAGCCATTTTTATATAGTTTATTTTTAGAGCAAGGTCTACATGCTTTAACACAGTCAAATATTTAGATATTTAGTTCATATTTAAACAAGAAGAGAACTCCCAAATGCCACACACATAAACACACACACACATATACACTCAAAGACACGCAAAACACTCCAGTGTTCCAGACAGCCATGATCAATTAACTGATTATTATTATCACTGAGGCTATTAATCACAGCCTGTACTGATCAGGCTGTCCTGTTCTTTCAATCAGGTCTTACATACACCAAGGAGTGAGCGCACACACACACACACACACACACACACACACACACACACACATAGGTGCCGCTCACTGTAAATGTTCGGCCTATTTCAGTTTACTGCATAGAGTTGGATGAATGCAGAGCTTACACTCTGCAGTCCTCTGATATGTGCTCACCTGAGTTAGTCGATTGTCTGTTAATGAAAAATTCCTGAATTATGAATCCATTTATGAAACCTAGATTCCAAAAGAGTGAGTCTGTGGTTTTATCTCAAAGGGTCAGTCGGTCACTGCTTGTCAGGCAGCCACACATCCAAGACTAAAACACGATTCAGATTATTCTAAGCTTTAGTGTTTCAACAGCATTTATTGGCTCGTGGTGTATTAAAGTTTTTAACACGATATGTAAGAGTGTATAAAAGACATCAATCAATGCTTCAGTCATTAACAAATTATAATGTTGAAAAGCTTGATTGTGCTTTAGAACAGACAGAAACAGAGACTTGTTGAAGTATGACATTCTCACCTAATCAAAGCAGCACTAATGTCAGCATCACTGAGTCGATGTTCTTTGAATCCTTGTTTACGTTTTTTTAAAGTTATTAAAAAGCTACATCGTTTTCTTTCTTGTTCACCTCATGAATTATTTACTTGCTTCTCCTAAGGTGAGAGGTCAGTACAACCCCGCCCTCCACGCCGTCAGTATTTTCAGTAGTGATGTGTCGGTCGTGAATGAGACGGATCTTTGAAGTGAACGACGCGAGCCGGCTCCTTATCGCGAGCTGTGGGTTTTTTTTCTTTCTCTCACCCTCTCTCTCGCACTTTTTCCCGCTTCACTCCGCACGCGAGCCTTGTGCTTTGCGCTGGGAAGAGGGGGGAGGGGCGGTAGTTACACTCGCAGTAGCACAGGAACAGAGCGGGAGGGAGAGAGAGAGAGCCAGGGACAACAACGTCACATTAGAAAGGTATAGTAATCATCCACAACTATTTTCAGTTGCGGATGATAAAGGATTCAGAAAGTTTATTCATGCAGGTCCATATGACAGAGAATGTGCATCTTCTTTTTGTTTTCATATTATAATTTATATTTAATTGTGTTGTGGTTTGCAGTGTTTTGTGTTGTTTCACTTTAAATTTATAAAAGGAAAAAGCTGAAAATTTAAATAGTTAAAAGCTGAAATGTGAACAGTTGGTTTTTGTATTATATGATTTATTTATTACATTTTATGTGGAGTGAATAAATAAAAGTATATTTACGGTGGCCCCTAGAGACAAAGCACATACAAAACTGGAGCTTTTGTTACCTAGTAGCTACACAAGCCAGCAAGTACCAACGACCAGATTTGGTGTGTGGTAGTAACAGGTAAATGACGATTTTTTTAAAATTATTTGAATATATATGAGTGCTTGTCTATAAATACACAAACAACACACACATGCTTTCAATTGTGTAATTTCAGTGATCTAGTAGCTCTGTTTGGAAGTTCAGTTAACGCTAGAAATGTGTTTTGGAGTTTGTACGTGTTTTGTCTCTAGGGGCTACCGCATATATTTATATGTAAACATGTATAAATAAAACCACATTTTTTTACATTAGTAATTCATTTTGTGCATAATTTTATATTGTTGTTAATAATAAATTAATTAAAGCAACAAAACAACCTGAAGAGCCGATTGGGAGCCGAAAGAGCCGGTTCTCTAAAAAGAGGCGGAAATCCCATCACTTTCGTGTGGTTTGTGTTTCAGAGGCAGAGAGTAGCTGAGGTCTCCACCCCAGTAATCGCACACCTGACCCTCATACCTAAGACACACCTGCACGTTGCCCTGGATACAAAAGGCTGGAGTTTTCCCTGTGTTAATGCCAAATTGTTACACTACATGTGGTATAAAAGTGTGGCTCCCTCATTGTTCGTTATCTGCTGTATGTGTGCAAACTCACCTTGATCTTCTCTGTCCAGCCGCTGTGGAGAGCAGACCTGCTCGGGAGAGATTCAGAAAGGGGAGAGACGCTTGTGGAGATAACTCGCCTGCTCCCTGCTCAGCCTTTGTTCGAGAGCTGCTGCTGGATTGCTGCTGCTTTTCCCTGAGGAGACTGTGCTTTGAAAGCTCTGTTGACAATAAACATCTTTTAAACGCGCCTGTGTGCGCCGCGCTTGTGTCCAGGTTTTCCACGAGAGCTTAACACTTGAGCAGGAGGCTATTTTAATGACTCACACATGATTTACTGAGGTTTGTAGAAGGCAGTCCATAATTATTTGGACCATGACAAAATAATTGTATGTTTTCCTTTGCACACCACTGTAACTATGTATAAAAATGGTTAATTCCTAAACAGTGAATGCTGTACTTTTGGTGAACCTATTGAAGTAACGCTGAAAGTTTAAATCCACTCTGGTGGTGGACTTATACTGAAGCTGTGATAGTTACAGGAGCACTACTTAACTTATTCTGTTAATGTCTTCTTCCTGTGGTTTCCAAATCTTTAAAATGTAATTTGATATTTTTACATGTATGCCATTTCTTTTGCACAATATTTAAAATGCTGACCTCTGTTTTACATATATATATATATACACGCACACACACACACATATATATATATATGCATATATATATATATATATATATATATATATATATATATATATATATATATATATGCATATAAAAAAAAAAAACACCCAGCACGCCCCTGCGGGCGGTTTATCCTTCAAGCTCGGGTCCTCTACCAGAGGCCTGGGAGCTTGAGGGTCCTGCGCAGTATCTTAGCTGTTCCCAGGACTGCGCTCTTCTGGACAGAGATCTCCGATGTTGTTCCCGGGATCTGCTGAAGCCACTCGCCTAGCTTGGGAGTCACCGCACCTAGTGCTCCGATTACCACGGGGACCACCGTTACCTTCACCCTCCACATCCTCTCGAGCTCTTCTCTGAGCCCTTGGTATTTCTCCAGCTTCTCGTGTTCCTTCTTCCTGATATTGCTGTCATTCGGAACCGCTACATCGATCACTACGGCCATCTTCTTCTGTTTGTCTACCACCACTATGTCCGGTTGGTTAGCCACCACCATTTTGTCCGTCTGTATCTGGAAGTCCCACAGGATCTTAGCTCGGTCATTCTCCACCACCCTTGGGGGCATCTCCCATTTTGACCTCGGGACTTCCAGGTTATACTCGGCACAGATGTTCCTGTACACTATGCCGGCCACTTGGTTATGGTGTTCCATGTATGCCTTGCCTGCTAGCATCTTGCACCCTGCTGTTATGTGCTGGATTGTCTCTGGGGCATCTTTACACAGCCTGCACCTGGGGTCTTGCCTGGTGTGATAGACCCCAGCCTCTATGGATCTTGTGCTCAGAGCTTGTTCTTGTGCTGCCATGATTAGTGCCTCTGTGCTGTCTTTCAGTCCAGCTTTGTCCAGCCACTGGTAGGATTTCTGGATATCAGCCACCTCCTCTATCTGCCGGTGGTACATACCGTGCAGGGGCCTGTCCTTCCATGATGGTTCCTCGTCTCCCTCCTCTTTCTTGGGTTTCTGCTGCCTGAGGTATTCACTGAGCACTCGGTCAGTTGGGGCCATCTTCCTAATGTATTCTTGGATGTTCGTTGTCTCATCCTGGACTGTGGTGCTGACACTCACCAGTCCCCGGCCCCCTTCCTTCCGCTTAGCGTACAGCCTCAGGGTGCTGGATTTGGGGTGAAACCCTCCATGCATGGTAAGGAGCTTTCTTGTCTTTATGTCAGTGGCTTCTATCTCCTCCTTTGGCCAGCCTATTACCCCAGCAGGGTACCTGATCACGGGCAGGGCGTACGTGTTGATGGCCCGGATCTTGTTCTTACCATTCAGCTGACTCCTCAGGACTTGCCTGACCCTCTGCAGGTACTTGGTGGTTGCAGCCTTTCTAGCGGCCTCTTCATGGTTCCCATTTGCCTGCGGGATCCCCAGGTACTTGTAACTGTCCTCTATGTCTGCAATGTTGCCTTCTGGTAGTTCAATCCCCTCAGTTCTGACTACCTTCCCTCTCTTTGTTACCATCCGACTACACTTCTCCAGTCCGAACGACATTCCAATGTCATTGCTGTATAGCCTGGTAGTGTGGATCAGTGAATCGATGTCTCGTTCACTCTTGGCATACAGCTTGATGTCATCCATGTACAGGAGGTGGCTGACAACTGCTCCGTTCCGTAGTCGGTATCCGTAGCCAGTCTTGTTAATGATCTCACTGAGGGGGTTCAGGCCTATGCAGAACAGCAGTGGGGACAGAGCATCTCCTTGGTAGATCCCGCACTTGATGGTGACTTGTGCTATGGGCTTGGAGTTGGCCTCTAGTGTTGTACGCCACATCCCCATTGAGTTCCTGATGAAGGCTCTTAGGGTCCCATTGATCTTGTACAATTCTAGGCATTCCAGTATCCAGCTGTGGGGCATTGAGTCATAGGCCTTCTTGTAATCAATCCAGGCAGTGCACAGGTTGGTCAGTCTGGTCTTGCAGTCTCGGCTGATTGTTCTGTCTACCAGTAGCTGGTGTTTTGCGCCTCTGGTATTCTTGCCAATTCCTTTCTGTGTCCCGCTCATGTATTGACCCATGTGCCTGTTCATCTTAGCCGATATGATGCCTGACAGGAGCTTCCATGTAGTACTGAGGCAGGTTATTGGTCGGTAGTTGGAGGGGACCGGTCCCTTCTTGGGGTCCTTGGGGATCAGGACCGTCCGACCTTCGGTTAGCCATTCCGGGTGTCTCTCGTTAACTAGCAGCTGGTTCATTTGTGCTGCCAGACGCTCGTGGAGTGCAGTCAGCTTCTTTAGCCAGTAGGCGTGAACCATGTCGGGCCCTGGTGCTGTCCAACTCTTCATACTGGAGACCCTTTCTTGGATATCTGCCACTGTGATAGTTACTGGACCCTGTTCAGGGAGGTCGCTGTGGTCTGCCCTCAGATCCACTAGCCACTGAGCATTGCCGTTATGGGTTGCGTCCTTCTCCCATATGCTCTTCCAGTATTGCTCTGTCTCCAGCCTTGGTGGTGCTGTTCTCTTATTATTGTTCCCTTGCCACTGAGAGTACACCTTTGCTGGTTCTGTGGAGAACAGCTGGTTTATTCTCCTGCCTTCTATCTCTCTGGTGTACCTCCTCAAGCGGCTGGCCAAGGCTGTGAGTCTTTGCTTGGCAGTTTCCAAGGCCTCAGGTATGGACAGCTTGCTGTATTTCTTATGCACCTTCTTTGTCACACCTTTCTGCAACTCCGTTAGTTGGCTAACCTCCCTCCGTGCTACTTTGATCTTGCCCTCTAGCCTCCTTCTCCATGGAGGGTACTGCCCCTTGTGGCTGTTCAACTTGTAGCCAAGCATCTCACTGATCACTGCTGCCGTATTGTAGATCAGCTTGTTAGTGTCGGTAATCGTGGTTGTAGGTATTGCCCGTAGTGCTGCATTAACATCATCTAGCAGACCTTCTGAGGGTACTTCACGTAATCTTGGTAACCGGCTACGGGGTATCCAGGTTTCAAGCTTGGCCATTATCCTATTTTTCAGGTCAGTTCCTCTCGCACTCAACTCTCCTATCGCACTTGGGGCTATGTACCCAATCTCGGGTGGGGGTGATGATATCTCCCCCCTGACCTGGCGTCCTGACTCCTCCTTGCCGTAGCATTTGTGTTGTACCTCGTCAATCTCTAGCTGTGAGAGCAGTCCCTTCTTTCGAATGTTGGAACACTGAGCTACTAGTTGTTTCGCCGTCATTGTGGATGTTGGGTATCGAAGAATCCATAGGTCCGTCATCCTATTCATGTAGCCCCTTCCGCCGGGGTTACTTGCGTAGTAGCATTCCAACAACGCCCTGTTTTCGTCTCTTGCCCACCGATGCCTTCTTGTTCCAGTAGCCCACTTTTCGCCAGGGTGCCCTGGTTCCTCAACACCTGACGCGGACCTTGTTGATCCGGGCGACGTCCGAGCCGGCATGCCTTCATATTTATCTGTCTCGCTCATGTCTGCGGTAGGCTTGCTTAGCATAGGGGGTCTAGCCTTAGGACCCTTACTGGATACAGACGCCCCAGGCAGGAATCGAACTTGCGATCCTCTGTTCCAAAGGCGTGTAGTCTAACCACTACGCTATCCAGCTGCTATGGTGCATTGGCTGGGAATATATATATATATATATATATATATATATATATATATATATATATATATATATATATATATATATATATATATATATATATATATATATATATATATATATATATATATATATATATATATTGCAGACATAGAGGACAGTTACAAGTACTTGGGGATCCCACAGGCGAATGGGAACCATGAAGAGGCCGCTAGAAAAGCTGCAACCACCAAGTACCTGCAGAGGGTCAGGCAAGTCCTGAGGAGTCAGCTGAATGGTAAGAACAAGATCCGGGCCATCAACACGTACGCCCTGCCCGTGATCAGGTACCCTGCTGGGGTAATAGGCTGGCCAAAGGAGGAGATAGAAGCCACTGACATAAAGACAAGAAAGCTCCTTACCATGCATGGAGGGTTTCACCCCAAATCCAGCACCCTGAGGCTGTACGCTAAGCGGAAGGAAGGGGGCCGGGGACTGGTGAGTGTCAGCACCACAGTCCAGGATGAGACAACGAACATCCAAGAATACATTGGGAAGATGGCCCCAACTGACCGAGTGCTCAGTGAATACCTCAGGCAGCAGAAACCCAAGAAAGAGGAGGGAGACGAGGAACCATCATGGAAGGACAGGCCCCTGCACGGTATGTACCACCGGCAGATAGAGGAGGTGGCTGATATCCAGAAATCCTACCAGTGGCTGGACAAAGCTGGACTGAAAGACAGCACAGAAGCACTAATCATGGCAGCACAAGAACAAGCTCTGAGCACAAGATCCATAGAGGCTGGGGTCTATCACACCAGGCAAGACCCCAGGTGCAGGCTGTGTAAAGATGCCCCAGAGACAATCCAGCACATAACAGCAGGGTGCAAGATGCTAGCAGGCAAGGCATACATGGAACGCCATAACCAAGTGGCCGGCATAGTGTACAGGAACATCTGTGCCGAGTATAACCTGGAAGTCCCGGGGTCAAAATGGGAGATGCCCCCAAGGGTGGTGGAGAATGACCGAGCTAAGATCCTGTGGGACTTCCAGATACAGACGGACAAAATGGTGGTGGCTAACCAACCGGACATAGTGGTGGTAGACAAACAGAAGAAGACGGCCGTAGTGATCGATGTAGCGGTTCCGAATGACAGCAATATCAGGAAGAAGGAACACGAGAAGCTGGAGAAATACCAAGAGCTCAGAGAAGAGCTCGAGAGGATGTGGAGGGTGAAGGTAACGGTGGTCCCCGTGGTAATCGGAGCACTAGGTGCGGTGACTCCCAAGCTAGGCGAGTGGCTCCAGCAGATCCCGGGAACAACATCGGAGATCTCTGTCCAGAAGAGCGCAGTCCTGGGAACAGCTAAGATACTGCGCAGGACCCTCAAGCTCCCAGGCCTCTGGTAGAGGACCCGAGCTTGAAGGATAAACCGCCCGCAGGGGCGTGCTGGGTGTTTTTTTTTTTTTTTTTATATATATATATTTGGCATACATATTAGTCATGTGCATCCTTAAAATTGCACATATATTCATTCTTAGAATTCTCACATTCCTGCTCTTATATGTGGCTTGTTTCAGTTCAATTCAGTGTACCAGCACATGTGACGTGACAATAAAACGAGTGCTGTCAGCGTTAATCTCATTAAAATGACGTTAACGCTATAACTGCATTAACGCGGCAAATCTCTGTTAGCGAGTTATCGAGGATCGCCCCGTGCGTGGGGCTGCACAGCGTCAACGCGTCAGCGCTGACAGCACTAAATAAAAGTGATCTGACATATCGAGTTATAGCAATTCCAATTTGGTGAATGAAAACGGTGAATATGAAAATATAGATGGTTTTAAGAGTGGGCTGCACAGATTCAAAGGTATATCTTTTCTCTTGTGTAACCTCCTCTGGCAGCATGATCACAAATGCAGTGATTAAAAGTGTCAAAGTTGTGCCGCGGCAGCGTGTTACATCATGCCAGATGCAGAGATGGGGGGAGCTGCATTGTGATCTCCAATCACTGCCTGTTTCCTGACTGCTCACCTCATTTCAGGCACTTGCCTCTCACTGCAATAATATTCTTTTTGTTATTCTCTCTCTTTTTTTCAATTAGAGTCAATTGACCTGACAGAATTGCCGGCAATTAAGTGATTTTTGTAATGGTCCTGGGCTAATTTGCCTGGGCTTGTCAGCTGTATTTTATGTCACCAACCCCCTACCTCACTTACTCTCTCCAGCACATAATGACTTATAATTTCAAAATCTTTACTCTCCGCTTCCTTCTCAATAAATCGCAATTACAGGAAGTTGTTATAGATGCCTAAACTCCACACCGCCTCCGCTACAACCCCCATCTCTTTACTTTGTGCCGTCAGAGATGACAGAGTGGTGGAGGAAATCTATTTGTTTGCAGAGCCTTAATATAATCGCATTTCATGTGTGTACACTGAGTCCAACTCTCCTGGGCTCCACCACAGAGAGAAGTTTACTTTCTCCACACTGCTCATTAAGAGTATGAATTTCTGGCAGCTGGTCTTTGGATGGAATATCTTTTATTTTCTCCTGAATGGAGAGTTTTAAAAGATGTTTTATTTCCCCAAGAGCATCTAATCCATGGATGCTGCTGAAGATTTCAGGTTGTGCCGAACATTTTCAGAAAAACAAAAAACTAAAGGTCAGCTGACAAATTCTGTTTCCTTTTAGGTCACAAGGGTTAAGAGCCCTGATGGCACCTTGGAGAGGGATTTTTCCCCACTTCCACTCACCCAAATCACTTTGCTCCCGTTTGCGCTCATTCGCCAAACTCAAACCTGCCACCACGCTTCAAGTTTTCATTAAATATGTAAATGACTTCATATGAAACACCTTTTTCCTGACTATATCCAAGCTCAAACACACCTCCCACACGAATGTGTCGCCCTCCACACCCAACACTATTCATCTTTTTACTGAGCAACTCCAGAGCTGAGCATCTGCTTGCCTCCAGAACACTCCATTGATCTCCCTTCCACTCACTCCAGACTACACAACCACACATCCTTTGCCCAAATCGAGAGAAACAGTAGGGACTGAGAAAATAACTTCTAACATCCTATCAGTTATTTTTTTACTATATATAACTATCAAGTATAAATACTAAACCATTTGAAAATTGACTGAAAATTCTGCAAGTTGTAATTATTTCAAGGTTCAAGGTTCAAGGTTCTTTATTTGTCACATGCATAGTTATACAAGTATAACACACAGTGAAATGTAGCCTGACACGCTCCTCGACATGTGCAAAAAAATTGGGGGGGGGGTGTAGAGGAAGAACATTATATATATATATATATATTTATATAGTATATACACTGGGTGAATGTGCAGTAGTAGCAGCAAGCAGGTGAATTCTGTACATTAATATGAATAGACATCTGACTATTTTACAGGATAGACAATATAAACATATTTAAAATTAAAGGAATTGAAATGTACATTGTGCCTATTTTATCTGCATCAGGACATCAGGGCATCACCGTCAGGACTATAAACATCAGCTGGTCAGCTTTGCAATGTAAAGGACTTCAGGGAGTATCAGACAGAGGCCCAAACCGCTGTGAGCATGATGGGAACTTATTTCTCACAGTAAGTAAGACAGTCCTATTATTTTGCATCTATAACATTTTAAATGAGTGCATTTGCTTATTTTTTTATAATGTTAATAAGAACAAAACTGTGTTTCCTAATAAACAGCCAGCAGATGAAATAAAGGTGTCACTTAACAAGAAACAAATAACACTGAGCTTTAACCAATTATCACAATCACACACACTTTAATATGAGCTGCTATCGGTGTGTGTGTGTGTGTGTGTGTGTGTGTGTGTGTGTGTGTGTGTGTGTGTGTGTGTGTGTGTGTGTGTGTGTGTGGTGAGGGGTACTGTAGCCTCAGACTAACGCTCCCCTAACTTTCTCAATCTCAAAGTTGGAGCCTTAATGTTACTTTGGTTTGCAGAGGATTGGGTCCGTGGATATTATGCTGCTTGATAACTATTTCCTCACAATCGTTTTACTCTCATTTCAGTAAGCATAAGCATACTGATACTGAGCCCTAATGGCTGTGCATGCTGTGCTTAACACAGTTTGAAATGAATAACCCCACTAACAGTCTCATAGCCATTACAAGCAGGACTTAAATGATCATTTGGGAGGATAAACCCACTGATAGAGCTTTTGAAATTATTGTAATATCATTTTCAGTTTGCCTAAATCATTCTAATGAGATGTGCCACTTAGCAACAGTGTTGGAGCTGAAATAAGGCCCATTTTTCAGACGCGCCCAACACAAGATGTAAAACTGTTGTAGAAATATTGCTGCCCACCGCTAAAATGAGTGCAGTTAGCCTGAGAGTGAGTGTGTGCGTGTGCATGTGTGTTCATGAGTGTGTGCGTCTTCAAGCCACACAGGGATTCCTCAGACCAGCAGAACATTTTGTTGTTGTTGCTGTTGATTGAAGGATTTTATTTCCTAAGAACACAAGTCACACACACACACACACACACACACACACACACACACACACACACACACACACACACACACAGGCACTCACAAATGGACTCGGGAGAGAAAAACAAGAAACTGAAACGTACATTCAGATGGATCAACAGCTAAATTATTCACAGCAATCTGACAGCAGATGTTTGGGAGGCCATGATTCAGCGCTGGTCTCTGCCGCAATTTCAGATCAGAAATTCAAAAATAGGAAAGAAGGCCTGTGTGACTCTCAGCCCCTCTCAACAGTGATGTCTGGAGCCAGTGTTACTACTGACAACCTATTAACCCCTTAACATATACAGTTAGGTCCATAATTAGTTGGACAAAACATACAGTTTTGTAGTTTTGCCTCAGTACACCATTACAGTGAATTCAGTATATGATTTAAAATAAATAAAAACTTTCAGCTTTAAATTAAGAGGTTTTTACAAAAACATTTTCATTAACAGTTTAGAAATGACGTCAGTTTTTATCAACAGTCAGTCATAACAGAGGCTCACTGACAAACAGTTCCAGGGCCAGGTGACAAATGAAGAAGCCATAATATCTAACGTTAATTAGTATTTAATATTTTTCATTGTAATTTGAAAGACTCAAATAAATGTCAGAAAAAGTGAAAGAGGCCTAAAATCATTAGGCTGAAAACAAATAGAAACTAAATAAAAATACCAGAAATAAACAGAAATGTGGCAAAATCAGCAATTTGGTGAAACTCAGCAATAACAAAAAGCCTAAAGGAGCACAGAATACAGATGAAGCGCATGATGCAAAAATTGGTTGAATGCAAAGCAACTGTGCATTTAACCAAGTCACGGTAGAAGCATCTCTGTCGAGATCTAGTATGAGGAGATGCCTTCATCAATGAAAATACATCAAGGTGCAAACCACTCAAAATAAACTTTGCCAGGAAACATCTGAAAGAGCCTGCACACTTCTAAAACCTGTACCAGGAGAGAAACCATTGTATGTCCCTTTACCTGTCAAATGTGTAAAATGTTAAATATCGTGGAGCCACTGTTACAATATTGCCATAAATGGTTACCAGTAGATTTTAGGACTGCTGCTAGAAATAGCAGGATGAACTGTGACATTTACAGGGATATACTTGGTGTCACTTGGTGTTCGCTGGTGTTCGGAGTATCATTTCCCGTTCCTGCTCAAACACACAGTGGTGTTTTTGAGTAGCTTATCTGCTTAACAATTGAATTAAAAACTTTTAGATAACTTTTGTTTTCATAGTATAATCTTCACATGCTTCATCCGAAGCACACTCTCTGTGTACTCACTACCTAACTTATAGCCAAAGTATTCACTCACGTAGCCGACTCGTTAGCACCATGGCCTCTTCACCTGTCCCTCCTGCACTTTCCTGCTCATTGTGTCAGATGTTTAGCTACTCCTCATCTACACCGGCTCTCTCTTACCCTTTACCCGCCCCTGTTGCTTGTCTTGTGTTTCTATGGTGTATTGATAGTCATGTGCTTTTTGTGCTGAGGTGTTTTTTTTTCTGTTATCAAAATGTTCTCCCACTAGGACCTCAGTCTGAGTGGAGATTTTTTTATCTCCTCCTCTCACCTCATGTTATGTATTTTCGTTGTTTTTTTTCCCTATCAGCCTACCTCTCTGACATGTTTACACAATGTGTTGTTTGTGTAAGTTTGGTCAGAAGGTTCCTTTGTAAGTGCGCATGCGCCTTTAGCGTGCTGCCTGCTGTAACCCTAATTTCCTTCGGTATTAATAAAGTATTCTGATTCTGATTCTGATTCTGAAAATATGACTATCCAGAGTTGGGACCAGGAAGCAGAGTTGCAGTCTTACACGCCTCTCTGCAGCTTCTCTCCTCCTGCTACCCCCCCAAAAACCCATCTCCATAGAGACTGTGTCAGCTTCCAAAAAGACAAAAAACAAACTAAAAACCAGCAACAAACAACTTAAACATAAACAATTACAAAGAAAGAACAATACAGTATCCACATCTGAACCAAAGAGTAAAACAGTGAAATGTGGATTATTAAATATTAGGTCTCTCTCCTCCAAGTCTCTGTTAGTACATGACTTAATAATTGATCAACAAATCGATTTACTCTGCCTTACAGAAACCTGGTTGCAGCAGGATGATTATGTTAGTTTAAATGAATCAACACCCCCGAGTCATTCTAACTACCAGAAACCTCGAAGTACAGGCCGAGGGGGAGGTGTGGCAGCAATTTTTCACACAAGCCTATTAATTAATGAAAGACCCAGACAGACTTTTATTTCATTTGAAAGCCTGATGCTTAGCCTCGTCCACCCCAGCTGTGAAACTCAGAAACCAGTCTTACTTGTTATCATCTATCGTCCACCTGGGCCTTACACTGAGTTTCTCTCTGATTTCTCAGACTTTATATCTAATTTAGTTCTCAGCTCAGATAAAATAATTATTGTGGGTGATTTCAACATCCATGTAGATGCTAAAAGTGACAGCCTCAACATGGCATTTAATCTGTTATTAGACTCAATTGGCTTCTCTCAAAATGTAAAAGAACCCACCCACCACTTTAATCACACTCTAGATCTTGTTTTAACATATGGCATAGAAACTGAACATTTAACAGTGTTTCCTGAAAACCCTCTCCTGTCTGATCATTTCCTGATAACATTTACATTTACAATAATTGATTACACAGCGGTGGAGAGTAGACTTTATCACAGTAGATGTCTTTCTGAAAGCGCTGTAACTAAGTTTAAGAATATAATTCACCCACTGTTATCATCTTCAATGCCCTGTATCAACACAGAGCAGAGCAGCTATCTGAACGCTACCCCAACAGAGGTCGATTATCTTGTTAATAATTTCACCTCCTCACTACGTACAACTCTGGATACTGTAGCTCCTGTGAAAACTAAGGTCTCTAATCAGAAGTACCTGACTCCGTGATATAATTCTCCATCACGTAGCCTAAAGCAGATGACTCGTAATCTGGAGAGGAAATGGCGTGTCACAAATTTAGAGGGTCATCATTTAGCCTGGAGAAATAGTTTGCTGCTTTATAAGAAAGCCCTCCACAGAGCCAGAACATCTTACTATTCATCACTGATTGAAGAAAATAAGAACAACCCCAGGTTTCTCTTCAGCTCTGTAGCCAGGCTGACAAACAGTCAGAGCTCTGTTGAGCCAACCATCCCTTTAACGTTAACTAGTAATGACTTCATGAACTTCTTCACAAATAAAATGTTAACCATTAGAGAAAAAAATACCCATAATCATCCCACAGATGTAATATTATCTACAGCTACTCTTAGTACCATTGATGTTATATTAGACTCTTTTTCTCTAATTGATCTTTCTGAGTTAACTTCAATAATTACTTCCTCCAAACCATCTTTTAGACCCCATTCCTGCCATTAATTAATGCTTTGATCTTAAATATGATCAACCTATCTCTAATAATCAGCTATGTACCACAGGCCTTCAAGCTGGCTGTAGTTAAACCTTTACTCAAAAAGCATCTCTAGACCCAGCAGTCTTAGCTAATTATAGGCCAATCTCCAACCTTCCTTTCATATCAAACATCCTTGAAAGAGTAGTTGTCAAACAGCTAACAGATCATCTGCAGAGGTTTATTTGAAGAGTTTCAGTCAGGTTTCAGAGCTCATCACAGCACAGAAACAGCTTTAGTGAAGGTTACAAATGATCTTCTTATGGCCTCTGACAGTGGGCTCATCTCTGTGCTTGTCCTGCTAGACCTCAGTGCAGCGTTCGATACTGTCGACCATAATATCCTATTAGAGCGATTAGAACATGCTGTAGGTATTACAGGTACTGTGCTGCAGTGGTTTGTATCATATCTATCTAATAGACTCCAGTTTGTGCATGTAAATGGAGAGTCCTCTTCACACACTGAGGTTAATTATGGAGTTCCACAGGGTTCAGTGCTAGGACCAATTCTGTTTACATTATACATGCTTCCCTTAGGCAGCATCATTAGAAGACATAGCATACATTTTCACTGCTATGCAGATGACACCCAGCTCTATCTGTCCATGAAGCCAGATAACACACACCAATGAGTTAAACTGCAGGAATGTCTTAAAGACATAAAGACCTGGATGGCCGCTAACTTTCTGCTTCTTAATTCAGATAAAACTGAGGTTATTGTACTCGGCCCTGAAAAGCTTAGAAATATGGTATCTAACCAGATTCTTCCTCTGGATGGCATTACCTTGGCCTCCAGTAATGCTGTGAGGAACCTTGGAGTCATTTTTGACCAGGACATGTCCTTCAACGCACATATTAAACAAATATGTCAGACTGCTTTCTTCCATTTGTGCAACATCTCTAAAGTTAGAAATATCCTGTCTCAGAGTGACGCTGAAAAACTAGTTCATGTATTTATTACTTCCAGGCTGGACGACTGTAATTCATTATTATCAGGAAGTCCTAAAAACTCCCTGAAAATCCTTCAGCTAATCCAAAATGCTGCAGCAAGAGTCCTGACAGGGACTAGAAAGAGAGAGCAGATTTCTCCTGTTTTGGCTTCCCTTCATAAATCCAGAATTCAAAATCCTACTCCTCACATACAAGGTCTTAAATAATCAGGCCCCATCTTATCTTAATGACCTTGTAGTACCATATCACCCTATTAGAGCACTTCGCTCTCGCTCTGCAGGCCTACTTGTTGTTCCTAGAGTATTTAAAAGTAGAATGGGAGGCAGAGCCTTCAGTTTTCAGGCCCCTCTTCTGTGGAACCAGCTTCCAGTTTGGATTCAGGAGACAGACACTATCTCTACTTTCAAGATTAGGCTTCAAACTTTCCTTTCTGCTAAAGCATATAGTTAGGGCTGGACCAGGTGACCCTGAATCCTCCCTTAGTTATGCTGCAATAGACGTAGGCTGCCGGGGATTCCCATGATGCATTGAGTTTTTCCTTTCCAGTCACCTTTCTCACTCACTATGTATTAACAGACCTCTCTGCATTGAATCATATCTGTTATTAATCTCTGTCTCTCTTCCACAGCATGTCTTTATCCTGTCTTCCTTCTCTCACCCCAACCAATCACAGCAGATGGCCCCGCCCCTCCCTGAGCCTGGTTCTGCTGGAGGTTTCTTCCTGTTAAAATGGAGTTTTTCCTTCCCACTGTCGCCAAAGTGCTGCTCATAGGGGCTCATATGATTGTTGGGTTTTTCTCTGTGTCTATTATTCTAGGATCTACTGCACAATATAAAGCGCCTAGAGGCGACTGCTGTTGTGATTTGGCGCTATATAAATAAAATTGAATTGAATTGAATTGAATATACTCACTGCTCAGATTTAGCACAGTTTTCCAGAAGTGATCATCCGTCACATTTCATATTTTGATTGTTTGAGTTCACATCCACTGTGATGGTGTACAGAGGTGAAACGACAAAGCGTGTGTCTTTGTCCAACAATCTATGAACCTAACTCTGTGTTTTCCTTTCCTTACCTTAGGTAAATTTAAAGTGCTTGTTATGGCCCAGCTCTCCTGGAAAAGAGGGAAACAACATCAAACCAGATGAATTTATGTTTTTATATTTTATTCCAGAGTCGAATGATTTTACAGCATACACTTTTAAAGACTTTAGAAAACAAAAGTTGGGTGCACAAGTTTGAAATAATCAAGACAGCACCACAGGTCACCAAGATGAGATAGTATAGTATATAGTATAGTACTTGGACTCTCCAGGATGGCACATCAATACATGGCACTGCCAGAAGCTTTGCTGTGTCTCCCACAACAATCTCAATTCCAGGAAACAGACTTTTCCTCTAGGAGAGCTGGACAGGGCTCCCGAAGGTCCTTGACCCATCAGCAGGACTCATATCTGGTCCTTTATCCACGAGGAACAGGATGAGCACTGCCAGAACCCTAGAAAATGACCTCCAGCAGGCCACTGGTGTGAATATTTGTCCCCAAACAACCAGAAACAGACTTCATGAGGGTAGCCTGAGGGGCCAATGTTCTCTGGTGAGTCCTGGACTCACTGCCCTTGCAGAGGCAGACTTGCAATTGGCAGTAGAATTGGCAGGTCTACCACTGATGTCCTGCGCTGTTCACAGGTAAGAGCAGGTTCACACTGAGCACATGTGATAGATGAACAGGTCAGGGGAACGTTGGATTCTACCAACTCCAGCCAGCAACCCAAAAAACCACCAAGCTCAAGCAGACAGAGCAGCTGTCCACAAGCGCTCGCGTTACTCGATGAGAGTAACGTATTCTGAATACTTTGGATTACTTAATATATTATCATGCTTTTTACAACTACATGAATGTGATTTATGACTATTACTGAAGGTCCGCGGCTCTGAACCGTAGTAAAAGGACCTCTGGCTGATACGTCGGTTTGTGTCGGGCTCGTAGCTGAAAACTAGCTTTACTTTGTTGTCTGGGTCAACTTTGCTTGTGAGAGACAGAGAGAGGCGTTGAAAGGCTGCTCCAACGGAGCTTATTGTTTCAGAGGAAAACACAAACACAGCGTACAGTCGAGTCTTAATAGCTTACTTACAACTGGGCTCGTCAGGCACTCTTCTTGGCTGAAGTGGTTATTATTATATTTACATGCTTCCAGCTCCCGTTTCTGCTCGATGACAGCTCGTACTTTTCCTTTTCCTCCCTCGCTCACAGACACATAACGGGTACAGCAGTCCATTCTCCCTGCAGCACGGACTACACTGCCCATGATGCTACATTCTTTAGAGCTGTAGCATTCTGCCTATTAGCTTAGCACAACAACAACAACAACAACAAAAAGGCGCTCTCTCACCACGGGAAACACGCAGAGAGAGAGCGTCACCCTGTAACCATGGCAACCGTAACGCTGCCGCCTGGAACAACTGAACATAGCTGTCAAACAAAAGTCCTGACCCGCCACAATATGAAACAGGAAAGTACCGCCGTGTAATCCATTTATTTCAACAAAGTAACTGTATTATGAATACCACCTTTTTAAACGGTAACTGTAACAGAATAGTTACTCATATTTTGTATTTTAAATACGTAACGGCGGTACATGTATTCCGTTACTCCCCAACACTGGCTACAGGACACTTAAACTGCCCGCATGATAGAGAAGGCACACATCATCAAGGACCGCACCCACCCACAGCACGCACTGTTCACACTCCTGCTGTCTGGCAGGTCCTACAGGAGTGTGAAAGCAAAAACAACCAGGCTGAAGAAAACAGTTTTTATCCACAGGCCATCAGGCTACACAAACTGATTACTGCACTGCAATTATCTGTCACACGCTGGCCTGCATATTTACAACTGTGCACACAATAGAGTAAAATGTTTATTTTCATAGACAATAATATGATTTTAAATAATACACTCATACATTTTGGATGTCTTACCATTAGTATGGATTAATAATTAGACTAACTGCATATTGTGACCACACTCGACCCCCCTGTAGACTTGTTTTATCTTATTTGGGGTGGCGATGACGACTGTAGAGCCACGCCCAGCACTTTCAGATTAGCATCTATTAGTCTGAATGAAAACATTTACCAAGCTGCTTTTCGAACACTCCATCTTCACTTTTCATTAATATTTTCATCCCTCTTTAAGATATTGACAGTTAATCATGTCACACCCTGCTCAAGCCTTTCGGCTAATTTATATTTATATTATATTATATTTTAACATCGCTTTTAAAAAAAATCAGGATGCAGGCCTGTGTTTCTGGGCTCATGAATAACTGTCTTTTATTTGTTTTTTTCTCACAGGAGAGCACCTACAAACATATGATTTATAGAACATGACAATGAACATTAAAGACAATATAAAATATTAACAAATGAATTTAACCAGAAACTGAATCAACTAAACACTGATGAGGAACATTTTTCTGTAAAATAACTATTTTTACTTTTGATATTTTATGTACAATTTTCCAATAAGGCTTAAAGGGAATGATGTCTAGAATGCTACTCCTAATTTTGCTGATAAAATAAATAGAAATAAATAAATAAGCATTACCCATGCGAGAATAATTGAGAGAGCAAAGTAAGTGGTGAAAAAGAATAAAAACATAAAAAAGGTACAGTTCACAAAAAGTCATTGATAGAAAAATCCTTATTCATATCGCTGGGTGCAGAAACATGATATCCAAAATGCTTCTCTTTTTTTCCAGATAAAATTAATATTACCTCCTTTTTGGTTTAATTTAATGGCTTCAATGCTCAATTATTCTCATATGTTTATCTATCTATTTATTTCTACGTACCCTGATGAAGGCCACAAGCCGAAACGCGTTGGTCAGTCAATAAAGTTGTTCCTCTTCCCTTCAAGTGCTGCTGGAGTTCCTGCATTGTGATGTTTTCATTCTCTCCACGCACCTTGGAAGCAGGTGAAGTTGTGCCACAAATTTTTGCTGCAATTTTCCAATAATACAGTTTTATGTGTAGTGAAGTGTTTTCATTGTGTTTTATTACTTTTTTCCCTAAAGGACTGCTTTAAAAGATTCCTCAATCATTTTCTCATAATTTTCCATAATCCATTAGATATTAATTTCCCTATACAAATAATATTATTTTACAATTCTTTGAACTGAATTGAATAAGATGGGAGCCACATGGATGGAACTGATGGAATTATGAACACAGAACATTATCATCAGATTTGATTGACTGTGCAATATCACATGGAAAGCATCTGCTTGGGAATGGCTTCGTTTTTAAGAATGGGAATTGTCCCTAAGAGCCTTCATCAGGGCGACAGTGGGGATGTGGCGTGCAACACTAGAGTACCAACCACCAAGTACCTGCAGAGGGTCAGGCAAGTCCTGAGGAGTCAGCTGAACGGTAAGAACAAGATCCGGGTTATCAACACTTACACCCTGCCCGTGATCAGGTACCCTGCTGGGGTAATAGGCTGGCCAAAGGAGGAGATAGAAGCCACTGACATCAAGACAAGGATGCTCCTTACCATGCATGGAGGGTTTCACCCCAAGTCCAGCACCCTGAGACTGCACTGGATGTAATCGCACTTAGTGCACAAAGTTTAGTTGGACTCAGGGTTTAACTGAATTTGGTGGTCGAAAGTCAAGTTAGTGTCACCTCATCAAGCACATTTGTGGTGCTAATGCAAGTACATGTTTGCCAGTTCACACAAAATTTCATTCAAATGTCTGTTAGGATGCAGGAAGGAGGAAGGAAGGAATGCTATTTAAAGTATTAATGGTCAGGCTGACTGGACAGCTGGAAGGTTTCAATTTCTAACTGCATCCTCAAAATCCAGTTTAACCTCATCCATCTGCACATTCACAGTCAAACAATACAACGACCACAAAGGTTTTTGGGTATTGACTAATGTCAGCGACACTTGTCAAAACACAGGGCAGGTTGTTGAATGTTGGCGGTCCCATCCACCGACTACAGAGCTTGTGGAAAAGACGTGGAAATCAAATGTCCACGTCGACCATCCATCAGTGTGTATGCATCATAATTGTATGTAAAGCACATTTAGAGGTCAACAATACTAGAAACATGCTACATAAATACCAGTCCAATTAAGAAAACACAGCCTGGATTATTTCAAGTGAAATATGGTACAAATGCTGTTATTCGTCATTGCGTCCTACATGTCAATGCCCACATTCCCTTTGTTGTTAAAGTGAAAGTGTGTGTGTGCGGGACTGGAAAGGCAGTGGATGTGTTGGGTGGTGCTGGGGTGACAATGGGATTTAGTCATACTTAACTTGCAATTGAGGGTCCCCCTACACCACTTCCTTCAGCGAGGCACCTTTTTCATACATGAATGAGCCATTCATATTCCATCTGTTCCAGCTCTCACTCTTTGGGGAGGCTGTCAATCTCCAAGACTCATGTGATGTGAATGGAAAAGGGTGGGGTGGGGGTTTGCAGTAGGCCGGCAAAAAGACAAAGGGAAACAGAAAGTGAGGGAGAAAGTAGCTGTGCTGGTGCTGAACTCCTGGGACCTTTCAGAAAAGCTTATTGCACATCAGTGTCCTGCCGAGACGCCACTACGGAAGAGCGCATGTCCAAGACAGCAGAAAAGGGGGATGAGGAGTAGGAGCGTGTCAGTCAGCAGAAGGGACATGAAATTGAAGAAAAGGGGTGCTAAAAGGAAGCTGAGATAGTGATGAGTGTGGAAGGGCTGAAGAAAACAGCACAAATGATTCCTGTACGTAAGACAAACAGGATGCATTCACTGCTGATTACGATTTCCACTCCACACTGACGAGAAGAGGTCATGTTAGTGACATTATTCCCTCTTCTACATAACATTTGGACAAAGAAGGAATGCAGTGCTAAAAGTCAGATTCATCTTCAACTTTGTTTATGGTGGATGTTTGTTTTTGTCTTTTTTAAAGAGACGCCAACAACAACAGCACGTTTGGTTTAGTGGTTCAGGCTGTTTCCTGTGTTCACATCCACTCTCTGTGGAGTCTGCATGTTCTCCCTGCTCTGTCGACCTGGCATCCAAGGAAACAAAGTTTTAGATGAAGTAGCAATAAATAATTAATTATTAAATTAGATAATGATTTAATAATTAGTAATTAGTAATTAATCAAAAACCATGATGTAAACCTAAATGTGTGCAATAATAGGGAAAAATTGTGGCCACAGACATTTAAATCAATATTCACTAGTAAATCAGAAATATTGATCCATCTGTTTAAAAACTGCATCGTCTAATTTTAACCTGTTTTTCTATTTTCACTTGTTTTTTCCTCATTTATCCTAAAGCATCCTTGGGTGTTTTGAAATGTATGTAATGAACTAATGTTATTAATATTAATTGAATTCAAGATACACCGGGAGTTTTATTCACTCAGTACATTATATATATTTTATGTTCATGTTGCATGCTGAACTAATGAAATGTAATCAGCATCTAAAAAGATGAAAACACAATTCCTGAAATGTTACTAATCCCTTTATTTATAAAGGTGCATAAATTATTGCAGCGTTTACTGCACCGTGTTTTTAAGAAGCCAATTAATTTTATTCCAAATATGTGGCTACTGTAGCAAATTTACCTGAAGGATTAATATGTTCAGTGGACGTCTGAGACAAAGACTTGAAATCTGCAGCTGCCAGAGAAACTGCTTGAATATGAGGAAAAGTGTGTAGAGAATGAGGAAGGGCAGGAAGAGGAGTATGATGGCAGGGATTAGAGGAAAACAGGATGCATGTCCAGGAGGCAGCACAGAGGCAACACATCTGTCACAGTATTAACTTTCTGCTCTGTGGGACCTGGGCTTCACCGCTAGCTGCTGAGGCCCAACCCCAGCCCTGCTGGAGCTCAGATGGATCACTCAAACCTCCTCTCACCTATGATGTGTGTGCCTCTTAAAACACAGGATTGTTGCAGGATAAGCTGATGATCATATGGAAAGATCCAGGAACTGCAAATTTCTTTTTAAGTGAGGGATGCTGAAGTTCATTACTCCCGATGTTACAGTGTACTGGTAGTTTGGATTTATTGTTTTTTTGTTGTTTGGCAGTGGCATGTCCAGCGGGGTGGCCTGGGGGGGCACAGGCCACCCCCCCAACCAGACTGGCCACCCCAGGTGCCACCCCAAAGGCAAAACAATAAAATTCAATCAAATATCAAATGTCCGATTATGTTTTCACGGTGAAGCTCAGATATCCGAGTGTAAGTGAATGCAGCACCGGCTTCTGCGCTATGTGCATCACGTTAGCAAAGGTAGGAGAGCCAAGCACGAAAGACGGCACTGCAAGAAACAATTTTTCGGTGAAAGAAAACGAGGACAGAATAAATGTCCTGGTAAGTAATATTAAGTTTGTTGAGTTTAGTAAACTTCGGTGAAATTAGAATACCAAGGAAAAAATAACACTTAAAGAATTATTGCAGCCGTCAAATATTTCAGACAGTATGCTACTGAGGGCAGCTAACATAAGAGTTATGAGTTATAAGATATAATCTAAGTCGTAACATTGCTGTATGGAGCTGCAGATTTGGTTGCAGGTTAACATAGCTGGACTGGCCATCGGGCATACCGGGCATCTGCCCGGTGACTTATTTTTTATTTTTTTTGTAATGGCATGAACAATGAGAGGTGGTGGATTGGCCAGATGCAGGTCGATGTGTAAAAATAACTCAGTTGTTTGGTGGTGGCTATGGCGGGGCATCCACAGAGGCCAGCAGGTGGATGAGGGAAGGGGAGGCAGGAGGAGAGCCCCGAGGCAGCCGCCAGTCCGAGTGTCAGGTGAACTGAACTTCAGGTAAGAAGTTATGAGCTGCAGTCTATCTGGGTCAGATATAAACCAAGTTTAGGTGCAGTTTATTTTCGTTATGCTGACTTTTTACCCTCAGTTGCAATAACTCGTACTGTGTTCTAGCCAGCTTGACGGAGTTTTTATACAGCTGGGTGGGTGCTATGATGTTACTGATAGTGAACTTTATTTTATTCATAAGGTTAGTTAGTAGAGTTGCCAACGGCTCCTTAAAAAAATGGAATGGTCCCTCATTCAGAGAAAATATTACACGTTTCGTGTTGAGCTGAGAAGAGACGCAGTTTGTCCCGGACTTTCGCTATAATGAAAAAAAAGACACAAAGCTGGATTTATTCTGTCGTTACGCTGCACAGCTGCCTCTTCTTCTTTCATTCTCTCCCCCTCCCTCTCCTGTTGCTGCTTCAATCATGAAACTGATCAGTGATCAGCTGATCGGCTTTTCTCTCTTGTTTATTTATCGCCCACTTTGCGCCAGAAACAGGAAACCAGCAGATGTTGCGCTAAACAACAGCAGCACGTTTAAGCTTGATCAGCTGCTGTTAGAATTAATTTAATATTAATTTCTACTATCAGCTGATGTTTGCTGGAGCCACAGCTGTAAAACCTGCTGGTCATGATGTCTGTTTGGATATGTGGTGAGAGGGAAACATGAAGATGAAACCAGGAGATGTCCTTACTGAACCATCAGAGCTGAACAGGTGATGGAGAAACAGGTTTACCTTTTAGGTGACATGGATGAGTTGAAGTTATGAACTGTTTCTGAGAGACAAATAACACCTGGATCCTTTTCTACGTAGCTGACAGCTGGTAACTGTGCAGGGGCGGGTCTAGCAAAGTGTTGCCAGGGGGCCAGGTAGGGCATTAACAGGGAGAGGGGGGCACAAAGACATACTTTTCTTTCTTATTCTCATTTAAAATATCTAGCTTTTATTAAATAATTATCTAAATCGTACAACCAAAGTTTTTATCTGACGTAAAATGTATAGAAATCATACATATACCAACAAGACTGTACATCACTGTCACCACAGGGTTTGTTTTCATTCAAAGGCTTTATGGCTTTAATACCTGGTGGGCCGGTCTGTAGTCAAAATGCCCGATTTTCTGTCCCAGTCCAGCCCTGCAGGTTAATACTGGCAGTGTCACCATGCCAGCTGACTGGATTTCATCATCAGCCAGTGTTGTTCTTTATCAATATTACCAAAGTTTACCATAAGGCAGCACAGAAAGTATTTACTTGCTTTCAGGTTTCATTCAAATATTAGTCTTTTCAGTTGTTTCCCCACTTTTTTCCTGTTTCAAAATCAAACACCAGATTGTGAGAAGATTATCTTCTTTTTTTAACAGGCAGAGAAAGTTTTGCATTGGCTAATTTGTCAATTGTTTGTTACAAATGTTCGTATTTTAATATTCAAAAATGTTTTTGCCCAAAACGTATGTGCACTACATGTCAGTAAAAATACTATGCAAATATTGCTGTCCTTGAATGCTGAGTAAACACTGACAAAGCACTGATTGTATCTCTTGTACTTTATCAACGCAGTATCTAAAAACTTTGCACCGTAGTGGTTAAAATCTCATTCTAATAAGAGTTAAAAGCGCATTCGGTTATTAGGTTTATAGGATTATTGAATTATGGTTAACGGTTGGTAGAATTTTTTTTTAAAACATTATCTGCCAATTACATCTGCCACCCTTCTCCAAATCTGTGCCCCTACCTGGCCCCCCCAACAAAAATTTTCTAGACACGCCACTGTTGTTTGGATGCAGGAATAAAAAAAGAACATGCTGATCATTTGTCTCATGTGATTGTCTCTTTCTGAATTCAAAAACAGCTCAAGTCACGAACACGACATGTTCGCCCTCGTTATGCAGCAGGAACATTCTGTATAGTCAGTTAAACTAACAGTTCATGTTTTATTAATATCATAAATGCAATTAACTGTTAAGTCTGTGAGGGTTTGTTGTTACCCAGCATTAGCTACAGCATTTGAACCTCTCAAAGACCTGCAGGATTTTACACCTGCACAAGGTTGGGATGTGAAGATGGCAGCTGCTGGTGTGACTCTTCTGAACTGGGAGAAATATAAACTGACCACCGTGTGAGGAAAGAAACCTGCTAATTTTAGCCACACTTGGCAAACAAAATCTGACACTTTTGTGACATTAAGAATGAATTAAAGAACTGCATACATTGGATGTATAAGAACATGAACCGAATATGAAGGACTTGAATATAGTAATTGTAGTTCTACCCTCAGGCCACAGACTCTCAGTGAACTAACTCAGCTTTTCTTCACTGGATCATGGACTCAGTTTGCTGTTTATCCAATTTAAACATGCTTTTGGCTCGTCATCACTCACATCTGAGTCACCTGCTGATCTTCATTTGTTCTGACAGATTTGCTTCGTCATGTATAACGACGTGTTTTATACTGAACGGTGAAAAAGTCCCCGTGATGATTACGTCCTCTTTTGTGGTATGTTACCTGTTGAACCTGATTGGTTTAGACTCTGTGCCTTCATGCATTGGCAGTAGTGGTAATAATATTGATGGGCCTGTTTTAAATGTATATTTCGGTCATAGTTTTATAAGGAAACCTGGTTCATGTCCTGCTGCAGTTTTATTTCCACTTTGACTGATTTAGGTTGAAACGTGTGCATTTGTAACCGTGATTGTTGCACTGAAAAATGAAAAACTTTGAGTAATAACTCCATCTCATTAATGTCATAATCCAGTGGGTCACACACTGGTGCCAAGTGACAAACTGAAAACTGCACAACTGTGTAACTGAGACTCAGCAGCAGCAAAACAAACAAACTGGTGCTGCAGGACCTAGAAGAGGCAAAAACTTCTATTTAACACATTTCAACTAAAGTCTACATATAAAGATAAATGCAGCCAGTGTGACCTGATGTTTCTAAGCTCCAAATCCTGCAGTCCTGCTTAGATTCCGTTAGAGATTGGCTGGCTGGTAATTACCTTCAACTACATGCTGATAAAACAGAAGTCATTGTCTTTGCTCCTGAGAAATTTGTTCCCCTCGTGGTTAAAAATCTAGGCCCTCTTGCTTCTTATATTAAATCCTCCATTAGGAACCTTGATGTTACACTTGATCCAGCTCTGACGCTGGACACATGTTACATCTTTGGTTCGCTCTTGTTTTTACCATTTAAGAAATATCGCTAAGCTGAGTCCCTTTGTGTCACGTTCTGAATTGGAAATGATTATTCATGCTTTTGTTTCAGCTCGCTTAGACTATTGTAATTCCTTGTTTACTTGCTTAAGTAATGCCTCCCTGGAACGACTGCAGGGTGTTCAGAATGCTGCTGCCAGGCTTCTGACAAAGCATCACAAACACTCCCATGCCACGCCCCTGCTGATTCAGCTGCATTGGCTCCCTGTCAAGTTCAGGGTCCATTTTAAGATCATAATCATGAATTATAGGGCCCTGCATGGTGTAGCTCCAACTTACTTAAGTGATCTTCTTCTTTCTTATCACCCCAGCAGGTCCCTGAGGTCTTGTGACCAGGGGTTGCTGGTTGTCCAGCATACAAGGTGAAAAACAGAAGGTGAGAGAGCGTTTGTATCAGCGGCTCCCAGACTCTGGAACTCGCTCCCTTTGAGTTTGAGATCTGTGGACTCAGTTACGTCTTTTAAAAAGCAGTTAAAACCTCTGTTTAAACTCGCTTTTGGTTGATTTTGTTTTGTTTGAGATTTGAATGCCTGTTTCCTGCCTCTGTAAAGCACTTTGTGATTTTATCTTGAAAGGTGCTATATAAATACAATTTTACTTTACTTTACATCACCACATTGTTTAGTGAAGTCTTGGAGCTTGGGTTAAACTTTGGCCAAATGTTTTTTGATCTGGACGTCAGGGATCTCACTGCACACTCATATGATATCAGTACATCATTCACAAGCTAGGTTTCTATCACGCTGTTTCCTTCTGACAGAGACTGTGCAAAATGAAAGTGCTCCTGCAGCACATTGACAATAAGGCGACATGCAGACCTCGGAGCTTTGTGCATGTGCAGGTAACGTTCGTACTGCTACATGTAGATTTGATTTCAGGGCTTTTACAGACTCATGGAGGAGACAGCCGGGAGATCACAGATCAGTTTTGAACTGTTTTCGCATGTTTACATATTTATATATGCATGTATAGATATCTAATGGACAGATTGGGTAACTCCAGCCTTTAAACACACACACACTGACAGAGCAGATCCCTTGGACCATGAAATAGGCATTTATTACCCTTCGCTCTACGTCCCTCGTGAACAGTATCTGAGCATCTAATCTCTAATGTCATTATGGTCACTTTGTCCAGGGAAGGGCCTTCAGCGCCACAAATCAATAGAGCCTGTTTAGCATTTCGTCTCAGAGGTGTATTTTAGCCAGTCTTTGGGAGCTCTGTCTCCAGAGCTTAGAGAGCCTGATTTCGTCCAAACTGACCCCAGAGCCCTGTTGGCTCAAACTGGCAAAAAGCCTGCTGTCTGGGAAGTCCTCGAAGAGTTCCCTGAGGGAAGCCAGGGTCACCAGCACTAAGCTCCTGCGGCAAAGGTTGTTGTTTTGTTATACCTGATGTCATTGTTGTTGTTGTTGTTAGTGGTGTCTCTCCCTCAACTTCTTTATCCAGCCCCTCTCTTCCCTCCTCCCTCTCCATCTCCAGCCTGCAGGGAATAAAGAAGTCCCATGAATTAATGAAGATGAGCGAGATAATTAAACATGGTGGTGATGGCGACACAGATCCTGGGAGGGTTTCAGAGGGACAGGAGGTTCACATGGGGCCTCGACCTGCCTGCTCCATGATCACCCGCCTCCCTTACTCTGTCCTCCTGGTCCCCAGGTTGCATGCCATACAGATATGGCTTGATTGGCCTGCTGGGCACAGAGGGAGGAGGGGCTTTGGTGAAGTTGGCACCCAGGGGAGGTGGAGGGAGAAGCCGGATAGAGGGAGGTAGATTGAGCTCAGGCCTCACCTGTGGCCCCGGAGCCCCTCCCTGGATCCCTCCCTTGGCAGCCAGGTCACGCTGCGTGGTCCAAACACCCCCTACCTGGGGAGAAGAGGAGGAAAACAACAGCATGGAGGGAAGGGAGCTGTAGAGGAAAGGATGGAGGCAATAAGGGAGGTAGGGCAAGAACCATAGGAGCACTTCCAGGGATTACGGCCTCATGCTGGCCCACTGGGGCGCAGCCTTGATGGACGTCTGACTGGTAAGCAGTTGCCCTTTTATAGGAAGCGATGCTTGCCGACCATATCGACACCGTGCGGCCCAACAGCTGAAAGGAAACCAGCAGGACGCAGCTCTCAGTGGTCATTTATCAGCACATTATCACGTCAGGCCTTTTGTTTTTAAAACGTGGTGTTAATGAACATCACAACACAAGTCTACTTTCTCTATTTGTTTACTGCAATACACACACGCCGCAAACACTCGGTGTGTAATGTAGGCCAAGCACATCCACCAGGTGACCGGGGAAGTCCTCGGGGACGAGGCTGCGTTTTAGGCACAGCTCCATGTTATATACCATCCATATAGAAGGGTGATGAGGAGAATCTGACACTAACTCTGGATCAGAACAAGACAACACAGGATTTTTTATTCAACTATATGAATAAAACATGTCTTACCAGAGACTAGCTGAAAGCCAGCTACAACACTGTGGCTAAAAATATAGTAGTTTCATCATATTCATTTTTTTGTGTTAAATGGTGAATAGATGGTAGTTTTGCAGGACACAAAGATATGGGTTACTGCACTTGACTGGCATGCTGGCATATACACATGACAGAAAATAAACTCTCTGCATAAAGACATTTGTATGCATTTATCTGCTCTTTCCAAAGTTTTCTGAAGTATATCAACATAAAGTACCACACAACTGTCACATGTTCAGCAAAACGAGTAGGATGAAGTTAAAGCATAAAATAATTAAATGAAATAAAACCTATATCTAAAAAAGATAAATGGTTTCAGATGTAAACAAGTTTATTCATTTCAAACAAATACATTTACTTACAGTTAGTTTCTGGATTGTCAGAACAATATCGTATAAGCACATGGTTAGGGCTTGTGTACCTCGGAGGATTAATAATCAAAGCTGCCTGAAGGGAAAAGATTTTGAAAATGATTCCCTGTTTCTCTGTCTTATAAACAGGTAGTAAAGACAGACTGGTCCTTCATGTAATGTAGCTGCACCTTACTCCAGCTCTTGTATATATATAGCACGTTTACACTAATTCAAAGGTTTTATGACTGATGTGTGATTTACTGAATAAAGAAGGAGAAATGAGCAGATGGATTGGAAGCTAAATCCCCAGGTGAGGCCTGGAGTTGCTGTTCTGGGTGTCTCTGACTCACAGCGTCAGGAGGACTTGATGAACACTAGAAGCAGTTTACCATTCGATCTGCTACACCGTTACCACCCAGGAGAGCTCTCCACACCTCTCCTGTGTTTATTTGTTATCACAGCCTTCACTGGACTAATTACACGGGCCTAAACTTTGGTCTTGAGCCATATTTCTTCCCCAAGGGTGGAAGGACAAGCACCACTTACACCCGCCACGACTCTCCATCTCCCAACCCACGCCGAAACACGTGTCGTCCGAAAGGTTTCTGGGAATTTGATGCCGTGAGGTAGCGTGCTTTGTTTAGCCACAAGTCACCATAGCATACACCTTTCTTCACCCCACCCACCCCTCCCAAGATGCTGCTTGTCATCACTGACCCTGAAGTTCATTATGTAAACAGAAATTTGCCCCAATTAGAGGAGGAAAGATTGTCTCGGGAATAGAAAGGGAGGAGCTGCTTGGAGACAGGTGGCCTTTTGTGCCTTGTGCCAGTTTTCAGCATTTGACCTCATTCAGCTATTTTTATTGAGATGCATGAATAATAATAGATATTTAAGAAATAAGGTAAGAGCATATATTCAGCATTCATCAGTACTTACATGGATGGACCTCCATGAGTAATAGACAAAACAGATATCATGGACAGTGGTTGTGGTTAGAGGCTGAATTTGCCTTTCATCATCAAGTACACAAATGCATTGATTACAGAAGGGTGGGGCTGTGGCGTGAGTACGAGAACAGATGTGCTGTGGACCCCCTCCAGAGACCACCCAACCACCCCTGGGCTCTCAGAGGGAAAGAGGGACAGGGGTATTTGGCGGAGGTAGAGAGGGGAAGAGCTTAGCTCATTAGAGAGAGTTTGCATCTGCTAACTCATCTTCCCCTTAGGAGGCATCTAATCGTTGCACAGGGACCAGCAGCCAGTTAGAAGAGAGGTGGAGAAAGCAAGATGTAGTTAGCATCCTTCCCTCCTTGTCTGCTGCAGAGCATTCACCTGACCGTACGTGGCATAATGCTGTAATAACAGAAATAATAAATCCTCACAGCGTAACCACATGATCAAGGGTTCGGGTGTTTCCTTTAAACAAATGTTTAGCATGTATTGCCTTACAGCACTGGTAGAGTGTGTCAGTATTTGACACCCCTTAGACCCAGTCATGTTCCTACACAGCAGATCAGATTATGGGTTTGTGCTGCTCTGTTGTGACTGATTGTCTCCAGCATGAGAGACTCTGATTGCCGATGCAGTCTGCAGAAACTGTGCTTTGCTATGAAAAATAAGAAACCATCTAATCACAGGCTTTCTTGCTGCTTTTCACAGAATTTCATTGTTTTGACAAGTTATGATAGCTATCCTGTGAGTGCTAATTAGCTAGTATTAATGAACACAAACAAGGAAATCTGAAAGGAATGACTTTAGTTCAACATCGGATGTGACCATTTGCATGTTTAGTACACTAAGCTTAAATGAAGAAGCAGGAGTGGAAGCTTTTGAATTGCTGTAATCTTGATCCACGCTTCGTGTACGCTTGCCTGTTAAAACTATTGTTTATGAAATCGATCATCACAAAGAAACACTAAAGAGGAAATCTCACGTCGACGTATGTTCTGTGCCCGTCTCCTTATGCGGGTTTTCAAGCACCACTACATGAATTTAACTTGACTCACATGTTTGTAAGAAACATATTTCCACAAAGTTTCTCTTTTCAAGGAATGGAGGCAACTCAGAAACAATAGAAATAATAATAATAATGCAAAACATGTTTAATAATCAGGAATGTATCAGTCAAACTAAATCTGCATACTACTCGACCATTATTTGTTCGAACGAAGATTCCCCTAAGATGCTGTTTTCACTGTTTAACTCTTCTTTTAGATCCTCTCCCTGCTCACCGTTACTCATCTTCCTTTTGCGATTCTCTAATGTTATTATTCTCTGAGTAAATACACAAAATACACCAAGTCCTGCCGTCTGAAGTTGCCTGTAGTTCTCCTTCTGTAATTCCTCTCCCATTACACAGTTTTCCTGTTTTCCAGCTTCCCTCTGTCACTGATATCTCAGATCTCATCTGTAAGTCGAAATCTTCTACCTGTCAGCGAGACCCCATTCCTACAGTTTGGGTCAAAGCCTGTCTACCCTCTCTGCTTCCCCTCATTCCTGCTGTCATCTACTCCTCACTTACCACTGGATCTGTTGCTATTCCCTTCAAAGTTCTGGTAATCACACTAATACTGAAAAAATCCCAATAATTTTAATAATTTCCATCCTATCTCCAATTTACCATTTCTATCAAAACTTCTTGAAAAGAGAGCTGCCATACAACTCCACTCATACTTAACTAATAATAATCTGTATGAACAGTTCCAGTCTGGTTTTCGTCTGTCCCACAGCACTGAAACTGCGCTAATAAACATACCCAATGATCTTCTTGTGGCAGCTGACTCTGGTTTACTCTCCATTCTTATTCTCCTCGATCTGACTGCTGCTTTTCATTCTATCTCTCACTCAGTTCTCCTCAGTAGGCTAGCCTCCATCGGTCTCTCCCATACTCCACCAGCCTGGTTTAAATCATACCTGTCTGATCGCACTCAGTTTATTCTACTTAAGTCCTTCACTTCTCAGCCCTTTCCTCTGGTCGCAGGCGTGCCCCATGGATCTGTCCTGGGGCCTCTTCTTTTCATTGTCTACCTTCTTCCGCTTGGACACATGTTTTGTAAATACAATATTCAGTTTCACTGTTATGCTGATGACACCCAGCTCCACTAAACCTGATTCTGCTCTCCCCCCGTCCTCCCTCACCCTCTGTTTAGCCGAACTAAATTCATGGTTCTCTTCCAATTTTCTATCTTTTAACCCACACATCAGTAACGTCTCTCGGTCTGCATATTTCCAACTCCGTAACATTAATCGTCGCCATCCTTTTCTCTCCCCACATGCCACTGCCATTCTTGTTCATAGCCCGGTCACGTCCCGGATCGATTACTGCAACTCTCTTCTTTTTGGTCTTAGTCAAAAATCTGTCCATCAGCTTCAACGTGTCCAGAACTCTGCTGCTCGTATCATCACCAGGACTCCTTCTATGCATCACATCACTCCTGGTCTGCAGCTTCACTGGCTTCTGGTTAAATACCGCATCAATTTCAAGATACTTTTGTACACGTTCAAGGCTATCCATCATCTCTCGCCTTCATACCTCTCTGACCTGGTTCAGATCACCGTTCCTTCTCCGTGTCTCGGATCGTCCTCCTCTTTCTCTTTCCGTCCCTTCCCACCGCCTAGCCATCGTGGGGCGCAGAGCTTTCTGCTGCTCTGCTCCCCATCATCCCTTCCTCCTGAGATAAGAAACATCACTTCCCTCCCTCTTTTTAAGTCCATACACAGTCCTGTTCACATTAGCCTATTCGACAGAAATCTTTCCATCCTGCTACTTTAATTTATTTTATCCTTATTATTTTGTAAATTGTTATTTTTGTTGTTGCTACTGCTTGTGTACAGTGTCCTTGAGTGTTTTGAAAGGCGCTTTCTTAAATAAAATGTATTATTATCATTATTATTATTATTATTATTATTATTATATAGAAGAAAACGGGCTCCTTTCAAATATTTCAGCTACTTCTCTTCTCACTTCAGTGACTCACCCCACGAGCATCCATAAAGTGGTACGATCCAGCTAAAACATTGGAGAACCAGCCTCACAGCTGGAACAACGTCAAGGATCATTTCCATTTCCCAATGCTTAATTTGAATATTAATTTCTTAAATCAAAACCTAATTAATTTAGATACAGTTCTGATGGTGCCCTGCTACTAATACACATGCTGTTAATTAGATGTAGCCTAATGTCATTCCCCCTCCTTTAACATAATTAAAACAGAAGATCCCAACCCGTGTGAACTAATGTTGGTACAACCCAGAGCAGAAGGTGGTGTGACAGTTGACAGGGAAATGTAATTTGTCACTGTAGGGTACAGAACTGGCATTTACATTGAATGAGGGGTGTTGAGTGAACATATATATCTGAACCAAGAGTCTGTACTATCAGTAATGATGGTGTGGCAGCTCTTTTAGTAGAAAACACTGAGATGTGGTTAGAAACTGTGGATATTCTTGAAAGAGGAAACCTCATTGAGACAAATTATTACCTTTTTGCACTGTTTCCCCAGTGTCAGTTTTCAGTAGGGTTATGGCAGCTTTAAGGTTAGGGTAATCTTATGGTTCATTTTAGTACCTGCTCGGATTGCTTGGAACTACAGCCGAGCAGGTACTATGACCTCATGGAAAACCCTAAAACCATAGCGAGCTGTGCCGAGTTGTTCCAAGTATTAATAGAAAAGGGGCTTTGGTTTGCTGCTGTTCTGCAGGACACACACTCTCACCTGGATGTGTCTGCTCTCACCTGCAGGTGGATCATTGCATGTGAGTCTGTGCAGGTATGTCTGGACTTTCCCCTCAGGTCTGTGTACTTTCTTCTCTTCTCCTTGTCCAACCACAGCTGCACCTCCCGACACTGCTCCATCAAATCTCTGAGGTTGGCAGATGACACCACCCTCATCGGGCTCATTTCGGGTGGAAATGAGCTCGCCTATAGGAGCGAGACTGACAGCCTCGTGATTGGGTGCAGTGACAGCAACCTGGAGCTCAATGCTGTTAGAACAGTGGAGATTATAGTGAACTTCAGGTTAAAACCCATGACCCTGGATCCCAATACAGTGGAGTTCTTCCACTTCCTGGGAACTTTCATCAATGCCTCCTCACCCTGATCACTGCTCAGTTAACGTGTTACAAAAACACACTTACTAGGGATTTGATAGACAGTATCAGTAATCAGTCTGATCCTGACCTAAATTACTGGATCGGATATCGTGGAGAAATAAAAATGTACCCAGATCCAATAATAATCATAAAACGTGGCCTAACCCAGGTCACCGCCTCAGCACGTCAGAGCAGTATGTGTCACGTGACATAGCGGTTGTCTTGTGTGAGACCTGTCGGCGGTCACGTCAGCGGTGTGGAGTTCTTAATGAAAAAAGCAAGACTGCCAAATGTAACGTATGCAAGGAAAGTGTTTTGCTAGGTGGTAGCAGTCTTGGGAACATGATTAAACACTTACAGACATACCATAGTAAGGAGCACACAGAATTTATCCAGGCCTCCAGTGCTAAGAAGAAAAGTGTACTGTATCATTGGGAAAACATTCAGAGGCATGAGAAACTCCCTCCAGAGAGCAACAAAGCAAAGATGATAATGGAGAAAATTGCTGAATTTGTTGTCCTTGATGACCTTTCTGTTGTGGAAAATGTTAGTTTTCAACACTTAATGAAGCATTTGGAGCCTCGCTACCTTCTGCCAAACCGGCACTTCATCTCTGAGCAAGCTGTCCCAGAGAAGAACAAGCAGGTGTGTAAGTTCATCTCTGAATGTTAGGAAAGCATTCCCACTTTAAGCTTACAAGTTTGGGATGCTTCGCGCACAATGAGGGACTGCTAGCACAACACAGTGTATGAGATGCTGTGGCAGAAAAATAGTGGGTCACACTCACCACAGTCATATTCACGTTTGGAGGACATTCAAATGGAGCTGAAAATGTCACCCAAGCGTCAGATACAGGATGTGTTGTTGTTGAAATCCTGAAGGGAAATGCTGCAGATCCTGTTCCTCAGTTTGCCACAACAAGTGCAAACTTACCTCAGTGAGCCAAACATTCAGCCCTCAGACAGTCGTTTCAAGCCGTCCTTATTATTTACTCAGGATTAAAAATTTGGCACGCTGGACTCAGTAAAAGCACTTTGTACATCATATCCTATCTACAGGGTGGGCCATTTATATGTACAATATGGATGAATATATCTATAGATAATATACAGATATTCAGGCCCTGATCGATGGTTGGCAGATTTGCAGGTTTAGATATTCCTCATTTTCAATAATTTCCATTTTGCTTGAATCCAGTCAAAAATCTGGATCAAATTCAGACAATATAGGCAGTGCAGCCTGCCTGTTTTGGAATATTATTTGTGGTTGGAACAACTTAAATGATCATTCTCAAGTATAACAAATAGTTTTTAATTGGCAATGCATGTATTTGTGATATACTGCCGCTCTAGCGGAAATGTGTGCCAGCAAAATGGGATATTATTTTCACAACCAATTAAAAGATGAAGACCTCAATTATAAAAATGCTACTGTCTGTATCCAAGCAAAGCCACACAAATATTAGTTATTAATTGATATCTGTTCAGCATTACACTAATTTGTACAGAAAGTAAAACAAAGCATATAGTTTTAAAACGCAACAATATTTTCTGGTTATATTGCAAGACAGTGTAACAATGTGCTATTAACACATAAACACACACAGCAGAAAATTATCTTAAAAAATAATAATAAAACTATAGTTATCTTGTAGAGAAAAGGGTAATATTTAATTACTTGACATAAATGAATGATTGTGAAACAGTCATTCACCCTCCAAGCCCCAACCCTCACCCTTTTAAACCCTACTAGTATCACAACATTATTTAAAAAGTAAATTTAAGAAGAATCACCCATCAACAAGGAGCACCAATAAGCCCAGAGCCTGGTAACATTTTATAATAAGTGAAAACTATTAGGAATTAACAACATATTAGTTGGTGCTTAATTGCTCATCCTTAAAATGGCTTAGTTTTGCTTAATGAGCTAATATCTTTGATTTTCAATGACATGATTTGTATACTTCCTAAAAATTGCATTATTGCATTAAATTGCATTAAAGATTGCATGTAAAAACAAGTTATTTAGGAGCTGTTTAGGTACACTGTATCATTAGAAAGTCTTTGTAAAGGATTAACAAAGTATTTTGATTCATATTTATAAATATACAGATTATGTAATAATCTCCTTTTTACATTTTCAATGGATGTTTTATAATTATTTTATAATTCATGCCATGGTTAATTCATAGCGGTTAACTGGACCAACCTCTTGCACCACCTGGTATGGTCTTTGCCATTTGGGAGCCAGCTTGGCAGTGAAAAACTTTGTTGCTTTGGAGAGGGGACGAGCTCATACCCAAACTCTGTCTTGTTCTTGGTAGTCCATATCAAACCCGCCTTTGACATAGTTACGTTTTAGTCAGCGATGTGCAGAGTTCAGTTTTTTTGAGACAAGGTCACACAGATCTTCCAGCTGTGAGATCTTGGCATTTGCCTGGTGTAACATCCTGAAGTTGTAACAGCAGATCCAAGGGGCGTCTTAGAGGGCGTTGAAGGTTCAGCTCTGCAGAGGAAACCCCGGTGGATTTCTGGACATCTGATTTAGAACAACCTGGAACCCTGGAATATATTCCTAACGCTGTTCATGTCTGGTTCCAACGTCGGAGGCGTTTATGGTTTTTAAAGTACGATTGACTCTTTCTGTGAGGTTGGTCTGAGAATGACACACAGGCATTAATTTGTGGCCCACTTTCCAGGTTTGTAACGGTCTGGAAGACTGAGGGAACAAACTGAGTTCCACGCTTGGACAGAATGTAATCAGGCAAGCCCAGTGAGTCATATCTCTCTCACCAGAATCTGCTGTGGCTTTTCTTAGAAGGAACAATTCCACCCACTGTGAGAAATAGTCAACACAGACCAGCAGATATACATTTTGGTTGATGTTTCTAGGGAATGGACCCATCACATCCACTCCTATCATTTCCCATAGCTGTTGGGCTACAGTTTGTTGTAGACTACCTGTCAGTTTCAGATCTATACATTTGGATAACATGACAGTTCTTCACATGTTCCTGAACGTCCCTGCTTAGTTTTGGCCAATAGTTCTGCAGTTGTCTGTATGTTTTGTGTCTTCCCAGATGCCAAGAGAGGGGATGATGGTGGAAATATTCCAATAACTACAGTTGGTATGGGGTCTTGTAAGGTAGTTTGACAACATGGTAAATTAGGTCCTCCATGATTTTGAATGATGTAGTAGGACTGATATTGTGTTTTCCTGTTTCTATGATTTTTGGCACAGGGTCTGGCATTCTGTGTCTTTCTGCTGTGCCTCTCATACTGCCTCAATCGTGATAGGTAGGTCTTTGGAGGGCATATATAGGTGTGCACCTTCTGGCACAGATTCTTGAACATCTTTTGAGAGAGAGATTTAGGCAGAGTTTTTTATTTGACATTCCTATATTCTATAATGAGTGTGAAATCCTGAAGCCGAAGTGCCCACCGGATGAGTCGGGTGCTAGGCTTGGTGGTTGTTAACACCCACAACAGAGAGGCATGATCGGTTACCACTGTAAATAAGTGACCTTCAAGTGAGTCAATCCTGCACTTTTCCACAACCCACACCACAGTCAAACATTCTAACTCTGTGACTGGATAATTCCTTTCCAATGGATTCAGGCTACAGCTGGCAAAGGCCAGGACTTTCTCATCCCCAAGGTCTCTTCTCTGCACTAGGATGGCCCCAAGCCACCCTCCCTGGCATCTGTATACACCACAAATGGTGCATTGAAGTCTGGGTGACCCAACACCAGTGACTTGGTGAGTCAGTCCTTGAGGGATAATGGCCTCAATGACATCATCCCGTAACATGTCCTTAATGAGCTCCTTCATCACCTTTAGCTTAGTCAGGGCAACCCAATATGTTTCTGTCAGATGGATATCAGATTGGTTAGGTAGTTGTCATGCTTCAGTAATCATGTATGTATCAACTTTTGAAGTGCCAACATCCGAATTACTGAGCAAAAGATTTTCTAACTGTGGCTTCTATATTCCTAAAGATGACATGCCTGAATGACACTCTGAACTAAGTCCAAATCTTCACTTGCAGGTATTTTAAGGGGGAAGTGTAGTGGTGAAAGGAGCTTCTGCCAAGAAGAAAGCAATCGTATCAGCCAAGAGGAAACAATATTTTATCTGGTCAAACCCAAGGGCTTTCTAGGTTGTTCATCAGCCAAATATAAAGGCTTTCCATTCCATGGTATTAGTTTGTCACCCAGAGTCTTAGTAGTGTTCCACACAGGTTCACTGAGTAGAGCACATGTTGAACCAGTATCCACTACAGCTTTTCCAGTCCTAGTTTTCTAAGTCCTAAGTGTCTAACAGTTACAGAGTTGTGGAACATCTATCCTTGGACCAAAGAATGAGATGTCACATTAAAATCCAAATGTGGTAAGTCAGTCAGGGTGTTATGTGAGGGACATATGGTCGGTGGATCACTGAGAATTGGAAGAACTGGGAGGTTTTCTTTCTTACACTGATTATGAATGGGACACAAATATGGGGCCAGCTGCTGAGTTCACCTTCTCTTTGTTTTTATGTCTGACAACTTGTTTTGTTTCTAAGACCATATTTAGCCTGGTTTGTTTGATCCTTTTCCAGCTGTTGTCCCAACCTAACCAGCTCATTCACTGGTGTTACTATGCCAGAAAGGAGACTTGCCATACCAGGATTAATGCTTTTCGGAAGCATTTGAGTATTGACGGTTCATCAATATCTGGTCTCCATGTTAGGCATAATGAATGGTACATATAAGGAAAAGGCCTTTTCCTCACTCTTTCCACCAGTTCTTCCTCATAGTTCTCAGAGAAGAAGGCAGCACAGATTTTTTTTCCTTAAAGTCTGACCAACTTTGTGTATTTCCTCACACCACATCCACCAGGTATAACAAGCGCAAAGTTGCCATTATTTCTTCATTAGACAGAGGATGCAAAGCCAGGAAATGTCTAGGAATAAAAGGGGTTCCATCCATCCATCCATCCATCCATCCATCTTCATCCGCTTTGTCCGGGGCCGGGTCGCGGGGGCAGCAGCCTAAGCAAAGAGGCCCAGACCTCTCTCTCCCCAGCCACCTCCTCCAGCTTATCCGGGGGAATACCAAGGCGTTCCCAGGCCAGCCGAGAGATATAATCTCTCCAGCGTGTCCTGGGTCTGCCCCGGGGCCTCCTCCCGGTGGGACATGCCTGGAACACCTCACCCAGGAGGCGCCCAGGAGGCATCCTTGTCAGATGCCCGAACCACCTCAGCTGGCTCCTTTCGATGTGGAGCAGCAGCTGCTCTACTCTGAGCCCCTCCCGGATGGCCGAACTTCTCACCCTATCTCTAAGGGAGAGGCCAGCCACCCTTCGGAGGAAGCTCATTTCTGCCGCTTGTATCCGCGATCTCGTTCTTTCGGTCACTACCCACAGCTCGTGGCCATAGGTGAGGGTAGGGACGTAGATCGACCGGTAAATTGAGAGCTTTGCTTTTACACTCAGCTCCCTCTTCACCACGACGGACCGGTGCAGCGTCCGCATTACTGCAGCTGCAGCCCCAATCTGTCTGTCGATCTCCGGCTCCCTTCTCCCATCACTCGGGAACAAGACCCCGAGATACTTGAACTCCTCCACTTGTGGCAGGAACTCATCCCCGACCCGGAGTGGGCACTCCACCCTTTTCCGGCTGAGAACCATGGCCTCAGATTTGGAGGTGCTGATCCTCATTCCCGCTGCTTCACACTCGGCTGCGAACCGTTCCAGTGCGAGCTGGAGGCCTTCACCCGATGAAGCCAACAGAACCACATCATCTGCAAAAATCAGAGATGAGATTCTGAGGCCACCAAAGCGAAAGCCCTCCGCCACTTGGCTGCGCCTAGAAATCCTGTCCATAAAAATTATGAACAGAACCGGAGACAAAGGGCAGCCCTGGCGGAGCCCATCACCCACCGGGAACGAGTCCGACTTATTGCCGGCAATGCGAACCAAGCTCTTGCAAAGGGGTTCCAATTCATCCTAAAGACATCAATATATTGAAAACTGTAGCTTAACAGGTTCACAGGTTAACATTTGAGAGTTGGCTGTCCTCTGCTAACCAGTAGGACTATGGAATCATGGGAACTCCACCAAAAGACCACCCTCAATGTCACAGTTGACTCTAGATGTCCTCTCTGACTATTTCCCAGAGCGTCTTTGGTTGGAGCAGCCTGATCAGGGGCAGATGTCAGCACGGACATATTAAGGGTTTGTTTTAAGGTTTGTTTTATTATCAGCATTTCATGAGTCATTTTGCAAACATTACTTTACGGATCATCAAATGTGTGTTGGACTGGTGATAAGCATTCCTTGATGTTCTTTAGCACCTCTGTATCTGCTCTCCAGTCCACTCCAGTCTCCAGTTGAGATTCCCAGGAAACTGATTCCTGATTTATGTAATTTGTTCATCCAAAGCCTGCTGTAAACCTTGTTCAAAGGTTGTAGTGGCATCTTCTAATAAAGTTCTTACCATAGTTTAATTTTGTGTTTTATTTGTTCATCCAACGGCATTTGAATGTTTTCTTCCAAAGAGTTAGTGAGTACCTCTTGTTACGCCCCAATCTAGGGGTACCGGTACGCAACATAAGAGTTAAAAAAAAGGAAGTGACCCCGCCCTGGTCCCCATACACAGGGGAAAAACGATTTCTTAGTGAAACAGTGGTTTATTGTCTAAACTGAAGTGTGACTCCGGGATGAACAAAGGCCAAAATAACAAACAAAACCAGCTTAATCAGTCAAGGAGGTGCTACCTAAACCCTATGTGATGAAAAGAACAAACAAAAGACAAATGCTACGCCTAACTCCCTAACTGAATAAACAGGAGGAAACAACAGGGCAGTTCACCCCTTCGGCTTCAGTGACTATTTACAAGTGAAGGCTAATTTACATACTATATACAAGCTAAGTAAGTCACGAGAATCACAAATACCACAGAGTTTGGAGGCCAGGGTCAGGTCTGCTGCTGCTGTCAGTTGCTGCCCGGGACAACTGCTAGTGACAGATTTTGAAAGCAACCACATGATCAGGGGACCAATCAGCAGCCGTCAGCTAATCCAGTCAGGGACCTGCAGAGACCTAAAGACACAGACAGAACAGGAAACAGCCACCAAAACACATTACGGCCAAGGCCATAGCACTCTGCTACACCAATGTCCTCTGATGACTCCATTATGTGAAAGGCGTGGGGAGGAACACAGTGGAATGACTGGTTGACCCAGGTCAGCATCCATAGACAATGTTCAGAAGATAATAATCTGTTCCATTTTGACACCTTTGTTGTCGCTCTTCTGATGCTGATGTTGTCCATATGCAAGGTTTGCAGCTTGGATTAGTACTGTTTGTGCATTATTTGTCTATTAAGCCTGTATATTGAATTTATCTTCCAATGCATTGGTTTTTGGTTTGTTTGCTTGTTTTTCAGTTTTCAGGTGGGCTCCTTGTGTTCCAAGTTTAGGTTTTTTATGTTTCTTTAGTTTTTTCTCAGTGTGAGTTCTTTAAAAGTTGGGCACCATTTATTTATGTAACGGTTTGACCTATATTTAGGAATCAGGTTAGACACTCAGATCAACCCCTACAAAGGATTCATGCGCAACATACCCCTGGGTTTTTCAACAGATCATTAAATAACATTCAGTAAGACCATAAAAACAACTCAACACACAAATTGTTCGTAAGGGAGACAATATATGAACAACCACATCTTAAAACAGAAGTTTACAATCCTGGCTAGCTCAGTTCCAGTTAACTTAGTTTATTTATAAAGGAAAAGGAAAGAAATCCACGCTGCATTTTGAGGCAGACATGTCAGAAACATCAGGGGGCTGAAGCTGGTCACAGTGATCAACCACAACTCACAATCGTCCCCAGCAGCTTTATCAGTAGGAAATCTTCAGACCGTCCCAGAAGACTAAAAAACTAGCATGTTAAAAAAAGTGTAATCAGAGACTTTGCTTTGTGTGGTCTTGTTTGTGTAATCTGCATAAGCCTCATGTGAAGTTTTACATGATTACAGTTACGACTATAGTTCTATATGTAAAACACATTAAACCTGTGAACACCAGCTGTGTTACCACAGACTGAGATATCAGCTGATACTGGAGCTGATATTGTAGGCAGGTTGTGAATGTTAGTTGGTTACTGGGCACACCAGGTGAGCTTTCCATCACTCAGATAAAAATGTCTCAGTACCTCAGCTTCAGCTAACCTTCTGTTCAGTACAGTCAAAACGACTGAACTCACTTTTAATTCATATTTAGCATGAATGGAATGATTTCTTTAGTCAGAGCTGTGAATTCATTCACACGATGGATTAGCTACACAACAGCAGCTTTCCCCAAGTAGGCGATTGCTCATCTTCGCTAGCTATCTAAGGACGTTATTTTTCCTCTCCACTTCTTAAGAAAAGACCATAAAATAATAATGAAACAAACAGTGGGAAAAAATCCAATCCAATTTATGAGCTGTAAATTGATTCTTTAATAAGAATATACAATACTGTCAGTAATTTGATCAGACTCTGGTCGCATTGGCTTAATCAGTCAATCCACATTATCAGTTGGAGAGAAAAAAAACAAGTCCCCACCCCTCCTGTATACAGGTTTTCGTAAGAGAAGTGAAGCTGAGTGCCACTGTGCTAGAAGCCCACTCAGTTATAACAAATGTGAGTGAAAGTATCCTCTGGGTGCAGCTGCTTAGTCACTCTTTCTCTTCAACCCACAAACTTTGTCCAGCATCCATTTCAGGATTCTGCAGACCTTAGGTTTAAATCTTACTACAAATATTTGTGCTTTGTCTGTTTCCTTTTACTGTTTTGAATATAGCAGAGACTTGCTCGAGTCGTAAGGTCCTCCTGACCGCAGTGGCGTGTCCAGCGGGGTGGCCTGGGGGGGCACAGGCCACCCCCCCCAACCAGACTGGCCACCCCAGGTGCCACCCCAAAGGCAAAACAATAAAATTCAATCAAATATCAAATGTCCGATTATGTTTTCACGGTGAAGCTCAGATATCCGAGTGTAAGTGAATGCAGCATCGCTTCTGCGCTATGTGCATCACGTTAGCAAAGGTAGGAGAGCCAAGCAGAAAGACGGCACCGCAGGAAACAATTTTTCGGTGAAAGAAAATGAGGACAGAATAAATGTCCCGGTAAGTAATATCAAGTTTGTTGAGTTTAGTAAACTTCGGTGAAATTAGAATACCAAGGAAAAAATAACACTTAAAGAATTATTGCAGCCGTGGAATATTTCAGACAGTATGCTACTGAGGGCAGCTAACATAAGAGTTCTGAGTTATAAGATATAATCTAAGTCGTAACATTGCTGTATGGAGTTGCAGGTTAACATAGCTGGACTGGCCATCGGGCATATGGCCTGTGACTTATTTTTTATTTTTTTTTGTAATGGCATGAACAATGAGAGGTGGTGGATTGGCCAGATGCAGGTCGATGTGTAAAAATAACTCAGTTGTTTGGTGGTGGCTATGGCGGGGCATCCACAGAGGCCAGCAGGTGGATGAGGGAAGGTGAGGCAGGAGGAGAGCCCCGAGGCAGCCGCCAGTCCGAGTGTCAGGTGAACTGAACTTCAGGTAAGAAGTTATGACCTGCAGTCTATCTGGGTCAGATATAAACTAAGTTTAGGTGGAGTTTATTTTCATGTTGCTGACTTTTTACCCTCAGTTGCAATAACTCGTACTGCGTTCTAGCCAGCTTGACAGAGTTTATATACAGCTGGGTGGGTGCTATGATGTTACTGATAGTGAACTTTATTTTATTCATAAGGTTAGTTAGTAGAGTTGCCAACGGCTCCTTAAAAAAATGGAATGGTCCCTCATTCAGAGAAAATATTACACGTTTCGTATTGAGCTGAGAAGAGACGCAGTTTGTCCCGGACTTTCGCTATAATGAAAAAAAGACACAAAGCTGGATTTATTCTGTCGTTACGCTGCACAGCTGCCTCTTCTTCTTTCATTCTCTCCCCTCCCTCTCCTGTTGCTGCTTCAATCATGAAACTGATCAATGATCAGCTGATCGGCTCTCTTGTTTATCTCCCACTTTGCGCCAGAAAGAGGAAACCAGCAGATGTCGCGCTAAACAACAGCAGCACGTTTCAGCTTGATCAGCTGTTGTTAGAATTTATTTAATATTAATTTCTAGTATCAGCTGATGTTTGCTGGAGCCACAGCTGTAAAACCTGCTGGTCATGATGTCTGTTTGGATATGTGGTGAGAGGGAAACATGAGGATGAAACCAGGAGATGTCCTTACTGAACCATCAGAGCTGAACAGGTGATGGAGAAACAGGTTTACCTTTTAGGTCACATGGATGAGTTGAAGTTATGAACTGTTTCTGAGAGACAAATAACACCAGGATCCTTTTCTAAGTAGCTGACAGCTGGTAACTGTGCAGGGGCGGATCTAGGAAAGTTTTGCCAGGGGGCCAGGTAGGGCATTAACAGGGAGAGGGGGGGGGCACAAAGAAATACTTTTCTTTCTTATTCTCATTTAAAATACCTCGCTTTTATTAAATAATTATCTAAATCGTACAACCAAAGTTTTTATCTGACGTAAAATGTATAGAAATCATACATATACCAACAAGACTGTACATCACTGTCACCACAGGGTTTGTTTTCATTCAAAGTCTTTATGGCTTTAATACCTGGTGGGCCGGTCTGTAGTCAAAATGCCCGATTTTCTGTCCCAGTCCAGCCCTGCAGGTTATACTGGCAGTGTCACCATGCCAGCTGACTGTATTTCATCATCAGCCAGTGTTGTTCTTTATCAATATTACCAAAGTTGACCATAAGGCAGCACAGAAAGTATTTACTTGCTTTCAGGTTTTATTCAAATATTAGTCTTTTCAGTTGTTTCCCCACTTTTTTCCTGTTTCAAAATCAAACACCAGTTTGTGAGAAGATTATCTTCTTTTTTTAACAGGCAGATAAAGTTTTGCATTGGCTAATTTGTCAATTGTTTGTTACAAATGTTTGTATTTTAATATTCAAAAATGTTTTTGCCCAAAACATATGTGCACTACATGTCAGTAAAAATACTATGCAAATATTGCTGTCCTTGAATGCTGAGTAAACACTGACAAAGCACTGATTGTATCTCTTGTACTTTATCAATGCAGTATCTAAAAACTTTGCACCGTAGTGGTTAAAATCTCATTCTAATAAGAGTTAAAAGCGCATTCGGTTATTAGGTTTATAGGATTATTGAATTATGGTTAATGGTTGGTAGAATTTTTTTTAAACATTATCTGCCAATTACATCTGCCACCCTTCTCCAAATCTGTGCCCCTACCTGGCCCCCCCAACAAAAATTTTCTAGACACGCCACTGCCTGACCGTACAGCTTCTGTTCGTACTTGATGTAATACCATTTTTGTAAGAAATAGTTCCTCCATCATATATGAAGAATAAAAATGCTGTCATTAAATATGTTGTATAGGAGCTAATTAAGCATGACTAAACCACAAATAGTCAAATCTAGGTCAGAAAACAAAAACAAACCTTTTAAATCCACAAATTAAGGTCATGGCTCAAAATCCCAGTTTATTGGCCAGTTCTGGCCCTGTGCAAAATGTAACCACATATGACTCTAAATTTTCAATAAAATAACAAAGAATGGGGAAAAACACAAAAACTATTTTAAAAACTTGCAAACTTAGAAACGTTGTGCTGTTGACATACCTTTCATGTGGCTCATGTACTTGTGTGTCACATGAAATTTAATGTGTCATCACTTTGAATCAACACCAAAGTGGATGAAAGAGAAAAAGAGCATTCACAAAGTTACCAGTTAACTGATGATAGGAGCACGGGTACAGCAACAAAAATAAATAAATAAATAAATAAAATTCACCAAAACAATAACAATAACAAGTGATTAGACCAGAGGAAATAGTCAGTCTGTGATTTTATTTTTTTTTATTCTTACTACTTGAGCAAAAGGGTTTTAGTGCTGTTGTGAAAGAGTCATGTGGTAGCTTAATGTTAAAAATGTAATCAGACTGTTTACGTTCAGTTTGCTTGTTCAAATCAACATTCTGTTGAGGGTTTTATGTATTGTACATTGTACAATACACAATACAATACACATTGTACATGAGAGCGATATATGGGACATGCACGCGGCATTAAATGAAACCATAATGTAAATCAAATGTTGTTGTCTTTTGCTGATAAGAGGCACTTTGGGGCATTGAACAGTTCCTCAGTGTGCCCTAGAACAGATTTGGATACAGACTGAAGAAAAGAAAGTGTGGATCTGAGTCATTTTTGGTCAAGACTACCTGTTAATGTGGTCTCAGAAACTGGATCTCATTGCATCTTGGGTGCCTCCCACTTGTGACATTTTCATATATTTATTGTTTTTATGCTTTAGATGAAAACATCCAAAATACAGTTTTTGTTTCATCTTAAGAACACAAATGGATTGGTGCTTAGTTTGAAAAAAATATAATAGAGAGAGTGTTAAAAAGATCTGCCCTGAGATATGGGTTGTCCTTCCCCCTTTTTTCTTTACTCGTGTATTTGCCCCCCCAACAAATCTTCTCCATCCATGCTGCCACCCCCCACACCCCCACCCTCCCCACCTGAACAGAAGCCAACTTAGGAGGGGACAGGCAAGAAATCAATAAGCCATGATTTATTGATCACTAAAATGATGGCACTCATTAGCCCCCTGAGGGGACCTCAGCACTACGTAGATGACAAAATGTCACCTGCCCTCATTTATTGTTTGGATTTGACTGGTGTCTACTAACAAGATTTTCCTTTGGATTTTCTTTTGACCTGTAAAGTGAGGCAGACATATGACATGACTAAAATAACAAAGCTTTGCTGGTGGTCCCTAAAGGCTTTCATGTCCTTAACACTTCTGAAAGGCCTGATTATGCTTTAAACAAGCCTGGAGGATTTTCTGCACCATCTGGAACACCCTTCAGGATGTTGAGTTTCAGCCAAGAGAAAATTATACTTGAAAACTTTTTGCTAGTTTATCGATTGGGTGACAAAGACAAAAAGCTCATGTTTTTTCTGACATATCAGATTTCATTCATTGGAAAAATACTCGTGATTGAGAATGTGTCATTGACCAATAATGGAAACAGAAAGGTCAAGGATTTTACTGATGGCAATTTCATATCTCTGAAATATGTATTTTCAAATGGTAAAGCTTTGTGGGGGTGACAATCTTTAGGCTTTAGCTTTCACAGTAATTTCACACTGCACTCCACTGAATTACTGCAGGCAGCAAGAGCTTTTGTCTGTTCAAGAATTGTAACCATGAGCAAAGGTTTTGATTAGTTTGCATCAGCTCACAATATGTTTTATACAGGAACAATACATTTGCATTAAAAACAAACTCAAACTACAGACATCTGTATAGTCTATCCTGCCCTGCTAAGGATAACATTCAATGGTAGAGTTGACTGCTATGAACTACTAGGAAAACATGCAATCAGAAAAATCTGAAATCTGAAAAAACCAGCTCACTGGACAATAAATGCTGTAACTGGGGAGAAAAGGACTGTAGTTTTTCAGTGTAAAATGGGCTGCCATTTATGAAGCCCTTCTCTAGTCATAGTCAGTTGTCAAGGGGGATATCTATGGGCTCAAATTTTGGCCATAAATATTTTGTACTCGTAAATCAGTTTTGTACTTGTAAATCAGGATTTGTATGTGTAAAAATAATTTGTGTGTGTGTAAAAAAGTTTTTTGTGTGGACTTAGCCAAAAAAATACGTGTGAAACTCTGCACTCAAGTTTCAAGTTACAAGAACGAATTTTGACCCTGTTTTTCTTCCTTTCATCTGATTGGCCAATGTCATGTCAATAGAGGTCCTTTCACATCGGACGCAGCATGTGCTGCTAATGCTAACTGCTAAGTAAAAGCCAAGGATCCAGAATTTGTTGCACTGGCTGCTGTTTTTGCAGCTCTACCTGTACTAGATGCACCTGCTCCCTGTCGTTTCTATCCCTGACTTTATGTCCTCTACAAGAGTTTCTGGTTTTTCTGCTGGTTCCTCAAATATTCAATAAAAACATTTATGCTCATTCATAACGAAGAAAGCTTTGTAACTATCCCCACTAGTGAAGACTGTCATTTGTGATTGACATGACATTGGCCATTCAGATGAAAGGAAGAAAAACAGGGTCAAAATTCGTACTTGGAACTTGGAACTTGAGTGCAGAGTTTCACACGTATTTTTTTGGCTAAGTCCACACACAAATCTTTTTTACGCACACACAAATTATTTTTACACATACAAAACTGATTTACAAGTACAAAATATTTATGACCACAATTTGAGCCCATAGATATCTGGAGGAAACTGGAATTTTTACACAGAAACACCTCAGTTAGGATTCAAACCAGGAACCCTTTATCCTGTGCGAACTGCTACACCACCAAGTCACCCCAACAAACATAGTTGTGCAAAAAGTACTCTCTCTGAGCCAGATTAATGCCAGTGTTTTGTGCTAAAGCGCTATCATAGTACTACAGGGTGGGCCATTTATATGGATACACCGTAATAAAATGGGAATGGTTGGTGATATTAAAGTCCTGTTTGTGGCACATTAGTATATGTGAGGGGGCAAACTCCTCAAGATGGGTGGTGACCATGGTGGCCATTTAGAAGTCGGCCATCTTGGATACAACTTTTGTTTTTTCAACAGGAAGAGGGCCATGTGACACATCAAACTTATTGGTAATGTCACAAGAAAAACAATGGTGTGCTTGGTTTCAATATAACTTTATTCTTTCATGAGTTATTTACAAGTTTCTCTTTGTTCACAGCCATTGACATGTCGAAGAGGTTAACACGTGAGGAGCGGATCCAAATTTTCTTGATATCTGGTGAACGCAGTAACCGGGATTTCAATGTAAGACACCCTACGAGACCACCCATCTCCCGTGCTACAGTTACCAAACTGCTTTCTAAATTTCGTAAAACTGGTTCAGTGTTGGATTTGGACGCAAGAAAAGTGTCACTAATGAAGAAACGTCAGTGGCTGTCCTAGCTTCATTCAGCAAGAGCCCACAGCGTAGCACTCGCCGCATGTCACTGGAGAGTGGCATTAGTCGAACATCCCGTCGGCGGATATTAGCTACTCACAAATGGCACTCTTACAAACTCCAGCTACTGCAGCATCTCAACGAGGATGACCCAGATCGGCGCACAGAATTTGCAGAATGGGCAAAACAAAAATTGGAACAGGACCCTCAGTTCACGCAGAAGATTTTGTTCAGTGATGAGGCAAACTTTTATGTGAACGGTGAAGTTAACAAACAAAACCATCGCTATTGGTCTGACACTAACCCACATTGGATGGATCCCTCCAAGACTGTTGGAACAACAAAAGCGATGGTTTGGTGTGGTATATGGGGTACAACGATAGTAATAATAATAATAATGGATTGGATTTATATAGCGCTTTTCAAGGCACCCAAAGCGCTTTACAATGCCACTATTCATTCACTCTCGCATTCACACACTGGTGGAGGCAGCTACGGTTGTAGCCACAGCTGCCCTGGGGCAGACTGACAGAAGCGAGGCTGCCATATTGCGCCATCGGCCCCTCTGGCCAAAACCAGCAGGCGGTAGAGTAAAGTGTCTTGCCCAAGGACACAACGACCAGGACAGGGAGCCCAGGGATCGAACCGGCGACCTTCCGGTTAGAGATACGCTTCCCAACCCCCTGAGCCTCGGTCGCCCTGCCATAGTGGGTCCATTCTTCATCAATGGAAACCTCAAGGCCACTGGATATTTGAAATTGCTACATGATGTGTTTCCCTCTTTATGCACTGAAGCTGGCACGTTCCCTGAGTTTTTCCAGCAAGATGGTGCACCACCACATTATGGGTGCCAGGTCCGAGCATTCCTAGATGAACAGTTTCCTGGAAAGTGGATTGGTCATCGTGGGCCAGTTGAATGGCCCACAAGGTCTCCCGATCTGACCCCCTTAGACTTTTATCTTTGAGGTCATCTGAAGGCAATTGTCTATGGTGTGAAGATACGAGATGTGCAGCACCTGAAACTACGGATACTGGATGCCTGTGCTGGCATTTCTCCTGCAGTGTTGCTATCAGTGTGTGAAGAGTGGGAGAAGAGGGTTGCATTGACAATCCAACACAATGGGCTGCACATTGAACACATTTTATAAGTGGTCAGAAACTTGTAAATAACTCATGAAAGAATAAAGTTATATTGAAACCAAGCACACCATTGTTGTTCTTGTGACATTACCAATAAGTTTGATGTGTCACATGGCCCTCTTCCTATTGAAAAAACAAAAGTTGTATCCAAGATGGCCGACTCCTAAATGGCCACCATGGTCACCACCCATCTTGAGGAGTTTGCCCCCTCACATATACTAATGTGCCACAAACAGGACTTTAACATCACCAACCATTCCCATGTTATTACGATGTATCCATATAAATGGCCCACCCTGTACTTCATGTACATGATGTGTGAACTAGCACACATCATGGAAACTGTTGAGCTACAAAGGCCCATTCCTCTGCAAACAAAAGTCTGGAGCCACACCGTAGTTTGACTAGGCAACCTCTAAATATCTTCTAATTGCATCTGTGGTGACTTTGCCATCTGCCCACCATTCCCAGTGCCTCTTCAAATAAATGCTGGAAATGAGTTCTACTTGTTGATTAGCCAAACTGTAAAAAAGAGAAGGGAAACTTCTCTGGCTGCTTTATTTATATGAACTCTGGACATGCTTAGTTTCCTCATGGTTTGTTTGCAAGTGTGTGTGTGTGTGTGTGTGTGTGTGTGTGTGTGTGTGTGTGTGTGTGTGTGTGTGTGTGTGTGTGTGTGTGTGTGTGTGTGTGTGTAGTGCTGGTTAAAGGTTTTATTGATCCATTGTCTTATAGTAAAGTTAACTGAAGTTTCCAAGGATTTGCATTCAGTGTGGTGATATTATTCATAAATATTTTTATTAAGAAATAACACAACCCTCTTATTTGTCATAAATTAGGCAAGTTCCTTTTTGATGAAACCAAGAAAGAAAGAGGTCTGAAAAAATATATAATATAAAAAAAATAATAGTATCACATTGCTGGGAGGTGTGATAGAGACAGATTTGGAAAAAAAATGATTCATGGCCAAGTGGTCAACAGACGGAGTGCTGAGGGCCTTGATGTTCCTCTCACATGGTGCTAAACACTGCCTCCCGACCGCCAGACGCCTGGTCACTTTAACTGCCTCCAAGTGAAGCAACACACAGATCAGGATTCAGTTAGTTAAGAAAAATGTTTCACCACTTTGAAGAATTCAGGCTATAGTCCTGCTTTATTTGAATTTTCTCTGTTTGTTATTCTATGTTTTAGTTATAGGTTCTTATTAACACATTGCAATGCACTCTGTTGTAGTGGGTTAGGGTTAGTGGATTTTTTGGGAAAGATAAAAATACCTGAGCATATATAACTGCTGGAACAAAACAGCAACCCCTCCAATTCATTTCAGTTTTATTTATACAGCGCCAAATCACAACAACAGTCGCCTCAATGTGCTTTATATCATACGGTAGATCCTACAATAATACATACAGAGAAAAACCCAACAATCATATGACCCCGTATGAGCAAACACTTTGGTTATCTTTTAATGCGATGACCCGTGGTTACAGATACACCAACAGGATTACCTTTCATATTTTACTCTTTAGCGTAAAAAAATTTTTCCAGGAAAAGAATAAATTCTCTTAAAGTACAGTAAAAGCATATTTGTATTTCATAATTTCCCACCTCTGCTAAATGTATGTCTGTGTAGTTGTACGGCTCACATAAATCTCTCTACAGAGGCACAGTGAGAGCAGTCAGGACCATGGCTACATTTAGGTTACAGCCTTGATTTAAGATGAGCCCAAATGTTCTAAATGAATGTTAGTTGATGTAATGTCCTCCACAGTGATGAAATATGAATATGTTTAGAGACTTGGAGCAGCTCTTAGCTCATTAATGTAAACACGCTGCTAAGCACAGGTTCTGTAGAACTGCACCAGTGACTCCCACATTCCACTGGGACACAGACCAACATTTCTGGTTGTTTCATAACTCTTTATCTTTCACTGTCTCTCTTTCTCTTTGTCTGTCTGGGTCTCTTGCCCACAGTTTCCCCCTCAGGCTTTACTTTCCCTCAGGCTTTATGTCCTTCATCATCACTTTTGCCCCTTTCCCTTTCTTTCCTGTGAGATTCTCACCCTCTCTGTAAGCTTTTCTCTCTGTCGCCATCATCTCTTTTTTTATGCTTCAACATCTGCCAACACTTTTTGAGCTCCACATGAGTGATCCCTCAGAAGTTTAATCTGTGACACTAAATAATAACCACCATATGCCATTTACAACCATCTAACTTTCATCTAGAGTGATTTAAAGGTAACAACGGAAAGGTTTTCATTGTGTTGCACGCCTCATGAACATAATGTGCTGTATTGAGAATTTCGTGTAGTGTTACTGGATAGAATGAGCTCAAGTATTAGAGCTGGTCATCTAATAATAATAATGCAGAGAATGGGCCACAGGCAGCTTCTGTTTCCAGAGTAGCCATTTCAGTTCCAGTTAGAATAGACAAACTGATCTTTATGTTATCAGTTTTATTTATATAGAGCCAAATCACAACAACAGTTGCCTCAAGGAACTTTATATTGTCAGGTAAAGATCATAAGGATCATACAGACAAAGTCCAACAATAAGATGAGCAAGAACTTAAGGGAAGGCCTAAGGGAAGCATGTATAGTGTAAACAGAATTGGTCCTAGCACTGAACCCTGTGGAACTCCATAATTAACCTCAGTGTGTGAAGAGGACTCTCCATTTACATGCACAAACTGGAGTCTATTAGATAGATATGATACAAACCACTGCAGCACAGTACCTGTAATACCTACAGCATGTTCTAATCGCTCTAATAGGATATTATGGTCGACAGTATCGAACGCTGCACTGAGGTCTAGCAGGACAAGCACAGAGATGAGTCCACTGTCAGAGGCCATAAGAAGATCATTTGTAACCTTCACTAAAGCTGTTTCTGTGCTGTGATGAGCTCTGAAACCTGACTGAAACTCTTCAAATAAGCCTCTGCAGATGATCTGTTAGCTGTTTGACAGCTACTCTTTCAAGGATGTTTGATATGAAAGGAAGGTTGGCTCAACTCTTTTTGTCTGAACTTTATGTCTTTCTCTGAATTTAAATAACATTTTTATTTAGCTTTTGTTGTACTGTTCTTCACATATGTTTTTGTGTTTTTGCCTAATACATGAGCCTACAGGTAAGCTTTTCTTGAGTGGGATGGGATGGATCTTTGTCCTTCGTTTAAAAGGAAGAAGGAAGAAAGGATACCACATTTTTTTCCCATTATATCAAGTTTTTTTATAAATTGATTTTATTTTTGGCGTTTAATACTAGAAACACCAAATAGTCCATGTCATTTTGACCAAATAGAAATTAACACAAAGCCACAGCCTAGATAAAACAATGACTGCACACATGTTGACATGAAGCCTGCTATAGCATAACTAAGAGCTGGCTAGATGTGTTTAAGAATAATAATAAATGTGATATAAAAATAAGAAATAAATATACTGTAGTTAAATATACTGTAGTTAAATGTAGGTTGGTCTCTGTCTGTTCGGAGCAGGAACCAAAGCTGAACTTAGCTGGGTCTAGAAGAATTCATATGGATAAGAGAACAATGTTTATTGTTGCTGGATTTAAGATGTTTGTGATTTCTTTTTTTTTTTTTTTAGCAAAAATAACGAGAGGACAAAATGAGAACCCTCTCAAGCTCTGCGCTGCAGTAGCTGCAGTAGCTGCAGTAGCTGCAGTAGCTGTGTTTAATGCCGTACACTGAAAGATATGTTTACACTACACTACAAATTGCTTTTTTTAATTAAACATTTGACACATTTGGACGTCTTAAATGTAAAAAAAAAAAAAAAATGTCAGCTACTGACCAAACACTGGTGCATAGTTGAATGTACATTTAACTCCTTAAAGAACAGTCACAGGGTTGAAGGTAACTAACACATTACTAGCAACAATTAATATTAATAAATAATTAATAACATAGGAATACAGAAATTCCTGTGTGCTGTTCACAGCTATTACACATTCTCTATTAATTCTCTAAATATGTTCTAAGGATAATGTCTGTACCCACGTGGAATAAAGTTTAGTTCATTTGAAGAATCAATAATCTGTTTATAAATATGTTATTAATGAAGGAGTTAAGCCACATATATATTTCATGGCAGAGAAAGGGAGCGTCTCCCTCAGGCCACGAGGCTTTACTCCATATCATTCATTTATAATTAATCTGCACCATGCGGGACCTGCTGGATGAAAATCCTGCAACAGACCAGATCTGTGCTCTTCCCATTGTCTTGCAAACATGGGAGGTCCTTTTTCATTGCTGCTACTGAAAAAAGGAGGAGGAGGAGGAAATGATACTGAACGGATATTTGTGCATCTATTAATCTGTTTCTATCTCAGCTGCTTACGCTTTCCTCCATGCTGGCTTATAATATATATGTGAAGCATGGAAGTGACCCTGGTGTAGAAGCACATTTTCATTTTTATTTTCTGAATGTATCAGTCTATTAGTAACTTCAGTTATTTCACCAAATTAAAAGGAAATATTGAACAGTAATAATTTGTTGGAGGTTCACATCCACGTCATAACAATTGTCAGTTAACAAGGGCCTGTTAAAATAGTATATTATTTCATGCTATATAGTACATGGTGCGATACTAGTAAGTGTATTTTTCCGATGCGACATAGTATTTTATTCTATTTTTATATAGTATGTTATTCTATTGTTTCTTTTATTTTTGCTGTGACTTTGAACTGTCCACTCTCTGCTGTGACCCAACAAATTTCCCACCTGTGGGACTAATACAGGTTATCTTATCTTATTCATACTTACAGTTTTTATTTGTTTTGGGGATAAATAAAAAACAAGGAGGGGAGGGCAGACGTGATATTTTTTAAGAACAATGTTTGTGTGTTTCAAACACAGAATATGTAGACGTGAGCATAATTTGATCTAATAAAATCTGTCAGTAGTTTGATTTATTTCAAAATAAAAACATGAACATTGTATTTTAGTGTCAAACATGTTCTTCTATCTAATAATGATACACATGAAGCAAACAGTTCATCAGCTGGTTCAGAGAAAGAGACAAAGTAACACAGTTTAGCAGCTCCCAGATTTAGTGTGTTGGCCGTGTCCACTGTATTATCTCTCTCCAGTAAGCCGTCTCCTGCACCAATAATCTACTGCTGTTCCAGGAGCAGCAATGTTAAATTCTGATGTGCTGATATTTGGTTGGTTCTTAGAAACTCCGAGCACAGAGTTAACACACGTGTACAGAGAATTGATGCAGCCTTCTTTTGTCCCTAGTTAATCAGAGGTGAAGTGATGCTGCCAATGCAAAGAAAGAAAGAAAAACAATAGATTTACTGCAGATGTGAGACAGTGGTATCAGTGCAGCATCTCTTCAGCAGCACCAGGGCAGCCAGACAGGCGGAGAGAAAAGGCCCAACACTGCATGATGGCTGCAGGCAAGAAAAAAGACACTGCTGACAAACGCATTAATTACTTTATCATCTCAATTTCCCATTAACCTTACATGCCACCTTCCAGGTAAGCCAGCTGGAGGAGGATGAGCGGTGCAAGGCTCTGGTGCCAGTGACTCCTCATCAACCAGGGAAAAACTCTGAGGTGAGCAAAGATGAAGAAATCAGGAGACAATGGTTTTGCCTGCTTCTCACAAAAGCAAAGCAAAGACAAAAATGACCAGATAACATTGTGATTAGCATTCATTTGGCAGTTTTTACCCAGTTATGATTACCAAACATACGTCTAATTTAATTAATGCAACTCAATTCCTTCATTTGCATTTTCAGTTCTTTCTTAATATTGGCGCGTCAGGCTTTTTCCTTTTTTGTCTTTGCCTCCGTTTGGTTGACCAGTGTCTCTCGCTTATCTTTTATGTCTGACTGACTGGAAAAGAAAGATAAAAATGCAACTAAGAGAAGTGTGATTAGGGCATTAGTGGGTGACCCAGAAGAATGAGGGATATTTCTCATTAGTCTTCATTAAAGGCGGGAGCTCGGGGTAACTCCCCGCGGTGCTACAAAGACTTGTTACCTCACCATTCCTTCCTTTGGTTTTTTGTTTGTTCTCTTGTTGGCATAGCCAAAGCAGAGAGAAAATAATAATAATAATAATAATTAAAATATAAAAAGTCCAAAATTTACAAGATTATATTTCTTATAAGTAAAGTGATACAAACATGCAATAAGGTGAATAATTTGGGATTTGGGGAGGAAGACAAAAAACTTTCAACCTTTGTGGAATGGTGTAAGTCTTGGGTGCATCTTTTACACAACAGTAGTCAATGTTAAGTGATCCAGTAGAGAAGTATGATGGTATAAAAAGGCGTGTGAAGTTTGCCTGGCTGTTTAACAGCAGTGTTTTAAACAAAACATGTAGAAGAAACGTTACAGATGGCCTAAAACTTCACCTCTATAAGACCTAAAACGTAAAAAGACAGCATTTTCTAAAAAGTAATTAACAAACCACTGGCAGAAAACAACGTGAGAGCGATATATTTTAAGTTTATGTGGCCCCCAAATTCATCTTGAAAAGGTCAACTCAGCAAAAACATATTTCTCTACATATGTAGCACAACACATTGCAGTGACACCCACTTTTAGCTGAGACAGCACACAACTCATACTTGCAATATTTGGCTCCCCACTATCCATCATAGCAGTGTCGAAATATAATATCCACAACTGCAAATTAGCATGAAGACAAGCTCCCTGACAGGCTTTGGCACAGGTATTCCTCTCTGTAATTTGAGAGGGAAATACAAGCAGAAAGCAGCTCTGGATTCATTTAGACATTCAAGAGTTCATATAAAGTGTAGTCTCATTCCAAACTTTGGTCCAATGCATTGTTGTAGATTACATTAGGGTCTGTTTTTCTTTTGCGTTAAGCAGTCTGCCAGAATGGACGAGGAAGCAGAAGATGAAAGGTTAACACGAGCATATGGATCTACTACGAAAACCCTCAACACACACACAGACACGCATCTGCACAGGCACCCCCTCATTAAAACTTTGGAAAATCTGGGAGGAAAGTGTTAATCAGATGTTTAATTACCACCCCCGACCATCTGAATTTATTGAAGCACTTGAGTGTTGCCGTTTTTCATTTTTGAAGGCAGGAGGGCTTTCAGGCCTTTTCCACCACTCGCTGAAATGTTAATTATGACCCTGGCAGAAGAATTGAAGTCTGGGGTAGAATAGAGGGGCAAATACAAAGCAGCTGTGGCTGTGCTGACACTGGTACTGGAGCTATAGGGCCAGACGCAAAGAACTTGGATTCAGCATAAGAAGGAGACAACATTTGGGCTAAACTCTGAGCTCAGGCTGAGATCTGGGTTAGAGTGTTGGGGCTAAAATGAATCTGGTGACTAGACTGAGAGGCTGAGACTAACAATGATTACTGATTATGTCACTGATCACAGAACTGAGCTGTAGCCAAAGTTTAACTAAGTATGGTGCTGTGATTTAGCTTAATGTAGCTCTGTGGTTAAGACTGGGACTGGATGAGAGACTACATTTGGGGTTAGATAAAGGAGAAAAGAAACAAAATTGAGACTTGGTATAAAACGGACACTTTACCTGAAGTTTTGGAGGAAGGAGGTGGGTGGAGCAAAATGTGGAATAGGCAACAGGTTCAGAGTAAGATGCAGACTGGACTTCACTGTGGGAGCCACTTGGACTAGGACTGAACTTGAATTTGGAAAAGATTTGCACTGGTACACTGGAACCAGGTCACCAGTCTATAAGAAGACTTTTCAGTCAGTTAAAAGTCTGCTTCACAGCCTAATCCAAACCCAAGTTGTTTCTGTTGGATGAATCCAAACAGTGGGTGAGAAGTTTAAAACAATGAGTAAAACTGAAAAAGACTTTACGCTTTGATAGAGGGCCACTTATCTAATTCAGAAATTGCTGAAGACAGAGCATGGAGGTGTGCCAAAGGTCGTATCAGTACATGCAGTATTTCATGTCTCTGGATGAGAGCATGCTGGGCATTTACACAATGTACAATAACTGATCAAACACAAATTTCCTTACTTGTTGTGTAAAGTTTATTTAAATGCAGTTCTTCTAAGATTTCTATTTGGTGTGGATGTGGATGAAAATGCAGTTGAAAGGGGTACAGCTGACCCCCCTCCTGACACTAAACAGGTCTGGGTGGCTGTTAAGAGGCTAAAATATGTTACTTAACTGAGACTCCAAAACAGGTTCCTGTTCCCTGAGGAGGATCCTCGGATGGTAGTTTGTGAATGGAGCTGCATGGAGCTGGACTGAAGACACTTTCCTCCCCACAAGGAGGCAGAAGGCTAGAGAGCCTGTAATAGAGAGAGGGAGCACATTGATTCAGCCTCGCATTGAAAAATAAAACATTCACTCCAGCACGTGCACACCTTCATGCATAATCCACGAGAGGCTGAACATAAATACACATCGCTGTTCTGTGTCATTTCATTTAGGAAGATGATGCAACAAGAAATTCTTCTTTTCTACTGCAACACTGAACAGTTAAAACAGGATTATGATAGTAAAAAGTGTTTCACTCATATACTCTATGAATAGCTTTGTGTGGATGTTGAAAAAAATCCTCTGTTAACAATTTAATTCATGATTTTATGATTCAAATTCAGCAGGTTAATCTCTGACATCTTTGTGAGCATCGCGTTTTAAATAACTAATGTTTGCTCATGTTAACGACGACTCTGGTCACATTACTGTAACCCACTGCAGCTGCATGAACTTAAACACAGCTTCCACCATGTGAGATCTCTTGAGCCACCACCAGAGGGTTCTTGCTCTCACAAAACTCACAAGTGCCTTTCACCTGTAAAGCTCACTGTGAAAGCAATCCTGTACACCACCAGTGGAGGCTCCTGGTTTGCTTTTAGCTAATTCTTTGACTGTAAATTACAATAAAAAAATAAAGTAAATTCTAATAAAGTAAACATGTCATACATATACTTGTGTCTTTCTTCAGATGAAGGTCCTTTTACAGCAGGATTTTCCCTTCAGTGGGACTTGGAAGTATTTCTGGGACTCTCTGATTGACCAAAACAGTGCACAGTGTAATTACCACTGTGTTATTAGACATGTAGTTCAAGCTCAAAGTTGGTCTTGGGCCAAGAGAATATTGAGCACCTTATTTGTTACACAAAAATAACAATGCCCCCGGCCAACCCCGAACTTAAAAAGACATATGAGCTTATTCCCACTTCAGTGATTCCATTTAGATTTTCTCAAGGTATGCATCTGTAACGGCTTTCAACAGAAAGGACAATTCTGTTTTTCTCTTTTCCAAGTTTGCTCTTGCAGACAGAAGATGAGGAGGGTGAAAACAAGCAGCAGCAATTTGTCCTTTCTTTGTCTTGACCAACTTTGCTCTTCCTGCTTGCTTCCCTCTGTTTGCCCCCCCTACCTTTTTTTTTTATTTTTTTGATGTGTTTGCCTTCACGGCTTCTGAGCACTCTCTAATTCCATCTGGCCGCAACAGAGAAGGCGACGCGGTGAGAAAAAGCATTTCCATATGTGCAAATTAGGGACCCCCACACCCCTCCCCACCCAATCTCCATACGTGTGCACACGCACGCTCACACACACATGCACAGATGCATGCATGCAAGCTGTACCTTGCCTCATACGTACTGACTGCCAAAGCTGTTAATAAGTTGTCACCATTATTATGTCTACATCAACAACTATGACCTGGGGGGAAACAATCACAATTAATAATAGAATGGCAAGCACAATACACATTATTATTATTATTATTATTATTATTATTATTATTATTATTATTATTATTATTATCTTCCAAATTGCAAGTGCTGATTATGACAATTATCTTAGATTGAAAGTACTCCACCTGCAGCTTTATTATCTGCACTCTGCTGCCATTCTTCAATTCCTTTGGTGAATTACAACTTCCCCACTCACAGCACGCCTCTGCAAAACAAATGTTAGCAGTTCATTTGGTTTCAAGGAAAAGGAAGAATGAGCAGAGAGACACACAGTGACAATTAAAGCTATCCATCCTGGCCTTTGGGAATCACACACACACACACACACATGCACACACACACACACACACACACACACACACACGCACAAACACACACACACACACATGCGCGCACACACACACACACACACACACACACATGCGCGCACACACACACACACACACACACACACACACACACATGCGCGCACACACACACACACACACACGCACAAACACACACACACACACACACACATGCGCGCACACACACACACACACACACACACACACACACACGCACAAACACACACACACACACACACATGCGTGCACACACACACACACACACACTCTCTCTCTCTGTAGGGCTTCTGTTTCTATTTTTGCCCATTTGAAGACTTGACAGACTCTGCAGGTTCAGAGTTTTTATCTGAAATATCTGAGATAAAGAAAATGTTAAAAGCTGAAAATTAATGCATTCGTCAGTTTGTTTTTTTTCTTCTTATCTTGCTTGTCTGTTGTCTGTCAGTCCTCCATCCCCCACTGCACAAGGAAACACAGAATGCTTAATAAAGATGCATGTACAGTACTGCTTTGTCTTTCTCTCTTGCCCATGCCTCGGTGCCATTCATGGCACGAACTACTCTATTTTGTCTTGGTAAACTGGGATCATTCAATCAATGCCTGTTTGTAAGCAGATACAGGACAGCTAAGTAGATTGTGACATATTGAGAGATTCCACCTTGTGTGCGAACAGTCAATACAACTATTCTTTGTTGTGGCTAAAGCTAAGCATAACAGCTCCAGGTGACATTGGGTTGTCATATTTGTGTAGGATATAACTGTGTGCGTGTGTGTGATGATTTCACCCACCATATATCAATTTTCCTTAAAAATACATTTAGAGTTGATCAACCCCAAAAGTGTTAGTTTGATCAGCAGTATATTTACACTGGTTTGGGCATGTGCGTGAATAATAGAGAAAGAAAAACACTACAGTGGCATCAGGTAAGACCATCTGAATCCAGTGGATGTGGATATATGTCACCATGATATTTATCTTGAAAATCATCTATCTCTGTCAATACCTCAGATAAATAAAATATGTATATACATAATTGTTTACTTCTTTCATTATCATTTATCAAGCTGAATTTTGATTAAAAGATGGAATCCTAATTTTATATTTGATGCTTAAACCTAATTATTAATTTACTCTTTTTTGAATAGAGAATGTAATAATATTTCTGTGAATTCTGTTTACATTATACATGCTTCCCTTAGGCAGCATCATTAGAAGACATAGCATACATTTACACTGCTATGCAGATGACACCCAGCTCTATCTGTCCATGAAGCCAGATAACACACACCAATGAGTTAAACTGCAGGAATGTCTTAAAGACATAAAGACCTGGATGGCCGCTATCTTTCTGCTTCTTAATTCAGATCAAACTGAGGTTATTGTACTCGGCCCTGAAAAGCTTAGAAATTTGGTATCTAACCAGATTCTTACTCTGGATGGCATTACCTTGGCCTCCAGTAACACTGTGAGGAACCGTGGAGTCATTTTTGACCAGGACATGTCCTTCAATGCACATATTAAACAAATATGTAAGACTGCGTTCTTCCATTTGCGCAACATCTCTAAAGTTAGAAATATCCTGTCTCAGAGTGACGCTGAAAAACTAGTTCATGCATTTATTACTTCCAGGCTGGACGACTGTAATTCATTATTATCAGGAAGTCCTAAAAACTCCCCGAAAAGCCTTCAGCTGATCCAAAATGCTGCAGCAAGAGTCCTGACAGGGACTAGAAAGAGAGCAGATTTCTCCTGTTTTGGCTTCCTGTTAAATCCAGAATTCAAAATCCTGCTCCTCACATACAAGGTCTTAAATAATCAGGCCCCCTCTTGAAGAGCTCATAGTACCTCATCACCCCATTAGACCACTTCGCTCTCTTAGACTGCTGTTTTACTCTGAGGGTGTTTAAAAGTAGAATGGGAGGCAAAGAGACAGACACCCTGTCTACTTTAAAATTAGGCTTTAAACTTTTTTTTTTTGATAAATCATATAGTTAGGACTGGATCTGGTGACCTTGAATTGAATTTCTGGCAAAGGAGATTTACAGAAAACAGTTTGCTTCAATTTTCAATTTGATCCAATATCCGTCTTCACTGATAGATGAATATAGATCTTATTTCAATTACTAATAACTGTTTCACATTTAACTCATGAGGTCAGCTTTCCACATTGTTCATGTAAAGATTTATCAGAAAATGTAAACATATTACTAATGTGCAAGACTTTATGGAGTTTTCTATATGCCCGTCAGCTAGACTTGGCTTTGGTGTTTTGGAAGCATGAGATCATACTGGGACAAAATAACCTTCCATAAATGGGTCCAAAATAAATCCAGTATGGATCCAGATGAGCTGGCCTTATAGTATAAAAACAGAGCACTCACTGTGAAACAGGCTAAACACTGATTGGCTACATCTTAAAACTGATGTCACAATTTAAATAACTATTGTAGAAAGTAGAATAGTCAGAGTTTATCATTTAGTCCACATCTGCCTCCGATTACCAAACCTGCAGTCCCTCACGCTGTTCCACCTCAGCCTGCAGCGTTTTACCTCCTTAGTCTCAGATCTGAACCCGTTTGGCTGTTGTGCTCTGGATTTCACCCTTTATTTGCTCGGATTAGTTCTTCCTGGCTGCTCAGACTAGCAAGGAACCCATTTTCCACGCGTTCGGTCACACACTTCATGCCACTCTGTCCCGACTCAAAATCCCATTTGAGTGGAGTCAGAGTGGCAGTAATTGCTCATGTTTTATCTAACTACAGTTCCCTACATATTTATTTATCAATCGTATCTAGCTAGCTCTGGCTCACGTTACAGTAAACAACAATGAGTGTAAACAATCGTTGCTAGGCAACCTGGCTGCCTGCATTAGTGGTTTTATATTAATGTATATGGTAAATGTATAGCAGTTTTAGGTAAAGGTGGTAATATTTTTTTCCATTTGATCCTACACACCTACACACCATAAGTCGTGAGATATGAGATGATGGGGTTTTAATTTAACAGACTGGGAGGATTTTTAAAATGACAAGAAGTCAAAATGACCCCTTGGTGGTTCCACATGTCCCAATAACTGACACAAATGTTTGCCCCACGACGATCCACTTGACCTCTTCATGTTCGAGGCGAGCGGAGCCTTGAAGGCACAGCAGACAGTGATACAGGCGATCAAATGCAAACAGTGTTAAAGACAACATGAAGGGTTTTATACGAGTAATATGTTTTTGCTCATCAATATGGATATGTATCAGAGTGTGTGTGTGTGTGTGTGTGTGTGTGTGTGTGTGTGTGTGTGTGTTAGAAACAGCTGACAGTAAAGATTAAAAGTGCTTTGAGGGGCCAAGGGAAAATCTTGGGCCCCCGTGACCTCTCCTGCAGCTTGGGCCTTTCTGCGTCTACGGGCTGGGGCCCAGCTGTTGCTGTACTGGGTGTCTGCCAGCTAGAGGACAGATCTGTCCCCAGCCTTATGCACACACACACACACATGCACAGGCAGAGAAATAAGAAGGCTCAAACAATGTGGAAAAAAGACACTCACACTAACATGTGCAGCCATGTGTTTTTCTCACACACAAAGATCATTTGCAGTGATCTGTTTGTTTGTTTGTTTCATGGGGGCATATCATCTCTGAGCCTGACAGAGGGCAGTTGTGGTCTGAGGAAAATCCTCTCGATGCGTCTCTCTGAAGGAGAAAAATCAAATCAAATAAAATTCATTGTTTCCCCAACAACAAACCCAGGAGCCATACTCAACAATCACTCACTCCAGTGGCTCACACAATTGCCAAAGTGATAATATCCACAGAAAAAAAAACTGGGGATGACAACATAAAATAGTTCCTTGTAATGTGAGACAAACGAGATGGGAATAATTCAGATGATTCTCACTCTGCAAACATGGCCCACTTAAATGCATTGTAACATTTCCTGTGTTTCTTACCAGGTTCCTTTTTTCCCACAATAATAACTTCAATTAGGAAGTGTCCACCAAAGCAGGGCAGAGAAAGAAATCCAATATCCAAAGCTGCAGTACCCCCAATATCTGTTATTTTATGGGACAAACAGTGGAAATGTCAGACGATGTCCCTTCCCTTGAACTATGCAAGACTATGAACTGAACTCAGATAGTTAGACGTGTGGTCTACCAGGTATGTTTTGTCTCATGCTTGTTAGACATCTGCTGTTTCACACTACTATGTACTGGTAAACAGTACTATTAGTGATGCGAGGCAGACACACAAAAGAGCAAAAGAAAAAAAACCTCTCATCTTCAGCTGACTGGGATACTTCCTCACTGCTTCATGTCTGAAGATGCTTGTCTTTTATTGTCTCATTCCTTATTTAAATGGAGCCCCTCACACATGCAAGCACCATGTGTCATTTAAAGACAGATGATAAAAATAAATAAAAGGAGAGCGGGAGTAAAGCAGCGGATGGGGGTGGGGGCACTACCACTGTCTCTTTGTCTCTTTCTAACATGGACATCAGTTTGAATCTTTAAGATAAAAATGAATGCAACTACTTCCAATTTAATTAAAGAATGAAAATCTTTTTTACTCAGTGATGTCATGTTAGGGTCGTTGACTGTGGGTGACTCCACAGAATAGCTACCAGGACTGACACCTATTTAAATTTTTCCGTAGGTGTTTCGAGTAAGATCTGTTTTTTACTCAAAGCTCACGATGAGCTTCTCCCTATGAAGTATGTTCTAAGAGTTACAGCCCTTAGATGGCCAAGCAATATTGCCAAATATAAATTACTTATGCTTTGTAGCAATTTTGCACTTTTTGAATGATTCTAAAAACACCTATATCTATGCCTATATCTATATACAGTATCTTTATCTAGATATAGAGTTAGCAGCTGGACAGTGTAGCTGCAAGGTTCCTCATGCTTGGCTCCCCATACTACACAATCTTGCCTCAGAACATGAGTGCAAGTTAGTATGGATGAGTAACAGCAGGTACTCATCCACACTGGGTAACACCTGCACATGACGAATCCCCACAAGGGTACAAAACCATAGCCCTGTGAGAGACTGGCGCCTACCCAGGGTGTGCCCTGCCTATTGCCCTATACCCACATAGCAAGGAGGTCTGGCCCGGATCTGTTATCAAGCCAGCACTGCTGGCAGACGTCTGGGATGATAAGACATATGTCATCCAGATATGGGCCAGGCCTGGCACAAATGGCACTGTCTATGTGATGGCATGCCATGTCTGGCCTGATTGTGGTTTGGTGTCTGTGACCCAGGACCATAGAAAACAGGTCTGGCCTGGATCTGGCATCAAGCTTGCACTGCTGACTGACCGGTGTCATGGCAGGGTGTATGTCAACCAGATGTGGGCCATGTCTGGCAATGATGGCACTATTTATGTTGCTATTTTCCTATTTTAGTTAGAAGACCCAAATGCCATGTTGCAATACTATACTGCTATGATAGCCAACGTTTCAAATGCAGGTTTGACAGGTTTGTGACTGTACACTATATCCAAAACTGTAGCTCAGGAGGTACCTACTGATCGGAAGGTTAGTGGTTCGATCCCTGGCTCCTCTAGTCTGCATGTCAAGAGTGTGAATGTGTATGAATGTAGTTAGGAAGCACTCAGTTTAGGGAAAGTGTGTGATTGGCTGAATGTGGCATGTTGTATAGAGCACGGGAGACTAGAAAAGCACTATATGAGAGTCAGGCCATTCACTGTCTGAACGGAGTTTCGTCATATTACTTTTTCACTGTTTTGCATGTTCTGGCCCTGATTAAGGTACACATTAGGCTGATATCTATGGCCAGAGCTGAAACTGTTCTGCGCCAGCAGTGTGTCTACAACTGGCCCGTGGCTGCACACAACTTACACATGCCCCACATACCGCAAAGAATGACGGCCCTTTGGTGGCCCACATCAGGTTTGCCAAAGGTAATCCACACATGGGCCATCACAGGACCACCAGTGTGTCTGCAACTGGCCTTGTGCTGGCCCATGCGTGGGCCACATGGATGGATGGATGGATTTTACAGCAGCATCGAACTACCAGTCAATATACTGCCTCTCCACAACCTGAAGGCTCCACATTAGCATTGTAGTAACCAATACTTAACCCCAAACAGTTCATTCTGTTCATCTGGACGTTTTCAGTGTGAGAAACATTTCGTCATCCAGGTGACTTCTTCAGTCTCAGCTGACTGCAGGTTTCCCCAACCTTATAAACAGGACATTTGCATAATGACTGAGACTAGCCCACCGAATGAACAATGGGCTGGGAGGTCAGATGCTTGATCATTAATATGCAAATTTTTCTGTCCATTGATCCACAACCACTAACCAAAGACCACTGATCATTGATCAAAGACCATTGATCATTGGCCAATGAGTACCATTCACAGAGAGTTGGGGAATGGCTGCAATCACAGCATTGTAAGATGGTGACAGATGTACCCTTAGGCCCCGTCCTCGATTCAGAGATGGTCTTTCCCTTTTCATGTAAATGGCCTCCTTGACTCTTCTGTGTTGTGCCATCCTCTTAGCCAGAGGTTGTTTGGTTTCCCCGATGTATAAATCATGGCAGTCCTCCTGGCACTTAACAGCGTACACTATGTTACTCTGTTTGTGTTGAGAGACCAGATCCTTGGTGTGAACCAAGATCATTGAATGAACAAAATAATACAGACTTCGGAGTCCTGGCCTGACGGGTTAGCTCTTCTGTGTTGTGCCATCCACATAGTCAATACATTATCATCCTTCTGGCAGACAAGGGTAGGTACACAGTTTTGCTAAACCAGAAAGTCCATGTTGAGAAAATGTTGTCACTGTTCAGTGACAAAAATACTTATGAGCCCCTGAAATGAGACCCAAGAAGTGTCTGTGAAGGTTCTCAGTCATCCAGGTCATCGTAGTCTAAGGAGCTTGGAAAGAAAAGCCTCTGGACTTCTTTAAGTTTCTTGAAGACTTTTCACCTCTCATCCGAAAACCTTTAGTTCTAGGGTCAAATGGTGGAGAGTCCCTGATTTAAACCCTAGGGGAGTATCCCCCCAAGAGGGACAATGGACACCCTAATGATCCTCTACCTTATCACACGAGACAAGGTGTGAAAACGGGTGTAGGTCACAATCAGCCAAGGTTTCGGGTGAGCTCATTGTGAAACCTGGTACCACCCTATCATGTGATTTCCTGAGGTCAGATAGCCTACAATGTGAGTGGACGTTAAGGCGTCTGGGAAGGATCTCAAAACTGGATTATAGATGGCAGACAGCTGTAAGCCCCGCCTCTGTTCAAAGATGGTCGCTCACAGTGGACATAAATGGCCTCTTCTACTCCTCTTTCAAACCATCTGTCTTCTCTGTCCAAAATGTGAACATTGGCATCCTTGAAAGAGTGACCTTTGACCCTTAGATGCAGATGGACTGCCGAGTCTTGTCCCGTGGAGGTGGCTCTTCTATGTTGTGCCATGCGTTTATGAAGTGGCGGTTTGGTCTCTCTAATGTAGAGGTCTGAGCATTCCTCACTACACTGTACAGCATACACCACATTGCTAAGTTTGTGTTCAGGAGTTTTGTCTTTGGGATGAACCAGTTTCTGTCTGAGTTTGTGACTGGATCTAAAGTACATTGGGATGTCGTGCTTGGAGAAAACTCTCCTGAGTTTTTCTCAGAAACCGGCAACATAGGGAATGGTAATGTTGCTGCGTCTGTCTTTCTGATCCTCCCTAACTGGTGTCTGATCTTCTTTTCTGTGCCTCTTTGCTGACTTGATGAAAGCCCAATTAGGATAACCGCATGTTTTAATTGTGTGTTCCTTCTTTTTCCTTTCTGGCTTAGAGGGAACATTTTCTGCCGGTGTTGTAAGGTCCTGATTACTACAAGTTTGTGTTCTAGAGGGTGGTGGGAGTCAAAAAGGAGGTACTGGTCTGTGTGTGTGGGCTTCCAGTAAACTTCTCTTCAATGCGCATGGCACAGTCCAGGAATGACAAAAGACCCAAGAGCCTTTCTTTCCCCTTCCTTTATGTAGAGGTTGGCTACAATAGGCCTTTAACCCACCAGCGGGACTGATATTTATTTCTTTGTGCAAGGAGGAAAAGGATGAGCACTGCTAGAGCCCTAAAAAGACTGTAAGCAGGCCACTAGTGTGAATGTCTCTGAGCAAACAATCAGAAGCAGATTTCATGAGGGTGGCCTGAGTGTCCTCAAGTGGGCCCTGTCCCCACTGCCTGGCACCGTGGAGCCATTGAGCAACTCTGTGCTTTTCAGAGATGACAGCACATTCAGTACATTAAGTAGTAATGAAGTCAGCTTGAAGGTAATGCCCAGCATCTTTGCTTTTCCTAGGATGCTCTTCGTGACAGAGATATCAGATGTCCTTCCTGGGATATGCTGTAGCCACTCGCTTAGTTTGTGGGTTACTGCCCTGAGGGACCACTTACCTTCATCTTCCATATCTTCTCTAGCTCCTCTCTCAGCCCTGGGTATTTCTCGAGCTGTTCATGCTCCTTATTCCTGATGTTGCTATCCTTTGGTATACCTACATCTATCACTACAGCTGTCTTCCTGCTTTCTGCTTGCTTGTCCGCCATTACTATGTCCGGTTGGTTAGCCATCAATAGTTTGTTTGTCTGTATCTGGAAGTCCCACAGGATCTTAGCTTGGTCATTCTCAACTACCCTGGCAGGCGTATCCCATTTTGACCTTGGTACTTCGAAGGCATACCCGACACAGATCTTTCTGTATACTATGTCAGGCGTGTGGTTATGGCATTCCATGTATGGTCTGGCTTCCCCTTACTGTAGCATTTGTGTTGCACCTCATCCATCTCTAATTGTGATAGCAGTTGCTTCTTCCAGATGTTGAAATACTGAGTTACTAGTTGCTTCAGCGTTACTCCAGACATTGGGTGTTCAGTAATCCAGAGATTCCACATCTGTTTCATATAATGTCCCTTTCTCCTGGATTACATGCGTAATGGCATTTCAACAGTTACCTATTCTCATCCCTTGTCCACTTATGCCTTCTTGTTCCAGTAGCCCGCTTCTCATCAGTGTGTCCTCGCTCCTCAACACCTGACACAGACGTTATTAACACTAGTACTACCAGGAGAGGTCATTTGAATCCAAATACGGTGCTAAATATTTCTTTATAATGATGTCTAGTTAGCTCTGGCTCATGCAGGCTTCACGTGAAATGCATGTAAACAACTATTTCGCTAGCCAACCTAGCATGTTACAGCAGTGGTTTTCTATCAATTTATAATAATAAAAATCAAGCCTTTTGTCTTTTGACTGCATACAAGGTTTTGAATAATCAGGTCCCAGCTTATCTTATCTTATCAAAGCACTTCTGGATGGATGCAAACTGCATTTCGTTGCCCTGTACCTGTGCATGTGCAATGACAATAAAGTTGAATTCTATTCTATTCTATTCTATCTTAAAGACCTCATAGCACAGTATTACCACAATACAGACTGCTGGCTTACTTCAAAGTACTAATTAAACTTAAAACTACTTAAATTACTACTTAAAGTAAGTAAGTAACGTAATTAAAATCTAAAACAAAACAAAATCAACGAAAAGCGAGTTTAAACAGAGGTTTTAACTGCTTTTTAAAAGACGTAACTGAGTCCACAGATCTCAAACTCAAAGGGAGCGAGTTCCAGAGTCTGGGAGCCGCTGATACAAACGCTCTCTCACCTTCTGTTTTTCACCTTGTATGCTGGACAACCAGCAACCCCTGGTCACAAGACCTGAGGGACCTGCTGGGGTGATAAGAAAGGAGAAGATCACTTAAGTAAGTTGGAGCTACACTGTGCAGGGCCCTATAAGTCATGATTATGATCTTAAAATGGACCCTGAACTTGACAGGGAGCCAATGCAGCTGAATCAGCAGGGGCGTGGCATGGGAGTGTTTGTGATGCTTTGTCAGAAGCCTAGCAGCAGCATTCTGAACACCCTGCAGTCGTTCCAGGGAGGCATTACTTAAGCAAGTAAACAAGGAATTACAATAGTCTAAGCGAGATGAAACAAAAGCATGAATAATCATTTCCAATTTGGAATGTGACACAATGGGACTCAGCTTAGCGATATTTCTTAAATGGTAAAAACAAGAGCGAACCAAAGATGTAACATGTGTCCAGCATCAGAGCTGGGTCAAATGTAACACCAAGGTTCCTAATGGAGGGTTTAATATAAGAAGCAAGAGGGCCTAGATTTTTAACCACGAGGGGAACAAATTTCTCAGGAGCAAAGACAATGACTTCTGTTTTATCAGCATGTAGTTGAAGGTAATTACCAGCCAGCCAATCTCTAACGGAATCTAAGCAGGACTGCAGGATTTGGAGCTTAGAAACATCAGGTGGCCTAAAAGAGATATATAGCTGAATATCATCTGCATAACAATGACATGAAATATCAGAGAAAGAGCGAGAGAGAAGTTGCAGAAGAGGGAGTAAATACAACAAAAACAATAACGGTCCCAAGACAGAGCCCTGAGGCACCCCATAGGCAAGAGAGCTGACGGAGGATCTGAACTTAGAGGTAGAGAAAGATCGATTTGACAAATAGGATTTAAACCATTCCAATGCGGTACCCTATACATCCACCCAGTGGTTTGATCTATCTAACAAAATAAGATGACCAACAGTGTCAAAAGCAGAGGTCAGATCCAGCAACATCAAAACAGTGCACTCTCCAGCATCATAATTCATCAAAACATCATTAGACACTCTAAGAAGTGCAGTTTCGGTAGAGTGAGCCTTACGAAAGCCAGATTGAAATTTATCAAGAATGTTATGTTCATCTAGAACAACTGTGAGTTGCTTGGCCAGAACCTTTTCTAAAACCTTGGCAATAAAAGGCAATTTTGAGATGCGTCTGTAGCTGGAAAGCAAAGAAGGATTAAGTTTAGGTTTTTTTTAAAAGTGGGTGAATGACAGCACTTTTACAGTAACCAGGGCCCTGACCAGAGAGTAGAGATGCATTAATAAATGGTAAATGGCCTGTATTTGTATAGCGCTTTACTAGTCATCCACCCATTCACACACACATTCACACACTGGTGATGGCAGCTACATTGTAGCCACAGCCACCCTGGGGCGCACTGACAGAGGCGAGGCTGCCGGACACTGGCGCCACCGGGCCCTCTGACCACCAACAGTAGGCAACGGGTGAAGTGTCTTGCCCAAGGACACAATGACCGAGACTGTCCAAGCCGGGGCTCGAACCGGCAATCTTCTGATTACAAGGCGAACTCCCAACTCTTGAGCCACGATCAGCCCTAGTGTTTTTAAAAATAATTTTAAGAACACTAGGGCCAATAGATTCAAAAACATTTTTAAGTAAAGACCCAAATAAAATATCAAGGGGGCAAGAGGATGATCTCATTGAAGTGACCAGCTTCAACTACTCAGGTAAAGACACTGGTGAAACTCTTTCAAATCTGACAGACTTAAGTAAAATCGGAGCAGGCAAATGGTACATGGAGGGAGAGATGTTGCTCCTTACATTGCTAACCTTTCAACAAAGAAGGAAAGAAAATTTTCACAGTCTTCATTCGAAGAAATTGGGACAGCAGCAGAAGCCGGAGCAACAATATCCCTAATTGTGTCAAATAGAACCTTAAGGTTACCTCTGCTCCTAGAGACTAGGTTTGAAAAATAAGCAGCCCTTGCATCACGAATTGAAGCATTAAAAGAAACTAAAAGGTCTTTTAAATTAAGGAGATGAACCTGTAAACGAGTCTTTCGCGCTCCTATTCTGTGGAACCAGGTCTCAGTTTGGAAGACAGACACCCTCTTTACTTTTAAGACTAAGCATAAAAGTTTCCTTTTTCATAAAGCTTTAAGTTATTACTGGATCAGATGAACTTAAACCCTCCCTTAGTTACGCTGCAATAAGCCTAGGTTGCTGGGGGCTTCCCATGATGCACTGTTTCTTCTTCGCTCTGCTCTTTTCACCTTCGTTATTAACTGTTAGCATTATGAATCTCTGGGTTTTTTCCAAAGCATGTGTTTTATCCTGTGTCCCTCACCCTCCCCTCCCCTGTTCTCTGGATTTTTCTCTTTACATTACAATATAAAGTGCCTTGAGGCCCCTGTTGTGATTTGGTGCCATTTATATAAAACTGAATTTGTCTGTGAAGGTTCTCAGTCATCCAGGTCATCGTAGTCTAAAGAGCTTGAAAAGAAAAGCGTCTGGACTTCTTTAAGTTTCTTGAAGACGTTTCATCCAAGCTTCATCAGTTCTCAGAGCGATTGGTGGAGAGTCCCATATTCTAAGCCCTATTAGGAGTGATCCAGTAAGGTCATGGAGCCCCTATCAATTCTCCATCTAATCACAGGAGCCAAGGTGTGAAAACGGGTGTGGGTCACAATCAGCCAGGTGAACCCATTGTGGGACCTTGCCCCACTCTATCGTGTGACTTACTGAGATAAAATCACCCAGGATGTGAGTGTTGGCTTATGAAACCAACTGCCTGCCATCTATAATCCAGTTCTGAGATCCTTCCAAGACGCCTTAACACTCACTTGGCTGATTGTGACCCACACCCATTTTCACACCTTCGCTCTTGTGATTAGGAAGAGGAACAATGGAGGTCCACGACCTTATTGGGACACTCTCAATAGGGCTTCTGGGACTCTCCACCAATTGCTCATAGAACTAAAGGAGCTTCTCAGATGAAACATCTTAAAGAAACTTAAAGAAGTCCAGACGCTTTTCTTTCCAAGCTCCTTAGAATAAAATTGTATTTAATTGAATTGAAGCACACAGAGGAGATCACAGGACACTGATGTTTGCTCTAGGTGAGCTGGACATCTGGACCCAGCAGCATTACCATGATTGCTTGTGCTTGCACCAGGAAGGACCAGTTTAAAGCTGTGAAATATAAAACATGTTTTGGGCCTTATAATAAGCTGACTGCAGGCTGTAGTTTACCCCCAGTTTTGCTTTCCACAGGAACACAGAAAAGACGGGCTCCATACACGTGATACTGATGTGTTCAGTGCCATAAGGCTTAATATGAATGAAGAAGTAGCATCATTCTACTACTCTTGTTCTCTTTGTAAAGTGCCTGATCTGATTGTGGGGGAAGATGAATGTCACTGTTTGTGTGCAAGTGTGTGTATCTGTGTGCGTGTGTGCAAATGGAGCCATGGATTAGCACTCAGGTGCTTTTAGCCTCTGGCAGCTGGGCTGATTAGCAAACAGAAAAAGAGCAAAGTGGTCTTCAGTGTCCTGTGAGCATGTATGGCTTGCTCCCTCTCCTCCTCCACAGCCATTGTACATCTATACGTAGATACATATAATAATGAAGGTAAAATGAGTGCGGAGACATACAGGTGCTCACAGTCACAAACAAGAAGTTGTTTCTGTGCCTATGCATGTTTCTGTGCCACGCTCTTGCTAACACAGACACACGTGCACGCACACAGCAATCCTCTTTGAGAACATATCTCCCAGTTGTTGCACTAGACGAGCATTCCCTGTCACAGAGGCTGAAATATTTATAATGAGACCGATGAGGGAAGGCCCTGAATTATTTAAAAAGGGAGGGTGAGGGGTGAGGTGGGGCCACTAAATAATCTTCACATGGTGGCTTCTAAAGTCACACACATGCACACAAACATTTTCCTTGTGTCCTTGCCTCAGTGAGTGGACAGCACTGCAATCCCACTCGCTACATCTATAGGCAGCAGCAGCAAAACCATGTGTTTCAGTGTGTGTGTGTGTGTGTGTGTGTGTGTGTGTGTGTCAGATGGCTGCATATTCAATGAGACAGCAACACTCACCAGTGTATTTTATATATTCATACATCTCCCTTAGGTATTCAGCTGTCATGAATCCAAAGACACAATAGGAGAGCTGGATCAAGCAAACACACTCAGGTCTCATACTTTGAACGCAGGCTACTCTTATTATCACAAATGTATTTGCCAGAATTCATATTGCAGGGGTTAGTGTTGGACCCAATGTCTGATTTCCCTCAAGGGTCTCAACATAGGCCCCCTGCTTTCTTTCTCAGGTGTTTATGGTTTGTCTACATTGTTCTGGATTTTTATGTAAATGTACAGCCTTGTATACAGTCAAAGAAAAAAGGAAATGCTCCTATAATCATTAAGATGACATTCAAATTAGATTCCGCTGTTTCAAAAAAGCGATTAATTAAAATGTCACAGTTTAGGAATCTGAATGATATAAAACTATACTTTATACCCCCACTTATATCCAGCATCAGTGCCCTATTTAGGTTTAAGAGTGGGGTTTCATTCGGGTTCGCATTAGTAAATCAAATAAAACCCCTTTTTATAAAGCTTTGACCAATTTGGGAAAGTCAAATAGAAATACTTACAATTTAAAAAACAGTAATACCACATTGCCTCAGATTTAATTTAAGTTTCTGAAAATGTCCCTATTCATCAAATGTATAACTGAAACCTAACTGTATCTCTAATCTTAGCCTTAAACAGATTAATATGGTTAGTTGCAGCAAATTAATACAACAATAAGGCAAGATGAAAAAAAAATAAAAGGTTTAAATCTTTTCTCTTTTTTGCACTTGTGCATTTGCATATTTTCAGCATTTTACAGTAACTAATAAATTACTTTAATGTTGAAAATATGACAATTAATGTTACCAGTGTATTTTTCTGTGTATACACAGAAATAATAATTGTATATCTGTACCATAAGAGATACAAAATCGCTAACTAATGCACAGCTACCCTTTAAATTTCATACTTATCAGCCTTTAACTTCAATTCTGTACCTTAATGCAACAGTACAATAACAGGGTCTTTTAGGGAAGGACAAACATAGGTTATTTATTATTTATGAATTTATTAGGTGAGACTATGTAACAAAGTATTGCTAATAAATGGTAGTGATCATTGATATTTATTTATGGTTAACAATTACATTAAATAATTACTTAATGATGTGTTTTTAAAATATTATTTGTAACTCGTGTTTCTAAAACATTATAAAATGGTTGCTTTGGGTTTTAATTGTTAGTGCTGGAGGGTAATTTTTCTGCAAATTAAACCCATAGAAATCAACTTTAAGTCAGTATCTGCTGACATTAACAGTAAAAGAAGAGCAGCAGAAATGTGATTTAGAAGTTGCTGTTGAGCTCAAACTTATTCAGAAGATTTTAACCGTTTTATGAGTTGGTTTATAAAGTTGCCTGCAGTTTTATAAACTTTTTTTTTTTTTAAACAAGGCCTCTGAAAAGAAAAATGAACAAAGGGAGGGGATGTGCCCCCTCTGTGGTCGCCCCCACACAACTACCAGCCACAGATGGACAGTGCATCTCGCCCTCCTCACGTTTTCTCACGTTAAATTGGTCTAGCTTAAGTGTACGCTCAGAGACGATGGGCGAGAGCTCTTTGGGGGATCCTGGACCAGGCGATGAGGCCACCCGGGACTGGTCAGGCAGAGCAGTGAGAGAGAGATTGAGACAGAACACATCAGGGAGAGAGAGAGTGTGTGCACGTCCTATTATCCGTGTCTCCTCAGCATTTCGTGAAGGAACCAGATGGGGTCTATTCACACCACTCTGAGTTCTGGAGGCTCCCTGCAGCCACTTCTTGTTATCTTTTGTCACCAATCAAGTGCCATTTTCTCCCTCCTCCTCTCCGCCCTTCCTCTCCTCCTCCCTCCTTTTCCCTTTTCTGTTCTTCCTGTATCAATTCCAGGCTGTACGGTGGACTTTTGGAGTTTTACCTCAGACCTTCTGCAGAGTGTTTAACTTTAATCACAGTGTGGAAAGCTAAGTTGGAAGGATTGGCATTATGGGACACCATGCACCATGCAATGTCATTATTCCCTTAATATCCATACGGTCACCAGTGAAACAGTTATGGATAGGGTTATTATCCTTACATAGGTTTTTTAGTGTTATTAGTATATTTTAGCTACAGCTGAAACAAGCAGTCCCTAAAACAAACCAATATCATTACCGTGCTTAACATTTTACAGTTTGTATAATGTAACCGTTCCACTGAGTATTACATACGACAACTTTGTTTACTATGACTTTTCTGTTTACTCTTCAATTAAAAGATGATTTGAAGAATCACTGAGAGTGACAGATCCACATCGCAGTCATCTAAAGGTTACATTTACATTGTCACAATAATTATTTTAAAGAGCCAGCAGACCAAACGAATGAAGATGGATTTAGCAATATATATCTATATCTATATATAGATATATATATGTTTCTTCAGAAGTTCTTTCTTCCAGTTAGACAACTCAAATTTGAATATTGATTGATTTGTTTCAGTAGCAAAATATGGTTACAGTTTCCCATGCTTCAACCTTCCGAGGAGGCGGAGCCTAAAAAGAAACATTGTACACATGACATTTTAGAAGAGTCATTTGTGTTAACAATAAACACGAGTTTATTTCTTTTACAGTAACATTTAGCATATCCTAGCCCTATTCTACTAAGCTAAGTAAAAGAATGGCTGAACTTATCTCATAATGTACATTTCCTTTACAACAGGAGCAAATATCTAAGTATGAAAAGATTTAACCACTATACCAATCTGTTAGTGCAGAGGTTCCCAAAGTGTGGGGCCTGCCCCCTACGGGGGCGCGGTATGAAAAGAAAAAAAAAAAAGAACGCTTGGACACTGCTAGCATAATGGACAGGTTTTTGACAGGACGCCCACACAAACGCAAAGCAGGAGATGAAGCATATGTTTCCAAACCAACTTCATTCCAAGCCAAAGACTAGAAAATATGGTGAAGCATATCTTCCCTTTGGCTTCACCTGCACAAGTGCGGAGGTAGGTCTCTGCGACAGAATTAGTTTCCCTTGCATCTGGAGCACGCACTGGGCTCTCCAAATCACGGACAAACAGAATCCCACATTCTTGATTTTTAGTTCACAAACACTTGTAATGACTAACTACTCCTGACATTTTGGAGATGTTTGCTCTTTATACAGTAAAGTTACAGCGGGATACAAACAACATCAGGCTGATCCTGCTGTAATTTGTTCCCCTGGTTCAAATCACAGACAAACAGGATCCCACAGCTGTTTATGTTTTTGAACCCATTTTGCACAGAGAGGCATTTTTTGAAAAATATATTGATGCAATGTTGAATATTATTACACAGGAAAAAACATTTTATTTGTAAAACAAAGGGGGCCTAGCAAAAAAAGTTTGGGAACCACTGTGTTAGTGGCTGGTATTTTTTGCTACAGTCTTAGAAGAACTTGAAATCCTTACAGTCAGCCTGTTGTGTCAGCTGCCAATTTGGATTTGATGGGACAGTGAAGGATAGGAGTTAACATATTTACAGTACAAGAGTAAAGAGGCTGATGTGCAGGTATGTGATGGAGCCTTTCCCAACAATGGCGCTCACACATGGGTGTTATTACAAAATACCAAAAGAGATAAAGTCAATATTTCACTGAGCACAGGGACAGCTGCCTGACGTATTTTACTGAAATATGGCTGAACAAGAAGAATGTATTGTGATCCAGACAATAGCTGCAGGCAGACAAGCAGGTCGAGGTGTGTGTATTTATGCTAAGGAGTCATTGTTCTGAGGATACTGAGCTTTTGTCTTTGGCCTCTGGACCAACTAAAGATATGTTGTGACAGAGAGCCAGAGATGAATAATAACTAAGGATTAAACACAGAGGAATCCACAAAAACATAAAATAATATAAATAGAAACCTGGATGAAGTCAGTATAATGGTAACAGACTATATACAGTTCTGTGTTCATAATTTCATATCAAAACATCTATTCAGCTTTTTCCTAGTTATAAACCACAAATAGATTGAGAAAGAAGAAGCAGATCAGGCAACATGGATACAGAAGGAAATCAGACAAAGTGTAAATATTAGTATCCTACAAATCCAGGAGATATATAATATGATATGACATGATATGATGAGCGCACATAGTTGTATTTGACTTTTGGTGATGTTACTGCGGGACTTTCTTGTGGTTAATTTCTTTAATGTGTGTAATGTAATGTCTTTGTTGTTGCAGTTTTATTTGCCACAAGGTACAAATCCAAATCTAAGTATTGAGCATGTTTTTCCACTAAAACAAGCCTAGCCACTCAAGAGTTTGACTTTAAACCAGATGTCAAATCTTTGTGTTGGAATTTGGACATCAGGACACACACCCCCGTTCTCTGCTGGCCATCGGGGCGGGGGGCTGGGAGGAGGTATTGGCCGTCCGATTGGGATCAGGGATGCGGGGCCTCCCTGCTGCTGCGGAGCCTGGGACGGTCTGCTTGCGTCCACCCCGGGGGAAAGGGTAACATCTCCTGGGTCTAGGTGCCGTTTCCCACGCTGGGGGAGAGGGTACCTGGACCCGGGGTATAGAGTATGTTTGGGGAGTGTGATTGTGTGTACATGTCCGTTTATGTCTATCTTTACGTTGGGTGAGTGCTGAGTGTTTGTATATGTGTGCATGAGGGTGGGAATGCATGTTTGTGTCTGTGTGTGCCTGTTTGTCTGTGTCTATATGTCAGGTCGGGTCTTAGACTCCACCTCTCTGGGGACTCCCAGGCCCTCCAAGGCCTATCTCCCCTCACCACACTCCCTGCTGGTAACTGATGCCCTCGGGGGTCGGTGCGTTGGTGGTTCTTGGTGTCCGGGGCTGGGCGCTCAGGTATGTACCAGCTCACTCCCGGTGACTACTTAGCGGGGCCTGGTGCCTGTTGCTCGGTCAGGCCTCTTCTTCTAAGGGGCCCTCGGGCCTCCGGCCTCTGGGCCTGCGGCTTGGTTTACTCTGGCACAGCTGGCTGCCTGTGGGCACACCAGTGCAGCCCCCTTTGGCTTCTGCTCCGTGGCTACTGGGTGACCCCTCATCTGGGGCTCTCCTCAGCTTTTCCCAGGAGGGTGGCACGGATGCCCCTCCGGTGGTCCTCCTTGGGCTCTCGCACTCTGGGGCCTCTGGATCTCCTCCATGCCTGCTTCATGCCCTGGGGGACGGGGCTATGGCTCTCTACACCCTCTAGCAGACCATTACATGTGGAAACCATTTGAATACAAGCGCGCTGATCCACACAGGTGTGCACACGGGTGTTCACTGTTCATAGACATAAACTACACCTTTCTTGGCTGCTACCTCAAAGCACATTGTGCGCTGTCGGTCCTGCTTGCTACACAACAACATTCAATATTTAGTATTTACTAGAGATGGCACGATACCACTTTTTTATGTCCGATACCGATACCAATATCATAAATTTGGATATCTGCCGATACCGATATGAATCCGATATAGTGTGTTTTAATCAACAAAACTGTTTTTTAAATATCTTGCTGCATTTTGTATAAGTTCATACTCAAGTTTAAAACAACAACTACACTAAAGCTATTCTGTTATACCTGTATGCAAAAAAAAATATTTCATAGTTCAGCAATACTGATCAATCTAATAAACTTAGACCTACACCATCCTCCCTATTCTGGTATTTGAAAGAGTACTTAGCATAAATATTAAGCAACCTAACTAATAGGGTTCCAACTCCCAGCAACAACAAAAATAAATAAATAAAAAATGGGGAACCACCCCTCACGCTCCACCTCATGATGCTTAATCGACGTAATCAACCTTAATTTGATGCAGTGTGAAAAAAAATGCACAGAAATCAATTATTTTTCAAGAAATATTAAATAGATTCAACATCTTTCTTCAACAAAATTGCAGACTGCACAGATGGTACCTTCCCAAAGTAAAAAGTACTATAGCTTACTAGGGTATATATATTAGACTTAATAGTCACTATATACAGTAATGGACTTCTATTCATTTTACATCAAATTAAAACTTTGGGTGTCAGATAATTATTTATTAAAAGCTAGACATTTTAAATGAGAATAAGAAAGAAAAGTATGTCTTTGTGCCCCCTTTTCCCTGTTAATGCCCTATCGGCCCCCCTGGCTAAACTTTGCTAGATCCGCCCCTGCACAGTTACCAGCGTCAGCTACGTAGAAAAAGATCCTGGTGTAGAAAGAAATATTAAATACATTCTAACAACAGCTGATCAAGCTTAAACGTGCTGCTGTTGTTCAGCCGCTGGTTTCCTCTTTCTGGTGCAAAGTGGGCCAAAAGCAAACTAGAGACACGGACTCGCGACAGAAAAGCCGATCAGCTGATCGTTAAGCAGTTTCATGATTGAAGTAGCAGCAGGAGAGGCAGTCGCTTGTTAAGCTTAACGCAGGAATGCTTTACAAACATTCAGAGATGGACTTACACACTTGCTTTACTTCTCTCGGGATAACTTTGTCGGAGATGAAATGCCGGGTTGCTAGCGAAGCTCCACATGCTATCCAGACCACCGACAGGTCCCGCATGCCACAGCCGCTCTATCACGTGATGCATACTGCTCCGACGTGCTAACGTGCTGAGGTGAGTTACGGCGTGTTGCAAGTTTTGTGAGGTGCTTTCGTGATATTTAATGGATCGGATTACATTTTTTATTTTTCTCCGATATCCGATCCAGTAATTTAGGTCAGTATCGGACAGATACCGATACGTAATATCGGATCGGTCCATCTCTAGTATTTACTGCTGTTTACACTTAGCTAGATTAACGTGATGGTGTTGTGTTTAGTATGTTGCTGTTTTTTTTTTTTGCTTATTTTCTCTTCTTTTTCTCTCAACAGGTGATCCAGGAGATTTTTTTTCTCTGTTTCTCTTTTTAAGTTTCCTCTCTCACTGTCCCTCTCCCCTTCTGTTTTTCTTTTCCTTCATCTTTCTTTCTCCCTTTCCTATCCCTCAGTCATGTCTGTCCCGTCTGTAACAACTGAAAATAAAATAAATAATAACAACAAAGGTCGATCAAATGGACCAATATGGCAAGGCCGTGATGATCCATTTGGCAAAGTAAATCCATTGGGTACCCAATGTTTTTTGGGGGGTTTTTTTGTTTCATTTGTTTTTTTTACTTTTGCCCTATCTTTTTAGATTCCCATTTTCCTAGAAAGGCTTCATCGTTTCTCAGTGCACCATGGTAAAAATAACCTTCTGAGGCCCAAGTGATTTTCTGTGATGGCTCCAATCCTAGTTCATCCTAATCCAATATTTTAGAGTTAGAGTCTGATGTTGGCTTAGATCTTAAAGGGTTACTTCTGTTTCACTAAACCATGTTCTTGTACAAACCTGTGCAATGGTGAAGCCTGGCCCTGTTTTAACTTCAGATGATATCTAAACAAATGAATATAGAGAAGTTATCAACATGATGTCATAGTGAATCCTGATAGTTTAAAACTTCCAAAATTAACTCAAGTTATTTTTAAACACAGGTATTTACAATACCCACCTTTAATATGGTACCAATGATAATACACAGCTATGTAAAAGAGCTTGATTTCATGCCAGGGAATTAGCATAAAACTATGAAACCAATAAACTGCTGGGGGAAACGCCAGATTTTATGTCTGTGTTCTCAGTACTTCTAATCACCAAGTTGACCAGTTGGACAAACTGATTTATTCTTCAAAGGTCTCTTTATCAGGGACTTTTCAGCAACAAGTAAAGTAAGCACCAAGAACAGATACAGAGAGCATCAATATGGTAAGCTTACAAATCCAAAGCTGAGAAAAACCAAACAGAAGATATTTAAATATACAGGAGATGATTTGCAAAGTTTGGCCAGTTTACTGCGTTTACGCCTCAGGTAAGACAGATTAAAGGTCTGGGAGCATGTATAGAAGGGGTAAGAACCTGAAAGTGAAACACTGAGTGGTGTTGCAAATACATTAACTGTGTGTTTAGCTGGATGGGGCGATGGGGGTGTTTGGTATGTCCAAGCCTGGCATCCTGTTTCTCCAGCGAGGTGTTAACCAAGTGAGAAACGTGGCGCCCAATAGGATGATTGGCTTCCCTCCACCCCCTCCCACCCATTCCACCCTCTTATTCATCTGATGTGTCAAAAAAAAAAAAGTGAGGCGCGACAAGATAGGGTCACCAGGGAGTAAAGACAGACAGAGAGGATTTACTGGTACAAGGAGCTGACACATTGTGCATTTGTATGCATGTACAGATATCCTGATTCTCTTAAAAGATACTGCTCTCAGTCCTCAGAAGTGGGCTCATGGCTATGTGCGTGTGTGTGTGTGTGTGTGTGTGTGTGTGTGTGTGTGTGTGTGTGTGTGTGTGTGTGTGTGTGTGTGTGTGTGTGTGTGTGTACACTGCTGCTTTTGTTGAAAAAGAAGCACTTTGACCTCCACTTACTTCTCCAAGATTAAAATCTGATCTATCCTTTTGAACTATAATAAGTTTTTCCACTTGCTATTACTGTTAAATACATTTGATCCATATCATATTAAGATTTGGGACACATCATCAGTAGTGGACCTTGGATTCATTGGGTGTTTCGGCCATTATCACTAGACACCCTCATCCAAGGAGGCTCTGCCAGGGTTGATCAGGCTCTGGAGTGTCACTGGCTTATGTTAAATTGTTATTTCTCTTCTTCTTTCTTCTGTTTAGCTTTTTTGCAGTTTATTTTCTCCTATCTATTCACTGCATCTGAGAGCTAATACTTACCTCTTTAGCATTTATTGAGCCTCACTTCTTCAAAGGGTTAGAAAAGGTGATAGAGGGAAGTAAGACAAAAGGGACAAGATAGGAGAGAGCAGAGAGGAGAGCCGGAAGGGGGGCGCCCCATCTGGCCTCCCACACCTCCCCGCCGGATTGGGCTGTACACTCTACCTCCCCACTGCCTCCCAGAAAAGGGGAGAAGAACAGAATATTTTCCTTTCTCCCCCGGTTAGCTGACTTCCTTAGGTGCCCAAGTGATGTCAGCCCTTTTTAGCCATAGCCAGTGACTGGTCCTCTCAGCAGTGTTAGCTAGTTCTCTTATAGCCTGCCGTTGTGCCTGTCCTCTGATCCCAAACTCTCTAAGCAGTTTTGCTGTTGTACTGGCAACAAAGCCACTTCCACTGGGCGCACCTTGATCTTCCACCCTCTGTCCTTTGCCTCAGCTGCCAAGTTGGCATACCGCAGCTTCTTGCGTTCAAACGCTTCCTCAATTGCCTCCTCCCATGGTACCATCAGCTCAATGGTAAATGGTAAATGGCCTGTATTTATATAGCGCTTTACTAGTCCCTAAGGACCCCAAAGCGCTTTACATATCCAGTCATCCACCCATTCACACACTGGTGATGGCAAGCTACATTGTAGCCACAGCCACCCTGGGGCGCACTGACAGAGGCGAGGCTGCCGGACACTGGCACCACCGGGCCCTCTGACCACCACCAGTAGGCAACGGGTGAAGTGTCTTGCCAAAGGACACAACGACCGAGACTGTCCAAGCCGGGGCTCGAACCGGCAACCTTCCGATTACAAGGCGAACTCCCAACTCTTGAGCCACGATCGCCCAATGACATACGAAAGTTTTTGGGAGTTAGACCAAAGGACGAGGTCTGTTCGCAGAGTAGTTGTTACGATCTCTGTGTGAAAAATTAGCCTCTGATCCAAGTCCACTTGCATCTGCCAATCCCTGGCAACATTCAGCGGGCCCAGGTCCGGGGTTGAGGGGCTCGTCCTGGACTTGTCTCCCTCCCGGACAAATGTTGATGAAAGCCGATGGATCCTCTTGGTTCGTGAAGGGTTGAGCGTTGATGGATTTTCTTTTGCACTCAACTTTCTTGGCTAGACACCTGAGGACCTGGTTGTGTCTCCATGTGTATCTGCCCTGAGCAAGGCTAGTCCTACAACCAACCAAGATGTGCTTAAGTATGGCTGGGACTGTACACAGGGGGCATGATGGGTCCTTTCCAAACCACAGCTGCAGATTTATTAGGGAAGGTAGCACATTGTATGTCGCTCGGATGATGAAACTTAGTCTATTAGACTCCAAGCCCCAGATGTCACTCCATGAGAGTTTCCTCTTTTCCACACTTACTCCTTTCTGCCACATCACCTTCATCAGCATCCACAGGTATCTGAGGACTCGTGAGGTGTTTTTATAGAGCCTATATGAAATGCCATTAGGTCCTTGAGCCGATGCTGCTCTTGCCTGCTTCACTACCTTCTCCACTTCACTCCAGGTAAGTGGTCTTATGTCCATTTGGTGTCCAGGTGCTTAGTAAGTTGTTGCCTTATTTCCTCCTGCAGGGCAGTGAGTCCCTCCCTTTCTGTGTCATGGGCCCTCCTCCACTGTTTCCTCAGTTGTCTTCTCTCTTTCACTAATCTGTCAATTTCCTGCTGTCTCCTCGACTTTAACTTGTTTAAAGGGCCTTTCTGCTGTCTATGACCCTTGTTTTTTACCCCAAACCGCTCAATCCCATAGCTGTAGATGATGTTTCCCAGGTTCTCCAACTTCCTTTCAACTGGACCCTTTTGTTGATGTAGTATAAGAGCCAGTTCCGAGTCAATGGTTTCCCACTCTCTTTTTTCACTGGATCTGGGCCACAGAATCAGATCTTTCCTACCTTCCATCTTCCTTTCCCTTGGTGGTAGTGGTTGGCTAGACTCAGTATTGGAAGATTCTGTTGGCTGTTTCTGAATGAGCTCTGGGCTGGTTGATGGTGTTGACTGGGGCTGGCTTACATCTGGCTGTAGCTAAGGTGGCAGAGCAGGTCAGCCACTAATCAGAAGGTCGGTGGTTCGATCCCAGGCTGCCTCCTGGCTGCATGCCAAATATCCTTGGGCAAGATACTAACCCCATGTTTGCCTACTTGTGGCGCCAGTGTCCGGCAGCCTCGCCTCTGTCAGTGCGCCCCAGGGCAACTGTGGCTACAATGTAGCTTGCTATCGCCAGTGTGTGGATGTGTTGCTGAATGTAGTGTAAAGCGCTTTGGGGTCCTTAAGGACAAGAAAAGCGCTATACAAATGCAGGCCATTTACCATCTGTACGCAAATATGTTGCTAGCTGTTGGTGGCTAAACTCCAAGTTAGGGGCCGATAATAAATGGCCTGAGCTAGAATCTAATATTGGGTGTAGCTGGCTAAGCTCTAGACTGGGAACTGCTACTGGCTGGATTTGACTGAGTTCTAATCTGGAAACTATAGGGGAGTCTGTACGACTATGAACTTCGATCGGGGTGCTGATACCCTGAGGACTGTGGGGATTCTCCTGCCTCTGGACTTCAATCGACTGATTTGACTTACTTCTTAAAAAGTATGTGTCAATGCGAGGCCCCTTTCTCAGCTCGCTGAGGCACTTCTTCCTGCCTTGGTGGATTTTAAGCCCATGTCAGTTGTTAGTTTTGACGAGCCACAAATGCAGTTCTGCAGCTTCTTTCCTACCATCATTGATGGTCCATTATTTGCAATGCTGGTTGATCTATTCATCGTTGGTACCGCTCCGTGGTTCTTTGCCATTAAATCCGTCTGGAAAGGGTCTTCTTCCACCCCAGCTCTCACAGATGCTACGGGGTATCTTCTCCTTTGAGATTTCTGTAGCAATATTGGGTGTACCCAAGTACGCTAAAAAGTGCTGGGTCCTGCTGGTATGAGGCGCTAACCCACACCAGCCCCATTAAGCTCTATTCCCTCCTGTCAGCAGTCTTTCCCTGATTGTCAGCTGCCCTTTCGCAGCGGTCACTGGATCACTCCAGAATTCTGATTCAGTAAAGAACTAGATGTTGTACTCCCTGATAATGCATTGCGTTAAATGGCGAAAGTCTTAAGTAGGGATGGGTATTGTTTAGGTTTTATCCGATACCGGTGCCAAACCGGTACTTTTGAAACAGTGCCGGTGCTTAAACGGTGCTCAAACAGGTGCTTAAAGAATGGAGAACACAAAATTGGTCCAAAAACCTCTCATGTTTAACTGTTTTCCACTTTTTCTTTGGTCATTTTAGCCTTTTTGGCCAGGGTGAAGGGAGTATCTGCCATCAAACAAGAAGACAGCTGCATGTAACTACGACGGTGTTTGCTAGTTCACCTTACATGCATTAATGTAATAACGTGGTTAGCCTACTCAACGTAAATTACACACGAACAACATTAAGCTACTCACGCAGAGAAGAACGGCTGCTGCTGCATCATCATCCTCATCATTTCTGCTACACTGGCAGGGCCAGGACTCTCCTCTTCGGGTTTTTGGGGGATGTTGTGTCACGGTTCTGGGTCAGTTTGACCCAGTATTTTGAGTTGTTATATTTTGGTGTGTTTTTGCATTTTGGATTCTTTTCTTATTATGATGATGATTATGACCCTGTTTCGGTTATTCTTGTTTAGGGATTAGTTCGTAGGTTTTTGTGTTCTCATGTTTATTGCAGGTTTAGTTCAGTGTCTAGTCTGTCGCTCTGTGTCGTGTCTGCATTTTTGTTTAGTGGTGTCTTGTTTCCTGTTTTACTCTGAAGGTTCATGTTCCCGTCTTATGTCAGTGTTTCTAGCTTTGTTCCCCCTGTCTCATTAGGTCTTATTCCTCCCAGCTGTGTTCCCCTTCTGTCTCTAATTCCTTGATGACTTCCTCAGTGTATTTAAACCCAGTATGTCTTTGTGTCAGTGTCAGATCATCTGTTATCCTCACCTCGTATTTTTGTAGGTTCCCTTATTGTGACACTGGGTTTCATAGCCTGCTTAGTTACTCTGTGTTTATAGTTTTTTCCATAGTTCCTTCAGTTTATTAGCCTTTTTAGTTTACACAGTGTTCTCTGTCTTCTTAGTTTTCCCAGTTTCAGTGTTCCCTAGTGTTTTTGTTACGCCTTCAGCCACAATAAAGGCTTGCCTTATTTTGGAAACCTAGTTCTGTCTCCACCGTGTCTGCTCTTGGGTCTACCTCATTCTTCACACCGGCGCACCCCACCGTGACATGTTGCTAACTCCGGGTCCGATAACAGGCACCACACCCGCAGTAGATGTGCTCGGTGTGAGGTCTCGCAGCAAGCTATCAAATACGGCGCATTTCTCGGCTTTAAAAAAACGCTATGCGTCGCGAGGTGTTTCATCGGATTTGAGGTGTTACCTCCTTTGACAGTATCACAGTATCAGCTTAAAGCACTTGTTGAAGGCTGCTGAGTTTGCATATTTTGCTGTGAAGTACAGCCAGACTTTTGACCGGTTTGCCTTGGGCGTTTTTTATCTGTAGCTTTGCTCTAAAAGAACGTACGTACCTGGCCCCGCCTACTATCCTCGGAAACGTAAAATGATTTGCTAGAATCTAAAGTGTATCACAGCTCAGGAAAAAAAGCACCAAAATAAAGCACTGAAATGTGTGCTGCTTTTCGGTCTGGTTACTACCGTTTATTTCAGAACCGGTGCCATCATAGCACCGGATACCGGTACCCATCCCTAGTCTTAAGGGATGGTTGTTATGAGGAAAGGTAGCCCAGAAACTTTACCAGCAGCACAAATTCCCCCATCAACCTACATCTATGGCAGCACAACTAAGGGAGGATTCAGCGTCACCTGGTCCAGCCCTAACTATATGCTTTAGCAAAAAGGAAAGTTTTAAGCCTAATCTTGAAAGTAGAGATAGTGTCTGTCTCCTGAATCCAAACTGGAAGCTGGTTCCACAGAAGAGGGGCCTGAAAACTGAAGGCTCTCCCTCCCATTCTACTTTTAAATACTCTAGGAACAACAAGTAGGCCTGCAGAGCGAGAGCGAAGTGCTCTAATAGGGTGATATGGTACTACAAGGTCATTAAGATAAGAAGCCAAACAAAAATTTGACTGTCAGGGGAAAGCTACACTCAGCTTAAACGGGACATTCAGTTTATTCATCTTTGGTGTTCAGATTGTGATATCAGGTTGGATGTAAATCTGAATTGTATCTCTTCTTTTTTAAATTAATACTAAGTTTGTACCTGCATTCTTGTTAGTTCATGCTTGGGAAGTTCACTTGGGAGTACAGATCTCTGAGGACAGCAGTATGCAGCTGTAGAGTTTAACCATGAGGTTCTGGAAGTAAAAATACCGTTTGTATTTTTCATAGAGAATCTGAGTAGGAGCCGTGACCATCCAAAGTAGTCTTACTGCTTTAACAAAAAGCAGAAAAGGTCTACTTTGGCGAAAAATCCAAAGTGAAACAGTTACATCTCTGATTGCTGGAGTCAGACGGACTGTTATCATGGAAATATTTAAGCCCACAAACATCAGGTCACTTGTGAAACTTCTGAAATTGCCTGAGTGGTGATTACAGTCAGAAAAAAAAGCACGGTACTGTAAACATAACTAACACATGCAGAATAGAAACTACAATATGTATTTAAAACTACTATTATACAACACTAACAATGAATATTATTAAATACAAGAAGGTTGGATTTCATTTAGTGTGGAATCTGGGATTTGCAATGCTTTGTGGGATATACAGTTCCAACATAATTAAAATAAATGTTCCTTCTTTATTTATTTATTTGTTCCAGATGAAATCTTTTTATGCTCATGCCTCACCTTCTGAGCTTGGCCTGGTTCAATTCTTAAAACTCGATATATAATGATTGTCAGATACGTTAGTGGAGATAATCCATGGCAAATTCACCCTCAGAGCCAAAGAATTTGAAGAACTGTTGTCACTGTTACACTCTGCTGAGCAGACTTGGTGAATCTGCTGCTCAGCTTGTCTTTAGTGTGTCATTTACTATCTGACTGTCTGTATTGTGACTAATATTTACTATGAAAACTGGATGTAATATACCAAACCAATGTTCTGTTGCAGTAGATGCAGTATGTGTTTTAGCATTGCACTGCTGAAATATGTACACTTCTCCTGAAAATCTGGATGGGAGAATATATTCCCTAACACTTGTATATAACTTTCAGCACTGATGGTGCCTTCCCAAATCTGTGAGCATCATTTCCACAGGCACGAATGCAGAACCCTAATATGAAATGCAGGTATAAACTTAGAGCTGCCAGACTGTCTATCTCTTCTGTAGTCTGGTGGATGAGGCATGCAGAACAGTATTCAACTTTGCTTCGGTCCATTTTAAATAAGCTTTTGCCCAGATTGGCCCGCATTGCTTCTTCTTTGCATGATAGAATTTTGAGCAGCGTGGATGACACAGCAAACTGTATTGACGGAAACTGATGTCTGTGTTGTAAAATGAGATGAGATAACCTTTATTTGTCAGTTGCAGGTCTTTTGCCCACAACCGAGATGACAGACCTTGCCGACCGTACATACAATACACAAATATCACATTGGGGAGACAGGTCAGGCTAGGTAGCGAGGAAAAAAACATCGAAATGTGTAACACAGAAGGATAATACAGGAATGCACAGATATCAACACACCACAGCACAATAAACACAGACAGCAACATGGGAAAGAGTTCCAGTGTGTACATCTGATCTGGGACCGCTGCAATCTTTCGACTGCGCCTCCAGCTGACCCGATGTCCACATCAGAGGGGAGGTAAGCGTTGGAGGTGGCGTTGGATCCAGGGTAGGGAGGGTGATGCGTCAGTGAGTGCTTATCAGTATCAGTATATGTATGTATGTGCGTGTCCATAGTTCAGCTGAGACAGTGTCCTTCGGTTTGAACAGCCGGTTCCGCTTTCTTAATTCTCCGATAAGCCAGGGCCAAGCCAGCTCCGATCAGCAAGAACCCTGCACATGCAGTGATTGTCATCACAGGGATTTCTCAAGAGTCTTTTGATGATATTATGCCTGTTAATTGATGAGATACTTAAAGTCTTCATAATTGTACATAATTCTGAAATTCTTCCACAATTGCCCACCTTTACTTCTGATAAACTCTTTCTCTCTAAAAGGTCATTTTAATATCCAGTCATGACACAACTTCAATTAAACTAATAGTTTTAAGTTTGTTTAGTAGGTTTAGTTTCCATTAACCGAATTAACGCAATTAACTTTGCTGCCATCAAATAAAAAACAAGGAAATAATCATTTTAAATACTACAACATCTAATTTTAAACATTTAGTATATTTTTTATGTTCTAATGCAAAACAATATAGCTTTGAGACTTGCAAATGATTGTATTTTGTTTTATATATTTATTTAAATTTTGTTTAATTTTACAGTTACCCAACTGTTGGGGGCTGAATTGGTCTTGTGGATGCATATATAAATTTACATTGATTATTATTTACTAAAAAAAAAAATAACATGATGATTTTTCTTAGTCCAGTAGAATTGAAAAACTTCATAGACAGGTGATTTTACAGTTGAATAAACACCGAAAAGACATAATTTGATAATCTGTGGAGATGACTTGACCTTAGTATTTAAGGACATCCAGATGCTGTGTTTCTTTTCACAGTGATAAGGCCAACTATATTGTCAGGGCCAGTGTGCAAAGTGGGACCCAAAACCAGACGACAAGTCATATAAAAACAAGTCTTTATTGAACAAAAAGATTGTCCAGGGCAAAGCGGAGAGTGAGTCCCACAGAAACAGGGAGCACTGAACCAATTTACCGTAACTGTAAGCTGATGATCTGGCAAAGAGTGAAGGTCTGCGCTGGTTATAAATGCTGCCGCACTGATCATTGACAACGACCCGCAGGTGAGGTGAAGGTGGACCTTGAGCTAAAAGCTCCTCATGGATGTGTCATCTGACAGAAGTGGAAAACTATTCCAGGAAGACTGAAACGCACCAATCATGACATATACAACAACAAAACACCAAGGGAGTCTACAAGTATCAAACACACAAATATATCATCTGTCTAATCAACTCAAAAATCTTATCAAGTGGTTCAATAAGTCCCAGTCTCACTTTGGTCACAGACTGAATAAGCATTATGCCAATTCATGCTTTTATCAGACCTCATGTGTATTTACTGTACTATGAAGAAGCCATGGTTTCTCACTGTATAACCATAGTTTTAACTAAAAATCATCAAAAAACATCACCAATCCTAACGCTTCAATACCTCCTCAATCACCTATTTGGAGTGATCCGGACCTACCAATTAATAATAAATTATGAAATCTTGGAAAAACAAAATAAACTATACATTGTTTTCTTTAAGATTAAAATCATCCATCATGGATGCATGTGCGTTGCTTACCTGGGGACACCTGGCACTAGGACAGCGGTCCCCAACCCCCGGGCCTCGGACCGGTACCGGTCCGTGAGTCGTTTGGTACCGGGCCGCGAGAGTTGAGGCTCAGGTCTGAAATGTATGGTTTTCAGGGTTTTTATCGGTTTTCAGCGTTATTTTGTTATTGTTTTTATCGTTAACTCTGTTTTCCTGGGTCTTTTCACGTGTGTTAGGAATAAATCTTCTTTTTTTCGGTACCGGTACCAGTTTTATTTTGTTGTATTTATCCGCGACACCTTAAAGGCCGGTCCATGAAAATAATGTCGGGCATAAACTGGTCCGTGGTGCAAAAAAGGGTGGGGACCGCTGCACTAGGATACACTATCTGAAGAAGGCAAGCCAGCGGAGATAGTTTGATGCTTTGGGTAATCTTCTGCTGGGAAACATTGGGTCTTGCCTTACATATAAATGTTACTTGTTACATGTTACATTTACCTAAGCATTGTTTCAGCCCAAACACACCCATTCATGAAAACAATATGCCTTGATGGCTGCGGCCCCTTTAATCAGGATAATGCTCCTTGTCACAAAGCAGGAAGCCAGTGCTGGTACAAAAGGAATGGTTTGTTGAGAGCTTGAAAAGAAGGCTGGTGGACGTTTTTTGCTTTGAAAGATGTTTTGCCTTTTATCCAAGAGGCTTCTTCAGTGCTACAACAACTGGTAGAGCGTTCCAGGTACTGGGTAGTGGTGGTTATGAGCTTATCCTCATCCTTTTGAGTTGGCTCTAAACAGCGATTCAATTCAATCCCATTCCATTTTAATTATACAGCACCAAATCACAACAATATTCTATTGAGAGCCAAAGATTAATAATAACTAATGATTATAGGCTGTATGAATATCATATAGAGAAATAAAAACATGAATGGATGGTGGAAACCCACAGCAGTCTAGGCTTGTTGCAGCATAATTAAAGGAGGACTCAGGGCCATCTGATCCAAGCCTAACTATAACCTTCATGAAAAGGGAAAGTTTTAAGGCCAATCTTGAAGCAGAGAAGCTGTCCCTCTCCTGAATCCAAACTGGGAGTTGCTTCAACATAAAAACTAGTCTACATTTAAATACCCCCAGAAACCAAAAGTAAGCCTGTAGTCTAAACGTCAAGTGATTTGGTAATAAGATAAGAAGGGGCCTACTTTAAAAGACCTCCTGTGTGAGGAGAAGGAATTTAAATATGATTCTTTGGCCTTAAAAACCCTGTAACTGTGTTAAATTAAATCCTCATCAATTCATATTTAACATACTTGACTTTTCCCCAAAATGGGCTTATTTGTCAAATACCACAGACGATGTCACTTTGACCAGAAGAAATGAATGTAAAACCACTGCTGCAGTTTTCCTACCAACATGATTGTTTACACACACGAGCCAGATCTAGCTAGTTGTGATTGATAAATAAATATATAGTGGACTGCAGTTAGTCACGCACACCTCGCTCTGAGAGGTCCAATATCCCAACCCAGCAGTAATCTTTCATCTTTTCGCTGAATGCATGAACTGGGCCGGTTGTGGGCGGTTCTGAGCAGCTGGGGAAACTTAGCTGAACTGAACAGGGAGTTCAGAGTGTGGAGAATTAATCCAAACAAATAAAGAATAAAATCCAGAGCAGAGCAGCCAAAGGGGCTACAGGCCTGAGCTGGAGAGCTGAGGATGTGAAGGGCTACAGACTGAGGTGGAGCACTCTGGATGCTGGATAAGAGGCTGCAATTTTGGTGAGCTCAGGCAGATGTAAAGGAGCTGGAAAAAAATGGAAGCGGTGTCTGAAAAGGGCTGGGAAAATCATCAAAGACCCCAGTCACCCATCACATGGACTCTTCACCCTCCTGCCCTCTGGGAGGCGCTACAGGAGCCTCCGGACTAAGACCACCAGGTACCGGAACAGCTTCTTCCCCACAGCTGTCAGACTCCTGAACTCTGCCTCCTGACATCTGACCCACGTTAAACTCATGGACTGGACATACACACACCCACAACCACCTACACACACACACACAATGGACAACTGTACCCTCAAACACACAATAATAACATGGACTGAACCACCACTCACAACCACTAGGACTTTATATAGCCTCTTAACTGCACTACTGTATAGTTCTGTGTAAATAATCATTCTGTACATTCCTGGAATGTCCCAAGTCTGCACAAGACATCGGTCAAGGGTTGGTTTGGCCAATTGTTTCAAGTGGACTGAAAATACAGACCCCAAAAAGACCCCTACTAAAGTTTCAAAATATGTATTGAGCCCTGAGAGGGAATGGGTACGGTCAGTTATACATTTGCATAACTGACTTTTTTGTTCCACACACTGCCGCTGTCGTTACAGTTGTCGATGTCATTATTGACCTTCTGAGGTTCCACAAAGATCATTTAAAATAAATATATATATTTGAACTAAAAACAATTACATGCTGGGTCCTAATTAGATCATTCTCAAAGTCTCTCTGTGTGTGTGTGTGTGTGTGTGTGTGTGTGTGTGTGTGTGTGTGTGTGTGTGTGTGTGTGTGTGTGTGTGTGTGTGTGTGTGTGTGTGTGTGTTTGCTCCTCCACTGATAATATCCAGTGTGTCCTGTACCACAATCAGTGCAGCCACTACTCCATTCTCACACTCACTCCAATCTGCTGCCTGTCACTGGACACCAGCCTTCACCAAGGGCACCGTGGCAATGAGATCCACGGCCACCGCCCTAACAATCCACGGCCCGGAGCCCAGACGAGTGTTCAGGCGCAGAGCTGATCGATAAGGAAAGGCTAAGATATGCCATTACAGGTGAGGCCAGTCCCTGTGCCATCCTAGCTGCTCCACACCACAGCTCCCTGCCCATTCAGCAATATCTCCACATATTGGGGATGTGGTAAAACGAGATGGGTCATTTATTCTTTCAAGTGTTTTTGTGGCCCTGGGAGGATTTAGAGATCGTTAGGGCATCTATCGTTGGTCTACCACACCCCGCCTTGACATTGTCTGTGGCTTGGTCAAATGAAACTGCATATCAAACTCAATAACTCCAAACTTCTACTTTAAATCCATGTCCCAATAAAGAACAATGTATTATTATCGGGGCGTGTTGGACTGCTTTATTATTGGACAAAGAGAAAAATGAAATCCTGCTCAGGTCGAGAGAATTCTTCTCACTAAGTTTCTTCTTTCGACGTCTGATCTTTCCACGCATGCACCTTCCTTCCATCTCCATTACCGTGCCAAGGCTAAAGAGCTAGGCATGTATTTTCTCCACTCTCCCATCTTCTAATCAAAGGAGCAGCCAATCAATTGGTGGCTGTAGCACCTGTCACAAGTCTTTGTGTCCTTTCAAGTTTAACTCTGAATAATAAGCATAATGATCGCTGATGTGGATGTGGATACGCACCATTAAAGGAAAATAATAACTTTTAATGCTAGTGCTAATGGGCAAAAAATAGATTCCCTTTTTATCTAGAAGAAGGAAAGCAGTTCAGAGCACTTGTGTAGAGTTCCTGTGTGCACAACCTGGCTGCTGCTCACTGCTAATGACTGAAGCATTGCTGTCAATTGCTCTGCATCGCAGAACTGAAACTCTGTCCAAATTATGTACTACTCACGATAAATTGAGGTTAACAAGGTTCATTAAGCACTTGAGGGGCATTAACAAATATCTGACAGGTTATAATTGCCACATTTTCTTCATGAGTTTGAGAAAAATTTCATATGTGAGGTATCAGGTCCCAATCAGTGAAAGAAGCATCAGAATGTTGTGCTGATAACTGCACAAGTGAGTTTTCTGTCAGAAAAAGATCAGATTTACACAGTGTTTCTGGAAGCAATCAGGGTATCTATTTTTATCAAAAGTCTCCGAGCAGGATCTCAGTTCTAACTGCCAAAATGTCCCAATGCAAACATGGTAATGCATTTTATCAGCTGTTATAACTGAAACGACTCCTGCTGATATTTGAAAGCTCAGTTAATGTGCTGTAACCTTTCAGAGCTATAGGCAATCCCACAGACTTACTGGGAACAGAAAAGTTATACCTTCTATCAATAATGTTGCGGTTTTTGTCTTTAGTCTTGAGTCACATTTCCAATCTGGAGCTCAATGGTTCAATGCGACCTATGTACTAATGAAATACTCCAGACGTAGTGATGATTCGGCACTGCTAAAGCATGCACATTCTACTGTGAGGGTGCTTTATAAACAATGTGTGGTACTGCACAGAAATGAGCATTTTTCCTGCGTGTTAGGGGCAAATGAATTAACAAGAGGTGCAACCCTAAGTTCAGTTAGAGTAGGAATGCAACACGAAACACCGAACACAATCCAGCACAGCTGATAGTTTAGCAAAGAGAGATCATTTGAAGAAACAGAAATGTGTAAATAGTTCTGTGTAAAACCTGATTCTAATCCTGAATGGACTGCAAATGTCCAGGTTAACGTTTTGGGGTTAAACAGCGTTTTTAAGTCTCGTGAGTCGGCCCTCTCCTTCATCAAAGAGACCCCAGCATGTTTATTCAGCAACTCTTGGTTCCACATAGCATACTTTTTATTAAACCACTGTTTTCCAGCTTTCCACACAGATATATAAAGGCTTCTATAGATAATAAAGACTATTGCTTGCACTGTAAAATCTACATTGTATAGACATGACCCAGTGTCAGCAGTTTCCTCCATGTTGTGTACTGATTGCTCTCTTCATTCTTGTGTGCCCTTGTCCTTGGCTGGCTGGCAACAGAGGACACGTGGCAGACCAGGTCAGCTTTCATGGGCTAGTGGCTGGAACTTGAACTTCTAACATTTGTTAGTAGCAGGAGAGCCCCTGAGGGAGGCTCATTTCAAAGCGGGGCTCCTTTTACTCTTGAGGAGCGGATGAAGGGAGGTGGGGGGTGGGGTCACCTGTGGTGGCAAGCTGAGGTCTGGTCAATGTTATCTACAGCTGTGTAAATGATGACATATTCATACAGAGACACACAGAGTGCAAAATTCTTCATGTCAATCAATACGGAAAATATGGGCTCGGTCAGAAATGCTGACATTGCACATTATGTATGTCTGGCTTCAGAACTGTATTCCTACTGGATGTCCAAGATTAAAGTCCCAGATTCTTTACACTAAGGTGCCATTCATATTTCTGGACATAAAGTAAAAAAATAAATAAACAAAAAACGAAAAACAGATCCATCATATTAATGTATATTTAAATAAATATCAGTCTGAATATATTAAATGTATTGAATGAAAACTGATGTTACTGTGGCAGCACGAGGTGGGGAAGGATACTCTTTATGATTTAATAGAAAACCGACAAACGCCACCTTTCACCCAGAGAATACTGGAGTGAGACGATGCTACTCACAAAGGAGGCACTTAGGTCCGTTACACTCAGCACAGAAACATCGTTCAGTGATGAAATAAATAACAATTTAATGACAACTATTTAAAACATCACACAACACGAGCAGATGTATCAGTGTACATGGATTCTACAAAAAACAAGGTTAAGAGCTGAGGCACCAGGATACCTCACACTCACACTGTCTCACACACTCACACTGTCACACACACTCACACTGTAACACACTCACACACACTGTCACACACAGTCTCACACACTCACACTGTAACACACTCACACTGTAACACACTCACACTGTCTCACACACTCACGCTGTCTCACACACTCACACTGTAACACACTCACACACACTGTCACACACAGTCTCACACACACACACACTGTCACACACACTCACACTGTAACACACTCACACACACTGTCACACACACAGTCTCACACACACACACACTGTCACACACACTCACACTGTCTCACACACTCACACTGTAACACACTCACACACACTGTCACACACACAGTCTCACACACACACACACACTGTCACACACACTCACACTGTAACACACTCACACACACTGTCACACACAGTCTCACACACACACACACTGTCACACACACTCACACTGTAACACACTCACACACACTGTCACACACACTCACACTGTAACACACTCACACACACTGTCACACACACTGTCTCACACACACACACACACACACACACACACACACACACACACTGTCACACACTGTTCCTCACACACACACACTGTCACACAGTCACACACACGCACACTGTCACACACACGCACACTGTAACACACACTCACACTGTAACACACTCACACACACTGTCACACACAGTCTCACACACACACACACTGTCACACACACTCACACTGTAACACACTCACACACACTGTCACACACACAGTCTCACACACACACACACTGTCACACACACTCACACTGTCTCACACACTCACACTGTAACACACTCACACACACTGTCACACACACAGTCTCACACACACAAACACTGTCACACACACTCACACTGTAACACACTCACACACACTGTCACACACAGTCTCACACACACTCACACTGTCACACACACTCACACTGTAACACACTCACACACACTGTCACACACAGTCTCACACACACACACACTGTCACACACACTCACACTGTAACACACTCACACACACTGTCACACAGAGTCTCACACACACACACTGTCACACACACTCACACTGTTACACACTCACACACACTGTCACACACAGTCTCACACACACACACACACTGTCACACACACTCACACTGTAACACACTCACACACACTGTCACACACACAGTCTCACACACACACACACTGTCACACACACTGTCTCACACACACACACACACACACACACACACACACACTGTCACACACTGTTCCTCACACACACACACTGTCACACAGTCACACACAAACACTGTCACACACAATCACACTGTCACACATACAGTCTCACACACACTCACACTATCACACACTCAGACACACACACACACTCACACTGTCACACACTCACACTGTCACACACACACACACACTCACACTGTCACACACTCACACACACACACACACAGTCACAGTGTCACACACTCACACACACACAGTGTCACACACACTCACACTGTCACACACACGCACACACTGTCACGCACACTCAGACTGTCACACACTCAGACACACACACACACTCACACTGTCACACACTCACACTGTCACACACACACACACTCACACTGTCACACACTCACACACACACACACTGTCACACTGTCACACACACACACACACACACACACACTGTCTCACATACACACACTGTCACACACTGTCACACTGTCTCACACACTGTCACACACACACTCACACTGTCACACACACACACTGCCACACACTCAGACACACACACACACTCACACACACACACTGTCACACACACGCACACACTGTCACGCACACACACTGTCACACACACACTCACACTGTCTCACACTCACACTGTCTCACACACTCACACTGTCTCACACACTCACACTGTCACACACACTCACACTGTAACACACTCACACACACTGTCACACACAGTCTCACACACTCACACTGTAACACACTCACACTGTAACACACTCACACTGTCTCACACACTCACGCTGTCTCACACACTCACACTGTAACACACTCACACACACTGTCACACACAGTCTCACACACACACACACTGTCACACACACTCACACTGTAACACACTCACACACACTGTCACACACACAGTCTCACACACACACACACTGTCACACACACTCACACTGTCTCACACACTCACACTGTAACACACTCACACACACTGTCACACACACAGTCTCACACACACACACACACTGTCACACACACTCACACTGTAACACACTCACACACACTGTCACACACAGTCTCACACACACACACACTGTCACACACACTCACACTGTAACACACTCACACACACTGTCACACACACTCACACTGTAACACACTCACACACACTGTCACACACACTGTCTCACACACACACACACACACACACACACACACACACACACACACACTGTCACACACTGTTCCTCACACACACACACTGTCACACAGTCACACACACGCACACTGTCACACACACGCACACTGTAACACACACTCACACTGTAACACACTCACACACACTGTCACACACAGTCTCACACACACACACACTGTCACACACACTCACACTGTAACACACTCACACACACTGTCACACACACAGTCTCACACACACACACACTGTCACACACACTCACACTGTCTCACACACTCACACTGTAACACACTCACACACACTGTCACACACACAGTCTCACACACACAAACACTGTCACACACACTCACACTGTAACACACTCACACACACTGTCACACACAGTCTCACACACACTCACTGTAACACACTCACACACACTGTCACACACAGTCTCACACACACTCACACTGTCACACACACTCACACTGTAACACACTCACACACACTGTCACACACAGTCTCACACACACACACACTGTCACACACACTCACACTGTAACACACTCACACACACTGTCACACAGAGTCTCACACACACACACTGTCACACACACTCACACTGTTACACACTCACACACACTGTCACACACAGTCTCACACACACACACACACTGTCACACACACTCACACTGTAACACACTCACACACACTGTCACACACACAGTCTCACACACACACACACTGTCACACACACTGTCTCACACACACACACACACACACACACACACACACACTGTCACACACTGTTCCTCACACACACACACTGTCACACAGTCACACACAAACACTGTCACACACAATCACACTGTCACACATACAGTCTCACACACACTCACACTATCACACACTCAGACACACACACACACTCACACTGTCACACACTCACACTGTCACACACACACACACACTCACACTGTCACACACTCACACACACACACACACAGTCACAGTGTCACACACTCACACACACACAGTGTCACACACACTCACACTGTCACACACACGCACACACTGTCACGCACACTCAGACTGTCACACACTCAGACACACACACACACTCACACTGTCACACACTCACACTGTCACACACACACACACTCACACTGTCACACACTCACACACACACACACTGTCACACTGTCACACACACACACACACACACACACACTGTCTCACATACACACACTGTCACACACTGTCACACTGTCTCACACACTGTCACACACACACTCACACTGTCACACACACACACTGCCACACACTCAGACACACACACACACTCACACACACACACTGTCACACACACGCACACACTGTCACGCACACACACTGTCACACACACACTCACACTGTCTCACACTCACACTGTCTCACACACACACACACACACACACACACACACACACACACACACACACACACACACTGTCTCACATACACACACACACACTGTCATATACACACACACTGTCTCTCACACTGTCACACACACACACGCAGTCAAACCGTCACACACTCACACACACACACAAACACTGTCACACACTCACACACACACACACACTCACACTGTCACACTGTTACACACTCACACACACTGTCACACACACTCACACTGTAACACACACACACACACACACTGTCACACACACAGTCTCACACACACACACACTGTCACACACACTCACACTGTAACACACTCACACACACTGTCACACACACACACAGTCTCACACACACACACACACACACACTGTCACACACACTCACACTGTAACACACTCACACACACTGTCACACACACAGTCTCACACACACACACACACTGTCACACACACTGTCTCACACACACACACACACACACACACACACACACACACACACACACACACACACACACACACTGTCACACACTGTTCCTCACACACACACGAACTGTCACACAGTCACACACACACACTGTCACACACTCACACTGTCACACACACGCACTGTCTCACACACACACACACACACTCTTACACTGTCACACACACTGTCACAGTGTCACACACTCACACACACACACTGTCACGCACACTAACAATGTCACACACACGCACACACTGTCACACACACACGCACACACTCACACTGTCACACACTCACTCACACACACACTCACACACACACACACTCTCTCTCACACACACACACACACACACACACACACACTGTCATATACACACACACTGTCTCTCACACTGTCAAACACTCACACACACACACACACACACAAACACACTGTCACACTGTCTCACACACACACAAACACTGTCACACACTCACACACACACTCACACTGTCACACTGTTACACACTCACACACACTGTCACACACACAGTCTCACACACTCACACTGTAACACACTCACACACACTGTCACACACACAGTCTCACACACAGTCTCACACACACACACACTGTCACACACACACTGTCAAACACTCACACTGTCACACATTCACTGTCACACACACTCACACTGTCACACACTCAGACACACACACACACTGTCACACACTCACACTGTCACACACACACACTGTCACACACTGTTCCTCCCACACACACACTGCCACACACTCAGACACACACACACACTCACACACACACACTGTCACACACACACTGTCACACACACACACTGTCACACACTCACACAGTCACACACACACACACTGTCACACACACACACTGTCACACACTCACACTGTCACACACACACACACTGTCACACACTCACACAGTCACACACACACACACTGTCACACACACTCAGACACACACACACACTCACACACACACACTGTCACACACACACACTGTCACACACTCACACAGTCACACACACACACACTGTCACACACTCACACTGTCACACTGTCACACACACTGTCACACACTCACACTGTCTCACACTCACACTGTCTCACACACACACACACTGTCACACACACTCACACTGTCACACACTCACACACACACACACTGTCACACACACACACACACACACAGTCACAGTGTCACACACTCACACACACACAGTGTCACACACACTCACACTGTCACACACACGCACACACTGTCACGCACACTCACACTGTCAAACACACACACACACTGTCACACACACGCACACTGTCTCACACACACACACACACACACACTCTTACACTGTCACACACACTGTCACAGTGTCACACACTCACACACACTGTCACGCACACTAACACTGTCACACACTCACACACACTGTCACGCACACTAACACTGTCACACACACGCACACACTGTCACACACACACGCACTCACACTGTCACACACTCACACACACACTCACACACACACACACACTCTCTTACACACACACACACACACACTGTCATATACACACACACTGTCTCTCACACTGTCACACACACACACGCAGTCAAACCGTCACACACTCACACACACACACACACTGTCACACACTGTCTCTCACACTGTCAAACACTCACACACACACACACACACAAACACTGTCACACACTCACACACACACTCTCTCACACACAAAACTGTCATACACTCACACACACACTCACACTGTCACACTGTTACACACTCACACACACTGTCACACACACAGTCTCACACACACACACACACACTGTCACACACACTGTCTCACACACACACACACTGTCACACAGTCACACTGTCACACACACACACACTGTCACACAATCACACTGTCACACACACACACTGTCACACTCACACTGTCACACACTCAGACACACACACACACTGTCACACACTCACACTGTCACACACACACACTGTCACACACTGTTCCTCACACACACACACTGCCACACACTCAGACACACACACACACTCACACACACACACTGTCACACACTCACACTGTCACACACACACACTGTCACACACTCACACTGTCACACACTGTCACACACACACTCACACTGTCACACACACACACTGTCTCACACACTGTCACACACACACTCACACTGTCACACACACACACTGTCTCACACTCACACTGTCTCACACACACACACACACACACACACACACACACACACACACACACACACACACACACACACACACACACACACACACTGTCTCACATACACACACTGTCACACACTCACACTGTCACACACTGTCACACTGTCTCACACACTGTCACACACACACTCACACTGTCACACACACACACTGCCACACACTCAGACACACACACACACTCACACACACACACACTGTCACACACTCACACTGTCACACACTGTCACACTGTCACACACACTGTCACACACACACTCACACTGTCACACACTCACACTGTCTCACACTCACACTGTCTCACACACACACACACACACACACACACACACACACACACACACACACACACACACTGTCTCACATACACACACACACACTGTCACACACACACACGCAGTCAAACCGTCACACACTCACACACACACACAAACACTGTCACACACTCACACACACACACACACACACACACTCACACTGTCACACTGTTACACACTCAGACACACTGTCACACACACTCACACTGTAACACACACACACACACTGTCACACACACAGTCTCACACACACACACTGTCACACACACTCACACTGTAACACACTCACACACACTGTCACACACATAGTCTCACACACACACACACTGTCACACACACTCACACTGTAACACACTCACACACACTGTCACACACACAGTCTCACACACACACGAACTGTCACACACACTCACACTGTAACACACTCACACACACTGTCACACACATAGTCTCACACACACACACACTGTCACACACACTCACACTGTAACACACTCACACACACTGTCACACACACAGTCTCACACACACACGAACTGTCACACACACTCACACTGTAACACACTCACACACACTGTCACACACACAGTCTCACACACACACACACACACTGTCACACACACTGTCTCACACACACACACACACACACACACACTGTCACACACTGTTCCTCACACACACACACTGTCACACAGTCACACACACACACTGTCACACCCTCACACTGTCACACACACGCACACACTGTCACACACACTCAGACTGTCACACACACACACTGTCTCACACACACACACACACACACACTCTTACACTGTCACACACACTGTCACAGTGTCACACACTCACACACACACACTGTCACGCACACTAACAATGTCACACACACGCACACACTGTCACACACACACGCACACACTCACACTGTCACACACTCACTCACACACACACTCACACACACACACACTCTCTCACACACACACACACACACACACACACACACACACACACACACACACTGTCTCTCACACTGTCAAACACTCACACACAAACACACACACGCAGTCACAATGTCACATACTCACACACACACACACACACACAAACACACTGTCACACTGTCTCACACACACACAAACACTGTCACACACTCACACACACACTCTCTCACACACAAAACTGTCATACACTCACACACACTCACACTGTCTCACACACTCACACTGTAACACACTCACACACACTGTCACACACACAGTCTCACACACAGTCTCACACACACACACACTGTCACACACACACTGTCAAACACTCACACTGTCACACATTCACTGTCACACACACTCACACTGTCACACACTCAGACACACACACACACTGTCACACACTCACACTGTCACACACACACACTGTCACACACTGTTCCTCACACACACACACTGCCACACACTCAGACACACACACACACACACTCACACAGTCACACACACACACTGTCACACACTCACACTGTCACACTGTCACACACACTGTCACACACACACTCACACTGTCACACACTCACACTGTCTCACACTCACACTGTCTCACACACACAAACACACACACACACACACACACACACACACACACACACACACACACACACACACTGTCTCTCACACTGTCACACACTCACACACACTGTCACACACTGTCACACACTCACACACACTGTCTCTCACACTGTCACATACGCAGACACACACACACTGTCACACACTCACACACGCACTCACACACACACTGTCTCTCACACTGTCACATACGCAGACACACACACACTGTCACACACTCACACACACACTCACACACTGTCTCTCACACTGTCACATACGCAGACACACACACACTGTCAAACACACACTCACACTGTCACACTCACACTGTCACACACACACACACTGTCAAACACACTCACACTGTCACACACACTCACAGTTACACACTGTCACACACGCTCACAGTGTCACACACACACTTTCAAACACACACTCACACTGTCACACTCACACTGTCACACACACACACACTTTCAAACACACACACACTGTCACACACACTCACAGTTACACACTGTCACACACGCTCACAGTGTCACACACACACTTTCAAACACACACTCACACTGTCACACACACTTACACCGTCGCACACACACACACTTTCACACACACTCACACTGTGACACACACACACAGTCACACACACTCACACTCAGTTGTAGTGCTGCTCAAACCAAGGTGAGTAGTACACAAAGGCTCCCACCACCGAGGCACCCCCGTCACCTCCACTCAGGCCGTCTGCATCTGAGTGAAAGGAACAAAAGTTATAATGTACTCCAACACAAAACTTGACACACACCCGCTGTGGCCAACTGCAGAACACACTGGTGACCTGCGGTTAGAAAGAGAGCCTCCTTCCAGTGGTGTAAAGCAAAAACAAAAGGTTACAAATCAAAAAAGTTTAAAAACCAAATATACATCAAAATAAATTAACTCTTCGCTCTAGAGCAGACGGCGTCACAGTGTCACGCCACATCATCATCCCACATGCACATCAGCAGGCTTCCATATCTGGCATGTACGGTGCCACTGTTCTCTAAAATGTCCACCTCTAAGAAGCTAACAGCAACAGGGAAAAGGAAAAAAGAAACAAAAAAAGGAAACCCCCAAAAACGGCAAAAAGGCAAAGCAGCAACACTTTGCCTGGAAAGGCAGTAGCGACCCTGCTGTAAGGCTGTCGGCCGCCCACTGAGGCCCACACTTCCTGCAAGGAATCAAACCATGAGTATTTACTATAAAAGACAATAAAAGGCAGAGATTGTGACAAATTGGAGTTACATATCAATCAAACAGTGTCACTCAATTTATTAACAAAGCAGGTCATAGGAAGCTTCTGCAGCTTCGACCTATAAACAGCATTGGTTGTATGCAACTCCTACCTGTAACACCGGGGGAAGTCAGAAGACAGAAAGCCGGATGCGGAGGACGACAGGTGAACGATTCAGGGACGCTCAGATGGCAGCTACTATTTATAGCAGCGCCCCCTAATGTCCTTGACTAATAGTGGGATCAAAGACCAGTTAATATAATATTCATTCTGCTACATAGAGGCTGTGTTTTAGATTTGTAACATTGTAGCATGTGATGTCGTAACAAGAATTAGCACTATGAATAAGTTAGCAACGAAGTGCCATTCCTAATTAATGAAGACATATATCTACGGAAAATGCATGTATTCTACTGAACCCTGTTACTACTATTAATTTGCACACTACAGCCATTTTCATAGAATTATTTCTTTATTGCTTCGGAGTACTGCGTCGCTGCTAACTTATTGATAGTGCTGCTTCTTTTTAGCACTATCACATGCTCCATGTAAAACAAAAGATGTCAGAAGAGTAACATCAGTTTTCCTTCCATATATTCAGACTTTCATTCTATATATTGGAATTTGTCGTAAGTGTATCTGTCCTCCAAGCTCGGGTCCTCTACCAGAGGCCTGGGAGCTTGAGGGTCCTGCGCAGTATCTTAGCTGTTCCCAGGACTGCACTCTTCTGGACAGAGATCTCCGATGATGTTCCCGGGATCTGCTGGAGCCACTTGCCTAGCTTGGGAGTCGGCCCATTTACCACTGGGACCACTGTTGCACTCACATCTTCTCGAACTCTTCTCTCAGCCCTTGGTATTTCTCGAGCTTGTTGCTACCATTCAACATAGCTATGGGGTCTTCCACTGCTTGTCCACCACAAAGTGCCATTGGAGTGATGTCTTTTAAAAGTCATTTTTGGACGTACAAGTCCCCCGAAGGGGTTGTCGTGTAACACCAGGTGGCATCTTTTTTTCAACGTCTACTGAACGTCTAGTTTTGTCGTCCCTACAACCTCCATGTACGGGCTAAAATGTGGTTGTTGTAGACGTCTTTTCAATGTCAAACTTAGACCCATTTTAGACGTCGTTTTTATACTGCCCTTATATGACCTGTACTCTCATGTTTCCGGAGGGTGGAGGTAGGGCTGCTCAATTAATCGAATTTTAATCACGATTACGATCTGGGCTTTCAACGATCATTAAAAATGACTGAGCCGATTATTAGCCCCTCCCTCATTTATCCGCGACACCTTAAAGGCCGATTCGTGAAAATATTGTCGGGCATAAACCGGTCCGTGGCGCAAAAAAGGTTGGAGACCGCTGATTAAGAGGACCCGAGGGAAGCTCGGAAAGCTAAGCAGATTATTTGGAGAGGAGAGTGACTGCCGTTGGTTGAAAAGAGAGGTAAAAAAAAAACTTCAGTGGTGTTGCACACTATTTTATATTATTTTTTAAAGTCATTGTTAACCCTTTAAAGCCGGTCAGAGCAGCACGCTCCGTTTTGTGTAACTATTTTTAAATCCCTGTAGAACCTGAACCCTGTAAGCTAGCGCAATAATTTGTTTTGCATATGAAACCGGAGGAGTTGTACTTACATCTTATGCCATCAGCTTGTCCTCGGTCACTGTTTCCTTCCACATAAAGCTTTGCAAAAATTGCATAAAAAGCGCTTGCAGGAACAAAAACATAATATTCCAGAAACACGCTTTGCCGATCCGATCAGCTGTTCGTAACACTTCCCACAGTGAAACAGACGTCAGCACGAACTGTCGCATGTCCGCCATTTCCTGGCCGAAACCGGAAGTGACGTCATTTTCACGGAAATGTAGTTTTTTACTTGTAGGCCTTAAAAGCCTATACTGGTCATGTTTGACTTTTCTGAATAGTTGCTGGGATGCTTAGAACTCGAATTGCACTGCTGGAAATAGTTTATTTTTGATGCACCTGCTGTTTTCTTTGCAAATTTGCATCATAGGATTGTTTTTTTGTTTTTCCTGCAGTATATAAAAATTGGTGTATCTCCAAAATAAAACTATGAAGACACTCACAATAAGTTTCCTGTTGAGTGACGGACAAGGTAAGCGACCCATGTTGTAGGTGACGTCAGACGCCGGAGATTTTGGCGGAGAAAAAGCAAATGGTAGCATAGAGTTTAACAAAGGTTTTTCAAGCTTCAGTATTACCAAATATACTAATCAACTGTCATATAACTAACAACATCTGTTTTATCATCTCTAACACCCTGGAGGACAACGGGGAGAGTTTAGACGCTCTCCAAGATTACATCGACCGCTGTTTTCAAGATTTAGTAATGAATAAGGCCCAGAGTGCATCTTCCCCGGCCAAAATTGAGACGCCGTCATTGAAGAGATGTCGCCCGGCAGACTCCCCCGGTACAACATCGCCTGCCGGCAAAGACATCACAGACATCCTGGAGTCAATCGACAAGCGATTGTCCAGTTTCGATGCGAGGCTGTCCCTGGTGGAGATTTTACACCGGGAATTTAAATCTCTGAGAGAATCCCTGGAATTCAGCCAGCAGCAGGTGGAAACGCTTGCCGCTGAAAATGCCACGCTACGGGAGTCGGTCAAATCTCTCACCGATAACGTGACCCAGCTAAACATTGAAAATAAAAAAATTAAAGAGTCCGTTATCGATCTACAAGCCCGTAGCATGAGAGATAATCTTGTGTTTTCTGGTATTCCAGAAACTGCCGGAGAGGACGCAGAGGCAACGGTGAAAAGCTTCATTAAAATCCACCTGAAGCTGCCGGAGGACACTGTAAAGAATATCAACTTCGATAGAGTACATCGCTTGGGGGGCGCGCGGTCGCGGACCGGGAGACCACGGCCTATTGTGGCCAAATTCGGTCAATTCAAACAGAAGGAACAGGTGAAGAGTCGCGGCAGAGAGCTGAAAGGAACGGACTTCAGCGTGAAAGACCAGTTCCCCAAAGAGATCCTGGAACGACGCAAGGTCCTGTTCCCAGTTCGACGTAGCTTCATCCAGAAAGGCTCCCGTGCTGTCATCGCCGTGGACCGGCTCTACGTGGACGGACAGCTGTACCGCGACCCCGGCACCACACCGTGGTTATATTGACTGCACTCCAGATAAGAACCCGCTACACTCTTTTCTTATTCATTCACACTCTCTCCTTTAACATGAGTTTAAGCTAGTAATATCAATATGATGTCATAGCAGATATAACACCGTCACCCTCCGTCATTGCTTTAATTGGAATGTTTCCGTTTCGTTTCTTTTTTTTTGTTGTCGCTCACAGTTCATGTGGTTTCTTTCTTTCTCTTGTCTTTCACTGCTGTGGTCACCTACTTCCCCACTCACCTACAAACAAACACCCTCTATTTCTACATATTTTCACAACACGATCACGCAAACACATCAGCTCAACGGCAGCACATTCACAACAGCCTCACAGCACGCACAGACTTGCAGGACACATAAGCAAGCCACGCTTGTTCATATTAGTGAATATTCACACACATAGTCAGACTTATGGAGCCTCTCACCACACTTCTTTTTCTCTTTCTATTTACAAACAAGGGATGTTTCCACATTCTCTCCACCTGTCTAAACGAAACACCCAGCATACTTCATTAGACATACACACACAATTATGGGCATGCTGAGGTTTGTCACATGGAATGTAAATGGAGCTGGCTCCAGAGGAAAGAGGTTAAAGATATTTAACCAGCTTAAAAAACTACAGGCAGATGTTGTTTTATTACAAGAAACTCACAAACCTGTCACAGGTTTAAATGAACTTAAAACACCTGAGTTTCCTAACGTGTTTGCAGCCGGTTATAATTCTAGACAACAGGGAGTAGCAATTTTAATACATAAAAATGTTAATTTTACAGTACTCGATACAGTTATAGATCCAGAGGGTAGATTTCTAATTATTAAACTATCAATATTGAACAAAAAACTATGTATTGTAAGTATATACGGTCCAAATGTTGATGAACCCTCATTCTTCCACGGATTTTTTAGTGCACTCTCTGAACACCTTGATTGCACACTCATTCTTGGCGGTGACCTCAACCTTGGACTAAATGAAGACATGGATAGGCTCAACACAACAGGAACTCAGCGCAATTGGCAGTCCACAAATATAATCAAACAGTATATGAGCGACTTTGGTCTTTGCGATGCATGGCGCTCTCTTCACCCCACCAGTAAGGAATATACTTTTTTCTCGCATGTTCATCACTCCTACTCTCGTCTGGATTATTTTTTGGTCAGCAGCTCACTGCTGTGTGACATTTCAGACACTGAGATTCATCCTATAGCTGTCAGCGATCATGGTCCTGTATCTTTAACACTAATGCACAAGAATAATACTACGCCAAGAAAAAACTGGAGATTTAATATATCACTACTTAAAGATGAAGACTTTATTAAATATTTTAAAAAGGAATGGACTTCATATTTAGACTTTAATGACACTCCCGGAATATCTGCTTCTGTTCTATGGGAAGCAGGGAAAGCTGTGATGAGAGGTAAAATAATTTCTTTCTCATCACACAAAAAGAAAAAAGAAAACAAAAATATTCAGGAATTAGAAAAAAACATCAAATCACTAGAAGAAGCCTACGCGCGCGACCAAGATCAGGAAACATTGAACAAAATATGCAAAACAAAACTAGAATTAAATGAAATTATTAATAAAAAAACACAATTCCTTATACAAAGACTTCGCTTGCAGAATTTTGAACACAGTAACAAATCAGGTCGATTTCTAGCTAACCAGCTAAAAATAAATAAAGAAAAAACAACTATATGTGCTGCTAAAGATTTATCGGGGAACATAATATATGATCCTGGAAGAATAAACAACATTTTTAGGGATTTCTATGAAACTTTATACTCACCACAAATAAACCCATCTAAAAATGAAATTGATCTGTTTCTTGACAACGTAACTCTTCCAAAATTACTAGATAGTCAAGCAATGGAACTGGATTCGCCACTGATGCCAAGTGAACTCCAGGAAGCCCTGATAAGTATGCCCAATAATAAGGCTCCAGGTCCAGACGGCTTCCCTGCAGAATTCTACAAAGAATTCTGGACAATTCTGGCACCAGTATTCCACGGCATGTTGCAGGAAATCGAGGAAAATGGCAGACTACCACCAAATATGAATTCTGCCAACATTAGTCTCCTGCTAAAACCAGGCAAAGACCCTTTATTTCCCTCACGCTATCGTCCAATTTCTCTTTTAAATGTAGACCTTAAAATAATCTGCAAAGCTCTCTCAAAGAGATTAGAGAAAATGACCCCCCTCTTAATTCATCCTGACCAAACTGGTTTCATAAAAGGTCGGCACTCCTCAACAAACACTCGTAGATTACTTAATTTAATAGACTACTCATACGATAAAAACATCGAAACCATAATATTATCTCTAGATGCAGAAAAAGCATTTGACAGAGTTAACTGGAAATTTTTATTCGCAACTTTACACAAATTTGGTTTTGGAAACTCTTTCATAAACTGGCTAAGAATATTATACAATTCCCCAACAGCTCGTATCAGAACAAATGACCAGACATCCTCCAGCTTCTATCTTCTGAGGGGCACCAGACAGGGATGCCCACTCTCCCCTTCACTTTTTGCAATTTTTATCGAACCTCTAGCAGCAGCATTTAGACAGGCTACAACAATTAAGGGCATAAAATGTAAGAACATAGAACATAAAATCAGTCTCTATACGGATGATGTGTTGCTTTTTCTGCAAAACACACAAACCAACCTTTCTGAGGTAATTACTTTAATAAACTGGTTTTCAAGAGTTTCAGATTATTCAATTAACTGGCCAAAATCTACAGTTCTTCCCATTAACTGCTCCTTCCATAATTCTTCCTCTGCCCCACTGCAATCCGGAAATATTAAATATTTAGGTATTATTGTCTCTCCTAAGCTTTCAGACTTAACTAAATTAAACCACGTCCCACTTCTAAAGAAAGTAGAAGGCGATCTGACTAGATGGAAATCTTTACCCATATCACTCATGGGAAGGGTCGCCACTATAAAAATGATGATCTTGCCAAAAATAAATTACTTATTTTTGATGATCCCTAACAAACCATCACAAGATTGGTTCAGATCTCTGGATTCATATATTTCCAAATTCCTTTGGAAAGATAAACCCCCGCGTATCAGCTTAAAAACGCTACAAAGAACCAAGGATAGAGGAGGATTAGATCTGCCTAATTTTCACCAATACTTCTTAGCCAACAGGCTTCAGTTCATCTCAGAATGGTTAAAACATACCTTCTTAGTTGAGCCCTGGCTAGATGTTGAACAGGCACTATGCAAGGATCTAGAGATTTCAGACCTACCATTTATTAGCTCAAACATCAAAAGACATGAATGCTTTAAAAGTATCAACATCAGCTTTTCTCTGACAGCATGGTGGGAGTTTCTAAAAATAACGGAGTCTTCATTAATCCCATGCAAACGTACACCTATCTGGAATAACCCTGACATATTACAAAACAATAATATGATTAATTTCCCAGAATGGAGTTGTAAAGGAATTAAATACTTAGAACATATATTAGAGGGAACAGAATTTATTCCATTTGACAGACTAGTTGCACAATATGGGATCAACAAGACAAGATTTTTAGAATATCAACAAATTAAATCCATAGTAAAAAAGAAATTTAACCTCAGTCAAGTTGAATTACAAACACCACTAAGTGCGGCACATTTTCTTACTCTTAAATCCCCCAAATTATTATCTAAAATATACAGAACACTTTCTAAATTAGATGAATCAATATCCCTTCCTATTGCAAAGTGGGAAGCAGATTTATCAGTCAGCTTAGACCAAAACTTCTGGTCTCAGATTTGCTTAAAAACCTTTAAATTAATTAAAAATCCCAGTCTGCAATTAATACAATACAAAATACTACATAGAGTGCACTATACAGGTCATCGGATGTTCAAGATGGGCTTTACATCTTCCAACAACTGCTCACATTGTCAAGGCAATACACCAGACAATTACATCCACGCTCTTTGGTTCTGTCCACCAGTGCAAAAGTTTTGGCGCGAGATATGTGAAGACTTATCAAAGTGTCTGAAATGTAACAATCCAACTTCCCCCTTAGTGTGTTTACTGGGCAGCTTAGATAATGGACTTCAGAAAAGAATATAGCCCATATGATTTTCACTGCCCTATGCATAGCCAAGAAAACAGTCCTCATGAACTGGAAAAATAAAAATAATCTTAATTCTAACCAATATAGAAATTATCTATTAGATTACATTAGTCTTGATACAGCCTCTGCCACCACATCAAATCAATTGCTCTGGACTCCTTTTATCAGCTCCATCACCTAGTGGGGGTGGGGGGTCATAATTTGGTCCCACCTTCACTGTTGTGATTGGTGTGGGGGTAGGGACAGGCTTAGGGCGTCGGGGGGTTCCCCGGAGGCATCTTCCTTGGGGGGCTCAACCCGGGGTAGCGGTCATGTCCGGTTGGGGGCTCTGTTGGCTCTCAGGTGACTGTTTCCTCGCGGCTGCGTGCAGCGGGGCTAGGGGAGGGTCTGTGCTGACGGACGTGGGTTACTGACCTGGTAGCCTGGCTGGCCCTGGGTGGGTCCGGGATGGGCGTGAGGTTCTGGGGGCGCTCCGTCTCTGGGCTGGGGCCCGGGCCGGGCCTCGGGGGCTTGGATCCTGGTTGGTGTGTTGCCGGGGTTGTGGGCGGGTGGGTGCATGGGGGCCCGGCCCTGGAGCAGGGTGCCGCCGGTGCGTCGAACCACCTGGGGGGCTCTTCAACTGGTGGGGGAGATGGTCACATCTTGCAGGAGCTTTCCTCTCTTCAGGAGCTCCCTCTGCAGGAGGGGGAGATACAGGAGAGGTGGAGGAAGATCTCAGCCTGGGTGTTTATTGTCTTATGTAGTCTGGAAGATGAGTGGATGGTGGGGTGGGTGCAGTTTTCTCTGTGGTGGGGTTGGGTGGACTGTCCCGGGCTCTGTGGGGCCGGGAGGCGCTGCTGCACTGGGCCCCGGTCTGGATGGGCCTGGGCCCCCTTTCCCTGGCGGGTCGCGGAGTGTGGGAGTGCCTACTGGGGTCAGCGGGGGAGCTGGCCCCAGGGAGGGGTTACCTGCCCCTCCCTTCCTTCCCTCCCCATCTCCAGCTGCCTCTCTCTTCCCGCTCCACCACAACCACCCACACATGCAGGGCCTTGGAGTAGGGGTATGTCACCAGGGTGCAGAGGAGGCTACCCCCCCCCCCTCTGTCCCCTTCTGGCTGCCTCTGCCTCAATTTTATCCCACAACTTAGACATTCACATTATTCACACTCTCATTACACATACATATAGGATCTTGGGGGTGGGCACAATCACGGAGTCCAAATTACCATCAGGGTGTACACCTCACCCCTGGCGTCGTTGCCCACCTCTCAATTTTAAATACACTTAGACATTGAGGGCTATCAGGAGGGACTATGCGCTTACCTGCTGCTCCTTGGCAGGTAGCTCCATGCCCTCCTGGGTTTTAATTGCACCTTAGAACACACATGCATCAACACTACAATGAGCGGGTGGAGGGAGGTTTGGAGTCTTCTCCCACCCCCATTCTCTGCGGCCTGCTGGAGCGGGAGGGCTAGGTGGAGTTGGCCGTCCGACTGCGGTCTGGAGTGTGGGGCCTCCCTGCTGCTACGGAGTCGGGGTGGTCTGCCTCTCCCCACCGCAGGGAAAAGGGTAACACCACCTGGGTCTGGGTGCAGTTCCCCCCTCCAGGGGCAAGGGTACCTAGACCCGGTTTGTAGAGTACGCTTGAGGAGTGTGATCATGTGTACAGCGTCTCTTTATGTCTGTCTCCACGTTGGTTGAGTGTGGAGTGAGTGCATATGAGAGCATGAGGGGGGGAATGGATGTTTGTGTCTGTGTGTGCCTGTATGTCTGTGTCTATATGTCAGGTTGGGTGTCAGGCGCCACCTCTCTGGGGACACCTCAGGCCCTCCAAGGTTTGGAGGCCTATCTCCACCTACCACCACTTCCCCTGCCGGTGGCGGACTCCCTCAGGTGTCGGTGCGTTGGTGGTTCTTTGTGTCTGGGGGTGGGCGTCCGGGTACACACCGGCTCACTCCTTGGCGGCCGCTTATCGGGGCCTGGAGCCTGGGGCTCGCTCGGGCCCCTTCGGGGGTGGGGTGCCCCCGGCCTCTCGGCCTGGGGCTCGGTCACTCAGGCACAGCTGGCGGCCGGCGGAGCTCACGGGCGCGTCACTGCAACTCCCCCTGGCTTCTGCTCCGCGGCTGCTGAGTGAACCCTCATCTGGGACTCTCCTCAGCTCTTACTGGAACAGTGGCGCGGCTGCCCCTCTGTTGGTCTTCCATGGTTTCTTGTGTTCTGGGGACCTCTGGATGTCTGGAGTTTTGATCTCCTCCATACCTGCCTCACACCCTGGAGGACGGGGCTGTGGCCCCCCCACACTCCCTAGCAGATCGTTACATGGAGAAACCTTTGGAATACAAGCGCGCTGATCCACACAGGTATGCACACGGGTGTTCACTGCTCATAGACCCAAATTACACCTTTCTTGGCTGCTACTTCGAAGCACATCTGTCCTGCGTGCTGCACAACAACATTGAATATTTAGTATTTACTGCTGTTTACACTTAGCTAGATTAATGCGATGGTGTTGTGTTTAGTATGTTGCTTTTTTTCTTTTTTTTTTTGTCTTTTTTTGCTTGTTTTCTATTCTTCTCTCAACAGGTGATCCAGGAGATTTTTTTTTCTCCCCCCCTTTCTCACTGTCCCTCTCCCCTTCTGTTTTTCCTTTCCTTCCTCTTTCTTTCTCCCTTTCCTATCTCTCACTCATGTCTGTCCCATCTGTAACATCTGAAAATAAAATATAATAAATAATAAAAACAAAGATCGACCAAATGGACCAATACGGCAATGCCACGATGATCCATTTGGCAAAGTAAATCCATTGGGTCTCCTTGTTGGTCTTCAGACAACAATTCTGATGGCTAAAGAACCAAATGGGACAGGCGGGAAAAAAAAAAAAAAAAAAAAGTTTCCTGTTGTTGTAAACTATTTTTTGCAACTTTTTTGTATTTAAAGTTTTGAGGGATAAACCTCTTAAATTTCTCCAAGTAGAAATATATGTAAAAAAAACAAAACAAAAACGATTTTCAATTTTTTTGTAGTTTATTGCACTTTTTTGCAATTAATGTAGTTACTATGGACTTAATGCATACATATTATTAAAATATGGGCTATAACAGTTATTTAGCAACTTGAAATGCTCCCACAAATGGCACTACAACATGTAAAATAATAATATAAGCTCTGGCGGACTTGGTTCTATAGTAGGTCTTAAAGGGTTAAATAAATATCGTCAAATAATCGAGATCTCAATTTCAGTGAAAATAATCGTGATTATCATTTTTGCCATAATCGAGCAGCCCTAGGTGGAGGGCATGTTTCTGTTACAGAAACAGTTATGTGTGAAGGAATGCAGAGTGATCAGTGGATATCTCCAAGATGGCGCGGGGCTCTTGATGTCACGGTATGGCATGGCAAACCGTGGAAGGAGTGGGGAAGGAGGACCCAGGCACGGTGCTCTATGTATAAACAGTGTGTTTATTTACAGTGTGCAACAAAGTAACAATAAATCCCCGTGTTTTCCCAGACTCCCGTGTCGTGTCTCTCCATGAATAGTCCGTGTCTCTGTGCTCTCCGCTCCCGTGTCAGCACCCCCCGGTGCTCGCTGCTCTCGTGTCTTCCACGCTCCTCCTGCGGGAAACAATAGACGCAGCCGTCAGGACACATACAACTGCCGGCATACACACACACTAATTCAATCAACGGGACGACTAACGTGGAGCCTCAAGGAATGATCCCGCGTCGGTGGGAGCTCCAAGACTCTATTAAGTAGCTCCCCCGACGAGGCCTGATCAGCAGCAGGTGTGCGGCGCGGCAGGTGAGCAGCCTGAGGAGGAGAGTGGAGGTGGAGGGTGGAAAGCAGGAAGTCCAGGACTACTGAATTAAGGGAGTCCACCAGCCAGGGGAATTTAAACAGCATCTCCTGCAGCCGCCTCTCCACGGCGGGACGCAACATCTCCGCGGGCTTCTCCCACCACAACTCACATAGGCGGTAAACCTTGTCCATAACCTCCCTCCTGAGCCTCTCCTCAGAGACCGCTGGGTCCATATGTGGCGGGATCATTCTGTCACGGTATGGCATGGCAAACCGTGGAAGGAGTGGGGAAGGAGGACCCAGGCGCGGTGCTCTATGTATAAACAGTGTGTTTATTTACAGTGTGCAACTAGAGATGGACCGATCCGATATCACGTATCGGTATCGGTCCGATACTGACCTAAATTACTGGATCGGATATCGGAGAAAAATAAAAAATGTAATCCGATCCATTAAATATCACGAAAGAACCTCACAAAACTTGCAACACGCCGTAACTCGCCTCAGAACGTTAGCACGTCGGAGCAGTATGCATCACGTGATAGAGCAGCTGTGGCATGCGGGACCTGTCGGTGGTCTGGATAGCATGTGGAGCTTCGCTAGCAACCCGGCATTTCATCTCCGACAAAGTTATCCCGAGAGAAGTAAAGCAAGTGTGTAAGTCCATCTCTGAATGTTTGTAAAGCATTCCTGCGTTAAGCTTAACAAGCGACTGCCTCTCCTGCTGCTACTTCAATCATGAAACTGCTTAACGATCAGCTGATCGGCTTTTCTGTCGCGAGTCCGTGTCTCTAGTTTGCTTTTGGCCCACTTTGCACCAGAAAGAGGAAACCAGCGGCTGAACAACAGCAGCACGTTTAAGCTTGATCAGCTGTTGTTAGAATGTATTTAATATTACTTTCTACTCGAGGATCTTTTTCTACGTAGCTGACGCTGGTAACTGTGCAGGGGCGGATCTAGCAAAGTTTAGCCAGGGGGGCCGATAGGGCATTAACAGGGAAAAGGGGGCACAAAGACATACTTTTCTTTCTTATTCTCATTTAAAATGTCTAGCTTTTAATAAATAATTATCTGACACCCAAAGTTTTAATTTGATGTAAAATGAATAGAAGTCAATTACTGTATATAGTAACTATTAAGTCTAATATATATACCCTAGTAAGCTATAGTACTTTTTCCTTTGGGAAGATACCATCTGTGCAGTCTGCAGTTCTGTTGAAGAAAGATGTTGAATCTATTTAATATTTCTTGAAAAAGAATTGATTTCTGTGCATTTTTTTTCACACTGCATCAAATTAAGGTTGATTACGTCGATTAAGCATCATGAGGTGGAGCGTGAGGGGTGGTTCCCTATTTTTTATTTATTTATTTTTGTTGTTGCTGGGAGTTGGAACAATATTAGTTAGGTTGCTTAATATTTATGCTAAGTACTCTTTAAAATACCAGAATAGGGAGGATGGTGTAGGTTTAAGTTTATTAGATTGATCAGTATTGCTGAACTATGAAATATTTTTTTTTGCATACAGGTATAACAACTACCTGGTACCAGACCCACCTGGCCTTTTTGACGGCCACGTCTGGCCCATGTACCTGAAACATAAGAACTAAGGGGCAGTACCTGTGGACTGGCAGACCGAGGTGGTGGTCCCCATCTTTAAGAAGGGGGACCGGAGGGTGTGTTCCAACTACAGGGGGATCACACTCCTCAGCCTTCCAGGGAAAGTCTATGCCAGGGTGCTGGAAAGGAGAGTTCGTCCGTTAGTCTAACCTCAGATACAGGAGGAACAATGCGGTTTTCGTCCTGGTCGCGGAACACTGGACCAGCTCTTTATCCTCTCCAGGATACTTGAGGGTGCATGGGAGTTTGCCCAACCAGTCTACATGTGTTTTGTGGACTTGGAGAAGGCATTCGACCGTGTCCCTCGGGGTGTCCTGTGGGAGGTGTTGCGGGAATATGGGGTGTCTGGCCCATTGCTACGGGCCATTCGATCCCTATACAACCATTGCAAGAGCTTGGTTCGCATTGCCGGCAATAAGTCGGACTCGTTCCCGGTGGGTGATGGACTCCGCCAGGGCTGCCCTTTGTCTCCGGTTCTGTTCATAATTTTTATGGACAGGATTTCTAGGCGCAGCCAAGTGGCGGAGGGCTTTCGCTTTGGTGGCCTCAGAATCTCATCTCTGATTTTTGCAGATGATGTGGTTCTGTTGGCTTCATCGGGTGATGGCCTCCAGCTCGCACTGGAACGGTTCGCAGCCGAGTGTGAAGCAGCGGGAATGAGGATCAGCACCTCCAAATCTGAGGCCATGGTTCTCAGCCGGAAAAGGGTGGAGTGCCCACTCCGGGTCGGGGATGAGTTCCTGCCCCAAGTGGAGGAGTTCAAGTATCTCGGGGTCTTGTTCGCGAGTGATGGGAGAAGGGAGCCGGAGATCGACAGACAGATTGGGGCTGCAGCTGCAGTAATGCAGACGCTGCACCGGTCCGTCGTGGTGAAGAGGGAGCTGAGTGTAAAAGCGAAGCTCTCAATTTACCGGTCGATCTACGTCCCTACCCTCACCTATGGCCACGAGCTGTGGGTAGTGACCGAAAGAACGAGATCGCGGATACAAACGGCAGAAATAGAATAGAATAGAATAGAATAGAATAGAATAGAATAGCCTTTATTGTCATTGTACAGAGTACAACGAAATTGGAGTGCCACTCCCTTGGTGCAAGTTTCAATAATAAATATAAATGTAAAATATAAAAAGTACAAAAAAAACAATCGTAAGTACTCAAACAATAGTATGTACAATATATACAGGATAGCAGCATTAATATGATGACAGTATGAATAGCAGCATAATATAATGACAGTGACGGTATGGAATAGGTTCAATTGTTTTTGTGCTTATTTACTACGGTGATAGCTCTGGGAAAGAAGCTATCCCTGAATCTGTTTGTCCTGGTTTTATGTGACCTGTACCGTCGGCCTGACGGTAATAGTTCAAACAGTTGGTTGCTGGGGTGAGAGTGGTCCTTGATGATATTGCCAGCTCTGCTGAGGTACTGAGAGTTTGCAGTGACCTCCAGGCTGGGCAGAGAGCAGCCAGTGATCTTCTGGGCTGTGTTGATGACCCTCTGCAGTACTTTCCTGTCTGCAGCTGAGCACCCTGCATACCATGTTGTTATGCCGTACGTTAGGATGCTCTCTATGGTGGCTCTGTAAAATGTCACCAGCAGCCTCTCCTCCAGGTTGTTCCTCCTGAGCACTCTCAGAAAGTGGAGACGCTGCTGGGCCTTTTTAACCACCGCTGTAGTATTTGCAGTCCAGGAGAGGTCATCAGATATCTGCACGCCCAGAAACCTCATGGAGTGTACCCTCTCCACACAGTTCCCGTGAATGTAAAGTGGGGCCGGGTCTGCTCTGCCCTTCCTGAAGTCCAAGATAAGTTCGGGGGTGTCGTGCTGGGAAGGAGCGCCGTCGCCCGAGAAGGAGACGTTATCGACCATCTCTTCCTTCTGTAATTATTGGAAACGTAAGATCTTTGCCCAATAAGATGGATGAGCTCATGTCGCTAACCTGGTCACAGAGGGAGTACCGGCAATGTAGCATCATGATGCTAACGGAGTCGTGGCTAACATCGCTAACTCCGGACACAAGCGTGACACTACCGGGATTCCAGCTGCTGCGAGCGGACAGGACCAGAGACAGCGGTAAGAGGAAAGGAGGGGGACTGGCAGTTTTTGTGAACGACAGATGGTGTAACCCTGGGCACATCACTGTAAAAGAGCAACTCTGCAGCAGAGACATTGAGCTGTTAGCCGTTAGCATGCGTCCGTACTACCTGCCCCGGGAGTTCTCGCATGTTATCGCGATAACAGCGTATGTCCCCCCCTCGGCCAACGTGGATGCAGCCTGTGACTCTCTCCACTCTGTGGTCAGCAGACTGCAAACACAATCACCGAGAGCCCTTCTCATAATATCAGGGGACTTCAATCATGCCTCACTGGACTCCACACTGCCCACCTTCAACCAGTATGTGACCTGCCCAACCAGAGTCAATAAAACACTGGACTTACTGTATGCCAATGCAGAAGAGGCATACAGTTCATCACCTCTCCCTCCCCTGGGCAGATCTGATCACCTTGTCCCTGTGTATGAGCCCTTAGTGCGCAGGGAGCCACCAGCCACCCGCACAGTACAGAGATGGTCAGAGGAGAGCGAGGAGGCTCTTAAGGATTGTTTTGAGTCGACTGTGTGGGAGGTGATTTGTGATGACCACGGTGAGGACATCGACAGCCTTACTACATGCATTACTGACTATATAAACTTCTGTGTGGATAACACTGTACCTACCAGGACTGTACGGTGTTTCTCCAACAACAAACCTTGGATTACCCCAGAAATTAAAGCTGTCCTCAAGCAGAAGAGGAGGGCCTTCAAATCCAGAGACAAAGAGGAGTTGAAAAGGGTGCAGAGAGAGCTGAGGGGACTGATAAGGAATGGGAAGGAGAGCTACAGGCAGAAGATGGAGAACCAGCTTCAACAAAACAACGTTGGTGAAGTCTGGAGAGGCCTCAGAACCATCTCGGGCCACAAACAGCAGAACTCTCTGCCTGGGAGGGATGTGAGATGGGCAAATGAACTGAATCATTTCTTCAACAGATTTGATTCAGCCATGAGGCAGTCTGCAACATCGGCTGCAGACTCACCCACCCCCACTGCTGCTGTTCCACCTCAGACACTTCACACCTCCTCTATTCACCCTGCTCACTCCCCCCCACCCCCAACAACAGCATCCAATACACACTCAACACAAGGCTCCAGCCTGTCTCTCTCAACCACCCAGGTTAGGAGGGAACTGAGGAGGATTAATGGCAAGAAGGCAGCGGGTCCAGATGGCATCAGCTCGAGGGTCGTCAGGTCCTGCGCGGACCAACTGTGTGGGGTGATGGAGCACCTCTTCAACCTGAGCCTGAGGTTGGGAAGAGTCCCACAGCTCTGGAAAACCTCCTGTGTTGTACCAATGCCAAAGACTTCAAGCCCCAAGGACCTCAACAGCTACAGGCCGGTGGCTCTGACATCCCACCTGATGAAGACCCTGGAGCGGTTGGTCCTGGCTCAGCTTCGGCGCCTAATAAGCTCATCACTGGACCCACTTCAGTTTGCCTACCAGCCTGGCATTGGAGCGGATGATGCCGTCATTCACCTCCTACATCGTTCCCTCGCTCACCTGGAGACCGCTGGAAGCACTGTGAGAATCATGTTCTTTGATTTCTCCAGTGCCTTCAACACCATTCTTCCCTCGGTTCTAAAGGACAAGCTGGAGAACTCTGGAGTGGACCATCACCTCACTACCTGGATCCTGGACTACCTCACCGACCGACCACAGTATGTGAGGACTCAGGGCTGTGTGTCGGACAGGGTCGTCTGCAGTACGGGGGCCCCACAGGGAACGGTTCTGGCTCCGTTCCTCTTCACCATCTACACTGCAGACTTCTCCCACAATTCCACCCAGTGCTTCCTGCAGAAGTTCTCTGATGACTCTGCAATAGTCGGCCTCATCACTGATGGGGACGACAAGGAGTACAGAGGTCTGACCCAAGACTTTGTGGACTGGTGCCAGCTGAACTACCTCCAGATCAACACCAGTAAAACCAAGGAACTGGTGGTAGACTTCCGCAGGCACAAGCATTCTCCACTGCAACCACTGAACATCCAAGGTATGGACATTGAGGCTGTGGACAGCTACAGGTACCTTGGTGTTCATCTGAACAATAGACTGGACTGGACTCATAACTCAGACGCCCTCTACAGGAAAGGGCAGAGCAGGCTGTACCTGCTGCGGAGACTCAGGTCGTTTGGAGTGGAGGGCCCACTCCTGAAGAAATTCTATGACTCTGTTGTGGCTTCTGCTATCTTTTATGGCGTGGTCTGCTGGGGCGGCAGCATCTCTGCTGGGGACAGGAAGAGACTGAACAGGGTGATCCGAAGGGCCAGCTCTGTTCTAGGATGCCCTCTGGACCCAGTGGAGGTGGTGAGTGACAGGAGAACGGCGGCTAAGCTGTCATCCCTGATGGACAACATCTCCCACCCCATGCAGCAGACTGTGACAGCACTGAGCAGCTCCTTCAGTGGGAGACTGCGGCACCCACGGTGTGGGACGGAGAGATTTCGCAGGTCTTTCCTCCCCACTGCTGTCAGACTCCATAATAAAGACTTTAACTGATCAAGCACACACATCCATACATATGCAATAATACTAAGTGCAATAATCCTTTCTGTCATCGTTGTATTTTTACTCAGTTGTATATAGTATTTGTATTTGTATTCTATTTTTATCTTATTGTATATTTATTTTATTTTATTCTACTGTATATAGTATTTTATTTTATTCTATTCTGTACAGTTGTGTACTGTATTTATTCTTATTGTATTCTAATTTTTGCCTCATAACTTTTGCACTGTCCACTTCCTGCTGTGACAAAACAAATTTCCCACGTGTGGGACTAATAAAGGTTATCTTATCTTATCTTATCTTATCTAAACAGGAGGGGACTCAAAACACATCCTTGTGGAGACCCGGTGCTGAGTGTGATGGTGCTGGACCGGTGGGGGCCGAGTCTGACAGACTGTGGTCTATTTGTCAGGAAGTCCTTGATCCAGAGGCAGATGGGGGTGGAGAGGCAAATTGGTGGGGGTCCAGAGTGGGAGGCAGACCGGCCCTGATGTGCTGACAGACCAGTCTCTCAAAGCACTTCATCACTACAGGCGTAAGTGCAACAGGCCTGTAGTCATTTGGGCTGGCCACAGCTGTCTTCTTGGCGATGGGGATGATGGTGGAGGTTTTGAGGCAGGGCGGGATGGTGTTTGATGACAAGGAAAGGTTGAAGATTTTAGTGAAGACTCCGGTCAGTTCGTCAGCACATGCTCTGAGAACCTTTCCATGTATTCCATCAGGACCTGCCGCCTTCCTGGGATTCACTGACCTTAGAACACACCTCACTTGGTGCTCCCTAAGTGTTAGTGTGCCAGTGCTGGGGGCGGGTGGAAGTGGTGTGGCAGCTGAGGGCTTGGTCGTCTCAAAGTGGGCGAAGAAACGGTTTAGATCCTCAGCCAGTGAGGCATCAGTCCTAGATGTTGCCTGGTTATTGCTTCTGTAGTTGGTAATGTGATTGATCCCCTGCCACATTTTTCTGGGGTCGTTGTCAGCAAAGTGATCTTCAATCCTCCTCCTATAGGCAGCCTTAGCTTTCCTGATGCCTCTACTCAGGTCTGCCCTGGCCGCCCTATACGCAGCCCTGTCCCCTGACTTGAAGGCAGTGTTGCGGCTTTTTAGGAGGGATTGCACTTCGCTATTCATCCAGGGTTTTTGATTTGGAAACACCCTGACCCTTTTGTTGACGGTGACATTGTCAACACAGTTCCTGATGTACGAGAGTACAGTGTCCGTGTACTCCTGGAGGTTGTGGCTGGAGAATAAATCCCATACAGTTGTTGAGAAGCAGTCCTGCAGTTGAGAGAGGGCTCCTTCAGGCCAGGTTTTTATTGTCTTTGTCTGGGGCTTTGTTTTTCTCAGCAGGGGGGTGTAGGTGGGGGTGAGGGACATGCAGAGGTGGTCAGATCCAGCCAGGTGGGGGAGGGGTGTCGCTCTGAAAGCATGCCTGATGTTTGAATAGACATGGTCCAAAGTGTGTTCTCCTCTCGTAGCAAAGTCCACGAACTGGACAAATTTAGGAAGCACAGTCTTTAGGCACGCTTTGTTAAAGTCGCCGGCGACAATAAAAACCCCATCGGGGTGGGCAAGCTGTTGTTTGTTTATGGTGTTGAGCAAGAGGCTGAGAGCCGTGCTAACGTTAGCATCCGGCGGTATATAAACAGCTATCACAATAACTACTGTAAACTCCCTCGGGATGTAAAAAGGTCTGCACGAGACTGCCAGAACCTCCAAATCAGGAGAACAGTGTGTGTGAATGATCCTGCTGTTACAACACCACTCGTTATGCACGTAAACACATAGCCCCCCTCCTCTGCTTTTACCTGAGTTGCTGTTTCTGTCATGCCGGTGTAGCGTGCGGCCTGCTAACTCGACTGCAGCGTCGGGAATCAGCGGGTGAAGCCACGTCTCCGTAATAAGAATAATGCTGCAGTTACGTGCAAAGCTTGTGTTGGCTATCTGTAGTTCCAATTCGTCAAGTTTGTGGGTGATGGATCTGGCGTTCGATAGGAAAAGGCTCGGAAGTGCTGGCCGGTGTGGATGTTTGCGTAGCCTAGCGTCTGAGCCCGACCGGCATCCCCTCTTCTGCTTTCTTTCCCTCCGTCGCCTTCTACGCTTGCTGGGCGGGCAGACCATCCACGGTGACCCTGGCGGTCTCGCTATCTCCACCAGGATGTTGTGTGTTCGCTGATAGTCGCCAGAAACAGACAAACTATATTTAAAACCTAGATCAATTAGGTTCTGGCGACTGTAAGAGATGGCGGCGTTGCAAACATTCAAAAATATCCACATTAAAAGTAAAAACGAGCACCAAACTGGAGAGCTAAGAGCCGCTGCACCCGTGCGCGCCGCCATCTTGGAGAAGATGTGTGTGTGTGTGTGTGTGTGTGTGTGTGGAGGTGGGGTAGGGGGAGCAGCTTGCTCTGTCACCACACACCGGAGTAAATCCAAACAGCAGTACACAAAATGTCAGTCTCAATAAGACTGACAGACCACGGCCTCTCTGTGTGAGGATCTAAACGTATTCTACGCTAGATTCGACACAGCGAACACCACGAGACCGGACAGTGTGCGCACCGCGGATGACGTCAGTGCGCACACTGTGTCTGAGGAGGATGTGCGGAGGTGCTTCAGGAAGGTGAACGCACGCAAAGCTACTGGTCCGGACGGGATTCCCGGCCGCGTCCTCAAGTCATGCGCGGATCAGCTGGCTGGAGTGTTCACGCACATCTTCAACCTTTCCCTCTCTCTGTCTGTAGTCCCAGCCTGCTTCAAAATGGCCACCATCGTCCCTGTACCCAAATCCTCCACCATCTCCTCATTGAACGACTGGCGACCTGTAGCCCTGACCCCCATCGTAAGCAAATGCTTCGAGAAGCTGGTCAGGGACTTCATCTGCTCTGCACTACCCGACTCACTGGACCCTCTACAGTTAGCATACCGCCACAACAGGTCCACTGATGATGCCATAGCCCTGACACTACACACTGCTCTGTCACACCTGGAGAAGAGAGACACGTATGTGAGAATGCTGTTTGTAGATTACAGCTCAGCATTCAATACCATCGTTCCCTCGAAGCTGGACAGGAAACTGCAGGATCTAGGACTGAGCAGCTCCCTCTGCAGCTGGATCCTTAGCTTCCTGTCTGACAGACGCCAAGTGGTAAATGGCCTGCATTTGTATAGCGCTTTTCTAGTCCATAGGACCCAAAGCGCTTTACACTACATTCAGTCATTCACCCATTCACACACTGGTGATGGCAGCTACATTGTAGCCACAGCTGCCCTGGGGCACACTGACAGAGGCGAGGCTGCCGGACACTGGCGCCACCGGGCCCTCTGACCACCACCAGTAGGCAAACACGGGGTTAGTATCTTGCCCAAGGATATTTGGCATGCAGCCAGGAGGCAGCCTGGGATCGAACCACCGACCTTCTGATTAGTGGCTGACCTGCTCTGCCACCTGAGCTACAGCCACCCCAGACTGGGCAGCATCACCTCATCCCCCATCACACTGAACACTGGTGCTCCACAGGGGTGTGTACTGAGCCCTCTCCTGTACTCACTCTACACCTACGACTGCACAGCCACTAACAGCTCCAACATCATCGTGAAGTTTGCGGACGACACTACAGTGGTGGGTCTTATCACCAATGGTGATGAGACGGCTTACAGGGAGGAGGTCAGCGCCCTGACCCACTGGTGTCAAGACAACCATCTCACCCTCAACGTCGCAAAGACAAAGGAGTTGATAGTGGACTTCTGGAGGTGCAGAGAAGTACACACCCCCATCACCATCAACGGCGCTGCTGTGGAGAGAGTGAGCAGCTTCCGGTTCCTTGGTGTACATCTGAGGATCTTACGTGGTCAGTACACACAAACAAAACAGTGAAGAAGGCGCAGCAGCGCCTCTTCTTTCTCAGGAGACTGAAAAGATTCGGCATGAGCCCCCGCATCCTCAGGACCTTCTATCACTGTGCCATTGAGAGCATCCTCACTGGATGCATCACCACCTGGTATGGCAACAGCACCGCCTACAACTGCAAAGCTCTCCAGCGAGTAGTGCGGTGCTCTGAACGGATAATTGGAGGTGAGCTTCCCTCCCTCCAAGACATCTACAGGAAGCGGTGCCTGAGGAAAGCGGGGAGGATCATCAAGGACTCCAGTCACCCCAGCCATAAACTGTTCAGACTACTTCCATCAGGAAGGAGGTTCTGCAGCATCCGGTCCCGTACCAGCAGACTGAGAGACAGCTTCTTCCACCAGGCCATCAGACTGTTGAACACTTCATAGACACCTCAGCTTCACTACTGGAACTTCAACATTGTGCACTCCATACTGTACAGTAATGCCACTGTTTTGCACATGTCTCAACTCTGTATATTTTTATATATTTTATTTATTGTTTACTCTATTTAATTTGTAAAATATGTGTACACACACACACACACACACACACACACGTAGAAAAATATTTAGTATACACATCCAGAAATGCATATACTATTATATATTGTACATATATTTATTAGTTTCAGATGTAGCCATTCTTGTATTTTGCTTGTTTACATTATTGTATTTTGCACAACTCTGTTGCTTGTGAAGCTCGCACACAAGAATTTCACTCACATGTGCTGTACCAATGTACCTGCACATGTGATGTGACAATAAAAGTGATTTGATTTGATTTGATTTGAATAAAAACATATTTGTATTAATAAATAAAGTTTATAAACCGCACAGAGATGTGACTGAACTCCAAACACGCTCTGTAGCACTGTGGCGTTCTAGTGTTTCATGGTCAGTCCCATCCATCTGCAGAAAGCTGGCACTGCCTGAAGAGGAGCAGGACGAGGCAGTGGATTGCTGGTCATTAGCTGTAGCCCAGGATTAGCCTGAGTGGAGCAGCTAGCTGCAGCTCAGATGAGCCTAATTAGATCTTTCTATCTGAACACATCCATCTTCAGCTCATCCCTCCTCCCTCACTCCCCCCTCTCCAAATAAATTGCTCTTTATTACTCTATCATTCAGGTTATTGCCTATGAAATAATGAGACACTCCTGGTCAGGGCCAGCATAATTGATTTTTTTTTTCTGTTTAGTTTGTGTGTGTGTGTGTGTGTGTGTGTGTGTGTGTGTGTGTGTGTGTGTGTGTGTGTGTGTGTGTGTGTGTGTGTGTGTGTGTTATTAGCTAACCGGGGATTGCTTAGGAGATTACCAAGAGGAATGACAGATGAAGAAATAAAAGCGATACAAAGGCTGCAAATACAGAACTTGTCCAATACAAAAATATTTAAACTTGTAGCTTTTCAGTAAAAATGCTTAAAAAACCCACGTATGGATACAGTCGTATGATATGTTTTACTCCAGACTCACTGGGTTTTACAAAGGTGTGGACACAGTGTGCCAGTGAGAGTGGGCTGGAATATGAACTTCTCAAATATCCCTCTACTGATCCTTCACTCGTCCGTCCCCCCCCCCCCCCCACACACACACACTCACACACACACACACACACACACACACACACACACACACACACACACACACTCACACACTCACACACACACACACACACACACACACACACTGAGATCACAGACGATACACACGGCCTGCAAAGGAAGGAGGGGCTGCAGAATAAATGTTTCATTCCTCCTGAATGGCAGGTTAAATGAGGATACGATAATACTGCCGACAGTAATGGCAACTTTAATTTCCTTTTCCTATTGTGGAGATTTATGTAGAGAAATTAAATTCCAGAAGCTCGAAGGCCTCAATAATCATTATACAGTGCAGAGCGCAAAAAGGAAAAGGGGAAGTGTTTTCATGGTCACAATATATAAAAGAAGCAGGTTAAACACCAGGGGAAAGAAAAGGTAATCTGTGAGGGCTTAATAAACACAAAAGACATTACAGAGATGTTCAAAAAAGGTTTTAGAGCACTGAGTAATATTGAGATGTGTCATCAGCTCAAACAAGAGTAACTGAGTCCTGCTCTGTGATATGTGAGCCGCCAAACACTGAAAAAATCTGTCAATCAGCTTTCCTTCTTTTTTAGTAAAGAGGAGACGATCGTGCTGTGTGTTACAGCATCATTGATCCTTTGGAGAAAAACATAGAAACATATTTTTAAAACACACTCTGATTTTACAACATTAGGGACCTCACTGATGAGGGCTGATGTGCTGGAACCTTGCCTTCATGTCCAGATGTCACTGATATATTAGTCTCTAATTTAAAAATGAGCTTTGCTCTGCATCGGGACAAAATATTAAGTGTGCCTTGTACAGTATGTAGACCACTGTGCAAAAATACACTTCCACTATAATCAATGGAAACAGTTACACTGTGTCTGAGAGCTACACATGCTCGATATGTGATGTGCAAATGTGACCTGCTGTGTGCTCATTTAACTTTGTAACACAAAGCTCGTGTTTCACACGTATGTGTTTGTTCTAAAGTTACAACAAAATCCCAAACAGGAGATTCAAACCCAGTGAGGTCAGGACTGCTAATCACTCAAACGATAAAACGCACTAAACATCTCTGGTCCGCATGTGTTGTGAAACCACAAGCTTAGATTTGCTACTTTCTGATATGCTATTCATGTCAAGCTCCTATTCACCTTTTGGCAGCCACTCAGTCATGAAGCTCAGAGCTTTTTTGAGCGATGACAAATGTGAGGATAGTGGTATTTGTGAGCATCGACACTGTGTGTGTGATAAAGAGTTGTGAGTCCAACTGTCACACTGCGCTGTGCCTACAGGGGGTTAAACTGCTGCATTCAGCTTGGCTGCTCATCCCTCATTTATTAAAAACAAACCTTATCAGATGACAAGCGTCATTGAAGTTTCACATTGATAGCCTAATCTCCACTCACAGCAGCTGCCCGTGTGTGTGTGTGTGTGTGTGTGTGTGTGTGTGTGTGTGTGTGTGTGTGTGTGTATGCAGTGGTCATACACTCACTGGCTACTTTTTAGTTACATCTGTTCGCCTGCTGGCAGCTCAGTGCAGTTAGGTTTGTTCACACTACAGTTCAAACATCATTGTGTATGCCACTTTGAATATAATATAATATGTATGTAACTTTGTAATTTCAACGTGTTGTCGCCTCTTGGCCAGGACTCCCTTGCAAAAGAGGTTTTTAATCTCAATGGGACTTTTCCTGGTTAAATAAAGGTTAATAATAATAAAATATAACAGGGTTTGTGCCAGGGTAATCTGAGTATTTCAGAAACTACTGACCTACTTGAACTTTTCCACACAGTCATCTCTAAGATATACAGACAATGTTCAGAAAAAGAGAAAATATCCAGTAAGTGGCATTTCCCTGGGCAAAAACACTTTGTTGATGGCCAGACGTCTTTGACCTGACAGGAGGACATCAGTGATCACCTGTTACAACCAAAGTATGGAGAAGAGCACCTTTGAACACACAACACGTCAAACCTTGAAGCAGGCAGGTTAAAGCAGCAGACCTCACCAGGTGCTGTCAGCCAAGGACAGGAAACTCAAGTTTCAAGTCACACACGCTCACTAAATAGACAATAAAATGTTGCCTAGACCAATGACTGTCTTTGATTTTGGTGGCAAAATTTCGATAGTAGAGTTAGAGTTTTCCATAAATACCATGAAAACACGAGTCCATGCAGTATCATATTAACAGTTCAGCTATGATGTGAGGGAGGTTTTCTTGGCACTGTTTGGGCCCCTTAGTACCAGCAGAGCATTGTTCAAATGCCACAGCCTATCATAGTGTTGTTGCTGACCATGTCCATCCCTTTCTGACCATTATGGCTGTTTCCAGAAGGATTACATGGCATGTGGCAAAGCTTACATCATCTCAAACTGGTTCTTTGAACATAATGAGCTCACTGTACTCAAATAGCCTCCAGAGTCAGTTCAACAGAGAAACAGGAGATTTACATCAGTGACACGCAACTGACAGATCTACAGCAACAGTATGATGCTATCATGACATGATGCACCTAAATGTCTGCAGCATCCTGTTGAAGTGTTATTTCCCTGTTACGAAGGATTAAAAGCAGCTCTGAAACCACAAAGGAGGCCAAAGAAGTACCAGTGTGATGTGCCTAACATAAGGGGCTCCTAAGACTGACATTCAAATATTTTCTTGCAGCACTTCATCCATAGAAAATGCTCATGCTTGCACTGAGAGATTTTTGTTACATCTACCTTATGTATTTGAAACTATATCAGTTAATTTTGTTGTACTTTTAAAAATGAAGGTTTTGTTAAGTTATCTCTGTGGACTTTCTCACCTTTGTCTCCCTGTTGTCCATAAAGCCACGGTACAGCTGAAACTGTGGAGACAGAATTTTCTTTGGAGAAAATCGCTCCATAACTCACCTGCAAAGAAAAGACTGTTGCCTAACCTGCTTCATAAATTTCCTCCACACGTGTCCAGGTTAGCATACTGTTGACAGAAAATGATATTAAAGACTTTTCTCTAAAAAAAAATATTTCAGCCTTTTTGCATTTAATTTTGGGTGAATACCATAAAGTCCACAAATAGGAGAGTGATGGGGGTGCATTTGCTTCGGAGAAGTTTTGAACTAAACAAAATATTTTTTATCGGGTTAGTGAGTCACCAGTTGCTTCTGTTTGTTCTTTGATGACAAAAGTTAAGATGCAATTTTGCCTTACACATGAGGGCATAACAAGGTCCCGTCTCCCAGCATTTACACGCATGTACACTGACAAGACTTCTATTTGCATTATTGGTTTGATCCAGTCATTCAAGCTTCTTTTACACTAGCATCTACCTGAGTCAACTTCACTCAGTTTTGGAGTAACTGAATGCCACTGAATGTGAGTAGGGTCATTACAAGGTTCAAGGTTCTTTATTTGTCACATGTACAGTTATACAGGTATAACACACAGTGAAATGTAACCTGACACACTCCTCGACATGTGCAAAAAATTGTGGTGGGGGGGGGGTAGAGGAAGAACATTATATATATATATATAGTATATACAACACAGCCGATTGTCCCATGAAGTCATTTGATTTCCTCAGTGCCAGGTTTCAATAGTTTTGCTTAGATTTTTGTGAAGGAGCCTTCGTGTTGGTGTTGTTCCCAGATCAACATAGTAAATGTTGTTCCAGGATCAACATTGCAAGTGACCAATCACATTGTTGTGACGTTATTCTTTTGCGCGCCAAGCCATTCGTGCATTTATGAAATTCCAATGAGGCAAGGACAATATCAGTTCTGTTTACTGTTTATTAAAGGGTTACGGTTAGGGTCAGGGTCCATTGATCAGCGGACAGAGGCGGTTTCTTGCAGTTTAAGTACAGTTTTTTGTTTTACGGCGCTTTTTCCCGAAGTCGCAAAAGTATGACATCACAACATTCTGATTGGTCACTTGCAATGTTGATCCTGGAACAACATTTAGTATGATGATCTGGGAACAACACCAACACGATGATATCAGATCGTGCGAGTGACGCCTTCGTCTGGCCAATCAGTGGCATGCACATGTTTACATTACACTTTGGGATCGACTCGGATCACTTCGAACTGTGGGGGGTAAAGGTATTAAAAAGTACCTAGTACCAGATACTATCACCTAATGGAAAACCCTAAAAATCGAGTCAAGTTAAGCCAAATTATGCCGATTAGGTATTAATAAAAAAGGGCTATCAGTGCCTTCACTTCTTGTACAGCACATTAAAGTGAATGACTTCACATTTATCTCAGCCAGATCAAGACAGTCTAATGATGCAAGCTCTTCATCGGACATTTAAATTAGAGGCTTAGAGAAAAGGATCAGTAGAGTGGGGATAGTTTAAAACAATAAAACGGAATAAACAAAAAAAGTCCTTATCTCCCTAAAATAATATTGTTCTTGGTATTCATGAACACAGAATGTTGGATTTGTCAGTCCACAATGGGAAAAAGGACGGAAAATTTAAGGGTTTACATAAGCATCTGTCCAAGAAATCACCCTCGATGGTTCTGTGTGGTACTCAAAGTTACTGCCTTCATTTGGCTCAACAGGCGATCCTGATTATTTGTCACCAACCTGATGTCTGTCTTTGTGTACAGCACACATGTGTGAGTGTAGTCTGTGGTTTGCTCCAATTTCCTCATAAATGTAACCTAAGCTGCAATCAGAAGTTCACATTGTTCCTCTTCACAGCTAGCTCTATTAAAAGCACCTGGGGGTGCTGAACACCTCTCGCTGACCCTTCAGATCTGAGTCAGAAGACTAAAGTGTTAGGATGAAAGGTTATTCCATGGAAAATTACAAAAAGAAAAAAAATTAATCAATGTCAGCAACTTGGATGAATGAGCTAAGGAATGTTTGAGAACTGGGAAGCATGATGAGGCCACTGCAGGTTCGTCATATTAAATAACTGAAAGGAAATGAATCTGTTTGGTACAAATAGAGCTAACTGCATCAAATGTAGTGGGCCTTCATAGTTTTAACAGGCTACAACTTTAACAACACTAAAGTAGACTAAACAGTCACTAAACATTGCAGTGACTACAAAATGAGAATTTGTTAAGCATTTTTGTTTTATCAATGAATCCGTGTGTTATTAATAACTGTGTTACCTATGCTATTTGTGTGGCGTTAGTTGAATAAAAGATGTGATGACACTTCTCATTAAATTGGTTTGGTATTAAATACCTGCACTATTAACCATGAGTCTCCTCTGTGTTTTGCCCTAATGAAGCATTATCACCTACACCAGGACCATCATAAGGGTTATATCCCCGAGCAAGTATTTTACATGAAATAGTTCCCCTCCAGTGTGCATAGTGGGAATAGAGCAGCTGCTTGAACTAAGCATGTTTTAAAAGAGCACATGCACCTCTTTCAGGTGATATTCAGAAAAGTTCATGCCTGCAGTGCAAGTGTGTTATGATCCAGAATCATGTATGTTGTTGCTGGGTTTGGCTCCTCCTTGGCCTAGGACTAACCTGGACATGAGATGAGGCGCTCCCACTCCCACTCACCACACACATGACTCTATTTATCAAATTGTAGTTCCATAGCCGTTTGGTTTCCATGTCATGAGTCTAGCATCTTCACCTGTTTCCTCTGTGTTGGCAACAGAGTTGGCAGATGGCCCATTGTTACCTATCTGCATAAACACGTAGGACAAGCTCAGGTCCTTCCAGTTGCCACTAAAGTGCAGGCAATATTAGATTTCTCAGCTTCTTAAACACACTGGGAGCTGCACCGCTGGTTGTTACCGGTCATTCTTTAAGAGTTTTTCTGAAGTAGTTGGCCCAACTAACCAGCCAGCCCCCAGGTGCCTTCATGTGGACAGAGAATTGTCGGTTTGTTTAAGAGGTGACCAAAGCTCTCCTCTGCAGCGATGCTGTGCTTGCTGCTCCTTACTGCACAGTGACTTTAACCACCCCATTTGTTATTTCTCAAAAAAGTTTTAAAAAGTATCAACTTCATTATAGCTTAATCGAGAAAGAGACCTACTAGTATTGCAACATTTCGACGTCAACCTTGGCTCCAGCTCAGCTCCCAGCTTTTTGCTCTCCAATCACAATCTACTCATATTTCTGACTTGGATGCAGAGCAGGAACCTCCACCTTTGTGCTGGTCCTTATTACTGCAGCGTTTCAAAATCAACATGCTATAAGAAATGCTTAGAAAACATCATGGCTGACACACTCTGTAGATAATAAATCAAACATTTCTTTTAAGGGAGACACCAACAAACAGCCAGCATTTTCGTTTGAGTGTATTTGTGTGACTATTAGTGAGAAGTGTGGGCTATGTTGTGTGTACTTGTGGTCTGTGTATCAGTTTGTTTTAAATTATTTTGTAAACAGGTAATTGTGAAAATCACACTGTATATATTGAGGACTGCAGCAATAGTAGAAATGAAAATAATATTTTGCTGAACCTTTTTTTCTGGTGTTTATTAGTTTGTAGCTTAAGTTAGAGATTTGTCTCTTTGTCTTTGATTTCGGGTTAGGAAGGACTCGGGAACATTAGAGACTTTTGTTTGCTGTTTTTGTATTGCTTACTACCGAAGCTAATAAACTGCTGCGTAGCATTTTCAGTTGTTGTGTTGCTGGCGGTTTGCTAGGTGTGGCTGGAGTGGGAAGCCTCGTGTTATCTCCAGGTTACCCCTAGGACAGACTTGATGTCCAGCAAATTGTGCAGTTCTTTTACAGTGTGCGAGATAAACAATATGCCATGGTAAGTTAGAGCAGCGGTCCTCAACCCCCGGGCCTCGGACCAGTACCGGTCCGTGAGTCGTTTGGTACCGGGCCGCGAGAGTTGAGACTCAGGTATGAAATGTCTGGTTTTCAGGGTTTTTATCGTTTTTCAGCGTTATTTTGTTATCGTTTTTATCGTTAACTCGGTTTTCCTGGGTCTTTTCACGTGTGTTATGAATAAATCTTCTTTTTTTCGGTACCGGTACTAGTTTTATTTTGTTGTATTTATCCGCGACACCTTACGACCAGTCTGTCAAAATATTGTTGGGCATAAACCGGTCCGTGGCGCAAAAAAGGTTGGAGACCGCTGAGTTAGAGTGTCTTCTTAATTACAAGACAGGAGATGACCGGAAACAGTGCCCATCCTACGCTCTTTGCAGAGATACTATGCAGAGGCACTGCTTTGTTGCATAATCGGTGGAGTCTGCGTGCACTCTGGTGAAATGCCCCAGTCAGGTCCATGTCATTTTTGCACTTTTGGAATGGGCAGTTGATTTTCTAACTACCACTCTGGGCAGGATGCACATCACCCCTCTTATATCCAGCCAGTATAGTTTTATCATATTCCATGTGGCCGTCTATTAAGTTATAATAAGCTACCTGGAAAATTAATTCCTGATGGCTTTTCAGCACCAACAGCTGGGTCTTTTCCTCTCCTGTACAAGTGTCACGACTCACAATTGTTGTGCTTGTCTTTATTTTTTGTATAGTGTTGTGCCATTGCCACAGAGCATGATATCAATCAGTGACTTTTCAGCACTTTTACCACTTAAACCTTTCATACTCATTTTAGTTTATGGGCCATATACAGACCAATTCAAAAAAGAAAAATGTCTACATGGCTTGGTGCTTATTTTAGTGGGGCATGGTGGCCTATGGTTAATGTCTTTTTCAGTAAGAAGGCTATAAAACTGACTAAGACTCAATCAAATTACAATTACAGTTTACAGAGTTCGAGTTAAAAGATATAAAAAAGGAAACATTCTTCCTCTGTAAAATACAATGAAATGTAAAACAACATTAACAACGGAAAACAACAAACTAAAAACGACAAACTATGATTTTCTTTTTTGTACTTGCCAGATTTCTGAAAGCCAACCTGGATTTGCTAGGCTGGTTCTGCCCTAATGTTTGACGCAGTTTTATGGGGGAATTTCTAAATGTTCAAAATTTCAAATCAAGTGTGTTTGTGTCTGCGGGAAAATGGACGCACAAAATCCATTCACCATTTAATTCCAATCCAGCTTATAGTTTAACAGGGACATACTGGACAGACGCACAGTAGCAAAGCCTTTACTTTGACTCTTCATCTGTTGTTTTTTTGTTGTAGAACGTTTCTGTTCTCTTCAGTGTAATTTTTATTTAATAATTCACTGCAGATATTTGCTGACACAGCTTCCAGCACTTTTTGGAAGCATCCATACAAACTCCGTTTAGCATGAACCACACCAAGCTTTTGCACCTGATAATATGATATGTGGGCTGCTTTCTACTTGTGAAACCTAACAGTCCACTTCAAAGCAACCACATGGTGTAAACCACAGCATTGGTGACAATAGCACAGTTCTTGTGTGTTCCTATACATTGCCCTTTCTGTGAGACCTATTACCAAAAGCTAGCCTAGCTAGAAATTAGCCTCCTGTAATGCTGTTTTCCTTAGAAGTCAAATTTTTGGGGACATGAATAATGTTATTCCCATTTTGACTGTGTTGTAGTAGTAAAATCAGAAAAGCAAAGGGAAACTAAACACTGCTGCAACATGTTTATGGATAAAGCCTGGTCAGGACTCTGTGTGTGACGCTTATTTAGCGAGTCACAAATACAAGTTTCACAATTTTAGACATGTTTACATGCCATGCCATCCTGGATTGTTAAGTTTGGGTTCATAGAGTATAAAACACACAAGAAAAGTGGTCCTGAAGGCAAAGCACTTATCATGTTTCTATTAAAAAAACAGTTCCCAGCAAACATGTCCGTGCAGGCCCATAGTGGGTAGCTGTGGGTGAACTGGATCTTGTTCCTCCCATTCAGCTGACAGGATGAGCCTTACTCTTTACTAATCTGCCTCTTCATGGTTCCCATTTGCCATTTGGATTCCAACATATTTGTATCCTCAAAGTCTGCAGTGTTGCCCTCTGGAAGGAAAATCTCTTCAGTTCTGATTATCCCTCTCCGTTCACAGGGATGGGTGGATAAAAATTTTGTGATTCCAATTCCATTATCAAAATCACTTGTTGATTTGATTCCTTATCAGTTCTCTTGGGTTCTCACTGGCTCTGCTTTGAGAATCACCACCATCACAAAGCAGCATATCACAGATATGACATTTTTGTAAATTAATTGAATGCTGTGGGTATTTCCCCTCTTTACCGTGATCTGTGTTAACGTCCATACTCACGTAATGCAGTTCGTTATTTAATTCCGCCCAGGAGGAAGTAATTCATTATACTACTTGTTAGATTATTTTCTAATTTTTCTGTAAAATGACTTGCAATGCAGTGTCTCAGAATTATCATTTAACAGTATAAACCTCAGGCTACAACCTCAGGCCAGTCCCACTCAGCAACACAAATCCCTGCAGACATATTGTATGTGCAGTGGTGACAGCATGATTGAGCATCCCAAACTTGATGGTGACTTGTGCAGTTAGATTGAAGTTGGCCTCTAGTGTTGTTTGCCACATCCCCATTGAATTAGTGATGAAGGTTCTTAGGATCCCGTTGATCTTGTACAGTTCCAGACATTCCAGGATCCATAGATAGATTTCTTTTAGATTTCTTTTCGTCAATCCAGGCGGTGCACAGGTTGGTCAGTCTCGTTTTTGAGTCTCGAGAGACTGATTTATCTAGTAACTGGTGCTTTGCCCCTCTGGTGTTGTTGCCGATTCCTTTCTGGGCCCCGCTCATGTATTGAGGCATGTGCCTGTTCATCAGCTGCTATGATGCCTGATAGGTGCACCCATGTTTTATTTTGGCCGAATGGTCAGTAGTTGTTTGGGAGTAGTCCATTCTTGGGATCCTTGGAGATTAGGACTGTCCGGCCTCCAGTTGGCTATTCTGGGTGCGTTTCATCCATTAGTCTGGATAATGTCAGGGCCTCAAGTTGTCCCACTCTTAATACTATAGACTCTTTCTTGGATGTCTGCCACTGTTATGGTTCCTGGACCCTATTCAGTGAGGTTGCTGTGGTCTGTTCTTAGTCCGCTAGCCACTGAAGATCATCATTATGTGTTGCATCCTTCTCCAATATGCTCTTCCAGTATCACGCCGTCTCTAGCGTTAGTTTTTCTCATATGCGTCCCTGTTATTGTAAATCTTTGGGGGTTCAATGGAAAACATCTGAGTGAGTCGCCAGTGTTTTTCTGTGATGTCCCTGTTTCCTCCCCTGGGTGGAGCATTCCTCACTGCACCTGCCACAGTCACCTGCTGCAGATCCTGGTTAATCTACAGGCAGTATTTAAGACCAGCATAGACATCTGAGCTACAGCCTGGGGTGGCTGTAGCTCAGGTGGCAGAGCAGGTCAGCCACTAATCAGAAGGTCGGTGGTTCGATCCCAGGCTGCCTCCTGGCTGCATGCCAAATATCCTTGGGCAAGATACTAACCCCGTGTTTGCCTACTGGTGGTGGTCAGAGGACCCGGTGGCGCCAGTGTCCGGCAGCCTCCCTCTGTCAGTGCGCCCCAGGGCAGCTGTGGCTACAATGTAGCTTGCCATCGCCAGTGTGTGAATGTGTGTATGAATGGGTGAATGACTGAATGTAGTGTGAAGCGCTTTGGGGTCCTTAGGGACTAGAAAAGCGCTATACAAATGCAGGCCATTTACCATCTCTTCTTTGCCAGTTTATCTAACTAACTCGTGTTAGCAACAGGCCATCTTTACTCGTTGTACTAAGTTCTATGTGTAAATTACCGTACTCTGCTTATGCCTTTGTAGTGTCTGGATCCACCACTCGCTCTGCCTGCACCTCGCTTACCTCTTGGACACTGGTCACCACCTTTCGGATCTCCCTTGCCATCTCACTGGTCTTGGACTCCTGCTGTTACCACGCCACCTGCCTCATAAGCCATAACTCAAACTGGCTCCACATCTGCACTCTCACCTTCCTTAGCTATTGCTAATCAACCTCTCCCTCTGTTCACAGAGCCCCACACATCTGAAAGCTGTTCAAGCAGTACTTCCCTGTGTTTTTGTTTCTTTGTGTCACCAAATAAAGTTGTGAGAAACCTCACCGTTGCTTCCCGTACTTGTATCCACATCTAGGTCCACGTCCATGTACTGGTCTCTGGCCCTGTAACATTACTGGCATTCTGCGATGACAAAAACACAAAAAATCATGCATCATAAAGACAGTAAATGGATGAAGCCTACCCAGATTATCATTTTTACATTAACCAAAATGTTGTTGTTTTTTAAGTTCTTATTGTTTTACAGATTTTATATTCTAATAAACAAGCATGTACCTCTACACAGTGTTGTTGGAAGGTGGCACTTGTAAGACACATTGCTCAGACACTAATTTATATAGAAAAAAATGGTTGCTATTTTTTATTGTTTATTACAGAAGTCCAACTAAAATTGTTTTCAGATAATTTTACAGGTTTGTGTAAATGCAGACAAACAGTGGTCCCTTGGGAAATCAAATCTTCAAATAGAAGAAAATAGCCAGCACCTAATATTTCTCTGCAGAACAACATTTGCCTGCTACTGATTTTAGCTGACTGGTAAATACATATTTCTGCAAATGATGGCATGCAGTTGTTATTATTTCTAATTATTATTATACATTTATAATTTCTAACCTGTTTACATCAACAATGTCACAAGTGAATCACACTGAGTTAGACTGACAGTTAAACTAGATTGCTAAACCAGTACAGCGTTTAGAAACTAGCAGCACAATTACAGTTCTGGCCTTTGAGTCTTCTGTTATCCGAAGATCAAAGTTCACATTAGTGACGACGAAGTCTACGTTTTGGAGAGGACTTGATGTTTTGTTGAAGTGTAAATGTAAATGTGTTCGGCCCCTGATGACCAGACACTGAAATGTATCTTCACATATTTTACTGCATCCTGTGTTATGTGTGGATGACAGGTCAGTGAGTAATGATACATGAAATACCCCTCCACAGCAACATCTGTGGTGTAAGCCACTTCAGAGTTTAACACATTTTTTTCCGTTCGTCTTACTGAATGATCACTCTTTAACCTAGCTTTTTATCTTAACTGACTCTTCAGAAACATCATCACTGGCTCGCTTTCACCACAATCATCAGATTTGCTTTCACACCTTGGGGCCCACTTAAGTAACATCCACCGAGAAATGTAAACCGTAATCAGCACCTAACATTTCCCACCACTGACACACACACACACACACAGACACAAACACACACACACACACACACAGAAACACACACAGACACACACAGACACAAACACACACACACAGAAACACACACAGACACACACAGACACACACAGACACAAACACACACACACAGAAACACACAGACACAAACACACACACACACACACACAGAAACACACACAGACACACACAGACACAAACACACACACACAGACACACACAGACACAAACACACACACACACACACACAGAAACACACACAGACACACACAGACACAAACACACACACAGAAACACACACAGACACAAACACACACACACACACACACAGAAACACACACAGACACAAACACACACACACACAGAAACACACACAGACACAAACACACACACACACACACACACAGAAACACACACAGACACAAACACACACACACACAGAAACACACACAGACACAAACACACACACACACACACACACAAACACACACACACACACACAGAAACACACACAGACACAAACACACACACACACACACACAGAAACACACACACACACACACAAACACACACACACACACAGAAACACACACACACACACACAAACACACACAGACACAAACACACACACACACACAGAAACACACACAGACACACACAGACACAAACACACACACAGAAACACACACACACACACACAAACACACACAGACACAAACACACACACACACACACAGACACAAACACACACACACACACAGAAACACACACAGACACACACACACACAGAAACACACACACACACACACAAACACACACAGAAACACGCACAGACACACACAAACACACACACACACAGACACACACACACACAGACACAAACACACACACACACAGAAACACACACAGAAAAACGCACACACACACACACACACACACACAGAAACATGCACACAAACAGAAACACACACACAAACACACACAAATACACACACGGAAGCACACTAAGTCAAAACCACCTGCTAATACCACAAAGAGGACGTTAGCCAACAGCAGCACTGATACTCATCAAGCCTGCCCACTCATTAACCACACACGCACACAGAAAGCACAGAAAAAGCACACAGAAAGTGTGTGTGTGTGTGTGTAGGGAAATTTCTACATATGTAGGAGAGGTTTAAATAAATAAAAAGCTGTTTTGTAATAAAGGAGTTCTTAAAATTTGTGAGACTTCTATGAATGCCTTGTCATCGTTCCCTTAAATTACAGAGACCGTCATGTTTCACCTTCATGGCCTGACTGTCTTCTTCTTAAATTGTCCTCTAGTTCTTGCAATGATCAAGAGTCTGACATGTTACAAGCTCTTGCTGTTGTAATCCTTTCACTTGGCTTCTTGGCCCAATGAACCCTGAATGTCTCCTCTCCAGTCGTCTTGCTCAAACTGCAGGTCTCCAGAGGAGACATTCTGAGTGTGTATGAGGGTGGTGCTAAAGGACAAAGTCCATGATCTCTACAAAGTTCAGCAGCACGCTTGACTGCTCTGCTGCTTTATGTATAAAAATATGATCCCATTTAAACATTTACATAATGGTCAGCTTCTGCTCTAATTGCCAAGCCAGTGTACACACACACACAAAATGTACAATGGGGTTGGTTTCTCAAAGCTGTTGTCTGGAGACCTACTCATCCATGAATGTTTGATAGATATATTTTTCCAAAGAAAAGTGTCTCCCTTCATAATTTAGCAGCAGACCTGAGTATGGGAGGAAGGGTGACCTAGAGAAGAGAAAAGCATCCATTTGCAAATTTCTATCATTTGTGGAACTTCCAGCTCAAATGCTATTTCCCCTCACAGCTGTCTGTGTATTTACAAGCGTGTGTGCAGAATATATTGGCTCAGATTCCACGTGACATGTTGCTAGCTAAATGAGAGAATTGTAAAAAACTGACAGACAGCAACTGTTGTTACATGTCTCAGCCGATGCCTTGCAACCTGTATGTATGTCATTCACAGATACTCACAGAACATGGAACATTGCACGGTACTGAGAGCAGACCAAATAAAGGATCTTTATTAGTTAGGTAGAAAACCACAGCAGAGGATATTTTAGGAGGAGTGTCTGGGAATGTAAAGGGACTGCTGCTCAAACCAGAACATGTGTATTATGGAAACAATTATACTCCATTGATTGGGCTGAAGATTATAAACTACTACAACAACACCTGCTCAAATTAAAAACAGACTTCCACTATTTACCATTTAAGTGACCCGAAGAAAACCGTTAAAAAAGGAAGAGTCACACTCTTTCTGCTGCAGCTCTGCTCTAGTAAAGGTTGTAGTACCCTGAAGAATGTGTATCTGTCAGTACCGACAGTAACATGTTCCAAACAAACTGTGCTGTCGTTGCTATACCTTACATTAGATTGTAACACGTCAAAACATACCTCGTTTTTTCCAGTTTTCTCCTTGATGAGTGAATTCTTGCCCAGAAATGGTTTGAAACCAGTTGATGCAGGAGATCGGACAAAAATGACAATGGAAGAGGATTTATGATTGTCTCTAATTTATGTGACAGCATTGAGCACGCTGAGGTCAGTCTAGAAACAACATTTCACCCCTGAGACCACAGTAACATTGCCTGTGAGACTAACACTAAGCTAGCAGTGAGCAACCTCGGGGTCTACGGTGCCATTCCACAGTGCACGCCAGCCCCAACCAACCAGCCAAAGTTAGAGTTCCAGCAGAAAACAACCGCTGAGATGAACATTCTTGTAGGATTGCACGTCTCGCCCTATAATCTCTCCAGTGTTGCTCAATGACGGGCTCATTCTGGCGGCACCTGCCTCTCCACAACATGGAAGCTCCTCTAAAGCATCACAGCAACCAAGCTGACTAAGCTCATGGTCAACACATTTATCAACCAAAGTGAGCACCATCTGGATTGACTACAAGAAACCCTACAACTTAGTGGACTGATCCTTTTATAGCACTTTTATACTCGCAGAGCTTTCTACTTTCCTCATTCGCCCAATGATACAGGTTCGTGTTTTCTTATATGATAAACTTTTATCTAACAGTGTCTTAAATAAATGGTAAATGTTCCCATTTAACAGTGTCTTGCCCAAGGATACTCTGACATGCACAATGGAGGAGCTAAGGATCCAACCACCGATCTTCAGACTACAACCTGAGCCACAGCCACTTTATACCTGGAGTGTTTGGCTGTCTAAAGGGAGAATAGTGCACTGATGAACCTGCATCAGGGCGTGGAGAGGTCAACTCTAAGGCAATCACACAAGTCCTCCCTTAAATGTGTAATATACTAATGTGATCTCCAGTCCTAATGCTGAGCTTACAGCCCCAGCCATGTACAGTACGTGACTGTTTCTATGCACACACACACAAACATGCACACACACACAAATGCACTTATATATATACATATATATATATATATATATATATATATATATATATATATATATATATATATATATATATATATATATATATATAAAGGTTTCATTGAATTCAATGATCTCAAACAAACCCTATTTTATGGTGGCAAAGAGAAAGTTGAAGCAGCTTATAGTCAGTAATAATAATTACTGAAAAATGAATAGGCCTCGTCAAGTTCAACGCCACTTATTATATATTATATGTGAGGCATATTACATATTACAGTGGGGCAAAAAAGTATTTAGTCAGCCACCGATTGTGCAAGTTCCCCCACCTAAAATGATGACAGAGGTCAGTAATTTGCACCAGAGGTACACTTCAACTGTGAGAGACAGAATGTGAAAAAAAAATCCATGAATCCACATGGTAGGATTTGTAAAGAATTTATTCGTAAATCAGGGTGGAAAATAAGTATTTGGTCACCTCAAACAAGGAAAATCTCTGGCACTCACAGACCTGTAACGTCTTCTGTAAGAAGTTTTTCTGTCCCCCACTCGTTACCTGTATGAATGGCACCTGTTTGAACTCATCATCTGTATAAAAGACACCTGTCCACAGCCTCAAACAGTCAGACTCCAAACTCCGCCATGGCCAAGACCAAAGAGCTTTCGAAGGACACCAGGAAAAGTATTGTAGACCTGCACCAGACTGGGAAGAGTGAATCTACAATAGGCAAGCAGCTTGGTGTGAAAAAATCAACTGTGGGAGCAATCATCAGAAAATGGAAGACATACAAGACCACTGATAATCTCCCTCGATCTGGGGCTCCACGCAAGATCTCATCCTGTGGGGTCAAAATGATCATGAGAACGGTGAGCAAAGATCCCAGAACCACACGGGGGGACCTGGTGAATGACCTGCAGAGAGCTGGGACCAAAGTAACAAAGGTCACCATCAGTAACACACTACAACGGCAGGGAATCAAATCCCGCAGTGCCAGACGTGTTCCGCTGCTGAAGCCAGTGCATGTCCAGGCCCGTCTGAAGTTTGCCAGAGAGCACATGGATGATACAGCAGAGGATTGGGAGAATGTCATGTGGTCAGATGAAACCAAAGTAGAACTTTTTGGTATAAACTCAACTCGTCGTGTTTGGAGGAAGAAGAATACTGAGTTGCATCCCAAGAACACCATACCTACTGTGAAGCATGGGGGTGGAAACATCATGCTATGGGGCTGTTTTTCTGCCAAGGGGACAGGACGACTGATCCGTGTTAAGGACAGAATGAATGGGGCCATGTATCGTGAGATTTTGAGCCAAAACCTCCTTCCATCAGTGAGAACTTTGAAGATGAAACGAGGCTGGGTCTTCCAACATGACAATGATCCAAAACACACCGCCCGGACAACAAAGGAGTGGCTCCGTAAGAAGCATTTGAAAGTCCTGGAGTGGCCTAGCCAGTCTCCAGACCTCAACCCCATAGAAAATCTGTGGCGGGAGTTGAAAGTCCGTGTTGCTCGGCGACAGCCCCAAAACATCACTGCTCTCGAGAAGATCTGCATGGAGGAATGGGCCAAAATACCAGCTACTGTGTGTGCAAACCTGGTAAAGACCTATAGTATATTTACCTACAGCCACAATACACACCCCTCGTCCAAAGGCAGCCTGTCACAACGCGCTCCATCCGGAGATGGACCCCAGAAAAGGAGGATGCTCTGAGAGACTGCTATGACACCACAGACTGGGATGTGCTCCTGAGCCCACATGGTGAGGACATAGAGGGGGCGACACACTGTCTTACAGACTACCTCAACTTTTGTGTGGACACAGTCGCCCCTGCTAAGACGGTACGGTGTTATCCTAATAACAAACCGTGGGTAACACAGGAAGTCAAAGCTGTCCTCAACATGAAGAAGAAGGCTTTCAGGAGCAAAGTGAAGGAGGAGATGAAAGCAGCACAGCGGGAGGTGAAACGCTGCCTGAGGGAAGCAAAGGACACCTACAGGAGGAAGGTGGAGCAGAAGTTGGAGAGGAACAATATGAGGGAGGTCTGGAATGGTGTGAAAACCATCACAGGCCACAACACCAAGAAAAGCACAGTGGGGGGGACTGTGGAGAAGGCAAACGAACTCAACAACTTCTTCAACAGGTTTGACCAGCCCACAACCCCCCCACCCTCACCCTCACCTTCACTACAGAGTCCTCTCCCCACTCTCCTGCCTCCCTCGCTTCCCCCCCTTCCTGACACCATGACACCCCCCTCCTCCAATCCCTCTCTCAGCAGCAAGACATCTCCCCCCCTCCCCTCCTCCCAAACATCTCCCAGTGTCACAGTGGATCAGGTCAGGAGGCAACTGAGGAAGCTTCGCCCCAGAAAGGCAGCAGGCCCAGACAAGGTGTGTCCTAGGATGCTTAAGGCGTGTGCTGCTGAACTTGGGGAGCCGCTACAACGAGTCTTCAACCTCAGTCTGCGACTGGGGAGAGTGCCCGCCCTATGGAAGACATCCTGCATCGTCCCGGTCCCCAAAAAGAACCGGCCCAATGAGCTGAATGACTTCCGACCGGTGGCACTGACGTCACATCTTATGAAGACTCTAGAGCGGCTCTTCCTCAACCTCCTCCGACCACAGGTACAACATGCCCAGGACCCACTACAGTTTGCATACAAGGTGGGTGTCGGAGTGGAGGATGCCATCCTGTACCTCCTACACAGAGCCCACTCACACCTGGATGGGGGAAAAGGCACGGTCAGGATACTGTTTCTTGACTTTTCCAGTGCCTTTAATACCATCCGGCCCTGTATGCTTCAGGAAAAACTGAACAGGATGGAGGTGGACCCCTGCCTGGTGGCTTGGATCTCCGACCACCTCACCGACAGACCACAGTACGTCAGGCTGAAGGACATCACGTCTGACACAGTGGTCAGCAGCACAGGAGCACCACAGGGAACTGTGCTGTCCCCTCTTCTCTTCACCCTGTACACCTCTGACTTCTGCTACAACTCTGAATTATGCCATATTCAGAAGTTTGCAGATGACACGGCCATCATGGGGTGTATCTGGGATGATCAAGAAGAGGAGTACAGAAGTCTGGTGAGGAACTTTGTCGCATGGAGTCACACAAACCACCTGCAACTCAACACCTCAAAGACTAAGGAACTGGTTGTGGACTTCGGGAGGTCCAGAGAAGGTCCACTGCCAGTTCAGATAGAGGGGGAGGAGGTGGAGGTGGTCAACAAGTACAAGTACCTCGGGCTGTGGGTGGACAATAAACTGGACTGGTCATGCAACACAGAGCACCTGTATAAAAAAGCCCAAAGCCGACTGTACTTCCTCAGGAGGCTGAGGTCTTTTAACATCTGCAGGAAGCTCCTGAGGATGTTTTACCAGTCAGTGGTTGCTGGAGTACTTTTCTATGCTGTGGTGTGCTGGGGGAGCAGCACAGCAAAGAGGGACTCATCCAGGCTGGAGAAACTGATCAGGAGGGCTAGCTCTGTGGTCGGCATGAAGCTGGACACTCTGGTGACAGTGGCAGAGAAAAGGACATTAAAGAAACTGATGGACATTATGGACAATGCCGGGCATCCTCTGCACACGGCCATAAACAACCAGAAGAGTCTGTTCAGTGACAGGTTGCTTCTCCCCAAGACAAGAACTAACAGACTTAAAAACTCCTTTGTCCCACACGCCATCAAACTGTTTAACTCCTCTCTGGAGGGGAGAGGGAGGGGAAACAGGAGGACAAAGGAGGGGGGAACAACTAAGCTGTAGTGCCTCTGCACCTCACTGTACAATACCTTGTGCAATACTTTTTGTAAATAGTCAACAGTGCAATAGACTCAATACTTGAAATGTGCAATTCACTTGTATTTTTATTTTTTTATTCCTATTTATTCTATTTATCCCCTTTGTATATTTTATTTATATTTGTCTCTGTATTTATATATGTGTGTGTGTGTGTGTGTGTGTGTGTGTGTGTGTGTGTGTGTGTGTGTGTGTGTGTGTGTGTGTGTGTGTGTGTATATATATATATATATATAACAGTTCTGTAACTGTAACTTTGGTCGTTGCTGTGCTTTTTTTGGAAGTCGAATTTCCCAGAGGAACCCACCCGAGGGATTAATAAAGTTCTATCTCATCTTATCTTATCTTATCTTATCTTAGTAAACGTTTGACCTCTGTTATTGCCAACAAAGGTTATGTTACAAAGTATTGAGTTGTATTTTTGTTATTGACCAAATACTTATTTGCCACCCTGATTTACGAATAAATTCTTTACAAATCCTACCATGTGGATTCATGGATTTTTTTTTTCACATTCTGTCTCTCACAGTTGAAGTGTACCTCTGGTGCAAATTACTGACCTCTGTCATCATTTTAGGTGGGGGAACTTGCACAATCGGTGGCTGACTAAATACTTTTTTGCCCCACTGTACCACTATTCAAGCAGAAAGACAGTATATTACTCCAATAAGTGGAGTCTTCTTGAGCATTTCTAATGTAATTATCTGACAAATAACATGGATTGCTATGTGCTACAGACCATCCCATTGTGTCTTCAGTGTTTCAGTTTTATGGTAGATATTTTATTTATACTGTTATTTAACACTAATTAGTAATCCAGGCAAATATAGTCACTTTTGTCCCTAGAACACCAACATGGCAGTGGTTAACATGCTTCCCATTACGACTCTTATGCCAAGTCCAAAAATGAATATTTGGCTGTGACCAATATGAACTCATATGTTCATATTGATTTGCCAATGGCATGACTCCTGTAGAAATGTATCTGAGTTCTCCAGAAGTGTGGATGAGGATGGATGGAACAGGGAATGAGAACCAAAGACTGACCAAAAGGCAGAGAAAGAGAAAAAACAAGGGTAGAACTACAAATGAAAGCAAGACAGACCTGCATGACATTGACTGATGTCTGAGCGCTCTCTCTGATTCGCTGATTAAACCCATCAATCTATATGCAGGAGAGGTGTCCGATGCAAATTGGCCCAATCGGGTAGGACAGAATGGTTTTGTCAGGAAGTTATGGAAATAAGTGTATGCCTACTGGTATAGCTGAGGCTGAGAGAATACAATGAGCAGGCAGGGATGTAACACTGTGATGCTCCAAATTAGGAGATTACATGCTCACTGCTCCCCAGCGTTTGGTCTTACTCCAATACCCAAATTGTTATGCCATTTTTGTCTTTTTGTTGCATAGTGGTCAAACCCCTCTGGTGATGTCACTAGGCTACATGATGTGATTTCCCACACAACGTCAGCATCAACAGAAGGGGCCTAGCTTTGGAGCTAGGCCCCTTCATCAGCTTTGCAGCTGATCAAGGTTGTTCTTTGGCAGGTAGTTGAATGATGAGTCATATGTGACACATCTGATTTATTCACATCAGTAAAAGACGTTGCATTTGTCTCTGGGAAAGAACTCTCATGCTGAACCTCAGCAATGGAGATCTACACCAGCCTGACCTGCCACCAGCTCATTTTAATAAAAGTATAATAGGAAAAAAAGCATCTGTCTTTGGAGAAGAAAGGAAAAAGAGAGTCACCTCTGAAGACACCAGGCTGTTAATTCCATATGGGTCCTTTTTTCTTTTTTGCTTTGTTTCTTTTCCACCTTTCTTTTGTTGGCCTTGTCTGCAAAGCCTGACCATTTCAATATCTCAGCCCATCTAATAACACTCATTCTCTGTCTCATCCCACTTCCCTGGCCCCACTGTGTGTGTGTGTGTGTGTGTTACTTGGCCTCTCTCTCTTTCTATCTTTCTCCCCCTCTCTCCCCTCCAGCTAACTGTGATCCGAATCAGTTTAATTAAGTAACAAATTCTGTTGGCATAGTAACAACCCAGCTAATTTATCATGGGAAATAGTCTGTGAGACACACAGGTTGCTTAGCAACAGCCAATCGTGGGATGAGATGTGGCAGTGACAAATTGCACAGGATGCAGATGCGTGTGATGGCGAGCTGCTGATTTTCGTTAGGAAAATTGTGTGTGTGTGTGTCTGTGTTTTCTAGGTGTTTGCATGGAGACGTAGCATTCAACAGACAATCAAAGGCAGATATTTCCTTATATCTGCATTTAAGTTGGATAAAATCAACTTTCAGCATTTACTCCAAACCAGAGAAAACATCATGTGGAAATATCTGAATTCCATTTTTGCACTTTAGTCTTTTCCTTTGAGCTCTAGCGATGGATGGCTGTGTCTGTAACAAACTGTGTGACACTTTGGTGATCAAGTTTGGCAAGCTGTGATGAGGTTTATATGTAGGGCTTATTTGATTTCCTCACTGTTTCACACTGTCATGGTCCTGGGTCAGTATTCTGAGTTTCTGTTGTGGACTTCTTTATTTCTCTGGAAGTTTGAGGTCACTTATGTTCCAGTCCCCGAGTTTGTTATTCATGGCTCTTGGTTTCTTGTTTGATTACTTCTCCTTTTGTGTCCAGTCTGTCCTAGTCACATCTCTGTGTCCTCTCATCAGTGCGTCTGTGTTTGTTTACCCTAGTCATGTCCCCACGTCTGTCTGGTCTCTCTGAACGATGTCTCCGTTGCTGTCTTTGTTCTCTGTCTTGTTAAGTGAATGCATCTTAGTCCTGGTCTCCATGTTAGTCACTTCCTCTTTTATTTTGACAGTCCCTCATGTCTTGTGTGTTATATTCGGTCTTGCTTCCCTTGTCCCGTCAGTCAGGTTCTGTTCAGCTGTGTTTCCAGGTGTGTTCACTGTGCCCTAATTCCCTCCTGTGTATTTATTGTCCATGTCCCCTTTGTTCTCTGTTGCATCCTCCCTTTTGTCTGTTCCTGTCCTGATTACCCTCGTATTTGGCTTGTGTTTGCTTTACCCTCTTACCAGAAGCCACACTGAGATTTTGACTTTACACTTGTGTGCTGGGTACTGCATTGTGGGTCCACTCCCTGCCCTCCACATGCTCCGCTTCACATGCTATACACTTCCAATTCCAAAAATCAAAGCAAGATCAAATTATCCAAGAACGTGTCTTCAGCCTGCATAACATTTTTTTTAATCTAGCATGAAATCACAACAACAGTCACCTTATATCTCAAGGTACAACATTAAATGCCAAGGATTGTTATCAGGAAGCACTTGGCAACACTACAGAACATGTCACAGAAGTAGATAATTTAAATAGTAAGGAACCAAACAATAGTATCCATAATGCATAATTTACCATTCATACATCCCTCTGTATGTTTTCCTTTCTTTCTCTTTCTGCTTTTCCCACTCAAGGTTCCAAAGTTGTTACATTTCACCTGCACTGACACCATCGTGGTCCTGGGTCTGGAGATTTTTTTTAGTTTTGCTGGTTTGTGATTTTTGGAGGGTTTTGACAAGAGTTTTGTTTTGAACTTTGAATTCTTATCAATATTTCAGCTATCGTTTATTGTTACTTGCCACATTGTTAAAGATATTGAGTTCTAATGATTATTTATTGGCTGCGGTTAATTTGTTTAGTTTCCTTATGTAAGGACAAGAAAGACATTGTGGACAAAACAGGACACTCCCCATAATCTTTAGTTACAATATTATAGTTAGTTAAATGGTCTGATTGTTCAAATATGTATTTTCTTTGATTGTGGTAAAATAATGTGTGCCCCAGTCTCCAAATATGACATAGTGCAGGAAGGGTAGTTATTCCTCTGTTACACCACAAGAGGGAGTATCCCCTAAAATGAGCAGCTCTAGCGAGAGTAAATAAGCCCAGCCACTACCCATAAGGCAGTGCGCCTATAAGAGTTGTGTGAGACTGCAAAAGTGTGTAACGTTGTGCTATGTCAATATATATATTTGCAAGTAAGCAGATACAAGATGGTAAATAACTTAAAATGTATCTACAGGTGAGTCCACGGGGTTGAAGAGAATGTGGGAAAGTTGGCCGTTAATCCCCACTATGTGTCATTGGTATATAAGTTATTGGTAGCGATGTGAATTAGCCGTGATGCTAACGATTAGCAGCTAGATCTAATTCATTAGTTTGTGCGGAAACCTCGTGGCGCTTTTGTGGCTTTATACCTGTACCGGGCTGTAATCACAGCAGATATAGACTGGTGGATGACACTATCTTTTGTTTATGTTTATTTCATTGTTGCACTGTAAGAAATATTAGCAATTTGAGTTTAAAGACTAACCATAAGGCAGTGCGCCTATAAGAGTTGTGTGAGACTACAAAAGTGTGTAACGTTGTGCTATGTCAATATATATATTTGCAGATACAGTAAAGGCGAACTCACAAAGCCACACTGGTTTGAGTTCATTTTAATCTAAGTGTGCAACACTTATGCTGTTTTCAGCTTTGCACTTCGGTCTTTCCTTGTGTAACTCTTTGCCCTCCTCACCTTGTGTATTTATTCCTCCAGTGGTCGTTGAAGGTTCTCAGTCATCCAGGTCATCATAGTCTAAGGAGCTGGGAAAGAAAAGCGAATGTTTTTCGAATGTTCACCTCTCATCCGAGAATCTTCTTCAGTTTACAAGCGAAGAAGCTTCTCGGAAGCGCTTTCCTTTTCAAGATCCTTAGACTATTCCCTTAGATGCCAAACTGTCATTGTAATATCTTTTCAAAGATGAGTTATATAAATTACCTTTTGTGGTCCAGTTTTTTATTACATTTATTCCAAGATGAAAGCAGACATCAAAGACCTCACCACTTGTCAGGATTTCTTGTTCTTTTTTTTTATAACATGGAAGTGCTTTGCTGACACCACCTGTTTCCAGCAGCAGATGTAAAAGCTTTCATGAACTGGCTATAGATTGACTCCCTGCTGTGTTATAGCAATCAGTGAAAGAACAGCAGCAACACTGACATTTATTCATAAGAAAATGTCACTGAATATTAGTTTAAAAGTTGGTGTAGATGTGGCTCTTGAGCCTCCCTTGATAACAACTTGCAGACAAACGTGTTTGTGTATCCTAGACACTCCTACACTTTTTAGTACCACAATAGCCTTCAGTGACATCAGTGAGGGGTTTGAATAAACCACATTTCAGTGTTTTTTTCACCTCTTTTTTTCAAATATGTGAAGGTTGTATAAAGAGGAATTATTCATTTTCTTCTGGACTTTGTTTCTGTCACGGTCCTGCTCTTGGACCCAGCATTTCCAGTTTTTTAGACTCCTAAGTTTATCATTAGTTACATTTATCTTGATTGTAGTTTGCTTATTGAGTGGTTTATATACTACTGTTTACTTTTATCTTATCTCCAGAGTATTTTGAATCCCTGATTACTGGTTTTGCCTGGTCTGTAGTTGTGTTTATATTTCATATGATGGTTTGAACTTGGTGCTTTTTTCTTTTAATGGCTCTGTTGGTTAGACTCTCAGTTAAGTCTTTAAGGTTTTGTGTGTGGCTGCCACTTCCCTGGTGTATCTTGTCTTCATCCCTGTGGCAGGTGATCCCATTATGTTATTTCCTGTTTTATTTCATTAAACCCTTGCTTCACATGCTTAGCATTTAGTTTTACTTTACCTAGTATGTTTCCCAGTTGTTTGATCAGGTGTGTTCTGTGTAGCTGTGATCATTTCCCTTGAGGAGCTCTGTGTGTGGAAGTAGCATCAGTTTTCCCTTATTCTTTGTCAGTGCAACTTTTATTCCTTCCTGTGATGTTTCTCGTTTGTTTTGTGTCCGTTTTCCCTGCGTTTAGTTTATCTAGAGTCACTGATTTGGTACCTTTATTACTTTGTTTTACTTTGGACTTTTCCTCATGTATTCATTAAAGGTTTCTAAGTGTTCATGTTGTCTAAAAGCGACTGAGTCTGCCTTTGGTGTCCACAAACACACACATCATGACATTGTCAGTATTCTTGTGTAACAAGGTTCAAATATTAATTAATTAAACTCGGGGCAACACTTGTTGGTGTCAGACTGTTCTTAGATGATGTCCAGCACATAGATCCATTTTTCTCAATGCATTTCCAATGTATCTAAATGAAACAAACTAAAAACGATTAAAACAACAAATTAGTGGAAAACTTGTCTATATCCGGTCGTTAAGTGATGACGTGACGAATCCTACTACTGGGCCTAAAGTAGTCTGCGTTTAATATGGCTTTTGTGTTGTTAACATGTTTAATGTTGTGTATTTTCTTCTATTTAATCTCAAAAAGCTCCTAAAGCAGTCAGTGATCACTGTTGACCTCCCTCGGCTTTTATTACCGCTAATCATTTATTTAAGCTCAGTTTTTAAAACCTTAGGATGTAACTACAGCCCAGCCCATGCAGCAGTATATGAATGACTAACCTCGTATTGTGGATGGATTATCTCAGTTGTTCTCCTGGCTGAAGTTTGGTCCTTTTACAGCATCCTGCCATGCGATTACATTTGTTCCTGACCACCGAGAACACTCACGTTAACTTTTATCGAGTGGAAAAAAAGTTAGCTTGTTTATATTATGCTAACATAGCTGTGTCGCTAGCGGTCACGTAGCACATCATTATATACCAGCTAGCCCAACTTCAGTAACCCTACAAACGTCACTGCTGTTTAGTTTTCTGTCTTCATTTATGTTGGAAGTGATAACAGAGCTGTACGTTTTAATTTGTTTCCAAAACCCCGCAGTCAGGACATGCTATATTGTATTTAGATAGAAGCTAGCAAGCTAACTTCCTGCTAACTTCTAACTCCGTTAAATGTCATAAATTCTGTTTTCATGAATGCCTGGATGTTAAACTCAGTTGTTACACCTGGTAGAGCAGAACGCTGATCATTTTATTAAAGATGAAAGACTTTAGACAGTTTTTCAACTCTCAGTAATGCCATAGTGATCGTTTGATATATGGACCTGCAGCGGAGTTTAGGCCCAGACACGGCTAGTGACGTCAGACTGAACAACCGGATAGAAATGTCGTCAGCTGCTTTTTAAGAGAATTAATGGAGTGTGCACAGAATAATGACAGTGAAAGAGATTTCCACACCTTGGTAACACTGCCTGAAAAGCTTGACCCCCATGTGTTTTGAACCGAGTGCGTGGGGCCAACAGCAACATGTCAGAGATATACTGGTGGGCTTCACCATGTGGAGCCCTAAAAGTTAAAACTAAAAGTTTAAAATGAAACCTAAAATTTACTGGAAGCCAATGACGAGAAAGCAAACCTGGATTTTTGTGATATACAATCTTCTTGCCACAGCATTCTGTACTTGTTGAAACAAGTAAAAAGACAGTAATCCAAGTGAGATGAGATAAAAACATGAATAATCATCTCAAGTTCCACCTTTGGCACCAGTAGTCTGAGTCTATGTTTCTTAGATGATAAAAACAGTTCTTTTGGCTGGAGTGATTCCTGACTGACACTGAACTGTCAAATATAACTCCCACATTTCTGAGACTCAATTCAACAGAAGAGCCTGAGAAACTGAAACACTTGGTCCATACAAACAGTAAAGGTTTTCTCAGATCGATACAACATGAACCATTTTAAAACACCAGTATTGCCAAACAAATCCTTAAACTTATTTATCATTATACTGTAATACTGAACAGTATCAAGAGCAGAGGTGAGATCCAGTATAACCAGAACTGTGTACTCTCCAGAGTCTGCTGCCATCAAAATGTTACTACACACTTTAAGTAAAGCCGTTTCAGTCGAGTGCAATTTGCATAAACCAGACTGGAAAATGTCCATAACAATATTTAAAGTGTTCTGCTGCTGTTTTTTCCAAGATCTTTGACATAAATGATATTAGCCTGTAACTGTTTGGAAGAGATGCATCTAAATGAGGTTTCTTTAATAGTGGTTCAACAATAGCTTGTTTATAGAAGTTCATATAAACAGTATTATCAAAGAAGACTTTAAGATTTTTCTTTTTTGAAGTTTTAAGATTTGCAACATATTCTGTTCTGGCATTTTTAACATTTCACTAAGTGAGAAAATAGATTCCTTGAGATGTGCCCCATAACCCTCGAGCTTCAAATCTCCCAGTATTACAACCTTCTCCAATTTAATGACGATGTCAGAAGGTCATCTGACATCATCATAGCTGTCACTAAAAACAGAGAACAGATGACGGACACGAGGTGAACATAGTGCTGCCGAGCCATGGACCCCAGGTCAAAGACAGGAGGGTGGCGTCCCCACACAGTGTCAGGAGAGGACGTGGTCGCAGGCACGGGGAGTCTACCAACAGAAAAGAAGCTAGCCTCTAGTATCACTCAGACACCATTCCCGTCTTGCGAGTGAGGGTCCTTTGTTTTTTGCACAGTAGCACACACTCAGGTGAGGAACACACACGAGGAGGAAATGTTTTTCTGTAGCTCTCCCAGATATCACAGTAGCCATCCATCGAACCTTTAATGTTTAACAGTGTACTCCGAGTGAAAGCAGCAGAAACAAAGGTAAAACACAAAACAGTAAAAGTGACATTGCAAATGACGACGGACAGCAATGGAAAAAATGCAATGTCGGCTCCCCCAGGGCCTCTTAAAAGTAGGACATGCCCTAAACAACTCTTCCAGCCACCTCAGCTGGCTCGAGCAGCAGCTCTAAACTCAGCCCTCATTGAACACCTGATCTCTAAGGGAGAGCCAGCCACCCTTTGGAGAAAGTTCATTCATACAGTCGCTTGACATTTGTTGCCATAATTGGGCTCAAAGTGCACTCGGACTGACTTAACTGTCAGTTTTAAAATGTTCATTGGACAGCTGGCAAGTGTTAACTGGCAACATGTAAATAGCTTTACTACAAGACAAAGATTATGATGTCAACAATGACCCAGATGAAAAGAAGAGGATACTGCAGATTTTGTGATTGATTGCAACTGTCTTACTTGTTAAGACCATGAACAGAGGCTCAGGAGCCCAAAGCTGACAGGAAAATGCAGGTGTAGACCGGGCAGGCAGGATGCAAACTGGTAAATCCTTTGCTTTGCAGGGACCAGAAAAGACAGACTGAAACAGGCGAGAGTGGCTTGAGGTTTTTGCAGTTTCCAGATACGCGAAGTTCCAGACAAACAGATTTCCAGGAGGAACTCTGATAACTAGAAAGATGACACGGAAACTGAGTTACAGAAGAGCACAGACACTAACAGCTAACAAGGAAGGCCATCACTACATTAGTGAGAACAATCTGGGGGACAGCTGTGACACCACAGCCTTAAAGCACAATGAACTGTGCCATTCAGGACAGGTGCAGAGAGGGCAGCCTGAGCAGGAAGCAGTCCTTTCTGGAAAACAGTGCAAACCTGGCAGTTCCACCTGAGATGGAAAAAAGGTCAGAGAGAGGGAAAAAACCCAAACCCAGCCCTACTCGACCATAACATTCATCATCTGTATTTTGCTACAATGACTTATTCCATCCTGCCATAGTTGAAGATCCTGGATATCATTCCCATTTCCTGTAATGTCAAGACACAAATTTCAAAAAGAAAAGTACATCTCTGACAGGAATCCCGTCTCAAACAGCTCCACTTTTTCACAACAATTGTCGCTCAGAGCATGTGGGGCCATTTCCATTTGCAACAAAGATGTTTGGTGTAATACATATCCTTGATATGTTGTCTCTCTCCAGTGCACAGTCCTATCATAAACCAGAGCGGCCCTAATGAATGGCGCACCCACTGGACTATGTGCTTACATGATGAAAGTTATTCATCACATTTGAATTATTCTAATCAATTTGCTGTCAAGCTAACTGCTGGGGCCGTTACAGTGACACTGCCGTCAAGCACCGTTTGGTTGCAGCTCGGTGCTGCCCGTGAAATTTATACTTTCCATAAGTACTCATAAAACCTTCACAGCATGACTGAGCAGGGAGAGTCACCCCCACCCTGACAGCAAACCCGCCCAGACATCCTAGTCAAGATGACAGCTGTAGACAACAAAGTCACTCACAGACAAATAGACAAGATTATGTACACAGCTCTGCAATAGCAGCAAAACAGCTTGCAAACATAATAAAGAGTAGTCGCATCATTTTTCCTTTTCCGGTGCACAAATAAAGACATTTAAGAGCAAGCGGGCCCAAAATTTCAATGATTGCAGCACAACACAAGGTTGTTCCTCATATAGGCTTCGCTCATAGCAACTGGAAGCATCCGCCGCTCTCACTTCCTGCATACATTTAACACTAACCATAAAAGCCAAGACAGCAAACCAGTCAATCCCACACTGACTGCTGCAATCACCCACTGACTATGGAAAACAGCAGCTTCCCACAGGCCAAGAGTCCACGGATAAACATGAGACCGCTTTTTCTTTTATCATCTGACTACGCATTAAGTCACGGGTCCGACTTCTTCACATTGGCTGAATCTAGCGAGTAAGCTCAATTAAAAAAGTATTTTTTCTTAACTTGTGTCATTATTGTACATGTTTGTACAACTAGATTAGATTAGATTAGATGAAACTTTATTAATCCCTCGGGTGGGTTCCTCCGGGAAATTCAGTTTCCAGTAGCAAAGCACCGAAAGAAGTTGCATGTTACAGATACTATACAGATCAACTATATAACCAGAAATATGAATATCTGTATGTGGAATTTTGAATTTGTTTGTTGGTGTTTCCTCAACAATGGGACTTAACAGGACTGCTTCAGCTGATTTGTTGTATTTCAAATAGCCCATGCTGAGAGAGACTTTGGTGTGTGTGTCCCAGACTGTGAATCCTGGTTACATTTTATGAAGACAAAAACCAGTGAAAATTATAGGCTGGTCCTTAACCCTCCTGCCATCCTTTAAAAAACTCACACCCATCACCCTAGGGACCATTCTCAGCCACGCCATAAAAAGACCATATATCCATATTTTATTCCACTTTAAATTAGCCAACCTTGTACAACTACTTCTCCCTGAAATATTCATGTAAAGTTTTAATTATATTTTCGTTGTTTTAACCCTTCAAATCCCAGTGTTATTACATGAGCGCCCTGTGTTATAAGCCCCAAAAACCAAAAAACGAAACTAAATATTTCTACAAAAAACCAGTTGAAGTAATATGTGATTGTCATTATAAGTAGGCCTTTAGATGGACCAAAGATTGGCACCAACATACATTTTGACCTGCCATTATTTTTTTTGCATTTTTTTTGCAATTTAAAAATTAAAACTTCAAGGCCCTGAGTCTTCATTGACATCCAAGAAAAGAAGAAAAAATAAAATCATATGATGATAATTTGGGGTTGAAAAATAGCGTTTATAATGGAAGTCAATGGGCAGAAAATGGTCCCCAGGGTGATGGGTGTGGGGATTTCTGCTGCTCAGCCATTTTAGGCTGATTTAAGGAATTCACACTGGAATATTAACATTGACAGGTAAAAACTATCCTGTGGCAAGTTTGGTTATATTCCACTGAACACAGTGGAAATGGCAGCCATTTAACACATAGCAGTGGCACAAAAAGGTCCCAAGAAGGCAGGAGGGTTAAAGGGTTTTCAGCTGTTCATGTTCAAACATTGCCTCAGATTTCAAAGTGTGAAAACAACAACAACAATGGCCTGAAGGTGGATGGATGGGCCTTGGAAAAGATGAAGTGACATTAAAAGGTTGCAAACCTGCGGAAGCATTGGTGTGTGTGGGTGGACTTTCCCCTCTCAGTGAAGCCTAGGAAAGAATTTCAACAAACTTACCTTTTAATTTTTTTGACAACCCCACTGAGATATGTGAGATATTAATCGTTACAAAAAAATGTCAAATTATATTACAAAAAAGGGCCATAAGGATAAGCCATAAAACTGGTTACAGAGATCATACAAATCCACTATTCTTAAAATCAAAAATTCAAACAGACTAAGTAAAGATATGAAGCAATGTCTGAGCATGGCGCAGTTTAAAAAGCAGTTTAAGGATGTGGTTTTTACAGGGTACAGGGACGAGTTAGAGATTTGATAGGGTGTTCTTGTCCAATATTTTCATGTGTGTGCGGGTGCACGGGTATGTTGGTGTGGGTATCTATATATCTGTAGGTTGTGTATCCTTTGAGGTGTTACTGGGGTTATTGAAAATGTGTACATGTATGTATGGATAGATAGAAAGATATATATATATATATATATATATATATATATATATATATATATATATATAGGGGGTGGGATTAAATAAGCTTATGCTTCTTCCTGCTCCTTTTTGAACATGAAAGTTATTTGTTGTTGTGGTTGCTCGTTTTCCTTCTGTTTTGCTTTGTTTATTTGTCTCTTTTTAATTCTATGTTGTTGTACTTTTTCAACATGTTCAAAATAAAGAATCAATCAATCAATCAATCAATCAATCAAGATGTTTAGTTTTGGGTTTTTTTTGTTTTTTTCCTGTCCCGTTTGGATCTTTAGCCATCAGAATTGTTGTCTGAAGGCCAAGAAAGATGCCAAGTGGATTTATTTTACCAAGTGGATCATCATGGCCATATTGGTCCATTTGATTGATCTTTATTATAATTATGTATTTATTTTATTTTTTTAAAGACAGGACAGACATGACTGGGGGATAGGACAGAAGAATGAAAGAAAGAGAGAGAGAGAAAAACAGAGGGGAGAAGAGATGGTGAGAAAGGGGGGAAGGAAAAAAAAGAAAAACAAACCTGTATGGAGATAAAAAAAACCAGAAGAGAAAAACAAACAACAAAGAGCAACATAATAAAAACAATAGATAACAGTAGATACTTTTTTAATTTCACCTGTTGAGAATGAAAAAAGAAAACAAGCAGAAGAGAACGAGAGCAATACAATAAACAACATCACAATGATATATGGGAATATGACAGTAAATACTAAATATTAAACATTATTGTGCAGCACATAAGATCAACAGAACACAGTGTGTTGATCCCCCCGAAGTGGCCCGAGCGAGCCCCAGGCTCCAGACCCCGACAAGCAGCCACCAAGGCTTTCATGGATTTCATGGGTTGCTTCACCCATGAAATCCTTTTTAATCAGCTGCAGGTATTCACACCAACAACCTTCCTGTCAGCTGACACGAAACCACCGAAGCTGGTGCAGGCCCAGGATCCTGCAGCAGCCACCAGGCCCAGGCTCTTCCAGCAGCCACCAGGCCCAGGCTCTTCCAGCAGCCACCAGGCCCAGGATCCTGCAGCAGCCACCAGGCCCAGGATCCTGCAGCAGCCACCAGGCCCAGGATCCTGCAGCAGCCACCAGGCCCAGGCTCTTCCAGCAGCCACCAGGCCCAGGATCCTCCAGCAGCCACCAGGCCCAGGCTCTTCCAGCAGCCACCAGGCCCAGGATCCTGCAGCAGCCACCAGGCCCAGGATCCTGCAGCAGCCACCAGGCCCAGGCTCTTCCAGCAGCCACCAGGCCCAGGATCCTGCAGCAGCCACCAGGCCCAGGCTCTTCCAGCAGCCACCAGGCCCAGGATCCTGCAGCAGCCACCAGGCCCAGGATCCTGCAGCAGCCACCAGGCCCAGGCTCTTCCAGCAGCCACCAGGCCCAGGATCCTCCAGCAGCCACCAGGCCCAGGCTCTTCCAGCAGCCACCAGGCCCAGGATCCTCCAGCAGCCACCAGGCCCAGGCTCTTCCAGCAGCCACCAGGCCCAGGATCCTCCAGCAGCCACCAGGCCCAGGATCCTGCAGCAGCCACCAGGCCCAGGCTCTTCCAGCAGCCACCAGGCCCAGGATCCTCCAGCAGCCACCAGGCCCAGGCTCTTCCAGCAGCCACCAGGCCCAGGATCCTCCAGCAGCCACCAGGCCCAGGATCCTGCAGCAGCCACCAGGCCCAGGCTCTTCCAGCAGCCACCAGGCCCAGGATCCTCCAGCAGCCACCAGGCCCAGGATCCTGCAGCAGCCACCAGGCCCAGGCTCTTCCAGCAGCCACCAGGCCCAGGATCCTCCAGCAGCCACCAGGCCCAGGCTCTTCCAGCAGCCACCAGGCCCAGGATCCTCCAGCAGCCACCAGGCCCAGGATCCTGCAGCAGCCACCAGGCCCAGGCTCTTACAGCAGCCACCAGGCCCAGGATCCTCCAGCAGCCACCAGGCCCAGGCTCTTCCAGCAGCCACCAGGCCCAGGATCCTCCAGCAGCCACCAGGCCCAGGCTCTTCCAGCAGTCACTAGGCCCAGGATCCTCCTGCTCCACCAGGCCCAGGATCCTCCAGCAGCCACTGGGCCCAGGCTCCTCTAGCAAGGCACCAACAAGTAAATCAACAGTGACTTCAACGGGCCATCACAAGGAAATACCAATCTCATCATTTTCAAAATGCCACCTAAAAAAGCAAACCCAGGAGTTGAAGAGGAGTTGGAGGAGATTAGGAAATCGCTTAATTTCATGTCTGATGAACTGAGCAAAGTGGCTAAACAACAAGGTATGCTACATGACCTAATGGATGAAATAAAACAACTAAAAAACCTCATAAAGGACAAGGACAAGAAAATAGACGACTTGGAACGGCGAATCGAGGACCTTGAACAATACACAAGAATGGATGATTTAGTCATAAGTGGTCTGGAGACGCAACACCGAACCTACGCCAGAGTAACAGCTGGCGGAGGTAAAGACGGTGAAGATGCCCCGGTAGAGGAGCTGCAAACGCTTGAACAGCAAGTGATAAAATTCCTTCAAACGAAGAATGTAAGTATTCAGAGCCATCATATTGCAGCATGCCACACGCTTCCCAGAAAAGACAGTAAAACAAAGCCAGCAATCATTCTTCGGTTTGTGAGTCGCAAAACAAAGATTGAGTTACTGAAACAGGGTAAGAAGCTAAAAGGGACTGGTGTGTATTTAAATGAACATTTAATGAAAAAGACTGCTGAAATTGCAAGACAGGCCTGAGAAATTGCAAGACAGCCTGAGAAAACAAAATAAGATACAAGCGACATGGACGAGGAACTGCAAAGTAACGATAAGACTAAATGGCAATCCCAAAGAAGCGAAAGTTGTGATGATAAGAGAACTCAAAGACTTAGAGCAATATAAATAATCAGGAATCTGCTATGGAATCTATTGGAAAAGTGACGATTGGATAATGAACAATGGGTATGGAAAGTGTTTCTGGCCTTATGGCTCAAAAACAATGGAAACAACAACAACAAAAACACATAAATGACAAGTTTGGACACAGATTATAGGTTTCCATTCGGAGATATTGAAGAGGAAGACTTTGATTATGAAAAGGACTGTCAAGGTGGTTATTTTGCCACACACGCTGAGAAAACGAACTTCAAAACGTTTAACTATGCAGAGCACAACATGAATGACCCTGAAAGTAACATTGACCCAGATACCCACTTCTACAATAACACCAATAATACTTGTGAGTACTATACAGATGACCAATTCAATGTGAATATTAAAATGGCAAATGCATTGTCGGTCATACATTTCAATAGTAGAAGCCTGTATAAAAAATTTTCTAAAATTACAGAATGTTTAAGTAAGTTAAAAAAGTTTAATATGATTGCAATATCAGAAACATGGCTCGATAATGAGAAAGTTAGTGAAATGGGACTGGAAGGATATGAATTATTTACAATGAACAGGGTGAATAAAAAAGGAGGCGGTGTTGCTTTATATGTAGATAAAGTTTTGAAATGTAGTCTGATTGAATGCATGTCAAGCACCATAGATAACATATTGGAATGTGTCACTATTGAAATTCATGTTGAAAAAGCTAACAATATAATTATAAGTTGCATCTATAGGACACCAGGTTCAGGCCTTGAGATATTCAATGAAAAACTTGCTGCTATGTTTAGCAACCTAAATGATAAAAAAGTGCAAATAATTTGTGGTGATTTTAATATAGATTTGCTAAACCCAAATGGACATCAGAAAACAACAGATTTCATAAATACAATGTATAGTAACTACCTTTTCCCTGTAATTATAAAACCAAGTAGAATAACAATTGATACAGCTACATTGATAGATAATATATTCACAAATAAAATTGACCATGAAATAGTAGGTGGACTTCTTATAACTGATATAAGCGATCATCTTCCTGTTTTTGCAATTTTTCAAAATTATTTTGGGATTAAAACTAAACAAAAGAATCAAATATTTGATATGATACGACATAGAACAACAAGAGCCATTGCTGCCCTCCAGGTGGACTTAAAGGAACACAATTGGAATGAGGTTTTTGCAAATGAAGATTCAAATAGTGCGTATGATGCATTCTTATCAACTGTAATTTCACTATATGAAAAACATTGTCCTTTAATGAAAATCACTAGAAAGCATCACAGATCAAATAAGCCATGGATCACAAAGGGGATAGAAGATGCATGTAAAAAGAAAAATAATCTATATAAGAGATTCATAAAACAGAGGACAAAAGATGCTGAAATAAAGTACAAGTTATATAAAAATAGATTAGTAAATATTATAAGAACAAGTAAGAAAGAATATTACCACAAATTATTGGAGCAAAGTAGAAGTAACACACAAGAAACATGGAGGATATTAAACAGTATAATCAAAAAGGGCTCAAAAAATAAGAATTATCCAGATTATTTTAAAAAAGATAAAGATATTGTGCTTGATAAAACTAAAGACATTGCAAATGAATTTAATGATTTCTTTGTAAATGTTGGCTTTAATTTAGCAAAAGAAATTCCAGAGTCAAGAAATAATAACGACCTAAATAAACATATTACCCAGAATGTGTCCTCCATGTTTATTGGTGCTGTAACTCATAGAGAAATAATTGACATTGTGAAGACATTTAAAAATAAAAAGTCCACTGACTGTTTTGGTACTGACATGATATTAGTTAAAAGTATTATAGAATATATAGTGCAACCTTTCACATACATTTGTAATCTGTCCTTTCAAACTGGTGTGTTTCCCTCACAAATGAAAATAGCAAAAGTTATTCCAATCCATAAAAACGGAGAGAGATGTCAGTTTACCAATTACAGGCCAATATCACTACTCCCACAGTTCTCAAAAATTTTAGAAAAGTTATTTGTTAATAGACTTGATAAATATATTGAGAAGCATAATCTCCTAAGTGATAACCAATATGGCTTTAGAGTGAAAAGGTCCACTTCAATGGCAGTGATGGAACTTGTTGAAGGGATATCTAATGCTATAGATAATAAGGAATATACTGTTGGTGTTTTTATAGACTTAAAAAAGGCGTTTGATACAATTGATCATTCTATATTAATGAATAAACTAGAGAGATATGGCATAAGAGGGATAGCATACAAGTGGATGAAAAGTTACCTGGATGACAGATATCAATATGTCGAATTCAATAATGTAAAATCTAAGCAGTTGAAGGTAACTTGTGGTGTTCCTCAGGGCTCTGTGCTGGGCCCTAAATTATTTATATTATATATATAAATGACATATGTAGTGTTTCCAAACTGTTAAAATGTGTATTGTTTGCTGATGATACCACTCTGTACTGCTCAGGTAAAAACTTAGAACAGCTTCTGACTGCAGCGGAAAAGGAGTTAAATATATTAAAAAACTGGTTTGATGTAAATAAGTTATCATTAAATATAAAGAAAACAAAATTGATTATTTTTGGCACTAGACAAATTAAAAATGTATCTAAAATAAGGGTTAATGGAATTGAAATTGAAAGAGTGTGCGAAAATAAATTTCTTGGAGTGATAATTGATGATAAGCTGAGTTGGAAGTCTCATATAAACCACGTGAAAACAAAAATGTCAAAAACCATTGCTATTCTCTATAAAACAAAGCATGTCCTGAACAAAAAATCATTATACACACTTTATTGTACTCTGTTGCTTCCATATATGACTTACTGTCTGGAGATATGGGGTAATGCATATAAAACAAACACTCTTCATATTTTCAAGTTACAAAAAAGAGCTATAAGAATTATAAACCAATCAAACTATATAGAACCAACTAACATTTTGTTTATTAATCTGAATACCCTGAAATTTTATGATTTAGTTGAATATAAAATGGCACAGATAATGTATAAAGCACAAAATAACTTGCTTTGCCCCAGTACTCAGAAGCTGTTCAAAGTCAGAGAGAGTCAATATGACTTAAGGGGAACAGATTTCTTAAAAAAAAACAAGATAAGGACAAATATAAAGCAGAGATTGGTGCCAAGGTTGCACATCTAATCTTGGACACTTTTAAACCTGACCCTTCCTGGCTGCCAGAGATTCTACGCGGCGTGGAGAACAACAAAGGACGGGCCGCTCATCCGAGGCGCAGAACAAAGAAGCGCCGGGGAAAACGCGCTGGTATTAGGAACAGACTGAGACAGCAGGCGCATCGCGCACCACTGCCCAGTATCCTACTGGCCAATGTACAATCCATGGAGAACAAGCTCGATGACCTAAGAGCAAGGGTCACCTTCCAACGTGACATGAGGGACTGCAACATTCTGTGCTTCACGGAGACATGGCTGACCCCCACCGTGCCGGACCAGGCCGTAACTCCGTCGGATTCATTCTTTGTGCTCCGCGCGGACAGAACGGCAGAGTCGAACAAAACCAAAGGTGGAGGAGTGTTTTTCATGGTAAACAGAAAGTGGTGTGATGCCAGGAGCATTTCTACTCTCTCCAGCGGCTGCTCGCCACATCTGGAGTTCCTGAGCATTAAGTGCCACCCTTTCTATCTGCCCCGTGAGTTCACCTCAGTCATCGCCACGGCGGTCTACATCCCACCCCAAGCGGACACAGGTATGGCTTTGTCCGAATTACATGATGTGCTGAGCTCGCTTCAAAACAAGGACCCGGGCGCAGCCCTCATTGTAGCAGGAGACTTTAACAAAGCGAACCTCAGACAAGTCATGCCAAACTTTTACCAGCATGTCTCGTGTCCAACGAGAGGGGATCGTATTTTGGATCACTGCTACACGCCATACAAGCAGGGCTACAAAGCTGTCTCACACCCGGCTTTTGGGAAGTCTGACCACAACGCCATCTTCCTCATTCCCCAGTATAAACAAAGCATACGGAGGGAAGACGTGACCAAGAGGGAGGTAAAACGGTGGACTGCCCAATCAGAAGCTACGCTACAGGACGCACTCAACGACGTAGACTGGGACATGTTCAGAGCATGCGCAGTCGACATCAACGAGTTTACGGAAGTAGCAGTATGCTTCGTCAATATGCTAGCGGAGGAGATTATCCCCACTGCGAGAGTCACCACATTCCCAAACCAGAAACCGTGGATGGACAGATCGATCCGCACTGCAGTAAACGCCAGGACCGCCTCCTACAACGCGGGTCTCGCCACTGGCGATATGAGCGCCTACAAAGCGGCCTCATACGGCGTGCGGTCAGAGATGCCAAACGCAGGTACCGGGAACGTGTGGAGTCCCGCTTCCACCAGGGCGACACACGGAGTATGTGGCTCGGACTACGCACCATTACGGACTACAAAGCCAGGGACACTGCGCCGATCAACGCCGACTCTGCATTCACCAACGAGCTGAATCGGTTCTACGCCCGTTTCGAGGTTAGCCAGGCGGCTAATGCTATCTACCGCCTGACTACCGAGGACAGTGACGTCATCAGCGAGAGACCGGTGACCAGCATCGCGGAGCATGACGTCCGAGCGGCACTGAGGAGAGTGAACACAAGGAAAGCGGCGGGGCCAGACGGCATCACCGGCCGTCTGCTGCGCTGCTGTGCTGACCAGCTAGCAGGTGTGTTCACTTACATCTTCAACGAGTCCCTGGCGAAGTCTGTGGTCCCCACATGTTTCAAAAGATCCACCATCATCCCTGTGCCCAAGAACAGCAAACCCTCATCCCTGAACGATTACCGGCCAGTTGCACTGACCTCGGTAGTAATGAAGGTGTTTGAGAGGCTGCTGAAGAACATCATCTCCTCCTCCATCCCAGACACCACAGCTCCGCTGCAGTTCGCCTACAGATCCAACAGATCCACAGAGGATGCCATCGCCCACGTCCTACACACCACTCTCAGCCACGTGGACAAGAAACAGGGTAACTATGTGCGAATGCTGTTTGTTGATTACAGTTCAGCGTTTAACACAATAGTGCCCTGCAGACTGTTCACAAAGCTGAGGGATCTGGGAGTTAACAGCCGTCTGTGTGCATGGGTGTTGGACTTCCTCACTGGCAGAACTCAGGTGGTGAGTGTGGGCAGGTGCTTCTCCAACAGCATCACCATCAACACAGGAGCACCTCAGGGATGTGTCCTCTCGCCACTGCTCTACTCCCTCTACACTTCAGACTGTGTGGCCACCCATGGCTCCAACACCATTGTGAAGTTTGCTGACGACACAGTGGTGTTGGGTGCCATCTCCAACAACGATGAGGCGGCCTACATGGATGAAGTGAAGAATCTGGCATCGTGGTGCCAGGACAACCACCTCCAGCTGAACGTCAGCAAGACCAAGGAGCTGGTGGTGGACTTCAGAAGGGGTCAGCACAGAGACTACAAGCCCATTATCATCAATGGAGCTCCAGTGGAGAGGGTGCAGTCCTTCAAGTATCTTGGTGTCCACATCTCCTCAGACCTGACATGGGCTGCCCACATTCAGGCCCAGACCAAAAAGGCTAGGCAGCGCCTGTATCACCTACGACAACTGAGGAAGTTCAGGGTCTCTCCAAAGATCCTCAGGATTTTCTATACAGGCGCTGTGGAGAGCATCCTCACACAGAACATGACATCGTGGTTCGGGAACAGCTGTGTGAAGGACCAAAAAGCTCTCCAGAGAGTGATCCGTACAGCAGAACGCTGCTGCAGGATTGCTCTCCCCCCGCTTCAGGACACCTACACCAGGAGATGCCGGACTAGAGCAGATACTGAAGGACCCGTCCCATCCTGGCAACAAACTGTTCCAACTTCTGCAATCTGGTAGAAGGTTCCGCATCTTCCGGGCAAGGACAGAGAGACTCAAGAGGAGCTCCTATCCCCAAGCCATCTGTGCCCTAAACACACACACCCGCCCTCTCACATCATCTATAATTGACTGAGACAGGACTCTTCCAGACACTAAACCAAGGCACAATGTACATTTCAATTCCTTTAATTTTAAATATGTTTATATTGTCTATCCTGTAAAATAGTCAGATATCTATTCATATTAATGTACAGAATTCACCTGCTTGCTGCTACTACTGCACATTCACCCAGTGTATATACTATATGTGTATATATATATATAAAAAAAAAAAAAAAAAACACCCAGCACGCCCCTGCGGGCGGTTTATCCTTCAAGCTCGGGTCCTCTACCAGAGGCCTGGGAGCTTGAGGGTCCTGCGCAGTATCTTAGCTGTTCCCAGGACTGCGCTCTTCTGGACAGAGATCTCCGATGTTGTTCCCGGGATCTGCTGGAGCCACTCGCCTAGTTTGGGAGTCACCGCACCTAGTGCTCCGATTACCACGGGGACCACCGTTACCTTCACCCTCCACATCCTCTCGAGCTCTTCTCTGAGCCCTTGGTATTTCTCCAGCTTCTCGTGTTCCTTCTTCCTGATGTTGCTGTCATTTGGAACCGCTACATCGATCACTACTAGAGATGGACCGATCCGATATTACGTATCGGTATCGGTCCGATACTGACCTAAATTACTGGATCGGATATCGGAGAAAAATAAAAAATGTAATCCGATCCATTAAATATCACGAAAGCACCTCACAAAACTTGCAACACGCCGTAACTCGCCTCAGAACGACGTTAGCACGTCGGAGCAGTATGCATCACGTGATAGAGCAGCTGTGGCATGCGGGACCGGTCTGGATAGCATGTGGAGCTTCGCTAGCAACCTGGCATTTCATCTCCGACAAAGTTATCCCCGAGAGAAGTAAAGCAAGTGTGTAAGTCCATCTCTGAATGTTTGTAAAGCATTCCTGCGTTAAGCTTAACGAGCGACTGCCTCTCCTGCTGCTACTTCAATCGTGAAACTGCTAATGATCAGCTGATCGGCTTTTCTGTGGCGAGTCCGTCTCTCTTGTTTGTTTTTGGTCCACTTTGCACCAGAAAGAGGAAACCAGCGGCTGAACAACAGCAGCACGTTTAAGCTTGATAAGCTGTTGTTAGAATTTATTTAGTATTACTTTCTACACCAGGATCTTTTTCTATGTAGCTGACGCTGGTAACTGTGCAGGGGCGGATCTAGCAAAGTTTAGCCAGGGGGGCCGATAGGGCATTAACTGGGAAAAGGGGGCACAAAGACATACTTTTCTTTCTTATTCTCATTTAAAATGTCGAGCTTTTAATAAATAATTATCTGACACCCAAAGTTTTAATTTGATGTAAAATGAATAGAAGTCAATTACTGTATATAGTAACTGTTAAGTCTAATATATATACCCTAGTAAGCTATAGTACTTTTTACTTTGGGAAGGTACCATCTGTGCAGTCTGCAATTTTGTTGAAGAAAGATGTTGAATCTATTTAATATTTCTTGAAAAATAATTGATTTCTGTGCATTTTTTTTTCACACTGCATCAAATTAAGGTTGATTACGTCGATTAAGCATCATGAGGTGGAGCGTGAGGGGTGGTTCCCTATTTTTTATTTATTTATTTTTGTTGTTGCTGGGAGTTGGAACCCTATTAGTTAGGTTGCTTAATATTTACGCTAAGTACTCTTTAAAATACCAGAATAGGGAGGATGGTGTAGGTCTAAGTTTATTAGATTGATCAGTATTGCTGAACTATGAAATATTTTTTTTGTATACAGGTATAACAGAATAGCTTTAGTGTAGTTGTTGTTTTAAACTTGAGTATGAACTTGCAGACTTGCAAAATGCAGCAAGATATTTTAAAAAACAGTTTTGTTGATTAAAAAACACTATATCGGATTCATATCGGTATCGGCAGATATCCAAATTTATGATATCGGTATCGGTATCGGACATAAAAAAGTGGTATCGTGCCATCTCTAATCACTACGGCCGTCTTCTTCTGTTTGTCTACCACCACTATGTCCGGTTGGTTAGCCACCACCATTTTGTCCGTCTGTATCTGGAAGTCCCACAGGATCTTAGCTCGGTCATTCTCCACCACCCTTTGGGGCATCTCCCATTTTGACCTCGGGACTTCCAGGTTATACTCGGCACAGATGTTCCTGTACACTATGCCGGCCACTTGGTTATGGCGTTCCATGTATGCCTTGCCTGCTAGCATCTTGCACCCTGCTGTTATGTGCTGGATTGTCTCTGGGGCATCTTTACACAGCCTGCACCTGGGGTCTTGCCTGGTGTGATAGACCCCAGCCTCTATGGATCTTGTACTCAGAGCTTGTTCTTGTGCTGCCATGATTAGTGCCTCTGTGCTGTCTTTCAGTCCAGCTTTGTCCAGCCACTGGTAGGATTTCTGGATATCAGCCACCTCCTCTATCTGCCGGTGGTACATACCGTGCAGGGGCCTGTCCTTCCATGATGGTTCCTCGTCTCCCTCCTCTTTCTTGGGTTTCTGCTGCCTGAGGTATTCACTGAGCACTCGGTCAGTTGGGGCCATCTTCCCAATGTATTCTTGGATGTTCGTTGTCTCATCCTGGACTGTGGTGCTGACACTCACCAGTCCCCGGCCCCCTTCCTTCCGCTTAGCGTACAGCCTCAGGGTGCTGGACTTGGGGTGAAACCCTCCATGCATGGTAAGGAGCTTTCTTGTCTTTATGTCAGTGGCTTCTATCTCCTCCTTTGGCCAGCCTATTACCCCAGCAGGGTACCTGATCACGGGCAGGGCGTACGTGTTGATGGCCCGGATCTTGTTCTTACCATTCAGCTGACTCCTCAGGACTTGCCTGACCCTCTGCAGGTACTTGGTGGTTGCAGCCTTTCTAGCGGCCTCTTCATGGTTCCCATTTGCCTGCGGGATCCCCAGGTACTTGTAACTGTCCTCTATGTCTGCAATGTTGCCTTCTGGTAGTTCAATCCCCTCAGTTCTGACTACCTTCCCTCTCTTTGATACCATCCGACTACACTTCTCCAGTCCGAACGACATTCCAGTGTCATTGCTGTATAGCCTGGTAGTGTGGATCAGTGAATCGATGTCTCGTTCACTCTTGGCATACAGCTTGATGTCATCCATGTACAGGAGGTGGCTGACAACTGCTCCGTTCCGTAGTCGGTATCCGTAGCCAGTCTTGTTAATGATCTCACTGAGGGGGTTCAGGCCTATGCAGAACAGCAGTGGGGACAGAGCATCTCCTTGGTAGATCCCGCACTTGATGGTGACTTGTGCTATGGGCTTGGAGTTGGCCTCTAGTGTTGTACGCCACATCCCCATTGAGTTCCTGATGATATATATATATATATATATATATATATATATATATATATATATATATATATATATATATATATATATATATATATATATATATATAATGTTCTTCCTCTACACCCCCCCCCAATTTTTGCACATGTCGAGGAGCGTGTCAGGCTACATTTCACTGTGTGTTATACTTGTATAACTATGCATGTGACAAATAATAAAGAACCTTGAACCTTGAGATGTGTTTCTGTTAGAGGAGTTAACCTGTGGAATAGTTATGACAGTGATTTAAAAAGGTGTAGTTCATTTTCCTTGTTTAAAAACATGTTTAAAAATAGAGTATTAGAAAAATATATAAATCAAGAATGAAAAGAGCAAAAAGGAGAAAAAAAAAACAACCTCTTGATTCTTTTGCTTTGATGTAGTTACTTATCTAAGGTGGAAAGTTTTTTTTCTTTGTTTTTTTTTTGTTTGTTTGTTTGTTTGGTTTTGGCTTTGTTTTATTATTTTCTTCAAGCCCTGTGTACAGGAGCTGCATACAAAAAGATATTTTGTGAAAAGGGTTGGCGTAATAAGCAAATGCTTCAGCCAATACCTTTTGATTAGCCTTGTCTCATGCTTTCTTTCTTTATGGTAGATTTTTGTTCTGTTTTCACTGTTTGTTTGTTTTTCACTGTTTTCACTGAGATTTGAATTTGAATGCTAATCAATAAAATCAAAAATCAAAAAATCAAAAATCAGTAGGCACCCACATACTCTGCAACCCGCCAGGGAAAGGGGGCCCAGGCCCATCCGGAACGGGGCCCTGTACAGCAGCGCCGCCCGGCCCCACAGAGCCCGGGACAGCCCACCCGACCCCACCTCAGGGAAAACTAGATGTTTATTTGCAACAATACTACCAACTGTGCCATCTATACCTCGACCAGCTGACACACAGCTTCACACACCTCCTCCCCTCATTAACAGTGAACAGTAGCTGACTGAACACTGGACGTTTGGAGGTCAGTAAAGCTTCAAGTGTTAAACAGTTTTCACAATCGTTCCCCTGGTTGGTGCACATGTGAACATTAGCTGTTTAACTATTAGCAATTACTCAATAGCCACATTAGCCATCAGTTATCATTAATGTAGCAGCTAACGGGCTGTATTTAAATAAAGGATGAATAATTATTGCAGCCTAAACGGGTGGAGGTTGGAATATTGAGTGGGTTGTTGGCTGTGCAGAGCAGCAGGGGGACTGTAGCTAAACTGAGCATAAGTCTGGAGTGCGGAGAACTAATACAAGCAAATAAACAGTGAATAGGCAGAGCAGCCTAATTGGATGGTTTCAGACCTCTATGGTGAGGATGTGACTGAGGCGAGTGTGAATGCTGAAGATAGAGGCAGATAGGATGATAAACTAATAAACACGTTTATGTTACTGCCCTGCGACAGACTGGCGACCTGTCCAGGGTGTACCCCGCCTCTCGCCCTATGACAGCTGGGATAGGCTCCAGCGCCCCCTGCGACCCTGAAAAGGATAAGCGGAAGTGAATGGATGGATGGATGGATGTTTATGTTACTTGTAAAATGAATAAAACCTCCAAACCAAATATTTAGATTTTGATAAACCCATCTCAGTTTAACCTTAATCTGAAAGATCTCAAAGATTTATTAAATCCTACTCAATCAAGCTTTTTCCTGGGTATTGTGTTAAATTTCAAATTCTAGTAAAGACAGCGGGTACATTGGTTCGACATGATCAGATACTCACAGTGTCCCAGGTAAGTATTAAAGGCGGTTTTCAACTTGTCCCCTTCCTCTATAACTAGATGGTAGATGTTATGGAAGCTCCCTTTTGCAACTCAAAAGCAGGTGACAGTAATGGAAAAGAATGCTTGTGTTTAAGTTATCTTGGTCAAACTCCTGAAATCTATGTGGCGAGTCCTGTCCTCCTCCTCTAAGAAACACGAGCCAGCACCAAGACGAGTGGATGATGGGCAGATAATTCCAGCTGCCACAGAGTCTCAACTGTATCATCACCACAAGCGAAAGCCAAAGCTGCAGTCCAGAATGCAGCAGCACATATATACCTGTGACCTTCTGCCTAGACAATAATAATAGATCAAAGAGGCCAACCTGTGTGCCGTAGTCAGAGGTCAAACTCGTTTTTGGCACAACACCGGAATGACTGCAGGTGTCCATAAATTGGGGTTGCAGTGCTTCAGCATCTCGCTAGCCAAGACAAGGAAGCATAAAAACAGGTCATTTCTAATGCAATCTTTCTATCAGCTCAAAAAAAATCAGCAAACACACACACAGTGTTTGTGTGCAGTTTGTCTCACAGTGTGTTGCAGCTAAAGGTCCAGCTGCTGTATCTGACAAGGGGAGAAAAGACACAGAGCTAAGTGCACTCAGAGATGGAGAAAGATAAGAAAGAAGGACAGGAGAGGAAGAAGAGCTGAGAGTTAAAGGTAAGAATGCTCAGTGGTGTTAGATAAACGGGTTATTTAAAGCTCACGTGCAAGTCCTGTTGTCTTTAAATCGAACATTGGGCCTGTACATGTGACGTTAGGTTTTTGCATATTGTGAAACCTGCTGCTAAGCAAACTGAGGTAGACAGAGGTAGGTTAGTGCAGGATAAACAGGTTAGTTTGCTGTGCTGAGATGAATCTAGATGGGCTGATCAGGTGGATGTGATCTCCAGCTTACACAGGTGGAAAGAGGCTGATGTCCTTACTGGCGGGCGGCAGCGGGACGCGAATGGACCGGTGACCAGGTGAGTACGGAGAAGACACGGAGAGTGAGCCTGGATGGCGGTTACTGCAAACACAACACAAGGAAACAGTGCAGAGCCGATTTTGCTGCAGAATGCAGACGATCACTTGGTTCAAGCTGAGAATTTTTATTAGAATGAAACTTTAGACTAAAATAAAGTTTGTATTCCCATCTACTTAAATTGTTTTATTATTACATTCATATAGCACAAGGTTCCGTTAGCTTTGCAAGAGCTGCTTTTTACTTTCTTACTCTGAGTACATTTCACAGCTGGTACTTTTTCACTTTTACTTGAGTAAAAGAAGTTGAATCAGTACTTCAGCTTTTATTGGAGTATTTTAACACTACTATCTGTACTTTATCTGTACTGCTCTACTCTCTCTACACACACGACTGCACTCCTCGCCACCACAGCAACATCTTTGTGAAATTTGCAGATGACACCACAGTGGTGCGGCTCATTTCCAAGGGAGACGAGTCTACGTACAGAGACGAGGTGGAGCAGCTGACGTCATGGTGTAAGGCCAATAACCTCCTCCTCAACACTTCAAAAACCAAAGAACTCATAATAGACTTCAGAAGGAAAAAGGCAGAGATCCAACCACTATTCATAAATGGGGACTGTGTAGAAAGGGTGGCAAGCTTCCGCTTCCTGGGAGTCAATATAGAGGAGAACCTTTCCTGGAGTGTGAACACCTCCGAGCTGCTGAAAAAGGCCCAACAGAGACTGTACTTCCTGAGAATTCTCAGGAGGAATAACATCACACAGAGACTGCTGGTGTCCTTCTACAGAGCCACCATTGAGAGTGTTCTAACTTACTGCATATGCATCTGGTACACTAGCTGCACAGGGGCTCAGAGGAAAGCACTCCAAGGGATCATTAACACCGCCCAAAAGATCACTGGCTGCCCTCTCCCCACACTGGAAGTTCTACACAACGCCCACTGTTTTAAAAAGGCCCAAAACATCATAAAAGACACCTCACATCCTGGCCACTCCCTGTTCGAACTGTTGCCCTCAGGCAGACGGTACAGGGCAATCAGAGCAAGGACTAATAGACTCAAACACAGCTGTTATCCAACTGCAATAACACATCTGAATACTACAAAAAAATGTCCATCACGCCACTCTTGTGTTAATCTATGCACGGTCTGAAGCATGTGTGTGGGAATGTATGTGAATGTTTTACTGTTACATCTTATTAGTATTTTAAGTATTCTATCTATTTTATTTATTGAATTTTATTGTTTTATTTATATTTTGATATTGCTAGGGATGATGCAATGATCGGGGACCATTCTTAATTTCGTTGTTCTCATGACAATGACAATAAAGTTTCTGATTCTGATTCTGATTCTGATTTTACTTGAGTACAGAATGTCTGCACTGTTGCCACCTCTCCTCCCAGTACGACAGGAACCTGCAGCTCTGCCATTACAGCTGCACTGCCCACATTCTAACTCTGGGCCTGACCCTTTCCAAGGCAGTGCAACCACAGAAGTCAGTTGGCTGATGTTATTTTCACATCTGTTAATTTTTTATTTGTTTTATAGTTCTGCATGTGGCAATAACATGATTTACGTTTTTGTCTTTAAAGGATAAACTTGCTGTTGTTCAGGAACAGATGGGGAGAACAAACTAAAACTGCTTTAGGAGATAGAAACCAGGTGGAAGAGCACATTTCACCTGCTCCAGCGACTGATGGAGCTCAGGGAACGAGTGGGGGCAGCTTTGTCATCCCTGGGCTAACATCTAATGAATATAATAATGTTACTACCCGTCTGTCCGCTCCCTCACTATTCAAAGGAAGCCACTATAGAAGACACAATATCAAAAGTGATATTGTTAAAAATGGTAGAGCAGATGCAAACATGCAACGATCCCAGTGGAGAGGGAAGTGTGTGAGCACCTCAACAGGCTCATCAGGAAAAAGCTCCAGACTCTGCACAGTATCAGTATCGTGTCACCGGGCACCATCGTCAGTTTCTTTAGCCCAACAAAGGCCGATGATGCTGTCGAATGACTAACATCTGAATGGACCATCATTAAAAGGTCTCAGTCATCTCCAGCTACAGCGTAAAGCCCACAGGATGCTGCCACTGAAAGATGTGGCAGTTATTTTTGCTTTGGTTTAAGGTCAGTGAGGATTGTTTATGACTCTCACACAATCTGCTTCTCATGAAACAAACTTTAACTTGTACAAACGCTCTGTGGCCTTCTCGTGCACCCATGCATCATCTGTACCTCAGCGCAGTGGAACATGCTTTGTTTCTGAATAAACATGAATAATATTCTGAAGATTGGAACAACATTACTCCTCTCTGTCATCATGAGTTATTCAAATTGTTTATACAGAAACATTATCAAGTAGTATTTGTTTTGATCTTTGTTTGTTGTTGTTACAATACAATGGAAATGTTATTTTTATGCATGAATACGTGAATGTTTCATTTTCCCATGTCTGCACAGTTGGACAGTGGGGCATATATGAGAAAGTGATCAGATGACCTCTAATGTATCTGGTCAAAGACTTTAAACAGTGTTTCAGCAGCAGAGGGTTGTTTGTTAACCAGCAGGCAAAAAACTTCATCTCACAATCAGTACAAGCTAATCACAAACAGAGCAGCGAGCCAAGCTTTGGTACCACATGCAGTGTGGTGATCGAGAGTCAGCTGTGGGAAAGCCTTAAACTGCCAGCGGAGTTTTTCTGTATTTCCTGTTTTAAGCTTACCTACTTCCTGTTCTCCACTGCTTCCTGAGCAATAAGTTAACTGAATTTATTTGAGCTGTTTCACTGTCTTTCCTGCAAAGAGACTGAAAGAAACAACAATACAATAAAACAAGTGTGTGTGCTTTAAGCTCTTTATTTTATTGATGGGGTGATCGTGGCTCAAGAGTCGGGTGCTCGTCTTGTAACCGGAAGGTTGCCGGTTCGAGCCCCGGCTCGGACAGTCTCGGTCGTTGTGTCCTTGGACAAGACACTTCACCTACCGCCTACTGGTGTTGGCCAGAGGGGCCGATGGCGCGATATGGCAGCCTCGCTTCTGTCAGTCTGCCCCAGGGCAGCTGTGGCTACAACTGTAGCTGCCTCCACCAGTGTGTGAATGTGAGAGTGAATGAATAGTGGTATTGTAAAGCGCTTTGAGGGGTCCCGAAAAGCGCTATATAAATGCAATCCATTATTATTATTATTATTTTTACCACAGTATGCTGTTGGTAAGAAAAAGCACCAAAGGAAATGTTTCCTTTGTTTGAACCTTTCAAACAAATTGGCTGTTTTTTAAGCGCAAGCTAAAATGTAAATTTAGAGTCAGAAGACACAAAGGGGAGGATACACCCCGGACAGGTTGCCAGTTTGTAATGCAATCACCTCTTTAAAGGGGACCGTATTAGACACACCACTATAATCTATGTAAAATAACTTGAGGAGCCTGACAGTCCTTCTCAAGATCAGTAATAAATCATTGATTTACTTCTTTAGAGTCTGATTTTTTTTAAATCTCATAAAAAGAGTTTTTGTCAGTGCTGTTGAAAAGGGAGGAAAGGCAGCCGTGCTTTCATCCAAGAGGAAGATGTGACCTCTCACCTTCTACCGCACCTCCTCCCTCCCCAAAGGTGAAATAAGATTGTCACTGTGATGCGTCCGCTCACTCCTGATGAGCTTGGGAATAAATATGCAAAAAAGGGAGCTTTGTAGCCGAGGAAGAAGGGAAAGGAAAAAAAGAGGCAATCAAGGATAGCCGCAGTCCCCGGCTGGACTATAAATCTCTGTCTGTTTCAATTGCCTCTGTGGCCGAAATGGTGTAAAATTCAAGTGGGGATGTCATCAATTTCTGTTAGCGCCTCTGTCCCTTTCTGTGCCGGTCGGCGGGCAGCTGTGATGGATTGATTTTGTCACTTGTGCTCAGTTCACAGTATGTTAACATGGAAGGGCAGAGTTGGGTTATGGAGAGAGGGTTATTAGTGGCTAGGCTGCGACTGGACTTTTTTCCCTCTCCCTCTCTCTCTCTTTGTGTGAAGGTCTCTCACTCTGTCTCCCATGTCTGTCACTCTGCCTTACACTCAATATACTCAGTCCCTCATTCATCACACCTTGTTCCATTCCACATCTGCATCCACTTTATCTCTGCATACCTCCACCTATCCCCTCTTATCTCCGTTTACCTCAGCCTATCGGTTTCTCTCCCTTCACCTACAAATGTCAGTCCATTTATATCATTTCAGTTTCTCCATCTCCAACGAGCTTCCAGCACACGTCACCCGACATGAAGCAAATTTATTTCATCCTTCTATTCCCATGTCTCTATTAACGCTTTTACACAGTATGTGAATAAGGAAGATTCCTTGGCCTTCGTTCTTCTAACGATGATAACGGAGTGCTGGATGGAAACACTCCTTTGAGAAGTATCTCGTGGTATTTTTCTTGGTATTTTTTCACAGACTATAGCGAGCTTCTCTGGACATAATGTTACTGAAGCGTAAATGGTGACAAAGCTTGAAGAAAAGTTGGTGCACGAATGTTTAAGCCTTTTGTAAACTATGAAGCTGACAGTCATGAGCAGTATACAGTATCTGCCCCTGTTTTCATACTGGCATGTTGAACCTGTGTGATGCGGCTTTTTAACATCCATCAATTAAACAGCAACCATCGAGGTTCAAGGTTAGGACTATTTAATATAATTTAGCCACATGTTACATGGAAAACATGTTTAGTACGGAGCCCCGCAGGGGACATGGGAGAAAGAAAAATTAAGACGGACTTTTGCGAGATCTCGCAAAAGTTTTGCAAGATCTCACAAAACTAACTCGGGATCTCGCAAAACTTTCTGACACCCACCATCTCGAAGCTAACGGGAGGTCGAGACCTGGGGCGCACTGACGGAGGAGAGGCTGCCGGACACTGGCGCCACCGGGCAACGGGTGAAGCATCTTGCCCAAGGACACAACGACCGAGACTGTCGGGGCCGGGGCTCGAACCGGCAGCCTTTCAATTAGAAGACGAACTGCCAACTCTTGAGCCATGATCGCCCCGTGGAGAACTCTACGTAAAAAACAAACAAGTATATTTTTAAATATCAATGCAACTTACATTTTGGTATTTTAAGAAATCTTATAACTCAAGGTTAAACTGATACTCCATGACCCGTTCTTATTTATCAAATTTTGGGGTATGTGTCTATCAATAATATAATTTTGACCCCATAAATATTCATGTAAGACCACTACTGCATGTTACTGCTGTAACACGAGCCAGAGCTCACTGGATGTGATTGGTAAATACACTCATAGGGGACTATAGTTAGATAAATCATGAGTAATTATGGTAAATGGTAAATGGCCTGCATTTGTATAGCGCTTTTCTAGTCCATAGGACCCCAAAGCGCTTTACACTACATTCAGTCATTCACCCATTCACACACACATTCACGATGGCAAGCTACATTGTAGCCACAGCTGCCCTGGGGCGCACTGACAGAGGCGAGGCTGCCGGACACAGGCGCCACCGGGCCCTCTGACCACCACCAGTAGGCAAACATGGGGTTAGTATCTTGCCCAAGGACATTTGGCATGCAGCCAGGATGCAGCCTGGTATCAAACCACCGACCTTCTGATTAGTGGCTGACCTGCTCTGCCACCTGAACTACAGCCACTACCAGGCTCAGAATGGGACAGAGCAGAGTGGGTCAGAGCAGGGAGTGCGTGTGACGACCGAGTGGAGAACCAGGTAGGGTGGTGGTTGTGCAGAGCCGTGGAGGAACCATCTGAACAGAGTCCAGAGTGTGGAGAACTAAATCGAGTGACCAAAGAGTGGAATAGCCCAACAGAAGTAGAAGAACTGAGGAGTCAAAGCTGCAGAGTGCAGCAGAGAGGCCAGACTGTGGATGCTGGATGAGAGGCAGTAGGTTAGGTGACCGAAGGCAGAGCGGAGAAGACTATTGATTGTTCAACTTTTACAATAATTATTCAAGTTTCTTATATTTTTGTTTAGATAAAATGAATAAAACTAATAACACCCTTAAAAATTCATCTTAAATATTTCTTTGTCAAATTTCATTCAAAAAGAGAAAAATCTGATAAAAAACTTCTCGTGTTAAACTAAATGCTAAAAAAATAGTTTTTAATCAGAGTGTAACATCGAGCCACTCGAGTTTAGATACATCCACTCATTAATAGGACTGGAGGGGTGTTTATGTAGAAGAAGTGGTGCCCTGGCTGTGGCACCATTGGCAGAAAGAACATTTACGAGAACTGGTAATGATTCTGGAAGAACGTCGTCCATCGTCTATGCAGAAATGTTTGAATTCACCCACACAGGATGCTTTCTGAGCATGAACAGCCTTTTATGTTTAAGTTCATGCCAAAGTAGCTCGGTGGGATTTGAGTTTGTTCACATTACACTAGACTTCAGTGATTCACTGAGTTATTCAAAAAACTCTAAAAACTCTAAAAATTCCTCAAACCTTTTTTTTTTCTTTTTGCTTTGATACTTTGTTTAATGCACGGCTCTGTAAATGTGAGCGTTTCACCTACATGTGCACATTAAAAAAAGACCTGTAATAGAATCTTATTTAGGATAAGTGCACAAATAAACATTTTCAGCATTAGCCCCTGCAGCCCCCAGTTTTCCACCCGTGGAGATGATGCTGTCATAGTTTAATGTGGACTCTATTTACACACTGCGAGGGGCAAAGATGCAGAGCCGTTAGAGGGTCTGAGCTCAGCAAGAGTGAAAAAGAAGTTTGTTTCTAGCTTCCAAAACAGCACCACTCCTCCCTAGAATCACCATCAAAATGCTCTGAATTATTGTTAGCATCTACAACATCGTAAAGTCTTGTTTTTAGCAGCAAAAAGGACAAGGGCACAAAGAACAGGCTCATACAATTGTTCTTTGCAAACACCACATGCTCCTTTTAAAGGCTGGCAGACACAAAAATGCACTCATTCACTAGCAGACTTAAATATGCAGAGACACACATGTGCACACCAAACGTACAGCACCTCATCCTGGAGACTTGCACAAAGTCCAAGAAGACAGAGTAAAGACAGTTTGCTTTTATTTCCTGTGTTTGTGAATGAATGAGTGATTCAGGGCCCTCATTCTGTCTCCCACCCTTCAACTCCGCACACCTGGGTTGGTTAAGTTACCTATTGGTAATCATGTGATCAGTTACGCTTTACTTAAGATGGTGGGAGACTGGAAGCAGTTAGTGACGTTGGCACCTTTAAATCTGGATGTTTGTAGCCTCAGCTTTCATTGGCCCACTGAGAGTGAGTTCATGGGAAGGACAGAGAGAAACAGCTGTGGGTCTGTCAGAACTGTAGCTTCAGGATCACTAAATGGAAATCATTCTGGTGTCACCATAAAGTGTTGATTCGCTGTAAAGACAAGTGCTGATATGTTATCCAGTCGAGTCTTTAACCTACATTTTAGCTATGGCACAGCAGTGGTTTCCACCCTGGAACTCCCAAAGATGCTGTATTTCTCCAGCTTTCAAAAATGTGTTTGTTAAGAGTTCATTCATGTTCTCACACAGTCTAGTATGTTTGGCTAGTTTTTTTCCTTTTAATAAATGAAACTATTATTTAAAAACTGCATTTTGTGTTGAATCACGTTATCTTTGTTATCTTGTTACAAATGTGCAAAAAGCAAAAACTAAACTGAAATCAGGGAGGAGCAAAGACTTCTTCATGGCACAGCTATGTCCAACTTGCTTTACTGATGCTGGCAGTGAGATGGTGTAGAATGAGAATGTCTTTGAATGCTGGTTAGTTAAACATGAATATAGCTGAAGAGGTACATTAGAAAATATTTAATAAAAACGGGGAAAAATTGATTAAAAGTGGTTCATTTGAAGCCGAATCTCTGAGTTGATCCCTTTAGATTTTTGTTGTTGTTGTGACTAAACTGAGAATATGCAGCAATATTCAGCATATTGCCACATTACTTGTGACGATAAACTGCAATGTGAGTGTCTGTGGTAAATGTCAGTATTAGGGAAGGGCTGCTGTAAGTCAAGGCAGCTGCCACGGCAGCAGCAGTGGTATATTTCACCGATACTGATCTCATGCTTTCTGACAGTAATGGTACTTATGATAATGTCCTCTGTGAACCAGACATGGCCCTGTGAGTGTGCAGACACAGCACACAGCTCACCGACACTGCTCTGATTTAACACCGCACAAGTTAAACACCACAGACGGGCCTGCACTGCTGCATATTGAGATTTTAAATTTCAAATTCAGCAGTGCTGTCAATGACACCTTGTTGAGACTTTACAGAAAGAATCTCCAGAGGACACTGCAGTAAATCCAGGAAGCTCTAAGTAAACATCGTCACCGGGCTGAGATTGTACAATTCTCCGGGTTTATGTTATCTTGTCCAGTGCTAACGTTGCCTAAACACGTTCATTCTACATTATATTATATTATGTCCACTAAATTTATTATACCTATGACTGAACAACTTTACAGATGGTTGGGAAACAGTGTTGCATGCAAGCATCAATAATCATATTGATTATGCTAACCATTTATTGTATGCACAGCTGATAAGGGATGTTTTGTAATAATTTGTTATTAATCAATAGTTATTTTAAACCATGACCTTTTCATTTAGGCTTCAAAATCCAAGAGCGTGGATTGAATTACTGTGGTTCTGTCCATCTTTTATATACAGTCATTTTAAAGTCCAATAAAAATACTCCACATGTCAAATTTAGGAGATTTATTCTCAAATGTAAGACGGCGATGTGAACTTCAAACAAAAGATGAGCCTTAATCGAAACAATATGACACAACAAGGCAAAGTGAGCCTAATGATACACAACAGAAGTGAAGCCTGTTAAGGCAAAATTACACTGGTGTAGACAATCAGCACAATCCGGTTGGAGAGGAAGTGAAACCAAACACAGCACTAAAATAAAACAGGAAGTGAGAGACAACTCCTTCTACAGCTTTCTTAGATAGATCAGTGAAGAAACGACAGGAAAGCGGAGGCAGACGTGCAGGTCAGACTCGAACCCGGGCCGGCCGCTCCCAGCCATATGGCACGTGGGCGGCTGGCCAACGCGCTGAGGTAAACTGGCACCCGACATCTAAACACTGAGGAATATACAAGGTGAAAACCTAAACATTAAGCAAACAATATAAACAGAAATCAAAAGTCCAAGAACACAAAGACCAAGGACCAAAAAGCACTAACTCCACAAACACAGATTTCCAGTTTAAGGCTTCAATTTAAAGCTGAGCTGAGGCCCAGAATCCCGACGCTGACAGGTCAGGTAACCTAAGCCAAATCACAAATTCCACTTCCAGTAATAACTGTGTTTAAGTAGTTTGCACAGCAGCTTAAGTCTAGTCATTGTTTGCTCTGTCAATGACATCGCCTCTCAAATGACTCTGCGTCTAATCCAGCCTGTAAGTAGGATACTGCACCTCCCTTCAGGTTCATGTTGGCATCCTGTGGAGCCAGATTTTGGCCTTCAGTCACATGGCTGACCAGCACACATCTCAGACTGCTCTGTGACTATGTAGTGTTAAAGACAATGAAAACAATGACACCATGTCCTCTCGCTGTCATCCTTCCTCCGCCCTGTCTCTCCTTGTGAAACAATGACATTTTAAAAGAGCGACAGGGAGAGAAAACAAGACTACATTTTTAATTCAGCTTACTTCACAGGGCCTTCCTGAATCTCTTACCCCACCAACATCCATCTCTCCTCATCAGCCAAACACAGACAGATGCCTCCCCTCTCGCACACGTTCTTCTCTCTTTTTTTGAATATGTGTTTTCTGTTTATTATTAGCTGACTCGGTGCTTCATCATCCTGTGAAAATTCATATCTGCTGAACATGAGGGGTAGAAACAGTGGGGAATCAATCTTTTGTGCTTGGGCAGATAAACACAAGACACAATCAGAGGGAGAAAGAAAGACAGAGGGGAGGGAGAAAGAGAGCAGAGAAGAGGGCCTCATCCTCTCATCCTGGCTGTGATGGATAGTGGGAGTAAAAGTGTCGGGACGGTATTATGTAAATTAAGGAGGCGTCCTGGCATGGCCTTGATGATTATGGGAAGATGTGAATGATGTTTGTGGGTCCCCAAGCACTCCACCAGGGCCTTGTTATTCCTTTTCCTTCCAGCTGCCCCTGGAGTGAATTCACTATGACCCTTTGGACAGCTCCTCCCTGTTGGGGGAGTGTCCAGGGGCACATTCTCCCTATCGGAAAAGCCAGAACGAAAAAATAACTCAAACCGAGACATCTGTTTCATTTACTTAACAAATTATCTGTCAGGAATTATGCCCCTGGTGTCTCTAATAAGCAGAAGGGAGGTGGATAGGTAGGATGGCAGTGGATGGACGACGACTGAAGGAAAAACAGGAGGAGAATGTTGGGTTGAGGGCATCTCTAATCCCTCTGCCTGCTCAGTGCCGCTTCATCTGTTCATGCTGTTTCCCTGAGGTGTATGAACTAGTGACAAAGCTGTAAAGTGATAAAGTGTGACACTTTTATCATCATATCTCTGTGTATTTCCTCTGTCAGTGCTTCGAATTCCATCCTTTTGGAAAATTCAAGCTTCTGCATTCCGTCTACATATTCATAGACTGTACGACTGGACCGTATCAGCCATAACATGATGACCACCTGCCTAATATATTTGGTAGCCCCCCTTTTGCTGTGGTGTGTGCTGTGGTATCTGGCACCAAGGTGTTAGCAACATATCCTTTAGGTTCTGTAAGTCGAAAGGCGGGCCTGCATCGATTGGACTTGTTGAATTGTTTGGCCAGCACATCTCACACATGTGCCATCAGAGTCAACACCTTAAACTCATTGTTGTGCTCCTAAAACCATTCCTAAACCATTTTTGCTATGTGCTAATGCACATTATGCTGCTGAAAGAGGCCGCAGCCGTCTGGGAATATCGTTTCCATGTAAGGGTGTGCATGGTCTGCAACGATGTTTAGAACTGGTCATTCATAGGATGTAAAAGAAAAGACGATTCATTAGACAAGGCCACCTACTCCCATTGTACTGTGGTCCAGTTCTGATGCTGTTGGCACTCTCAGCAATGGAAAGGGTTCAGAATAGGACCCTAACTGGTCTGCACTTAAGGACCAGTTGTCTCTTTTTTAGCACACCATTATGTTGCTCGATGTATAAAAGTATTGGTAGATAAATCACGTAAGTTTCACTGTCAACAGTTAGGAGTATTTATTTAGCTGACTTGTTGTCTTTAGTTTCAGTTTTCTTAGGTTAATCAATAAAACTTGAAATTCATACCAACATACAACAAAATTTTCCTCTTCAAAAATCTGTTGAAAGTCCAGTGACCACAGAGAACATTTGGCTACAGTGTGTAGTTTTCTAGCTGTTTTGTCAAAGCTAATGGCTTGTCACATGTACAGACAATGTGTCTGACAGAAGTAATTTTCAGGGTCGCTCTTATGTGTCAGATCTGCCAGAGGTCAATATTGCCACTACACAGATACCATATGTGTAACAATGAAATAGAAGCGGCACCTCACTATGTTAAAATATGTTACAAGCTATAAGGCTACACAAGTAATCAGGTTTACATTCAAAACTCACAGTTTCTGCTGGCAAATATAGAAAGCATTGCAACTTTCATGTTCTTGGAAAGCTTAAGGTAGAAAATTATAGGGTGAATGAAGGACTGTATATTTTTAAAAAAAAAAAAAAATATATATAGTTTAGTATAGTGTCTTAGATTCTGTTTCTAATGGAATATTTTTGAAACCAGAAGCAGTGGTAGTTGATTGTGGTAGTTTAGCCCAGGCCAAGTGTAAGCTCCACTATTGGATCGTACCATGCAATGTAGGAGCAGCTTCAAGCTCCTGTTAAGCTCTGTGTCTGACCATTAGTTTGTGGGTGAAAACTAGAGGAGAGATTAACCTTAGCTCCTATGGCATTGCACAACCTCTTCCAAACACAACAGGTGTTTTGGGATGAAACAATGTCAGCAGGTATTCCTTACAGTGGGAACACATAAAGTCTATGAAAAGTTTTTTTTCTGCAATCCATTATAGTACTAACTCCAGAGAGAGGCTGGTGAGGAAATCCAGTATGATGCGGGACCATGAATGCCCCAGGACAGGTAGAGGTGAGTTATATCAGCCGGTCCCCAACCTTTTTTGCGCCACGGACCGGTTTATGTTCGACAATATTTTCACAAACCAGCCTTTAAGGTGTCACAGATAAATACAACAAAATAAAACCAGTACCGGTAATAAAAAAAGAAGATTTATTCATAACACATGGGGAAAGACCCAGGGAAACCGAGTTAATGATAAAAATGATAAAAAATGATAAAAATAAAGATAAATTTCACACCCGAGCCTCAACCTTCACGGCCCAGTACCAAATGACTCACAGACTGGTACCGGTCCGTGGCCGGGGCGCTGGGGCCCGCTGAGTTAGATGACTTATTCTGAGCACAAACTGAGCAGAGTGAGATGTACTCCCAGATATCATGGCCCAGAGAAAGCCACCAAAACATTCTTTGGAAGAAGGTGATGGTATGGTTTTGACCTGTGTAACAGTTGAGCTTAACAGTGTGTTCCCAATGCATTACCTGGGACAGAATGGTTAAGGGTGTCATTCCATGTCACAATTGCTAGTAGTCTTGGTAGGCGGGGATTGGTCTGCCAGGGCCAGGCTCCAGGTCGGGGCCCTATCCCAGGTGGGGCAAACTGTTCCCTTGATTGTATACTCATAGGGGTCTTTTGAATTGCTCTTTGTCTGGTCCCTTACCCAGGACCAATTTGCCATGGGAGACCCTACCAGAGGACAAAAGCCCCCAACAACATAGCCCCTGGGATCCCTGGAACACACAAACCCCTCCACCACGATAAGGTAGCGAATCATGATTCACCTCCTAATCTGAGGCCATGGTCCTCATCCGGAAATGAGTGGAGGAGTTTAAGTATCTCGGGGTCTTGTTCACAAGTGACGGGAGAAGGGAGCGGGAGATCGACAGACGGATTGGTGCTGCGGCTGCAGTGATGTGGACGCTGTACCAGTCCGCCGTGGTGAAGAGAGACCTGAGTGTATGAGTGAAGCTCTCAATTTACCGGTCAATCTACGTCCCTACCCTCAGCTATGGTCACGAGCTGTGGGTAGTGACCGAAAGAACGAGATTGTGGATACGAGCGGCGGAAATGAGCTTCCTCTAGGTGGCTGGCCTCTCCCTTAGATATAGTTCAGTCATTCAGGAGGGGCTCAGAGTAGAGCCGCTGCTCCTCCACATTGAAAGGAGCCAGTTGAGGTGGTTCGGGCATCTGACAAGGATGCCCCCTGGGTGCCTCCTGGGTGAGGTTTTCCAGGCATGTCCCACTGGAAGGAGGCCCCGAGGCAGACCCAGGACACAGTGGACCGATTATATCTCTCGGCTGGCCTGGGAATGCCTTGCTGTTTCCCCGGACAAGTTGGAGGAGGTGGCTGGGAAGAGGGAGGTCTATGCTTCTCTGCTTAGGCTGCTGCCCCCACCACCCGGCCCGGATAAGCGGATGATGGATGGATGGATGGATGGAGAATGGTTGAGGGAACATAGAATCTGTTTGATGGTTTTGTCTCCCTCCAGAGACAGGCTCAGTCTTTTGGGCTGTTCTAACCAAAGACTTGATTTGCCAGGAAACTGCTCCTACAGTTAGGAGATAGCCAGGTGGTAGGATAGGCTCTAGTTTCTTGGGTCCCTCGGAGATGACAGGAGAGGATATCCAGCTTCACGTTCCAGGATCCTGGGTGATAGGCGATGCTAAAAATGAACCTAGCAAAGAAATGAGCCTGCCTGACTTGTCTGGTGTTCAGGCTTTGGCACACTGAAGGTAGGCCAGGTTCTTATATCTATATCAGCAGTTTAGAGCCCTCAAGTCAGTACTTCTATTCCTACAATGCCATCTTTATTATTTTTATTATATTAACATGCTGCTCCTACCTTGCTGTCCAAGGCGTCAACCTCCACAACGAATAGTTTGGTTCTGTCGGGTTGGATGGGGATGAGACCCAATGCAAGCAGCTACTTGAGGGAGTCAAAGGCTCGTCCATAGCTGGACTGGCCATCGGGCATACCGGCATTTGCCCGGTGGGCCGCTGGCGATTTTTTGTTTTTATGGGCTGACCGATTTTTTCTTTTTTTTTTTGGGAAGGGTATAAACAATGAAAGGTGTTGGATTGGCCAATTGGTCATGATTGACTCTGGGCTGGACCAATTACAGCCGAGGAGGTCGGATGCACCCTCCCCCTTGTTTAGCAATCTTATAGACGAACTAAAGAAAATGGAGAACAAAAAAAGGAAAGGAGGTGCTGAAAAAATTAGGGCCAAAAAGAAACAAGCCCTTCAGGCAGACGCTGCCAAATGTGTGAAAATTACTGAATTGTTTGGTGGTAGCTATGGCACAGCTTCCATAGATTTAGCAAGATCAGCAAGTGGTGGAGGCCAGCAGGTGGATAAGGGAAAGGGGAATCAAGAGGAGAAAAGACCCGAGACGGTTGCCGGTCATAGTGGCAGAAGAACTGAACTTCAGGTAAGAAGTTATGACATGCTGTCTATCTGTGTCAGATATAAACCAATTTTAGTTGTAGTTTGTTTTCGTTGTGGTGACTTTTTACAGTCCCTTAGAATAACTGGTACTGCGTACTAGCTAGCATGACAGAGTTTATATACTGCTGGGCGGGTGCTATGAAGTTACTGATAGTAAATTTTATTTTATGCTTAAGGTTAGTTTCTCAAACTCCTCAAAATCTTAACAAATTGTGCCAATCCTTACATGTTGCACCAGGCTGATTTATCATCAAAAGTGGAGAAGTCTGTGACAGAGGAGACAGAAGAGCAGCAGAGAGAGATGGAGCAAGAGAGAGAGATGGAAGAGCAGGAGAGAGAGAAGGCGCAAGAGAGAGAGATGGAAGAGCAGGAGAGAGAGAAGGAAGAGCAAGAGAGAGAGAGATGGAAGAGCAGGAGAGAGAGATGGAAGAGCAAGAGAGAGAGATGGAGCAAGAGAGAGAGATGGAAGAGCAAGAGAGAGAGAAGGCGCAAGAGAGAGAGATGGAAGAGCAAGAGATGGAAGAGCAAGAGAGAGAGATGGAGCAAGAGAGAGAGAGATGGAAGAGCAGGAGAGAGAGATGGGGCAAGAGAGAGAGATGGAAGAGCAGGAGAGAGAGATGGAAGAGCAAGAGAGAGAGATGGAGCAAGAGAGAGAGAGATGGAAGAGCAAGAGAGAGAGATGGGGCAAGAGAGAGAGATGGAAGAGCAGGAGAGAGAAATGGAAGAGCGAGAGAGAGAGATGGAGCAAGAGAGAGAGATGAAAGAGCAAGAGAGAGAGATGGAAGAGCAAGAGAGAGAGATGGAAGAGCAGGAGAGAGAGATGGAAGAGCAAGAGAGAGAGATGGAGCAAGAGAGAGAGATGGAAGAGCAGGAGAGAGAGATGGAAGAGCAAGAGAGAGATGGAGCAAGAGAGAGAGATGGAAGAGCAGGAGAGAGAGATGGAAGAGCAAGAGAGAGAGATGGAGCAAGAGAGAGAGATGGAAGAGCAGGAGAGAGAGATGGAAGAGCAGGAGAGAGAGATGGAAGAGCAGGAGAGAGAGATGGAAGAGCAAGAGAGAGAGATGGAGCAAGAGAGAGAGATGGAGCAAGAGAGAGAGATGGAAGAGCAGGAGAGAGAGATGGAAGAGCAAGAGAGAGAGATGGAGCAAGAGAGAGAGATGGAAGAGCAAGAGAGAGAGATGGAGCAAGAGAGAGAGATGGAGCAAGAGAGAGAGATGGAGCAAGAGAGAGAGATGGAAGAGCAGGAGAGAGAGATGGAAGAGCAAGAGAGAGAGATGGAGCAAGAGAGAGAGATGGAAGAGCAAGAGAGAGAGATGGAAGAGCAGGAGAGAGAGATGGAAGAGCAGGAGAGTGAGAGCCAGGGCATCGATTACTTTGCTCGCCCTGAACCTGCCATATTACAGGCCTTCTTAGATTACCACCCACAGCAGAACAGTAGCAGTGCAGTTGTGATGAGGGTGTTCAGCTGTAAAGATGGCACCAACAGGAAGTGGCTTACTTATTGCAAAGAACGCCATTTATTGTTCTGCTTTGTGTGTCTGGCATTTGCAAGGCGGACTGACACCAGCACATTTATAACAGGCATGAGTGACTGGCGACATATACATCTGCGCACAGAGGAGCATGAAAAGAGCAATACACACCAGACCTGTGCTGAAGCTTTTTTCTTAAGGTGCTCAAAAGGCAACATCAGGAGCTTATTTGCTGGCAGTCAGTTGTCAGCTCACAGAGCACAAGTGAAAAAGAGACGGCAAGTTTTAGAGCGTATAGTGGATGTGATCAAAGTACTTGGGAAGAGGGGACTCAGCTATAGGCATGTGGAGAATGAGGCTGCATACACTTTAGGTGATAACACCATCGATCATGGTAACTTTCTGGAACTGATTGTGTTATTAGGCAAGTATGATATGTGCCTTGGAGAACATTTGAATGACTGCATTGAAAAAAGCAAGAAGTTGCATCAGACCATTGGATCAAGAGGTAGAGGATCTCTCATCACCCTACTCTCCAAAACAACTGTCAACTCAGTGATTGATGCACTTGGCCATCTCCTTCAAGAGAGCATTGCCAGTGATGTCCAGAAAGCTGGGATGTTTTCTGTTCAGCTAGACACAACCCAAGACATCGCAGGTTATGATCAGTGTTCAGTAATCATCAGGTATGTTACTGAGTCTGTGCAGGAGAGGCTTGTCTCCATAGTGAGGTGCGAAGCATCCACGGGGCAGTACTTTGTAAACTTGCTTTCCAGAGTTTTAGAGCATCTGAATCTAGACAAGGCCATGTGCATTGGGAATGCAACAGATGGTGCTTCAAATATGCAGGGCCAGTACAAAGGCTTTTCAGCACTTATGACTGCCCAGTCTCCAACTCATGTGCATGTGTGGTGCTATGCACACATACTTAATCTTGTGATTGCTGACACAACACAAAGTGTCATTGAAAGTGGATCACTCTTTAATTTACTTAATGACATAGCTGTGTTCATCAAGGAGTCCTATCACAGGGTTAATCTGTGGGAGAAACAAACCGAAAACACAAGACACAGACGCCTCAGTCCAATAGGTGAGACACGGTGGTGGGCCAAGCATGATGCCCTCCAGAAAATCTTTGGACATTTTGGAAAACCAGATGATGGCCTCTTCGTTGATGTAGTGCTGACGCTGGAAGCCATTGAAAAGAGGGAAAAAGAAAAGCCAGCTGTTCGTGCCAAAGCACGAGGCTTTAAAGAGTGTCTCTTGAAGCATGAAACTGTGTTAACAGCACAGATATTTCTTAGAGTGTTTGAGCAAACAACTCCTCTGTCAAAGTACCTCCAGTCAAAGGGGATGGACATTCTCTCTGCCCATCATATGGTGACTGCCACACAAGATGGCCTCAAAAGTATTGCCAGGGACTTTCCAACTGTGAAGACAGCTGCAGACACATTTGTGAAACAGACAAATCAAAAACTAGAGGAGAGGGAGAACAACACAGACATGGAAGTGGAGGCTGAACTACCTAAAAAGAGAGCCAAAAAGAGAAAAGGCATGGCCGGAGAGATGCCTGAAGATGAGTTGCAAATCAATGCTGAGAAATCATATGAGGTGAAAGTGCACAACATCATCCTGGACACAGTTATTGAAGCAATCCACAGACGATTTGTCATACATGGCCCTCTTCTTGCCGATTTGGCATGGTTGGACCCCAGGAGGTTTAGCCAGGTCAGAACTAGTGATGGGATTTCCGGCTCTTTTTAGAGATCCGGCTCTTTCGGTTCGGCTCACTAAAAAGAGCCGGCTCTTTCGGCTCCGAACCGGCTCTTCAGGTTGTTTTGTTGCTTTAATTAATTTATTATTAACAATAATATAAAATTATGCACAAAAGGAATTACTAACGTAAAAAAAAGTGGTTTTATTTATATATGTTTATATATAAATATATGCGGTGGCCCCTAGAGACAAAACACGTACAAACTCCAAAACACATTTCTAGCATGAACTGAGCTTCCAAAGCAGAGCTACTAGATCACTTAAATTACACAATTGAAAGCATGTGTGTATTGTTTGTGTATTTATACACAGGCACTCATATATATATTCAAATAATTTAAAAAATAGTTCATTTACCTGTTATTACCACACACCAAATCCGGTCGTTGGTACTTGCTGGCTTGTGTAGCCACAAGATAACAAAGGCTCAACACTGCGCCCAGCATCCTGGAGCACTTCTGTTGTCTTTTGTACGTGTTTTGAGTTTTTATGTGCTTCTGAGTTTTTATATGCTTCTGAGTTTTTACGTGCTTCGGAGTTTGTACGTGTTTTTACGTGTTTTGGAGTTTTTACGTGTTTTGGAGTTTGTACGTGTTTTTACGTGTTTTGGAGTTTGTACATGCTTCAGAGTTCATACGTGATTTGAAGTTTGTATGTGCTTTGTCTCTAGGGGCCACCGTAAATATACTTTTATTTATTCACTCCACATAAAATGTAATAAATAAATCATATAATACAAAAATCAACTATTCACATTTCAAGTTTTAACTATTTAAATTTTCAGCTTTTTCCTTTTACAAATTTAAAGTGAAAAGAACACAAAACACTGCAAACCACAACACAATTAAATATAAATTATAATATGAAAACAAACAGAAGATGCACATTCTCTGTCATATGGACCTGCATGAATAAACTTTCTGAATCCTTTAACATCTGCAACCGAAAATAGTTGTGGATGATTACTATACCTTTCTAATGTTGTTGTCCCTGCCTCTCTTTCTCTCTCTCTGGCTCTGTTCCTGTGCTACTGAGTGTAACTACCGCCCCTCCCCCCCTCTGCCCAGCGTAAAGCACAAGGCTCGCGTGCAGAGTGAAGCGGAAAAAAAGTGCGAGAGAGAGGGTGAGAGAAAGAAAAAAAAACCTCACGTGACGGCTCGCGATAAGGAGCCGGCTCGCGTCGTTCACGTCAAAGAGCCGGCTCTAAGAGCCATTTCGTTCGCGAACGACCCATCACTAGTCAGAACAGTTTCTCTTCCAAGTAATGCATTTCAGAAACTCAGCGCCTGTCTTCTTAAATTTGACAGCAGGGCTACAGTTAATAACCTTCAGTCAGAACTGAAACGTTTTGCTGAACAGTGGGAAAGGCTTAAGACATCACATGTAGATGAGTACACGACCAGAACAGCAAAGGACAGATCTGAAGAATGGGACGAAGAAAGTGAAATTGTGACCGAAAGCTGTGGTTCTTGCAAAAATTGCCCACTGTGCTGCTATCAAATACTCAGGCGGTTCAACATGCTGTCTGATGCCTATCGTCTCCTTGGGCTGGCATACAAGTACCTGCTGACCCTCTCCCTCACTCAGGTTGCCTGTGAAAGAACATTCTCTACACTCAAGTTCATTAAAAGCAGACTCCAAAGCAGCCTGTCTGCAAACAAGCTGGAGATGTTTATGCTGATGGCCACTGAAAAGGGCATTCTCATGTCATTGGACTCTGACATGGTCATTGACATGGTAGCTGAGAAGAGTGACCTGCTGAGAAAGCTCCTTTTGTAACCTGGTGAGGTGAAATAAAAATGAGCAAAACATTCCTAATTATCTATTGTTAATATTAAATTCAGCTTTATTGTTATTGCCTGAATGAATACATTTAGTATCTACCTTCACTTCAAACAAGTCAAGTGATTGGTAAATGCTTAGAATTTGTCCATCTTAATAGATAGAATAAATATGAGATTGGAGTATTAGGCATTTATAAACATATATTCTTACAGTCTTAATCTGTCATTGTTTCATTTCAGATGCTGTCAGTCATTTTAGGAGGACTGAAGTGTGTTCATTTTAAGTAAGTACTATATGGAATATGATTCAACCATTTTTCTAGAGTAAGCATACCAGTGCTGTCATTGTCTGAAAAAATCTATTAAGTACAATTCTTTCTCAACCTTCAGTGTCTGTCCTTTCACTTCTTAAAGGTTTCCATGTCTTAAGATATGTTCAGTGTTGCTGCTGTGGAAGTGTTGTAGGTGACCTTTTATTGGTGAGTGAATAGTATTTGGTGATACAATTCAATTATAATCGGTCCTTTATAGATTTTAATATTCATCTAATCTTTATTCCTTTCTGTCCTGTTTGTCAGGGTCTGATCATACATTGTTTGTTTAAGAGGTTCGAGACCATTCAACTTTTTAAGTTCATCAACGTAAGTACTGGTGTATATGATTCCTCTAATTCCTTTGTGGAATAAAAATGCCAGTACTGTGATCATCTGAGCAAGTCCATCAATTGCCATTCACAGTTCTTTGTCCTTTCACTTGTGTCCTGTTTTTCAGGGTCCCATATAATTTCTTCAGAAGTAAGTACTGTATATGATGCCAGTATTTTCCCATATTTTCTAGATACTGTATTAGTACTGTGTGTAAAATGCCATCAAAAACTCAATTAAGTGTTATTCTTATTCTTCTTTCTCACCTTTCTTTCTCTGTCTCCTTTCATATTTAAAGGTTGCTGTGTTAACAAAATATATTGTGCTACCATGCTGTTTTCTATTGTTTTGGTAAATAAATACTTTATGAAAATATCCCTAAATCTGTCATTTGTTAATTTTAATATTAATTAATGATCATGTCTCACCTCTAGTGTTCTTGGTCTTAATTTCAGGTTTCTACCATGTGTTGTAGATAGTTCAGGAGGTTAACTCTACCAAGCAGTCTTTTTGTTTCCGCTATGTACTGTTTAAAATCCAGAATAGGGAGAATGGTGTAGGTTTAACTTTATTAGATTGATACATATATACCAACAAGGCAGTGTACATCAAAGCAGTTGTTTTCATGCAAAGGCTTTATGGTTTTTCCTATAGAGGTTGACAGACCACGTGACTTTGCGCATTGCATGCCGGGAACTTGTGGCAAAACAATCCAAGTACCGCATCAAATACAAGCATTTACAATTGCAGCACCGCAAAACGTTCATTCTCCGGTTCCAACACCTTCTTGGTTTTTCTTTGCCCCCCAAAAAAGGAATGTACAAAACGACGGAGAACAATGCCGGTCCGTACAAAGACAGACTCGACGAAAAGACAACGAAAAGATACGAGGAAAAATCAAAGGAGTGAAAGGGTCAGACCCTTACGAGCACACAGAGGGACAAAAGACGTCAGCGTGCTGCCCAACTTTCACCATGCTCAGATTTATAATTATACGATTCTTGGAGTGAGTGCATACACTCATGAAGTTTAGTAACTTCAGGTCACTGCAACAAGCCCAGGTACAGTTTACCGACGGATGGGTGCAGGACCTTGAAATGCACCGAAAGACCATCGTACGAACAAAGGTAAGTTTACCTTTGTTCGTCTCACAAATCGTCTTCATAAATACACATTCGTTAACCGTGTATTAATATAACCTTTGAGCTCAACGGTAATTAATTAGTAGTGGAAATAATTTCTGGTTCGTTACAGAAATGTAGCAGTGACAATAATATTGTATGCTGTAATCGTACTGGGCAATTAGTGATACAAAACAACTGTTTTATCCTGTGAATAAAAGTATGTTTTTGTCAATGTACCATGGTAATAACAGAAGCGAAACACAATATTGTGTCAGGACAATTCACTATTTATGCACAATAAACAAAGGAGCATAGCGCGACAGTTTCTGTTCAGCGCCAGACTTACTTGTAACCTATATCACCAATTATGTTAAGAAAAATGACGGATTAACTACTACAAAACACTGACCTTTGTGGGAATGCTTGGAGCAGACTAACATGTGAGCTGGAGTGTTCTGGGACGTTATATTTGGTATATCCAGGCCATCCGTCGCCCCTTCGTTACTTCGGAAACATGGCTTAAACAATTTCTCTTCCATGATGTAATCCAATAACAACCGATCTCTTTACCCGTCGGCTTCCCGTGGCAGTCATGCAACAGGTGTTGTGCCAAAAACTGATTTCCAATGTTTGCGTGTATTTTTTAAGTGTAATATCTTTACGTATGTTGGTAAATAGACTTCGGTGAACAGCGTTTACAAAGGGGCTATATATGGAATTAAAAATATTATCTGTTTTTTCAAGTATCTTTACGACTCTGTGTTATTGTACTTACATTATAACCAATCCGGTCCTTTATCCCCACTTTAAATATTTTTACAGAACTATTGTAATATTTGAGCCATTTCTGCTGTCCAACTACTTCTTACAAAAGACATTTTTAGTGTTAATTAGATTTTTTTTACGGCATAAATAAAGGTTATATAAAAGTCACTGCCAAAGACTGATTGCGGCTTCTACCTTGTTACACTAATGTTGTTTGTAGCTCAGTATGACTTTATGTCATCCATGAGGGATGCATTTGACATATGTTTCACTTATAGCCCAACAAGTTACTTATAGCAATTTAAATACGAGCAATCAGTTTCTTTGCAAATACCGGGAATCACTTTTTGGCAGACAATCACTTTTTGGCACAACACCGGCTATTGCAGTTAATAATACAACAGCTTCTTGCCATTTTTTGTGTTTCTTTTTATCGCTGTGTAACTGAGTTCAATTGAAAGCCTGCATGCGCTAGTACCTCTTGCCACAAGTTCCCAGAATCCTTTGCGGTTTTATCCATTAATGACGTCACATTTTTGGTGGGCCGGTCTCCAGTCAAAATGCCCAGGCCGATTTTTTGTCCCAGTCCAGCCCTGTTCCGTACTCAAGCAAAAAGGGACCTCAGGAGAGGTGAGACTTGTGAGCGGTAAAGCAATTTTACTAAAGTTTCTAATGGAAAAACAAACAAATTGTAGCTGTTTGCAAGCTGTGGTTTCTGGCCAGTCTGCCACCGCTTGGACCTTGGGACAATCTGCTTTCACAAGTCCATTTTCAATCATGAACCCAAGGAAGGAAATAGTTTCAACATGGAATTCTAGAGACCCAGTTTGGGGAATATGATCTTTGTTCTTTGTTCAAAGCCTTGTAATCAATGCAGCACCAAAAGCGGACCTCTCATGCAGCATAATAATAATAATAATAATGGATTGGATTTATATAGCGCTTTTCAAGGCACCCAAAGCGCTTTACAATGCCACTATTCATTCACTCTCACATTCACACACTGGTGGAGGCAAGCTACGGTTGTAGCCACAGCTGCCCTGGGGCAGACTGACAGAAGCGAGGCTGCCATATCGCGCCATCGGCCCCTCTGGCCAACACCAGTAGGCAAGTAGGGTAAAGTGTCATAGTTGGGTATCCACTTGTAGCTATATTACATCATGCTAAGAAAATCATTTGTTTCTTTGATTGTGACTTTGAAATAGATTGAATCACTGCAGTCCTTTGGAGAAAGGGACATACTGTCTAACAAAACTACATGCCCCATACGGGTGTCTTTCTGATGCCAATTGTAATTTGGAGAGGCTCTCCTTCTCAGTAACATAGCTCAACATTGCTTTCATGCCTGCAGGCCTGCTTAGAAGGAGAACAGATTATTAAACTTTTGACATTTTGCAACAATGTTAACTCTGAATGGATGAAAATGGACAGGTTTTCTTTCAGTGTACTATTAGCCCTCATCTTGCTTGTCTTTTTGCGGTTTGGGAAACAAAGAGATGTGGAACACTGTCATGGGTACTGTAAGGCTACGTTCACACTGCAGGTCTTAATGCTCAATTCCGATTTTTTGATCAAATCCGATTTTTTTGTCTGCTCGTTCACACTACAAATAAAATGCGACAGCAAACGCTCTCTAGTGTGAACGCTCAAAGCGGCCCGCATGCGCAAAAGAAGATGTCACACACAACGCGCTCTGTTTAGACCCAGAGCAACAGTATTGTTTGACTGATGGCCTTAATATAAAGACTTCGGTCTTCACGTTTCCCAATTTTTGCTTTAAGTTATTTTGTTATTTACATAATAATGTAAATAACCTAATAATTATCCTTATTGCCGTTTAAGAGAGGAGCGGTGCTTCAAAGGATAGCTGTAGATTTCTGTCAGAATCTGCAGATTATACAGTACAAATAAAATGTTTACGTTGTCTTCCCAACAGTTTCACTGACATCCACACTGGATGGCCAGGAAGCGTTCGCGATGTCTTCTCGGGCGCTTCTCTGGCGCTGATAATTGGCTTCAGTCTTGTGTCGGTGACGTAAAAGGCGGATTTAATGCGACTTGACCGTTCAAACAGCAGTCGATTTCTAAAACATCGGATATGTATCGGATTCAGTACCACATACGAAAGTGACCCAGATCGGATTTGAAAATATCGGATTTGCGCCGTTCACACTGTCATAGCATGATCGGATATGGGTCGCATAGGGTCAAAAAATCGGATTTGATGCGCTTTCGCCTGCAGTGTGAACGTAGCCTAAAAATCTCTAGATTTATCGGCAAGAATCACCTTGAGTGCACATATTCACACCTTTCCAGTTTTCTGTCTCTCTCTCGATAAAATTGTTTCTGAAATTGTTCGTCAGCTCCCTCAAACACATGTGCTGTCACTTGTAGTGAGCCTGCTTATATGTAATCAGGCATGTGTGTGCACGTGCAAGTGTGCGTGCTGTGCAAGCTACACACATTAATCACAAACAACAAGCACAGCAGTCAGTTGGAGTCTCCACTCATGCATACAGTGGCACATCCAAGTCGTATTTAACCATCTCCAACATTATATTCAGTTGTGTATTCAAACCCTCTTTCCCTGACACAGTGATAATCAACAAGTTTACATGTCAAAACTCAACCTGACAGCTATAATCTTCTCTCAAGCTGACAGGACAGCAAGGTGACAAGAGAAATGCATGCTTAAACAAATCCTTATTCACATTGTAAACCTGTTGAGTATGTTGCCTTGTGTATTGTTTATTTGTTGACCCAAATGCAGAGAGAGTGAACTCAAAGTGACTATTTCAGTAGTCCTGAAAGTCCAAAATTCCAACAAAGAACTGAGTAAAGAAATCAAAAAACACAAGGAAGCACTAGAACCACTGGACTGGTCATGCAACACAGAGCACCTGTATAAAAAAGCCCAAAGCCGACTGTACTTCCTCAGGAGGCTGAGGTCTTTTAACATCTGCAGGAAGCTCCTGAGGATGTTTTACCAGTCGGTGGTTGCTGGAGTACTTTTCTATGCTGTGGTGTGCTGGGGGAGCAGCACAGCAAAGAAGGACTCATGCAGGCTGGAGAAACTGATCAGGAAGGCTAGCTCTGTGGTCGACATGAAGCTGGACACTCTGGTGACAGTGGCAGAGAAAAGGACACTCTTCACCTCACTGTGCAATACCTTGTGCAATACTTTTGTTAATAGTCAACAGTGCAATAGACTCAATACTTGAAATGTGCAATTCACTTGTATTTTTATTTTTATTCCTATTTATTCTATTTATCCCCTTTGTATATTTTATTTATATATGTCTCTGTATTTATATATGTGTGTGTGTATATATATATATATATATATAATATTCTGTAACTGTAACTTCTGTCGGTGCTGTGCTTTTGGAAACCGAGTTTCCCAGAGGAACCCACCCGAGGGATTAATAAAGTTTTATCTTATCTTATCTTATCTTATCTTATCTTATCTTATCTTATCATAGAAGACACAGCGTCACTGGGAAACAGCAGCAGGGAAGTTTAGCAGTTTTAGCAGTGATGTGAGATGATGATGATGGTGTGTGTGTGTGTGTGTGTGTGTCCATCTTGGAACCTTTTGTTGTGATGCTTGAGCGTCTTTACTCTTACCAACACCGAGACAGTCAGTGTCAGTTTCTGACTTTTTGGGACAATCCTTAACCCAATGTTCTTTCTTCACATCCTCCTTCCCTGCCCTTTCTGCCATCATTCTGTCTCTCACACAGCCTCTCATACAGCCTGGATCCAGGTATCCCAAATTGCTCAACCTGAGACAATCAAGTCCCTTTGCATACAGTGCTTGTGTACATATGTAGAGTAGAAAAGCACTACATGACAACCAGTCCATTTACCATCTCAGAGATGAACGTCCCAGTTTGTGTTTCTGGGGGCATCTCTGTATTCAACTATTGAATGGTGTAAGCAGCTATGGTTTGAATGGTTTGAATCAGGCAGTCTAAACCTTTCCAAAGTTCCACCTGCATTCAACTGGAAAATAAGCCAGATGTAATCTCCACGACTATGTGCTGTTGAAGTTGTTACACAGCATGATGGTTGTATATGCTGGTGGTTCCCAAGTAAGGTTGATGGTAAAGTTGACTCTTAACCAGTTTTGGGACTAATGCGTTATTGTCACAGGCTGGGTCTCCGACCCAGCACTCTGAGTTTTCTTTGTATTTTTTGATATGTTATTAGTTTGTGTTATTTCCTATTTTGCCTTTAGTTTAGGCAGTTATTGGTTATTGTTCCTGGGTTTTCTATGTTTTGGGGTTTGGTATTTATTCATCACGTGTTGGGTCTGTTGAGTTGTGTTGTCATGTTTAGTTGTTAGTATTTCCTGTTTTATTTTGACAGTGTCATGTGTTCTTTGTTCATTGTATTTAGCTTTCTCTCCTGGTCCTGTCATTAGGTTTATGTCTGTCAGCTGTTCCCCCATGTGTCCCCACTTCCCCTGATCACCTCATGTCTGTATTTAAGCCTTTTGTTTTCTTCATGCCATTGTCGGTTCATCTGTTTATCTCACCAGGGTCACAGTTTTAGTCATGGTCTTAGCCTGTTTACCTCACCTCAGTCATAGTTCTAGTTTTCATCTGTTATGTATTATTAGTCTTAGTCATGGTCTTTGTTTATTATTTTTCCACCACAGTCATAGTTTAGGTTTTGGTCTCAGTACCATTTAGTATTTTGTTTCTTAGTGTTTTGCCTGTTTGTTTTTGGTCTCTTGGTTCATTTCCCTGCCGTCATCGCATTAAAGGTTCACCTTTCCGTTAATCATTACAATTCCTCGTCATCATCTGCTTTTGGGTCCTGTTTCCACACACATCGGCGCACCCCGCCGTGACAGTTATTAAGTAACGTGTTACAGTAACTACGTTATTATTGTGGTAACGAGCACGGTAACTAGTTATTATGCAAAAAATCAGGAACGCGTTACTCGTTACTGGGATTTAGATAGGCTCGTTATTCGTTACTTCATGTCGTGGCTATCGCGGAGCTTCCACAGATTCAATAACATTAGCAAGTGGTGGAGGCAGCAGGTGGATGAAGGAAAAGGGAGGCAAGAGGAGAGACCCGAAGCGGCCGCCGGTCCGAGTATCAGATGAACTGAACTTCAGGTAAGAAGTTATGACCTGCAGTCCATCTGGGTCAGATATAAACCAAGTTTAGCTGGAGTTTATTTTCGTTATGCTGACTTTTTTGTACTGCATACTAGCTAGCATGACGGAGTTTCTATACAGCTGGGTGGGTGCTATGATGTTACTGATAGTGAGCTTTATTTTGTTCATAAGGTTAATTATTAGAGTTGCCAACCGTACCGTAAAAAACTGAATCGCCTCGTATTCAGAGAAAATATTACGCGTTTCTTATTGAGGAAAAGGAACAGTTTGTCCCGGACTTCAGCTACAATGAAAAAGACACAAAGCTGGAGTTATTCTGTGTCTTTGCTGCACAGCTGCCTCTTCTTCTCTCATTCTCTCCCCCTCTCTCTCCTGTTTCTACTTCAATCATGAAACTGATTCAATGATCAGCTGATCGGCTTTTCTCTCTTGTTTGTTTATCGCCCACTTTGCACCAGAAAGAGGAAACCAGCGGATGTCGCGTTAAACAACAGCAGCACGTTTAAGCTTGATCAGCTGTTGTTAGAATTTATTTAATATTAATTTCAAGTATCAGCTGATGTTTGCTGGAGCCACAGCTGTAAACCTGCTGGTCATGATGTCGGTTTGGATATGTGGTGAGAGGGAAACATGAAGATGAAACCAGATGTCCTTACTGAACCATCAGAGCTGTGATGGAGAAACAGGTTTACCTTTTAGGTGACATGGATGAGTTGAAGTTATGAAGTGTTTCTGAGAGACAAATAACACCAGGATCCTTTTCTAAGTAGCTGACAGCTGGTAACTGTGCAGGGGCGGGTCTAGCAAAGTGTTGCCAGGGGGCCAGGTAGGGCATTAACAGGGAAAGGGGGCACAAGGAAATACTTTCTTATTCTCATTTAAAATGTCTCGCTTTTAATAAATAATTATCTGAGTCTTACAACAAACAATTGATAGATTGATACATATAAACCATCAGAACAGTGAACATCACTGTCACAACAGTGTTTATTTTCATTCAAAGTCTTTATGATTTTTCCTATAATGGCGGCCGGTCTATAGTCAAAATGCCCGGGATGATTTTTTTGTCCCAGTCCAGCCCTGTATGCAGCTCACCTGCAGTCTGCTGTTACCTACATCTTCCTATTCAGAAGGCAGGATTTCCAAGTTCTGAGTACAATCAAAGCACCACGACTGTGCTGGATGTAAAAGGCGCACATGACGCTGTGACGTAGGCTAGAATCATGGCGGCGGTCAACGACGGTCCAGGCGTGGGACTTCTCTCGTGGAAATATGCACATTATTTTTTCCTTTCTATTGGTAGGTGGCACAGTGCACTGCGGCAAGTAAGCAAGCTAGAAGACTGGCAAAGTTATGGAAGCAACACATTAACAAGAGAATTCTGAGTAAAACCAAAGTTACTTTCCCTAGTAACTAGTTACTCTGAAAGTAGCGAGTAACTTGAAGTAACTGAGTTACTTTTGATAGAAGTAACTAGTAATGTAACTAAGTTACTAATTTAAAGTAACTTACCCAACACTGCTCTTAACCACATGGTTTGAGCCTACTTTAAAAAAAACAGTCATTTATCTCAGATGCTGTTGGACTGAATTTCAATTGTAAAGTGCAGCTTGGCCACAAAGTGTTCACTGTCCTCTTTGGAATCTGGCAGATGTTTTCAGGCATGTTTGATATTAATTTTAGATCAAGGTTGGTGAACTAAAGCAGTACTTCCATCTAATCCCAAGTCCTGGATGCAATTCCTTTTCCAATCTGTTGACATGAGGGGTCATAAATGTCAATGCAGATGATATTTAGGCCACAAGTTACACAACTAACTTATTAAACAGAGCCATAATGAATCTGTGAAGGTAAAGAAGAAATAAAACAACAAAAACTGATTGCTAACATGATGTACAAATGTGAAAATGTGACAGCGGTGTTCAGGTTACATGACGGTGCAATAAAAACATTGTGACAAATAATTGTGACTTTAATATTAGTTTCATAATCACACACGCCTAATGCAAGACATTACAAACTGCTCTTTTTACCCCAATGTGTATGACGTTCTGAGTCAACCTCCTGCCACAGACAGTAACAGCCTGGTCTCAAGGTCACGTTTTGCATGGAACTTATTTTGATTTATTTAGTTTATCATTTCATCTTCAGCTCATATTACAGGAATTACGGTATTTGACCCTATCCTTAGACAATCTGGAAGAAGCTACCGTGATATTACTCGCTGCTTTGTGAAGTCTGAAGCATCAAGATGAGTGTTTTTAAGACCCCGTGTTTTAAAAACAGAAAGTGGCCAAACACATGTCATTAATCAAAGAGCATATCCTGAATAGTCCTCCTTTCTGGAAAATGGAATGACCATAAACTCATCAGGAAAGCGTTTACACACGTTCAGTCCAAGTGTCCCACGGAAGTCTCTATGAATCCACAGATATTGGTGACCATTAAAAATAAAGCTTGTTTAAGGCGGCGTTTCTACATGGCTACGTTCATCTGACAACGAGAAATTTCATAACTCGCTGATGAAGGACTAAAAGTAGCAAAGTTACAAAATGCTGTGACTATTGAGAACAAATGCAGTCTTACAAAACAGCCACACAGATGTGGTTTAAAGACACGAGGAATTTGTAAATTAGAATGTAAGCATGAATCTACTCAGCAGGGTTTTGTCTTCTTTCTTCATATGTTCTGTGCTCTTAGTGTATGATTTATGAATTTTCTTGGGAGGAATATACAGGAAGGTTATTTTGCATTTTTTTGGCAGTCTAACTCAGTTCTCAAAGTTTCCTTTACGATAACGAAAAACCATTAGCTGCTGTCAAACAGCCACGAAGAGAGATTATTTTTTTTATTGAAATAAGATTAAAATGATAAGTTTGACTGAGGGTTCCACCTGATAAAATATTTCAGCTCATAAGCGCAGTGTGGGCACAGGGATTGCAAGAAGAAAAGGGAAAGGGGGTGGAGGGGTAAGACTGAGGAGAGCAACAGACAGAGAGAGAGAGGGAGAAATTCATAATGTATAATAAAACAAAAGGTGTCATGGGAAATAACAGTGATATTAAAATTAGAGTAAGGTAGGATCTATATGAAAAATGTAGATTTGAAAATGTAAATGATGATGAGGGAGATGAGAACAGATGTGGAATTGTGATAGTGGTGTAGAAGGAAAGGAAGCTGCTCAAGGCCTCAGAGGGACGCGTCGTGTTACACACCGACTTTAAGGCTTTGACAAGAATAACGGTCACAAATGAGACGAAAACGTGTGGCGAGCTAACGTCACAGAAGGCTCTGACCTTGGGGCAATTATGACAAAAGCAAAGTGCAAAATATGAAGTTACCTGCTTAAAGGGATGATGTGAAACCTATGAGGTCATTGCATTTGTTCTTTCTTCCACTTCACAATGTTGTTGTTCCCTGTATTTCAAAAGACAGACAAACTGGTGGTTTAATAAAATGTGTTGAAATACTAAAAATATTGAAATCCATGTTAAAATGTAAAATAATAATGGACAAAGTATTTAGAAACAGTTGGGAATTCCTTTAAAAAGGAGTACACTTTGTTTAATACGTTTAATAAAGCATTTGCATTATATGTGGTTCATTTTATTGTGAAGAGGTTTGTAAGAGGAAGCGTGTGTGTGTGTTCGACAGCGCACATTGTCAAACTGCCTGTGAGAAGCTGGGCTGATCACTTTTGCTGTAGCATCAAGTGTCAGGGTCCTGGGACTGGGCGACCCAGGACCCCTGGGCAGTCATGGACCTGTGTTATTGTTGTGTATTTTGGTGTTGCTTCCCCTTCTCTGTGCTTGTGTATATGTGTGTGTGGGTGGCTGAGCACTTGTTTATAGGCGGCGTCAGGCCTGGAGGGTGTGGCCCTGCAAGGGGACTGGCCACACCCGAAGCCACACACCTGCTGCTGATCAGGCCTCGTCGGGGGAGCTACTTAAGAGAGTCTTGGAGCTCCCACCGACGCGGGATCATTCCTTGAGGCTCCACGTTAGTCGTCCCGTTGATTGAGTTAGTGTGTGTGTATGCCCGCAGTTGTATGTGTCCTGACGACTGCGTCTATTGTTTCCCGCAGGAGGAGCGTGGAAGACACGAGAGCAGCGAGCACCGGGGGGTGCTGACACGGGAGCGGAGAGCACAGAGACACGGACTATTCACGGAGAGACACGACACGGGAGTCTGGGAAAACACGGGGATTTATTGTTACTTTGTTGCACATAGAGATGGCACGATACCACTTTTTTATGTCCGATACCGATACCGATATCATAAATTTGGATATCTGCTGATACCGATATGAATCCGATATAGTGTTTTTTAATCAACAAAACTGTTTTTTAAATATCTTTCTGCATTTTGTATAAGTTCATACTCAAGTTTAAAACAACAACTACACTAAAGCTATTCTGTTATACCTCCATCCATCCATCCATCCATCCATCTTCATCCGCTTTATCCGGGGCCGGGTCGTGGGGGCAGCAGCCTAAGCAAAGAGGCCCAGACCTCCCTCTCCCCAGCCACCTCCTCCAGCTTATCCGGGGGAATAATCAGAATCAGAATCAGAATCAGAATACTTTATTGATCCCTGGGGGAAATTATTTTTTGTTACAGTGCTCCATTTTAAACCAACATTAAGACAAGACAGACAATACGCTAACTAAGAATAGTACAATATATACATATATATACATACATACATACATAAGTCACTTATAAATAAATATTTGGAAAAGAAACATGTGTAGTTGTAGCAGCAAACAGTGTGTTAAGTGGATGCGTTGTACAGGGAGATGGCCACAGGCAGGAATGATTTCCTGTGTCGTTCAGTGGTGCTTTTCGGTAATCTCAGTCTCTCACTGAACGAGCTCCTGTGACTGACCAACATGTCATGGAGTGGGTGGGAGGTGTTATCCAACATTGTCTTTATCTTGGACAGCATCCGCCTCTCCGACACCACCTTGAGGGAGTCCAGCTCCATCCCCACAACATTGCTGGCCTTACGGATCAGTTTATTAAGTCTGTTGGCATCTGCGACCCTCAGCCTGCTCCCCCAGCATGCAACAGCATAGAGGATCGCACTGGCCACCACAGACTCATAGAAAATCCTCAGCATTTTCTGGCAGATGTTGAAGGACCTCAGTCGCCTCAAAAAATAGAGACGACTCTGGCCCTTCCTGTAAAGTGCTGTGGTGTTTTTAGCCCAGTCCAGTTTATTGTCAATGTGTACTCCAAGGTATTTATAGTCCTCCACAATGTCAACACTGACCCCCTGGATTGAAACAGGGGTCAAGTGTTTCCTGGTCTTCCTGAAGTCCACGATCAGTTCCTTGGTCTTTGCCACGTTGAGCTGCAGATGATTCTGCTCACACCACGTGACAAAGGAGTCGACCACAGCCCGGTACTCTGTCTCATCATCCCTGCTGATGCATCCAACCACCGCAGAGTCATCAGAAAACTTCTGAAGATGGCAGGTCTCTGTGCAGTGGCTGAAGTCTGTGGTGTAGAGGGTGAAGAGGAAGGGGGAGAGGACAGTCCCCTGTGGTGCCCCTGTGTTGCTGATCACCTTGTCAGACACACACTGTGGGAGACGTACATATTGTGGTCTTCCTGTCAGGTAATCAACAATCCAGGACACCAGAGAAGCATCCACCTGCATCGCTGCTAACTTATCACCCAGGAGGGTCGGCCTGATGGTGTTGAAAGCACTGGAAAAGTCAAAAAACATGACCCTCACAGTGCTCGCCGGCTGGTCCAGATGGGTGTAGACACGATTGAGCAGGTAGATGATGGCGTCCTCTGTTCCGAGACGAGGCTGATAAGCGAACTGAAGGGGATCCAGATGTGGTCTTACTATGGGTCGCAGCTGGTCCAGGATGAGCCTTTCCAGGGTCTTCATGATGTGGGAGGTCAGTGCCACGGGCCTGTAATCCTGGGGGCCACTGGGACGAGGCGTCTTTGGTACAGGGACGAGGCATGATGTCTTCCACATCACCGGGACCCTCTGCAGACTCAGACTCAGCATAAACAGTTTATGAAAGACTCCACACAGCTGGGGGGCACAGGTCTTGAGGACAAGGGGACTCACTCCGTCTGGTCCAGCAGACTTGCCTGAGTGAAGTCTCCTCATTTGCATCTCAACCTGGTATTGAGTGAAGGTGATGGGTGGGGGAGGGGTGTCAGGACTCTCACAGGAGGCAACATGTGAAGAGAGAGGCTGGCACAGTGGTGTGGCTCTGGATTCCAGGCTGACTGCAGGTGAGGTTGTGGGGGTGGGAGCAGACACTGTGGTGTCGAATCTATTGAAAAACAGATTCAACTCGTCGGCTCTATTCTCACCTCCCTCAGCTCCCCTGCTGTTGGTTGGCCTGAATCCAGTGATGGTCTTCATGCCCCTCCACACCTCTCTCATGCTGTTCTGCTGGAGTTTCCACTCCAGCTTCCTCCTGTAATTGTCCTTAGCCTCTCTGATCTTGTCCTTTAGTAACACCTGGATCTTCCTCACCTCCTCTTTGTTGCCCCCTCTGAAAGCCCTCTTCTTGTTGTTGAGGAGGGCTTTGATGTCCTTAGTCACCCACGGCTTGTTATTTGGGTAACAATGAACAGTCTGAGCTGGAACAATGGAGTCGGTGCAGAAAGTTATGTAGTCTGTGATACACTCAGTAAGCCCATTGATGTCCTCGGCGTGAGGCTCACAGAGTGTTTCCCAGTCGGTCACCTCGAAACAGCCCTGTAGTTCCGCTATTGCCTCCTCTGACCACCTCCTAACAGTCCTGGTGGTCACAGGTTCCCTCCTCACAATTGGCACATAGCGGGGGGTGAGGTGAATCAGGTTATGATCTGACCTACCAAGTGGGGGGAGGGAGGAGGAGCTGTATGCATCCTTGACGTTAGCATACAGTAAGTCTAAAGTTTTCTCTCCCCTGGTGGGACAGTCCACATACCACAGTCCACAGTCCAATACCAAGGCGTTCCCAGGCCAGCCGAGAGATATAATCTCTCCAGCGTGTCCTGGGTCTGCCCCGGGGCCTCCTCCCGGTGGGACATGCCTGGAACACCTCACCCAGGAGGCGCCCAGGGGGCATCCTTGTCAGATGCCCGAACCACCTCAGCTGGCTCCTTTCGATGTGGAGCAGCAGCTGCTCTACTCTGAGCCCCTCCCGGATGGCCGAACTTCTCACCCTATCTCTAAGGGAGAGGCCAGCCACCCTTCGGAGGAAGCTCAGGTAAAAGCAGAGGAGGGGGGCTATGTGTTTACGTGCATAACGAGTGGTGTTGTAACAGCAGGATCATTCACACACACTGTTCTCCTGATTTGGAGGTTCTGGCAGTCTCGTGCAGACCTTTTTACATCCCGAGGGAGTTTACAGTAGTTATTGTGATAGCTGTTTATATACCGCCGGATGCTAACGTTAGCACGGCTCTCAGCCTCTTGCTCAACACCATAAACAAACAACAGCTTGCCCACCCCGATGGGGTTTTTATTGTCGCCGGCGACTTTAACAAAGCGTGCCTAAAGACTGTGCTTCCTAAATTTGTCCAGTTTGTGGACTTTGCTACGAGAGGAGAACACACTTTGGACCATGTCTATTCAAACATCAGGCATGCTTTCAGAGCGACACCCCTCCCCCACCTGGCTGGATCTGACCACCTCTGCATGTCCCTCACCCCCACCTACACCCCCCTGCTGAGAAAAACAAAGCCCCAGACAAAGACAATAAAAACCTGGCCTGAAGGAGCCCTTTCTCAACTGCAGGACTGCTTCTCAACAACTGTATGGGATTTATTCTCCAGCCACAACCTCCAGGAGTACACGGACACTGTACTCTCGTACATCAGGAACTGTGTTGACAATGTCACCGTCAACAAAAGGGTCAGGGTGTTTCCAAATCAAAAACCCTGGATGAATAGCGAAGTGCAATCCCTCCTAAAAAGCCACAACACTGCCTTCAAGTCAGGGGACAGGGCTGCGTATAGGGCGGCCAGGGCAGACCTGAGTAGAGGCATCAGGAAAGCTAAGGCTGCCTATAGGAGGAGGATTGAAGATCACTTTGCTGACAACGACCCCAGAAAAATGTGGCAGGGGATCAATCACATTACCAACTACAGAAGCAATAACCAGGCAACATCTAGGACTGATGCCTCACTGGCTGAGGATCTAAACCGTTTCTTCGCCCACTTTGAGACGACCAAGCCCTCAGCTGCCACACCACTTCCACCCGCCCCCAGCACTGGCACACTAACACTTAGGGAGCACCAAGTGAGGTGTGTTCTAAGGTCAGTGAATCCCAGGAAGGCGGCAGGTCCTGATGGAATACATGGAAAGGTTCTCAGAGCATGTGCTGACGAACTGACCGGAGTCTTCACTAAAATCTTCAACCTTTCCTTGTCATCAAACACCGTCCCGCCCTGCCTCAAAACCTCCACCATCATCCCCATCGCCAAGAAGACAGCTGTGGCCAGCCCAAATGACTACAGGCCTGTTGCACTTACGCCTGTAGTGATGAAGTGCTTTGAGAGACTGGTCTGTCAGCACATCAGGGCCGGTCTGCCTCCCACTCTGGACCCCCACCAATTTGCCTACAGGACAAATCGTTCCACCGAGGACGCTATCACCATAGCGCTCCACACTGCACTGAGTCACCTGGAGCACCGAGGAAGCTATGTGAGAATGCTCTTTCTGGACTTCAGCTCAGCATTCAATCATATCATCCCGGAGATCCTGGTCCAGAAACTGTCTCACCTGGGACTCTCCACCCCCATCTGCCTCTGGATCAAGGACTTCCTGACAAATAGACCACAGTCTGTCAGACTCGGCCCCCACCGGTCCAGCACCATCACACTCAGCACCGGGTCTCCACAAGGATGTGTTTTGAGTCCCCTCCTGTTTACGCTCTACACATCCGACTGCTCCCCTACCCATCTCTCAAACACCATCATAAAGTTCGCGGATGACACCACAGTGGTTGGACTCATCTCAAGGGGGGAGGAGTCGGACTATAGAGATGAGGTCAACAGACTGACTGAGTGGTGTTCAGTTAACAACCTCCAACTGAACACCACGAAAACTAAAGAACTTATCTTGGACTTCAGGAAGGGCAGAGCAGACCCGGCCCCACTTTACATTCACGGGAGCTGTGTGGAGAGGGTACACTCCATGAGGTTTCTGGGCGTGCAGATATCTGATGACCTCTCCTGGACTGCAAATACTACAGCGGTGGTTAAAAAGGCCCAGCAGCGTCTCCACTTTCTGAGAGTGCTCAGGAGGAACAACCTGGAGGAGAGGCTGCTGGTGACATTTTACAGAGCCACCATAGAGAGCATCCTAACGTACGGCATAACAACATGGTATGCAGGGTGCTCAGCTGCGGACAGGAAAGTACTGCAGAGGGTCATCAACACAGCCCAGAAGATCACTGGCTGCTCTCTGCCCAGCCTGGAGGTCACTGCAAACTCTCGGTACCTCAGCAGAGCTGGCAATATCATCAAGGACCACTCTCACCCCAGCAACCAACTGTTTGAACTATTACCGTCAGGCCGACGGTACAGGTCACATAAAACCAGGACAAACAGATTCAGGGATAGCTTCTTTCCCAGAGCTATCACCGTAGTAAATAAGCACAAAAACAATTGAACCTATTCCATACCGTCACTGTCATTATATTATGCTGCTATTCATACTGTCATCATATTAATGCTGCTATCCTGTATATATTGTACATACTATTGTTTGAGTACTTACGATTGTTTTTTTTGTACTTTTTATATTTTACATTTATATTTATTATTGAAACTTGCACCAAGGGAGTGGCACTCCAATTTCGTTGTACTCTGTACAATGACAATAAAGGCTATTCTATTCTATTCTATTCTACACACACACACACACACACACACACACACACACACACACACACACACACACACACACACACACACACTGCCTGTTTAAGAACTGTGCGTATTTAAAAGTAAAAATAATTATTCTACAGACATTTTTTCCCATCAATGATAAATAGATGAGGTCATTTTATACTAGTATAAGTTTATACTACTATTAAAATATAAACTTTATAGTAATTTAATATCAGGCTTCATGTTTTATAAATCATATGTTGTTATAGGCAATCATGTGAAAATCATAAAACAAGCAAACAAAACTTTATTCATGAGCTCAGAAATACAGGGCTAAATGTAGAGTTTTAAATTTTAATTTTGAATACATTTTAAAATTATTAATAACAACAAATTATATAAAAATATTAATAAAAAAATGAAGGTCATGCTTTAGTAACGAGCTGATTAAACTGCATTCATTCAGCCAAATACTTTCTCATAGATGCTAATCAGAAAGTGCTGTGTGCGCCTGCACCTGTTCAGCTCAGAGCTCAGAGCTGCCATCCCATCTAAATCATCGTCAGGACTTTCTGTGTTAATGTACTGAACCTGTTATAAACAACTTTTTCCAATTCCATTATCTCTACATCACTCATCGGTCAAACTGGTTGGAAAGATGAGACTAATCTTCTGCAATGATAATTCACAGAGGCTTGTTTACCTGCTAATGTCGCCATGTTTCCACATATATTGAATACCGTAGCTGATTTTAAAGCAGTGAACACAGAGCCAGCGTAGGCTTGCCTCACATGCTGGTCTCCCATCAGTTTAACCTGAAAGACCAGATGTTTATTCACAATACAGATGTGCAAACCACCAGGAAAAAAAACTGCTGGCCTCTCTTGACCAGCTGAGGTCATTGCAGATAGACCTGTCCATAAAATGGACACAGCTACAGTTTCCTATGAACACAAAACAAGCTCAGGTTGTTCAGCGAGAACAACCAAAATGTGGCCTCAAGTTAATGTAAAGGGTGGATGCAAACAGTCCGGAAGCATTATGGCAGAGTCTGAGATGAAAGGAGAGATTGCTTTACTTTGGTGTGTTTTCACTGATGTCTATTTTTAGATTTGAACAGACAAGCCCCGTATGCCTTCCTTATCCTGAAAAGTATGCCACTGGGATGTCTTTAGTATTTTCCTAGAAAGCTTGAGAGACGCTTTCTGAACGTTGGGTTTTTAATTAGGAATTTGTTGCAAAAGCAGTCAATCAGACATTTACATTTCAAAAGTTTAGCCTGCAATGTAAAAGGAGGAAGCAGGCAAAGGATAAGGAGAGCCTCATCTGTCAGTTTAACATAAGAAATGAAAACATACGGAAAAAACATCCAGATGGGAATTATTACCAAAACATGACGTTGTTGCTCAGTGTCATCGCCAACATTTTCTACGTGTTAATCAGTGCGTGTTGATGAAATTTATTTCCTGTTTTTATTTGAATAAAAACCTGACCATTTCTTCTTTTTTGTTGACATGCTTTTCAATAATGTAATATTATTAGTAGTAGTATTTAGTACACAACAGTGGCTTTACATTGACCTTGTATAATCTTATGTTGTTGTCAGTAATTGACTAATATAAAAAAATCAATAATAGAAAAACTACTTTTTTCTGTTGTTGTTTGTTGGTTGTTTTGTTTGTTTTAGTGTTGTGAAATGTTAAAAACAAATAAAGACTTCAATTATAAAAAAAAAAATAATAGAAAAACTACAGGAGATTACACACCACACAATTTTATTTTTCATTTATTAACAATTAAAATAAAATTTTTCTGTATTAGCTGAGCTGAAAATCACATTTATTAAGCTTCACTCTATATTTCCTGCTGATAGCCACGCCCACCCACAGTGACTCTGCCCTGCAGTTTAACATCTGCTGGATTAAGTTTAAGACTTAAAAGGCTAGACAGCGCCTGTATCACCTACGACAACTGAGGAAGTTCAGGGTCTCTCCAAAGATCCTCAGGATTTTCTATACAGGCGCTGTGGAGAGCATCCTCACACAGAACATGACATCGTGGTTTGGGAACAGCTGTGTGAAGGACCAAAAAGCTCTCCAGAGAGTGATCCGTACAGCAGAACGCTGCTGCAGGATTGCTCTCCCCCCGCTTCAGGACACCTACACCAGGAGATGCCGGACTAGAGCAGCGCAGATACTGAAGGACCCGTCCCATCCTGGCAACAAACTGTTCCAACTTCTGCAATCTGGTAGAAGGTTCCGCATCTTCCGGGCAAGGACAGAGAGACTCAAGAGGAGCTTCTATCCCCAAGCCATCTGTGCCCTAAACACACACACCCGCCCTCTCACATCATCTATAATTGACTGAGACAGGACTCTCTTCCAAACACTCTAAACCAAGGCACAATGTACATTTCAATTCCTTTCATTTTAAATATGTTTATATTGTCTATCCTGTAAAATAGTCAGATATCTATTCATATTAATGTACAGAATTCACCTGCTTGCTGCTACTACTGCACATTCACCCAGTGTATATAATATATATATATATATATATATATATATATATATATATATATATATATATATATATAATGGTCTTCCTCTACACCCCCCCCCCCCCCCCCCCCCCCCCCCCCCCCCAATTTTTGCACATGTCAAGGAGCGTGTCAGGCTACATTTCACTGTGTGTTATACTTGTATAACTATGCATGTGACAAATAATAAAGAACCTTGAGAACCTTGAACCTTGAACCTAATACTCTTCCTATAGGGTGTATTTATTTATTTTGTATTTATTTTTCTTTATAAGTGCAAATAAATATAGAGCATGGACACATCAAATCACCAGCTTTAGTGTTGACTTGCCTTACCCACTCTGTTCATTTCCACACTGGTTTCATAATGTAAAATTCCCAGTGAAAAACCATAAACATGCTCAGTTGGCATGAGTACAAATGTAATTAATATCAGTGAGTTATTAACAACACATAAAAAGACAGATAACAAATGAATGTCAACCTTATGTGAGAGGAAGATGAAAACAGGAGAGAAGAAATAAAGTGGCCTTTGGACCGCTGCCATCCAAACATCTGCATCTCTTCCTGTGTGACCTTTCTGTCATTTCGGGACAGTGGTGGTTCACTGACCCCTCTCGCTCTCTCATTTTTTATTACCCTCACACCTCCTCCCTGCCTTCCACAATTCTCTTCTTATTTTTGGCGGTAATGACTCAACTTCTTTTGTTTAAAATTAAGCGCTCCAGCACACTCCTGTTATGTCTTTTCTTGCTGCAGCTTTTTTATTCTGAAACATTTTGCCTATCTTTGTCTCTGTGTGTTGCAACACCTTCCCTTTCTCCTCCTGTTAGCCTGATATCCAGTCATTTACTGCAGATTGTGGCACGATGGCTAATTAGACTCCTTTCAAATGCTAATACCTGCATTCTCACCACAGTAACCACTAACACCTCTTTTACTGCTCAACATCCTCGTCACAATGCAGGGAAGAGTTTGCCCACAGCTCTCTCTGGCATTATGTGCTTGCCTGCAAGTCTACTTTTCAGTGTGTCTGCATGTGCTACTGAATGACAACACACCACAAGGGGGAGTTGAGAGGTAGAGATTTGAGACTTTCAAAAATAAAAAATAAAACATCAAAGAGGAGTAAAAAGAAGGAAGGAAGCAAAGAAAGTGAAGGGGACAGAAAAGAAATGAAAGGAAGGGAGGTAAGAGGTGGATGAGTCTTTAGGAAATGAGAAAGAGAGGAACAGAGAGGCACGGAAGGATGAGTTAAGTGAAGGAGAACACAGGAGAGTTAAACAGATAGCAAAGAAGGAGAACTAACATCCACCAGGCTGCACACCAGCCGATTAGGGTTAAGCTGCATTATAGCCAGTTACAGCAAGTCGTTACCTTTGAAACCAGCTGTTTTACATGCAATTAGCATTACACTTCTACTGTTCTAAGATTTCCTTTGAGATAGAATAGAATAGCCCCTTATTGTCATTGTTCATGTACAACAAAATTGGGGGTGTTTTGCACCAGCCGTCCCAGAATAAAATATACAAATCAGACATCAGTGATCTAATAAATTGTAATTTTAAGAAGTTAAATGTCTTTAAAAAAAATAGAATGTGGTTTGAAATTGTGACGTGATGATTTCAGTTTACAGTCGCAGAAGAACTCAATCTAAAGATTGTATGTGGTGAATTCCATGAACTTCCAGTGTTTGGGGAAAGCCCAGTTAGGATTTTCCAGAATGATCTTGTTTTACATGATAATAATGATATTGACAAGAATGGCTTCATATACTGGTTATTAAAAATTAATTCAATTATTGTCAGTTATTTTACCTGTTGTATGAGTCAGGGTTAATTTTAATATCAAATTGTCATAAGGCAAGGCAAGTTTATTTGTATAGCACAATTCAACAACAAGGTGATTCAAAGTGCTTTACAGAGACATTAGAAACAAAAACAAATAAAAAGCATGATTTAAAATTGATTAAAACAAGCAAACAAACAAACTAATTAACAAACAAACAAAACAGTATATAAAATCAAAACAGATAAAATCAGTAGTTAAATGTAAGTTTTGAAATTTAAGCTTAGACAGTCTTTTGAATAAATCAGTTTTACGGTAGTAATAATTTAAGCGTTTCAGTTATTTTGGTTTTAGTCAAATTTGAGCTGATTAATGATCGTGATATTGTAGTAGACTAAATCTAAAGTTGATTCAGTTGATGAATATAGAAAGTGTAAAAGTTTGTTGTGTTGTGTGAGAATTGCTCCACACATGTGTCCACTCTTCTGACAAACATGGAGGTGGCTGAGCGACCCTAAAACAAGCAACCTTCCTGTACAAGGAGATGACTTCTGATTGGATCACTTCCTAACTCACCCCGCCTTTCTACACAACTTCATCATTTCTGATTGGATATCGTCAGAACATTTTCATCTTATTTTATTTCAACATGCATGAGTTTTTATTTGGCTATCAGAGTATTTTTGTTAAAAAAAATGACCGTTGATGAGAACAAAAGTAAGAGCAGTGTGACTGACCCTGACTGATCATTGTTCTTAGGTTTTAAGAAGAAAAGAAAACAAAGAGCTCTGTCCCGTCATCCTAACCCAAGCTTTGAGTAAAACAAATGTTTTTTCATGCTTTTTCATTAACATTATTAGTTTCTTTCTCCCCACAATCAAATTACATTTTACATGAAACACTGTGAAAAAGTATTTCCCCCTCTTCCTCATTACTTTGTATTTCTTGCATCATAATTTAATGTTTCTTCACATCATAAAACTATCCTTAATATAGACAAAGGCAACCCAAGGAGATGCACACATGTCACAATTCAGAAAAAGAGATGCAATACAAGTGTTTAACATCTACATTCTGTAGACTAAGAAGACAAAAGTCGTGTGTAATGATAACACAGCATTTCATTAAAAAGTAGAGCATTGGTGGCTGTGTGATGGTCTGAGGTGCCAGAACAGCATCGGAACAACTTTCTGTAACTAATGTAACAGTAAATGTTGCTTTCTACCAGGAAATCCTGAAGGACAATATCCTCCTGAGAACTGAGGAAAGCAGAATCTTGAACTTTTTCTTTGTGATTTCCTGCCACCAAAATGCATGAGATAGCAATGGAAAGCCCAGGATGTCCTCTATTTAACACATCAGCTCAAAATATAGACCAAATGTCCATTACAAAGGACATAAATGAATAGCCTGGTTCTCAGGAGGATATTCAGTCATTAAGCACACTTCAGTTATGCAACAGGACCAATAAGTCCACCACTGAAGAGCTAAAAAAACACACACAAAACAACTAAACAAGTATTTGAAGTGGTCTAGTCAAAGTCTGGGCTCAAGTCAGACTGAGAGAACCTTAAACAGGCTTTTATACTCAAAATCTTTGTCCAATATTAAAATTTGCTTAATGATCTAAACCAGCGGTCCCCAACCTTTTTTGCACCACGGACCGGTTTATGCCCAACAATATTTTCACGGACCGGCCTTTAATGTGTCGCGAATAAATACAACAAAATAAAACTAGTACCGGTACCGAAAAAAAGATTTATTCATAACACACATGAAGAAGACCCAGGAAAACCGAGTAAACGATAAAAACGATAACAAAATAACGCTGAAAACTGATAAAACCCTGAAAACCATACATTTCACACCTGAGCCTCAACTCTCGCGGCCCGGTACCAAACGACTCACGGACCAGTACCAGTCCGAGGCCCGGGGGTTGGGGACCGCTGATCTAAACTACTTAAGTGATGACTATGCAGACCACTAACAAATTACTTTTACTGTTCATGTACAACCCTTTGGTCTTATGTCAGGAAGGCATCTGGCAAATCTGTGGACCCACTGCGAGTAGTGTAAGTAGTACCAACAGGGTCTTGTTTAAAATTTTAAAAGAGTGATATTGTTTTGCTGGTGAAATTATTTTTGTACCCACAGTTGTTCTGCCACAGAAGCAGAACTGGGACAAAGGGCTGTTCAGCTCAGTTTGGTCAGATCTGCACAGTACTGGGTTGTGGGCTTAATCCCCTTTAACATAGAGAGGATCAAGTACAATCAGAGGGTACATACTGTGAGGAGTAGACTGTGTGGTCATGCTTTCTCCTCGGCAGTATACTACCATCTTTCATAGTCATACATTCCAGATGTGTTAACATAGTAAATTTCCAACAGTCAAAAGAAATTGCAAATTTCACACCTAGAAGTTAATTGTATCTGCAGTCTATAGCATCGACGTTAGCACTTAGCATCACCCCCCCACCCCGAGGACACTCTGTTGCTCCCTGCCACTATCACCCCATCACCGTGGATTAAGTGCTAACTAACCCGCCTTTAATTAACTCATGATTAGGTATTAATATCTGGCATGGGTTCCAGGCTTGCAGTTGTTGCCTTAATAAGTGGATTAGCATTAGCCTGTCGCTGTTCCCTCCCTCCCTCTCATGCTCGCTCTCTCTCTCTATAGATATTTATCCTCCACTCTGTTTTCACCCTCCTACAGTTATCCCTCTTGGCTTTCATTGGTGACTGTTCAAAAGCAGAGTGATCCTCCCAACAAGTTTGTTTCTATGATCAGAGACTATAAACTGCTATGATGAACAATTCCCTGCAGAAAGAGCTGCATACAGTGCAGTGCACAAACCTGATGTAGTCAGAACACAGTGTAGATCCAGTATCATCAACAGCTACTCATTTAAAAGGCAAATCTGTGTCTCCAACTAAACTTATGCTTTTACACATCTTTTGTATTGCATTGCGAGCAGCACAGCTTATTATAAACATGACAAAAAGAACTGAATTTGAATTCTAGTTGCAGAGATTTTCTTAAATCAGACAGTTTGTTGTGTGAACGTTGCTAAAGCTTTGCTTTGCTTTGCTGACTTACATTCATGCATTGTTTTTATTCACGAGGAAGACTTTTCATTAAATACTAATTAAGAAGAAGCCGGCCACTACAGGAAAGTGATTTTTGATAATATTCTCCGACTCATGAGCTTTAGTGCTGTGAAAAATGTTTTCAAACGGTATTTGTCCCCTTTCTGATTTCTTGGCTTCATATACTGGTTATTAAAAATTAATTCAAATATTATCAATTTGTTTTCCAGTTGGTATTGTGTGTGTGTGTGTGTGTGTGTGTGTGTGTGTGTGTGTGTGTGTGTGTGTGTGTGTGTGTGTGTGTTTGGGGGGGGGGGGGCATATTTGTAATAGTTGCACTTACAAAAAAGCATTTCAACATTAGAAAAAGATGATTTCATTTCTTAAGGGAAAGAAGCTGTCTAAACTCTAAACCAACCTGATCCTATGAACATTTGTCTCTGTGGACAAAATCCAAAGAGCAAGTTCTCATCTAGACCCTACGACATCTGTTAGATAACATTTCACACACATTACCACAACTTTGGCTCTTAAAATTTGTCAATCACAAAAAACAGAAAACATGCAAATAGTAAAACCTTGAAAAAACTTTTATAAAATCAACAAATAACCAACAAAGATTTGTGTAATAAACGATTTATCTGGTGATTTTGCTTGAGTACTTGACCCTGAGACTGACTCTGCTGATTATCAGACGCACCTCGGTAGATAATGTCATCAGTCAGGGCCAAACAAAGCTCAGACGTAATCGCAGATTTTTATCACGTTTGGTTCCAAAATTCAGTGGTATACGAGAGATGTCCAGTCAAGACGAGTAGGAGAAACATGGTGATGACCACAAACGGCACAGGGTGTCAAATAAAAACAAACTAGAGATGTGCAAAGCAGCCGGTATTTGTATTTGTTGAGGAGGGAAAATTATTTGTATTTGTATTCGAGTAAAATTCAAAATAGGTGTAAAAATCCAGATTTTTTAAATATTCTTTAATTACATCGATTATAATAATTAGTGATGGGTCAGTCGCGAACGAAATGGCTCTTAGAGCCGGATCTTTGACGTGAACGACGCGAGCCGGCTCCTTATCGCGAGCCGTGGGTTGTTTTTTTTTCTTTCTCTCACCCTCTCTCTCGCACTTTTTTCCCGCTTCACTCCGCACACAAGCCATGTGCAGCTGGGCAGAGGGGGGAGGGGCGGTAGTTACACTCAGTAGCACAGACAGAGAAAGAGAGCCAGGCACAACAACGTCACATTAGAAAGGTATAGTAATCATCCACAACTATTTTCAGTTGTAGATGATAAAGTATATTTACGTTGGCCCCTAGAGACAGAAGCACGTACAAACTTAAAAACACGTAAAAACTCCAAAACACGTAAAAACTCCAAAACAGGTACAAAAGACAACAGAAGTGCTCCAGGATGCTAGGGCACAGTGTTGAGCTTTTGTTACCTAGTGGCTACACAAGCCAGGAAGTACCAACGACCGGATTTGGTGTGTGGTAGTAACAGGTAAATGAACTTTTTTTAAATTATTTGAATATATATGAGTGCCTGTGTATAAATACACAAACAATACACACATGCTTTCAATTGTGTCATTTCAGTGATCTAGTAGCTCTGTTTTGAAGTTCAGTTAACTCTAGGAATGTGTTTTGGAGTTTGTATGTGCTTTGTCTCTAGGGGCCACCGCATATATTTATATATAAACATATATAAATAAAACCACTTTTTTTTGCATCAGTGATTTATTTTGTGCATAATTTTATATTATTGTTAATAATAAATTAATTAAAGCAACAAAACAACCTGAAGAGCCGGTTGGGAGCCGAAATAGTCGGCTCTTTTTAGTGAGTCGAACCGAAAGAGCCGGTTCTCTAAAAAGAGCCAGAAATCCCATCACTAATAATAATTATGGATATGCAATATTGGTTGATGCTTTTCCATAAATCCAGCAATAAACATGTAACAAGGTCATTGTCATTGAAAAGAAAATAACATAACAGCCATTGGCTGTTGTTGTTTATGTTATTGCCAGATGGCTCAGCAGCAGCAACACTCTTCTATTTGGTTCCCCAAATCCATGTGGTTAGTTTCAGCTAAGTTAATAAGTGACAACTACACAAGCACTGTTTTAACCTTTTTAACCAAAGGTTAACGTTACTCTGTCAACAGCCTGTTGTCTAAATGACTGAGCTAACAGAGCTACGTAAACAGAGCGAACATGAGAGCCCCGACTGCAGACGTCAATAATAATGTCCCAATCTTCACGGAAGTTATAAACTGCCTCCGGAACCCAGTTAAGGTATAAAAAAATCGATTCAACAAAAATTGTGACGCAGTTCAGTCTTTTTTTCGATCAGCCGAGCCTTTATGTTATGTTTGTTTTTTTTGAAAGGTTTATCTGTTACACTGTTGTCTCTGGTGAACAGTGAGCAGCGTGTGCAGATGTCTCGACAGATATGGTTCAGGTGTATTTGCAACAGTGATGTTCGGGACAGTGTTTCTTCTGGAACTGATTATAGAACAACGAGCACAACACTCTTAACAAGACCAAGGTTCTTTGGACACTTGAAAGACACAAAGTGGCAACTGTAGTCTGAGAAAAACATGTTAATATTTACCAGGTGTTAATAAGGATTTACAGGCAAGAGAAATACATTTTCCAGCATATTAAAGCAAGCCACCTGCATCACTTAGCAGGTCCTAAGAGTAGCTTTCAGGGAGCAAACTCCAATTTAATGAGAATGTGTCTGAAAAAGGCACTTCCAGCCAGCATCACAGCAGACCACAACAAAGTCTGCATGTTTATTCAAGTATTTACAGCCGGCCTGAAGCAACAAATAAAGCTCTTTATATGTGACCTGATGGCAAAGGTTCACATGAATGCAGTGTGAGGAGAATGTAGAATAAGACATAACTCAATTGGTCCAACTGTTTGTGATTATTTAATTTAAACATTGACTTAAAAACAAATTGCAAATCTATCCTCTGAGAAGGAATGTACGCACTGTTTGTGAAAGGGAAGCAAAAGGTGGATTCAGACGTTCTGATCACAAGTAGAATACTTTATTAATGCCAGAGGAAATGATGCAGTCACAGGTACTCCAAGACAGTAAGAACAATAACCAATTAAAGTCAATAAAATAATGTAAATGAATAAATTAGACAGTTACAAATTATAACAATACAAATCGCTCTACACAGGCACATATAGACAGTGTAGGGCCAGTGTTGAAGAGTATATGAATAGTGCTGTGGCGGTGAAGAGTTTCAATAAAGAAAAGGCTTTTAAAATCTTCTTTGCTGGTCAAATGATGTGTTTCTTATTAGTCTTGTCAGTCTAGTCATTTGTCATGTTATAATAACCAAAATTCCACTAGTCAAACAGAGCGACTCAGAAATAAGAACCATTTATTTCTACCATAGAGCTGTTGTCTTTGGCTGTAAGGGTAAATAAAGTCTCACTGTTAGAGAAACCTGATAATGACCAAATTCTTTTGACATTATTTGTATTATGTCAGCAATACCTTCTTGCTTTTTCTTTGTCCCCCAAAAAAGTTATGTACAAAACGAAGGAGAACAATGTCGGTCCGTACAAAGACAGACTTGACGTCGAGGAAAAAATCAAAGGAGTGAAAGGGTTAGACCAGGGGTGCTCAATCCCAGTCCTCGAGAGCTACTGTCCTGCAGCTTTTAGATGCATCCTTGTTCCGACACAGCTGAATCAAATGAATGGCTTGTTATCAGGCCTTTTCCAAACTTGATGGCATGCTGAAGAGGTAATCAAACATTTGATTCAGCTGTGTTGGAGTAGGGATGCATCTAAAAGCTGCAGGACAGTAGCTCTCGAGGACTGGGATTGAGCACCCCTGGGTTAGACCCTTACGAGCACACAGAGTGGACAAAATACGTTAGCGTGCTGCCCAACTTTCACCACGCTCATATTTATAATTATACGGTTCTTGGAGTGAGTGCATACACTCATGAAGTTTAGTAACTTCAGGTCACTGCAACAAGCCCAGGTATAGTTTAGCGACGGATGGGTACAGGACCTTGAAATGCACCGTGTAGAACGACAGACCATCGTACGAACAAAGGTAAGTTTACCAGTCTCACAAATCGTCTTCATAAATACACATTCGTTAACAGTTTATTAATAGGACCTTTGAGCTCAACGGTAATTAATTAGTAGTGGAAATAATTTCTGCTACAGAAATGTAGCAGTGACAATAAAATTGTATGCTGTAATCTTACTGGGCAATTAGTGATACAAAACAACTGTTTTACCCTGTGAATAAAAGTATATGTTTTTGTCAATGTACCATGGTAATAACAGAAGCGAAACGCAATATTGTGTCAGGACAATTCACTATTTATGCACAATAAACAAAGGAGCATAGCGCGACAATTTCTGTTCAGCGCCAGACTTGCTTGTAACCTATATCACCAATTATGTTAAGAAAAATGACGTATTAACTACAACAGAAGACTGACCTTTGTGGAAATGCTTGGAGCAGACTAACATGTGAGCTGGAGTGTTCTGGGACGTTATATTTGGTCTTTGAATGGCTGCAATCCAGGCCACCCGTCGGCTCTTTGTTACTTCGGAAACATCCATCCATCCATCCATCCATCCATCCATCTTCATCCGCTTTATCCGGGGCCGGGTCGCGGGGGCAGCAGCCTAAGCAAAGAGGCCCAGACCTCCCTCTCCCCAGCCACCTCCTCCAGCTTATCCGGGGGAATACCAAGGCGTTCCCAGGCCAGCCAAGAGATATAATCTCTCCAGCGTGTCCTGGGTCTGCCCCGGGGCCTCCTCCCGGTGGGACATGCCTGGAACACCTCACCCAGGAGGCGCCCAGGGGGCATCCTTGTCAGATGCCCGAACCACCTCAGCTGGCTCCTTTCGATGTGGAGCAGCAGCTGCTCTACTCTGAGCCCCTCCCGGATGGCCGAACTTCTCACCCTATCTCTAAGGGAGAGGCCAGCCACCCTTCGGAGGAAGCTCATTTCTGCCGCTTGTATCCGCGATCTCGTTCTTTCGGTCACTACCCACAGCTCGTGGCCATAGGTGAGGGTAGGGACGTAGATCGACCGGTAAATTGAGAGCTTCGCTTTTACACTCAGCTCCCTCTTCACCACGACAGACCGGTGCAGCGTCTGCATTACTGCAGCTGCAGCCCCAATCCGTCTGTCGATCTCCGGCTCCCTTCTCCCATCACTCGCGAACAAGACCCCGAGATACTTGAACTCCTCCACTTGGGGCAGGAACTCATCCCCGACCCGGAGTGGGCAGTCCACCCTTTTCCGGCTGAGAACCATGGCCTCAGATTTGGAGGTGCTGATCCTCATTCCCGCTGCTTCACACTCGGCTGCGAACCGTTCCAGTGCGAGCTGGATTCCGCTTGGCCTGTCGATACCTGTCGGCTGCCTCCGGAGTCCCACAGGCTAACCAAGCCCGATAGGACTCCTTCTTCAGCCTGGTGGCTCCCTTCACCTCTGGTGTCCACCATTTGGTTCGGGGATTACCACCACGGCAGGCACCAACCACCTTGCGGCCGCAGCTCAATGCAGCAGCTTCGGCAATGGAGACGCTGAACATGGTCCATTCGGACTCAATGTCCACAGTCTCCCTCGGAATGCTGTTGAAGCTCTGCCGGAGGTGTGCGTTGAAGATCTCGCGGACTGGGGCCTCTGCTAGACGTTCCCAGCACACCCTCACTACGCGTTTAGGTGCACCAGGTCTGTCCAGCGTCCTCCCCCGCCACCTGATCCAACTCACCACCAGGTGGTGATCAGTTGACAGCTCAGCCCCTCTCTTTACCCGAGTGTCCAGAACATATGGTCGCAGGTCTGCTGATACGATTACAAAATCGATCATCGACCTACGGCCTAGAGCGTCCTGGTGCCACGTGCACTTATGGACACTCTTATGTTCGAACAGGGTGTTCGTTATGGCCAAACTGTGATTAGCACAGAAGTCCAATAACAAAGCACCGCTCAGGTTCAGATCAGGGAGGCCGTTCCTCCCGATCACGCCCCTCCAGGTCTCCCTGTCGTTACCCAGGTGAGCATTGAAGTCTCCCAGCAGGACAACAGAGTCTCCAGGTGGAGCACCCTCCAGCACCCCCCCCCCCCCCCCCCCCCCCCCAGGGACTCTAAGAAGGCTGGGTACTCTGAACTGCCACTCGGCGCATAAGCGCAGATGACAGTCAGGACCCGTTCCCCGACCCTAAGGCCCAGGGAACAAACCCTCTCGTCCACCAGGAAAAACCCCAACGTACCGGCAGCAAGCCGAGGGGATATTAGAATACCCACCCCAGCCCGCCACCTCTCACCAGGGGCAACTCCAGACTGAGACAGAGTCCAGCCCCTCTCCAGGAGACTGGTTCCAGAGCCCAAGCCATGTGTAGAGGTGAGCCCGACTATATCTAGCCGGTACCTCTCAACCTCAAGCACTAACTCAGGCTCCTTCCCCACCAGAGAGGTGACATTCCATGTCCCTATTGCCAGTCTTGGCAGCCTGGGGTCAGTCCGCCAGGGCCTCCGCTCCTGGCCGCCACCCGGCACACAATGCACCCGACCCCTATGGCGCCTCCTGCGGGTGGTGGGCCTGCGGGAGGATGGGCCCATGTCTCCTCTTCGGGCTGTGCCCGGCCGGGCCCCATGGACTAAGGCCCGGCCACCAGACGCTCGCCCTCGGGCACCCTCCCCGGGCCTGGCTCCAGGGCGGGGCCCCGGTAACCCTATCCCGGGCAGGGTAAACTGTTCCCTCGGTATCCTTTTCATAAGGGTCTTCTGAATCGCTCTTTGTCTAGTCCCTCACCCAGGGCCAATTTGCCATGGGAGACCCTACCAGGGGGCAAAAGCCCCCAGACAACATAGCCCCTGGGATCCCTGGGACACACAAACCCCTCCACCACGATAAGGTAGCGATTCAAGGAGGAGACATGGCTCGAACAATTTCTCTTCAACGACGTAATCTGATAAAACCGATCTCTTTACCCGTCGGCTTCCTGTGGCTGTCATGCGACCGGCTATTGCAGTTAATAATACAACAGCTTCTTGCCATTTTTTGTGTTTCTTTTTATCGCTGTGTAACTGATTTCAATTGAAAGCCTGCGTGCGCTAGTACCGCTTGCTACGAGTTCCCAGAATCCTTTGCGGTTTTGCCCCTGAATGACGCCACATTTTCAATCTCTATACAAATACAGGCCATTTACCATTTATATCTCTCTGATTTAGTCTATTTTTCTTCTTTTTGTGTTTTGTGACCAAAGGCTGACTCACGGATACGTTTTCCAACAAACACTGTTGATTCAGATTTCACAAACTTTATTTTTCACCACACATGTGGAACATGTTCACAGAGCTGCACACATGTTTCCATATGTGCTGATTTAATTCTCACTTCTAAAGCTAAGAATTGTGTTGGACAATAATTCATTTCCATGAAACTTACCAACGTGCTCATTTTAGTAAATTACTTATTTAATTTTATTTGTTCTTACCACCTCTGCAATAATTCAGCTGCTGCATGACTGCTCCAGCATGCAATCCCTCAAAACTACCAAGGCTGCAATAGGGACGATGCCCAAAGAAGAAAAGGTACCAGCCGGTACTTTGGTCAGATCTTTGTTCATACGATGGATGAGCTAGCAACATTATCAAAGAGGGACAAAGTGTTCCTAGTCAGTAGGGTTATGTATTTCATGGATTCATGACTGTACAGTCAAAAAAAAGGAAACTGGGTGGTTGTTACATTTACAAAAGTCTAACTTGTAATTTGAACAAAATAATTTCTTGTTTCTATGGTGAACATAATTAAATCATGTATCATCTGTATGAAATTCAACAACATAATTTGTTCTTGTTGATATGACATGATACAATCTAGTAAGAGTGGTTAATTGCTGAACTCATGAAATTCACAAGATCACACGAGATTTCAAACTGCAGGAAAATCACTGGAGTTGTAGGAGGCAGATATCTACACACACACCATGTGTATGCTATTGCTATTTATTGTGGTTTAACCTGTCAAGGACAGAAATGTAGAGAAAATCATAGTCTTGTAATCATAGCTTTCCTACTTTTGTTAAGCCCGGATTAGTGGCATGGTGGTTAGTGCTGTTGCCTCACAACAAGAAGGTCCTGGCTTCAAATCCACAGTCTGGCTAGTTTGCACTGGGTTCTCTCTGGGAATTCCGGTTTCCTCCCACGGTTAAAGGTCATACAGTTATTAGAGTTAGGTTAATTGGGGATTCTAAATTACCCATGAATGTGAGTGCAAATGGTTGTTGGTCTCTGTATGATAGACTGGCGAGCTGACCAGGGTGTACCCTATCACATCTGGGATAGGCCCCAGCCTCCCTGCAACCCGGATAAAGATAGGGGCATGGAAGTCGTTGTAAAGCCATTAAATTTTTATGTTAACCAGACTTTTTAGAGAACCGGCTCTTCAGGTTGTTTTGTTGCTTTAATTAATTTATTATTAACAACAACATAAAATTATGCACAAAAGGAATTACTAATGTAAAAAAATGGTTTTATTTATACATGTTTATATATAAATATATGCGGTGGCCCCTAGAGACAAAACACGTACAAACTCCAAAACACATTTCCAGCATGAACTGAACTTCCAAAACAGAGCTACCTAGATCACTTAAATTACACAATTGAAAGCATGTGTGTATTGTTTGTGTATTCATACACAAGCACTCATATATATTCAAATAATTTAAAAAAAAAGTTCATTTACCTGTTACTACCACACACAAAATCCAGTCGTTGGTACTTCCTGGCTTGTGTAGCCACTAGGTAACAAAAGCTCAACACTGCCCCCTAGCATCCTGGAGCACTGCTGTTGTCTTTTGTACGTGCTTTGTCTCTAGGGGCCACCGTAAATATACTTTTATTTATTCACTCCACATAAAATGTAATAAATAAATCATATAATACAAAAACCAACTATTCACATTTCAACTTTTAACTATTTAAATTTTCAGCTTTTTCCTTGTAAACAAATTTTAAGTGAAACAACACAAAACACTGCAAACCACAACACAATTAAATATAAATTAAAATATGAAAACAAAAAGAAGATGCACATTCTCTGTCATATGGGCCTGCATGAATAAACTTTCTGAGTCCTTTATCATCCACAACTGAAAATAGTTGTGGATTACTATACCTCTCGAATCTCACGTTGTTGTCCCTGGCTCTCTTTCTCTCTCTCTCCCTCCCGCTCTGTTCCTGTGCTACTGCGAGTGTAACTACCGCCCCTCCCCCCTCTGCCCAGCGCAAAGCACAAGGCTCGCGTGCAGAGTGAAGCGGAAAAAAGGGTGAGAGAGAGAGGGTGAGAGAAAGAAAAACAAACCCACGGCTCCCAATAAGCAGCCGGCTCGCGTCTTTCACTTCAAAGAGTCGGCTCTAAGAGCCGTTTCATTCGCGACTGACACATCACTACTAGACTTAGTTGAAGATTAAGTTCAACATTAAGTATAGGGCTTTGAAGTTGACGTCACGCCGCAATGCATTGTGGGAGCGCGGCACCATTTTAGCAGGCCACGAATCAAAACAAACACACTGTGTTGGAAGAAAGATTGCTACGAATCAAACTTAAAAGCAGCTCAAAAGAAAAAGGACGGTATAGAGACAGATTGCATCAGGATGAAAAGAAGACGGTACTTGCCAAAAATAGCGTGCATTGGAAATGTGGACCAACAGATATCTGTGGATGGTAGAGAACTGGATATCAGCTCGTCCCACAGCTGCTATTCAGGCTAGACGCCTTCTTTTGGTAACATCCGATACATGAGCTCCCTCACGTTGCTTCCAGGTGGGGAAAGAATAAAAAGAGAGCCCATTTTCAATCTTATTCCCTTCCCGATCGTGCGATATAACATGGCAACTCAGCAAGTGCGAACCACTGCTGATGCTATCCATGTGCTTTCCTTCGTTTGGCCTGCTAAAATGGCGCCTCGGCGGTCACGCCCCCTCCCGTGACATCACGCTCCAAAGCCCTATTTAAGTTATCAAGTAGTACTGGGGTAAAAGTTATTGAATAGTGTTGAAATAAAATGACAAAATTGTGAAGGATTAAAATATTCCAAGAGCTCAACTTACTTCATCTAAACATGTTTCAATCACATTGTATCAAGACAAAATGCACAGATTTATTGAATATGAATAAGTTGTGTTGATTTAACTCAGTTATTTAAGTTTCTGCCAAAAACAATTGTGTGCAACCAATGTAGACTATTGAATTAATTAAATCCAACATGTTCTTTTTTTCAGTGTACAACAACATTTTGGACTTGACCAGCTTCCCCTGTGTAAGAGTGGACAGAGATCCCATCATGTGTTACAAGCAAAGAGGAGAAGAACTCTTTGTTCATGTCATTAGCTGCTGGTGCTTAGTCTTCAGCCATATTATTTACCAAGACAGTTTTCTATAGTGTTATCACCATTGTTCACATGGTGACCAATGCCATCATGGTGCAGGTGTGTGACATCATCAGCATTCAAACCAGCATGAAAAAAATCCCCTGACCCAACACCCCATGTTTCATGGAAAATATAGGAAATTTTAATCACATTAATCTCTCAACTGTAGTCCACCATTTTCAAACAATATGTTGACTGATAAAAAGAGACAATAAAACACTGGCCTTATACACCAACAGGGCTGAGGCATACAACTCCGTCACTCCCACCCATCTTCTGCACTTCCTGACCGCATTTATAGACAATATTGACAATCTGACATAGTGCATTATAGAGTATATCTGGTCCTGATGATGTCAACCACAGAGTCTTCTGGAGTTGTATTACTGATCAGTGTGGAGTTCTGTATCTCACCCTCAGCCTTGATCTGATATTACAGATGGTTTCAACGCTCTGGAAGACATCCTATCGTTTCCCTGTTCCTTTTTTTTTTTGCCTGTCCCGTTTGGATCTTTAGCCATCAGAATTGTTGTCTAAAGGCCAAAAAAGATGCCAAGTGGAGGGGGGAAGGGGAGAAGAGATGGTGAGAAAGGGGGGAAGAAAAAAAAGAAAAACAAACAAGACACCTGGATCACCACGATCACCAAAGAGCAGCATAATAAAAACAGCACCATCATAATAAACTAGCTAACAATAGATAACAGTAGATACTTTTTTAATTTCACCTGTTGAGAATGAAAAAAGAAAACAAGCAGAATAAACAACATCACAATAGAATAAACAACATCTCGATGATCTATGGGAATATAACTGTAAATACTTATATACTAAATATTAAACATTATTGTGCAGCACATAAGATCAACAGAACACAGTGTGCTTTGAGGTAGGAGCCAAAAAGGGTGTAGTTTGTGTGTGTGAGCACCCGTGTGTACACCTGTGAGCATGAACCCGCTTGTTTTTAAAAGGTTCCTTCATGTAATGATCTGCTAGAGGGTGTGGGGGGGCCACAGCCCCGTCCACCAGGGCATGAAGCAGGTATGGAGGAGATCAAAACTCCAGACATCCAGAGGCCCCAGAACACAAGAGACCAAGGAAGACCAACAGAGGGGCAGCCGCGCCACTGTCCCAGAAAGAGCTGAGGAGAGCCCCAGATGAGGGCTCACTCAGCAGCCGCGGAGCAGAAGCCAGGGGGGGTTGTAGTGACGCGCCCGTGAGCTCCGCCGGCAGCCAGCCGTGCCTGAGTGACCGAGCCCCAGGCCGAGAGGCCGGGGGCACCCCACCCCCGAAGTGGCCCGAGCGAGCCCCAGGCTCCAGGCCCTGATAAGCAGCCACCAAGGAGTGAGTCGGTGTGTACCTGGACGCCCATCCCCAGACACAAAGAACCACCAACACACCGATGTCTGAGGGCGTCTGCCACTGGCAGGGGAAGTGGTGGGGGGAGATAGGCCTCCACACCTTAGAGGTCCTGAGATGTCCCCAGAGAGGTGGTGTCTGATACCCAACCTGACATATAGACACAGACATACAGGCACACACAGATACAAACATCCATTCCCACCCTCATGCTCTCATATGCAATTACTCAACACTCACCCAACGTGGAGACAGACATAAAGAGACGCTGTACACACGATCACACTCCCCAAGCGTACTCTAAGCCCCAGGTCTAGGTACCCTTGCCCCTGGAGGGGGAAACTGCACCCAGACCCAGGTGGTGTTACCCTTTTTCCTGGGGTGGGGAGAAGCAGACTGCCCCGACTCAGCAGCAGCAGGGAGGCCCCACACACCAGACCCCAGTCCCTGTTCCTAAATGTTCACACCTAGATCTTCCAGTGACGACAGGACAGTTTTTTTGGCTTCACATGTGATTGAGACACTGAAAAGAATAAACAGGCTTCCGCGGGTAGACCGTTGGCTGGGCTTCTAGTAATTTACCTAACAACCCTGTATCAGCGCTGAAGATGCTGCTGGATCAGGCTATTACAAAGAACATATTCTTTGACTGCATTGGTTATAATATCATTAGACCATCAGTATAGAAGAACAGACTCACAGACATACAACTAGATGCTTTCTTCGTAGCCTGGATTACAGACTACCAGGGAGGTCAACCACAGAATATACTTGCATAACGTCTATGCAAGGTTTGATGCTCAGAATGATGTGTTGGTGAGGAAGTCCTTCCCCCCTCGCAATGACCAGGTTCTGTGTCTGACCTCTGCTGATATGAGGAAAGCTCTTTGCAGAGCTTTCCACCGAAAGCTGCTGGTCCAGATAACATCCCTGGAGAGTGCTCAGAGAATGTGCAGACCAGCTGAGAGATGTCCTTACTGACATCTTCAACCTCTCCCTGAGCACTGCTGTCGTCCCAATGTGCCAACAGATGATGCTATCGCCACCACCCTGCATCTCGCCCTCACCCACCTGGACAATAAGGACACATATGTACGAATGCTGTTCATAGCATTCAACACAATCATTCCTCAGCACCTGATTGGAAAACTGAGGCTGCTGGGTCTTTTAAACTGGATCCTGGACTTTCTAACAGAGAGGCCTCGGAGAGTCCGGGAATAGCAACTCCAACACCACCACACTGAGCACTGGAGCCCCTCAGGGCTGTGTGCTCAGCCCACTGCTGTTCACTCTGCTGACTCACGACTGTGCAGCAATGCACAGTTTGAACCACATCATCAAGTTCGCCGATGACACGACTGTGGCGGGTCAACAAGAACGACGAGTCAGCATACAGAGAGGAGGTGCAACAGCTAATGGACTGGTGTAGAGTCAACAACCTGTCTCTGAACGTGGAAAAAACAAAGGAGATGATTGTTGACTTCAGGAGATCACGGAGAGATCACTCTCCACTTAACATTGATGGATCCTCTGTGGAGGATGATGACAATGACCTCAGTCTAATAGACAAGAAAGACATCATTTTAATACAATATCATGTGATCATTTTATTGAATTTGAATTGTGAGGAAATCTGTATCTTATTGATAATTAGCAAGGACAGCCTGTCAACATCTAACCTTCTGTATGTTCCTGGTAGTATAACATAACTAACATATACTTTTCACTTCAGCTAATCTCATGGTTTTACTTTTATGAACAGACCCTTGGGCATCACCAACAGCAGCCATGTCATTAATATATTTCAAAGTACATTTGATTAATCACTGAGATGTTTTTTCCCCAACATGTACGCAATTCTCAGGATGATTTTACCCTATAGAGAAAAATGTGTGTGTGTGTGTGTTGTCACCGGAACCATATAGACATAGTTGCACTTCCACACATCTCTTCATTGAACTCGTTACGTTGACATCTCTCGTGCATAAATGTCAGCGTACCCACCTGAAAGCATTTTGCACTGATTTATGAGAAAGTTTGAACCATTCATATTATAAATCTCTCACCCATGTTATACTCCTCTGCTGGTTTCATCCACCATTTTTTATTTTGTCTCTTTGTTACAGAGTGCTTTGGATTGGGGCCAGTGAAAGGCACTCTGGGATTATCAGGAGGTTTAACTGTCACGACCGCGCTGGCAGACGTGTGGAATTGGAGATAGGACCCAAAATGTGGCAGCTCTGGTGCAGATGAGTATTTATTTAACAAAAGAAAATACAAACAGCAATGGCGTGGGTGAAGGTGAAACAGGAAAACCTAAACTGGGAAAAACTAACAAAACAAACCAGAAACGAAGATGCAGGGAGGTCCGGGGAAATACATACGAAGAGACGCAGGGAGACCGAGGGGAAACAACACAGACGAACCAGCAATTACTAAGACAGAAAATACAACTTAAATACACTCAGAGAACACAGGGAGATTACACACAGGTGGGAAACACAGCTGGGAGTGATTAACATGACGAGACTAGGGAGGCAAACTGAAAACACTCACATAAGACGCAGACCTTCACAATAAAACAGGAACTTACACATGAAAGGACACAAACTAAGAAACGCGGACTAGATACAGGAACACACGGGGGGAACAGGGTAAACACTAATCAGAGGAAGAGCAGAACCAAAATCCTCACATTGAAATTGCAATTTGAATAAGATTTCAAAACAATATCAGGTGGTGCTTGATGCAAGTCATTACATCTGTAAAGACTGAAAAGGGACAATCAGAAGCAGATCCAGAAATTATCCACTTTTCAAGGACTTACTGATACTGATAGTAGAACATGGACTTCTGTACTGGTACATAGCAACACCTTTTTTGCTTCTCACTCTAAAATATCCATGCGATTTCTTCCACTAATCTAGATTTGCTTTGCTGGTGCAGCAGTCTAATCAGAGACGCCCAGATCTCCCTCTCACCTGGGAGGTCTCTAGGAGGCGACTTAGTCAAATGTCTGAACTACCTCAAGTGGCTTTTTTTTAATGTGGAAGAGTACCAGCTCTACGCAGAGCTCCTCCCATATATTCAAACTCTTCATCCTATCTCTACGAGAAAGCCAAAACACTCTTCAGAGGAAGCTCATTTCAGCTGCTTGCATCTCTGATCTTATTCTTTTGATCACTACCCTGTGCTCATGGCCACAGGTGAGGGTAGGAATATAGATCAACTTGTAAATTGATAGCTTTGCCAGGGCTATACTTTGTCACTGATTTGGTTCAAACTTTTATGGATAGAATTTCTGTGGACTATGTACAGGCCTGTTGTGGTAAAGAAAAAGTTGAGCATGAAAGCAAAGTCCATCTGCCACTGAAAACCTAATTACTGCAGTGTATACCAACCTTTCACTGTAGTTGTACAGGAACTGAATATCCTGCCACCCCGCAGGATGCTCTGAGGCACATTGCTTTCACTAGAGAAGGTGTGCAAGTGACATTAAGGAGATCCTTGATGTATTCTTTCCACTACCTGAATAAATCCTCAATTGAGGTCAGCAGCACTCCATCCCCACTGCATACAGTGTGACCAAGAAGCAGCTTCCCCTTTCTGAGTTGCCTGATGGTTTGCCAGGACTGCTTCAAGGCCAATCAAAGGTCTTGCTCCAGACCTTCTAAACCTGTGTTTTTCCTTCAGCTGCTACTACAATCATTATACTCCACTTGGCCTGTCATGATTTCTACCATCATGGCACTTGATTACCACATGGTAATCAATTCAATTCAATTTTATTTATATAGCGCCAAATCACAACAAAAGTGCTCAAGGTGCTTCATAGGTACAGAGAAAAACCCAACAATCATATGACCCCCTATGAGCAAGCACTTTGGCGACAGTGGGAAGGAAAAACTCCCTTTTAACAGAAAGAAACCTCCGGCAGAACCAATTATGAGTACTACCATTTGTAATCAGTTATGACTACTACCAGCTGTAGTTGATCATGACTACAAGTGGCAACTTTTCTTTGCCAGCAAAAAGAAAACAGATTTGTTTAACAGCATCCATTGGATTGAACAATGCTTAGAACACCCGAAAAGTCCAAGGAACTGGAGATGGATTCACGTTGGCAAAGTTTCTTAGAGCCTTTTTTTCTAAACACTTCCAGAATCCAAGCACATCTGTTCAAACAATAAGAACATTTATTCAGATGTTTCACCACTTTGCCAAGCTCTTGAAGAAGATCCCTAACCGTTGCCCTCAGATGAGAGGAAAACCGTTACGATGTTAAGGAACAACCCAGGAACCATCAAGGCAACTGCTGGAACAGTGGGGCCACTTTTCACAATGAAGCAAGTTTTACATCATCACCTACTGAGAATGTGCAAAAAAGAAGCCCATGCTCCAAAGCTGACACCTTTAACCACATGGACAAAGCAAATGCCTTCTGAAGAAAGGTTTTATTTATCAGACAAGAAAAAGACTGAACTATTTTGCCATAGTAACAAGAGATATGTTTGAAGGAGTGACAATTTTTAAACCTAGGGAACACTGTACCTGCTGTCAAGCATGGTGGTAGTAGCATCATGCTCTTATGCTGTTTTGCCTCCAGTAATACAATACACAGCACAAAGTGCACGGAATAATGAGGAAGGAGAAGTACCTCCAAATTCCTCTCTCCAAGAGGACAATTTGGTCTCACCTTTGGTTTGCTTACTCTTTGCTAAATCAAGGTGGACTGACTAGTGTTTCTTTCCTGAGGCTAAGCTCTCCAGCACTGCAGTGTATCAGCTGGATTTCCATTGTTACAGCCCTTGCAAGGCCTCCTATGATTTGGACCCTGTATGGGCACATCTTGCCAACTCTCCTGCTTTAAGTGGCACTCTTTTTGTGCAGATGACTCTACTGAGCAATTAACCAGAGTACTTAAGGTCAGAGAAAGGAGTGCTCTACTGCCAGAGAGCCTTGTTGGGTTGCAGCTAGGGTGGCTCCTTACTCCTATGGAGAGGAGTGCGTATCAGTTCAGTGACCAACTCCTGAATTTCATGCTTCCTTTTCTTTTTGAAGGTGATAGTGGTACGTCCATCACATTCAGTGTAATTAACAATAAGAATAAAATCCCTGAATTCAACAGTTTTGCTTGCCTGTCTTCCCTGACACTTTTTGTTACCTTCCCCCATTGCCTGGACCTTTTAGTGCAACGTAACAGACATTCCCTTCTCTAATACAAGTCTGGAAGATGCTCATCATCTCCCCTGTCTGCCAACTTTCCATCACAGCTATTCCTGAATATTCTCTGCTTTGCAATCTACAAACTAACTCCTCGCTCCTTTTCCACAGACTTGGGTCCTCTGGTTTTTCAGTTTTATCCCGTACTTATGCACACTGTGCGCTATTGTTGTATCGCTATTTTCTCCAGTAAATTTTCTTGTATTTAAGATGTGGTTCTAATAAATTCACTATTCTTTACATAGATAAATAAAAATTTGAAGATGATTCTGGAAATAATTATTACACTAAAAATCTCTGTATATACATGAAAAATATTTCAGTCTATTGTCAATTTTTCACACATATTATTATTTTTGCGTATATTAAACATGTGTAAATATATATTATTGGCATTAAGTAACCTCACCAGCAGACCAGCTGCTGTTCGCGACTGTCACTTCCTGAGCCTGGTTCTGCCAGAGTTTTTCTAGGAGTAATAAAAATCTCCTTATGGTTATACCGGTGACATATAACACCGCTGCAGTAAACACCAGCCAGGTATCAAAGGTCTTTATTCACAATATTAGATGAGGCATAGTTACCTGACTGCTGGCATGTGGCGGCAGCATGCTGGAAAGCGATGGATGGAAATGATGAAGGAATTCAAGCTGCAGGACGTCGCCTGCTCTCACTCTCCATCTGGACAGCTTTATTTCCATGATCCCTACAAACCATGTTGAGACTTGGCTTTAATCACTCAGCAAGGGGTTGTCTGCAAAGGTCAGCTTCATTGATTAAGTGCAGAAGGGGAGTGCTGTCATCTTTTATGCCAGGAATGGCGATCTCTCTAAATTTCTCTGTAGGAGACTGCATTGGAGATGTACGCTGGATCCTCTATTAATTATGTTGGAACATTGCTTACAGAATAAATCAGTCTCGCTTTAAAGGGCTGAGTTCTTCACTAAATAAAAGGACATTTTAAAAAACTCACCTACTAGGTTCAGTACCACCTCCTCGCTTGGATTTCTTGTTTATAACTGTTGTATCTGATACCTCACTTGTATTATTACACTACAGGACATTACCTACAGTATAAGAGTGTGTGTTTAAAGACACAGGGTATAACACAAAATGGGTTGGCAACATGTGATTTGTTTAACAGGGTTTCCCCAGACATGTCTTGACGTGTCTGGCCTGGATGTTTTTGCCCAATACATTCTTAAAAATGCAGTTTCTGACAAGACACTTAATATGGAAGCCTGGAACTGTCATTTGTGACCAGGATTTGTCCTTTAAGGTGGAAATGAGGCACTAACTGTATACAGCGGCCCCTCGTTTATCGCCGGAGTTACGCTCTAAAAATAACCCGCGATAGGTGAAATCCACGAAGTAGCCAGCTTTACTTTTTAAAATTATCATAGATGTTTTAAGGCTGTAAAACCCCTCACTACACACTTTATACTCTTTTCTCACACAGGCATGAACATTTTCACACTTTTCTCTCTTGTTTAAACCTTCATAGAAAAATAAGTCCAGTAACCGAAGATCAAACCCTGTTTTCAGGTCCAGAACTTGGGAATAGAGCAGCTGCCAGAGGATTCAACATTCATGAATCATTAATGAATCAATGAATCAGAAGTCCAAGTTTTTGTGTGATGGTTAGCACCATCATCTGCCTTTTGGGTGCTACCACAGCTGCCTTTGACGGCGCAAAACGTTTCGTGGACATCGTTGTGTTTGTTGGGGAGAAAATTTCATTTCAGAGTCACACTGCTAGCAATCGAAGATTTATGTAAATTTAACAACCTGAACACATTCTGTACTGTACAGGAGACATAGCCAGGGACCACTGTAAAGGCTAATTTACATGATGGAGCCCTGCTCTTAAACTGACATAGATGTAAACTGTCTAAACAGCTGAAAGGGCTTAGAGTTTTTGAAAGATGTTTTGGTTACTGGGTCGGTCGGTTGGTTGTGGTTAACAGACTTACATTAGTTTATGTTAGTTAAACAGTAGTGGAAACAATAGCACTGTTCTGAACATCTGCTTTGCCACCTAAATGCGTGGCTCGGTACACCCGGTTTGTCAAGGAAAAGTTGTAGTTTTGGATCAATCTTGTTGGTCCGGTGATTCAAACAGACTCTTTTTTTATAAAGTGCTTTACAACAGAAGATGGCGCTACACATGTTTTTAAAACCTTGGCACTTATTTCTTAAATCCACACAGAGTTACATCTATGTCGTTTTTTGAGAGCAGAGCTCCATGATGTATTAAGCTTTATATGTGTAGTGTTTCATTTACACTTTCAGGCACACATTAAACATTAAATTATCAGGTTGTTCTACAAACTCCCTGGAGTATGTTACAAGGTTAACTCACAATACTAAAACATTTTGTGATGGCACCTTTAGTGAAATAAAGATCATTACTGTTTGCTATAAAATTAAAACTTTGCCATGCCTCTGCACTACACCATCACAGAATTAAACTCACTGTTTAATGTAACGGTCTGTGGATGTTTTAGCATCTGAAATGTAGCTGCTTGTTCTGTTTTGTGAGGACTGCAAGGAGCTTTGAGCAGCACTTGGTTACATGTATCAGTCACTGACTGCTTTTCTACTCTATTGGAGCACTTTCTTACTACAAGCCTCTTTCACACACACACACACACACACGCACATTTATGTAAGCTAAATGAGAGTGTGCAAGCACTTTTCGCCTAACGTTCACACACAGGAGCAACTCAGGGTTCAGTATCTGCCTCATGCAGCCAGGGGATCAAACCTTCCACAGACGTATGATTAGCCAACACGTTCTCACTCCCAACTCGTCAAACGTGTGACGCATGGTCAGGCTCCCTCTGCTGCACTTATGGACGCGCAGGGTACCCCTCTCGCGTCGGGAATTGACGTGAAGGGTCCTCCGATTGAAGAGATTGCCGCGGAAGTGCCTTTTGTCGGTATATTTAGACATTTTCCAAATCACATTGTAGTGACGTATACAGAACACAATAAATTATATAATGTAAACAACTACCTGAAAAACAGGTAGAACAATACTTTTGTATGGTTTATTGCATTTACGGAGGGAGTGATGTATGCTGGGTAATGGCACAGCTAGCTACTGGGTGACTTTATTCACCCGCTTCGGCTGTTATCAGTCCATACAATGGGCGTCATTAGCACAAATCAGTCCCATAGATATGGGCCATCTCCTGCTAGATTGTTCAGAAGGTTGTTCTCATCCATCCAGATGGAGGATCACTAACAGGAGCGTGGAAGACTCCAGAATCCACTCTGGCTGGAATCCGGTGGATACAGCAGTGTTTACAGGTAAGACCATTTAAACGGACAGCATTTATAGAATGACCATTAAACGTCAGCGAGTGTCAGTAATGTTAATGTGGTTATGTTAGTAATACACCGAGTGCTAATATAACAGCTTTAAGATGCATTTGTAGATGTTATTACGTGTTTTACCGTCTTTATGGTGCTAGCTTAAAGTTACGGTGTAAACGTTAGCTTATATTGGAGGAAAGCTGTTACTGGTTAAACGATGTTAGCACAGAAATATTAGCTTCTGTCATGACTGATGAAGTTACTAGTTAATAAAGTTTCCAGTAAAGTGATTAATCGCAGCCACAGATTGACAGCAAATATCTCGATTAGCTTCAGTGCATCTGTAATAAATATGTGCAAGTTTCAGTGCTTCGTTTAAACTGTATGATACTTATACTGACCCAGGGTCAGTGTAAAATACAATCCTAGCTGTGTGAACAAAGCCTGGCTCCTTTAATCCTGCATGACAAACCTCAGGATGCAGGTTATTATTACTCTTTCCTGCTGGCACACCTGTCACACCTGAGAGTCAGCTAGAAACTTACAGTGACGTGGACATCATGCAAAGACCGCCAGACTCTGTAATACTGCAAATGATCAGTGACTCAGGTTAACACTAAACTTTAAACGGTACCTCTGTGTCTCTGTGTGCTGAACATCTAGGATTGGGTCAGGCTGCATTGACTGTGGGACTTTAATGTGTTAAAAGCAGGTTGAAGACGGCTCAGAAACATTTGAAGATTAAAATTTAGCATTATGGCTGCTGGTGGTTTGTAAAGCCTCTACTCAGCTGTATTTTTGTTACTAATTTATGTTTGTTGTTGTTTAACACAGATTTCAGAAGAGCAAATATGCTTAATAGTTTAACTAGATGTCATTTGTCAGTGTGGGACTGCTGAGTCACCTGAAGAACTCATTTCATTCATTCTCCACATGATGTTCATTTACAGAAATGTTTCACAGGAACTGATTTCTCCCAAAGGTTGAACTAGTGTGTTTCCATAGATTACCTCTGTATGAATGTACTTCTTAAATGAAGGCAAGTGTTTGTCCTTTTTTGTTCCTCAGGTACAGTACGTGATATCAAGGGCAGGCGGTCAACACTGGGGGTAGACAAGAAGCAGACGTACATCCAAGAGGGAGCTGCAGTGAGGTCAGAGATCAGAATCTGAAACAGCTCAGGTTTATATTTTAGAGGTTATAAAAATCAAAATGTATTATTTAAAGAAACCTTTAAATAATAGTCATAATTATGATTATTATAACAAATATAAAACATTTAAGTGGATTTTCTGTTACACATATTGTGTTAGCTCTGCAATAAACTGGCAGCCTGTCTTTGTCCTGTATCAGCTGGGATAGGCTTCATCCTCCCGCAACCCTGAATTGGATACATTGTATTCCAATGATGTAATCTGATCATTTACAAACTCAAGGTATCTAATCAAAATGTAAGTAATAATTATAAAATGGGAAAGCAGAAATAAGTGTGACATGAATGTAAATGTGTGAGCTGACATAGAGCTACATGCAGTCTGAAAAACCTTTGTTGTCAAGTTTGCAGGTATATCAGCACGAGACATTCTTACATAGAAGAGACGTTAAAGTCTCTGACTCAGTGAAGCATTATTGGTCCCGTCTGTTTGGATAAATATAATAACCTGATGTTTGTCCATTTATTGACACATTTTCTTAAGTGCTTATCCAGCTCAGGATCACAGTGGAGCTGCAGCTGGATATGTTCAGTAAATAAACCTTACAAAAGTTAACAATAAACCTGCATCCATGTACGTTGTTGTCCACAGGATGAGAAAATCAAACTGGAAGACTGTGGAACATGTTAATAAATGTTTGTGTGTTTATGCCTGTGTCTTTCACAGGAGGCGCTGGAAGGTTTCCCTAATAGTTCCTGGTGAATCAAAGCAGAACCATAAAGGTTGCTGGATTGCATGATGGCCTTACCCCTGAGCCGTCATCCTGTTAAAGGAGGAACCAGTTAGAAGCTGTTTTCAAAGTAGCTGAGCAGATTTCATCTCAAGTAAGCAATTAACTGTTTGTTCGTTTGTTCTGCCACTTAAAGAGCATTTAAGGACGTCTTTTGAGTGTCCAGCTGAATTAATTCTACTGGCTCTCATGGTCATTTGTTATTATAGACATATTTTTCATGTTCATCCAGCTATTTAGTAAATTCTATCTATTTAGTAATATCCGTCAGCTATAAAATGTAATATAAATATAAAAATATCTAAATATCTCCTGCTCCTTATATTTTAATGATGTAAGTCTGTTTACATTAGCATTCCTCACATATCAATGAGATGCTGTACAGTACAATCCTACTGACACAGCAGAGGGATAACGACGGCTATTCAACATCGTTACACGACACATTCGAGCTGCATGATGCAGACAAAGTGACTAAATCATCTTTTTGTGGTTTATTGTCTTCAAACCAGCAGACAAAGCTGATGGCAGAAGATGTCAGAGAAGAACTTCAGGCCGTGGACTGGAAAGGTATTTTTTTCTTGTTATCAAAGACATTTGGAGTGGCAGCTTCTACAACTGGTTGTGCTAAAGTACAGCTTACAGTCTAAGAAGTCACAGTGTTGATATTCAGCACAAAGAGAAAAGCTCACTTGTTTGAATTTATTTACAATCATAGTTTTATAAATTCTGACTGTAAACATCTTTTACAGCTTTGATATGGTTTGACACTTGATATCAGGTTTAATTTAAAGGTTTCTGTTTCCCAATGAGCCATTTACACTGACCAGTGTTTCACTTTAACTGTAACACATTCATTATTTAGATTCAACAGAGAAATAACTGAATGTAAAAATGGCAGCCCTCAGGCAGGTTTATAGAGATACATGCATGCATTATGAAATTTATGTATCCCAGATAATTGTTATTCATCTAGTCATGGCAGACCTACCTCTTCCTCCCAAGTTAACTGCAACCCAAAAGAACTAGTGGGGCTATTTACACACTCACAACCAGTGTGGGGTAAAAAGAGCCACCAAAAAAGCTGTCAGCCACAGATGTGCTAGAAGAGTTAGAAACTCTACTTATGGAGAAACTTTCTAATTCTAACAGAGGACAGGTCCTCCTGCCCAAATAACATGATATAACCCCACATACAGCCCAGCCATAAAATGAACCAAGTCATTTAATTAAAGACAGCATGGGACCAAATGCATGTAACCAGCCTGCACCAACCTGACATTTCTTCCTCCTGAATTAAATGAATGAATGGATGAAAGTTAAATGACTACAAACCTAAAGCCACTAGTTCCCACACTGGAGCTCCCTGACACTGTGTGTTAACCGTATTTAGCTTGTATCAACAGTTGTAACAGGCTAAGCCACCTGAGACACTGCATTGAATTTGTTCCTGTCTTAATGATTTCAACTCAGATGTTCTGCTTTTTCATTTCAGTAGATCAAAGCAGCTCGTGCTCCTTCTGCTTCCAATTTAGAAGAAGAAGAAGAAGGCGAAGGCTTCAGCAAAGTGGCGTTCATGGTCTCAGTGAACAGTCACGGTCACACACTGCATGTGGTTTTAAAAGCAACATGTCTGTTCACCACAACAATGGAGATGTGTAATATTAGTGCAGCTACGGTTTGTTTTTGAACATCAGTTCTGTTTTCTACTTTGATCACTTAGACCAAAAAAGTGTTGTTTTCAGATTCTTTCTTTTAAATCTATAAAGCACCTGCTCATTTTTTATTACAATTAGTTTCACATAAATGTTAGTGTTTCCTTTATGATCTTTTAATGCTTACACTACACTGTACACATTAGAGACATTTCTGTTACCTGTTTCTGTTGACTCAGAGTTGTGAAATGTTCTTTTATTTGATACACAATATGAAGTTCATAATTTTCTTACAAATAAAACTCTGATGACAAACATGAACAGCTGTGCTTATTTCTGAGACATGAGTTTTTGAATGTGTTCATATTTAGACAGTGTGCATCTGTCTGCTGAAACTGTAATGGTGAACCTGAGGTGATGGTCAACAGAAGGCAAATATATATCAGTATAAAACAATATTGAAGTAATGTCTTTACCCTCTGCAGCGTGTGGACGCTGTGCACGCAATCACCTTATTCACTGTAGTAAACATGCACCGCTAGCTCACGTGACTGACTGTCTCCATGGTTACATCGTATATTATTAGCTATGTAAACAGCTTCCAAAGATACCGCCATAGCTCTCTGCAGCTGTAACACTTTCACACTTTGCAAATCATTTCACGTGTTTGATAGTTATGAAGACAGAATGTGTTTTTAAGGTCATGCTAGGCGGTTGCTATGGTGGTTGCTGTGGACTTGGGTGGACCGCGTCCGATTCCTGTTATTAGCTGTCCGCCGCAGGAAGGCTGCGTTCCATTTACAAGTAGTGACAGTCTGCCGCAACTCGAACTCAAACCCCGCTTTGTTCTTTAATTATAGGCCTTTTATAGCCGTTCATGACACACACACACATAAAGCATTTTGCCTCAACATGAGAATGCAAGTTTACCTAACCTAACCTTAAAGTATCTGATATAGGATAGAAAAATGAAGCAACCAGAGATTTAATGATGAAGACTCTGGGTTCTGTAGTTCACGTTTTACAGTCCTGAATGACTCTTTGCATATGATTTATTGAAGAGGACTTTAGAATGCACTTTACATTTAGACTGTTGCTGTTTCTTTTTTACATTGTTGCCGTGTTATGTCATGAATAAGGTTCACCTGCTGGGGGTTTGATGGATCAGCTGGACAATACAGTCAAAGACAGACTTCATTCATCATATGCAAGAATCCTAGTTGGATTTTTGTTGTCACTCGTGTTTTTGAACCAAATATTGAAAACAATTCTGACAGACTGGATACCTGGTCAGGGTGTACATTACCTTGTACTCAAGCATCCCAGGACAGAGCCCTGCCCCACCATGAGCCTGGGTGGATCCGTGGTTATAATATAAAAGGACCGATACTGAATATGAATATTTCATGGAAATTGAATTATAATACGAATTAGTAATAAGGGTTTCTCTGCGCCCTTATCTACCCCATACTCAAAGAGCTGCGGGCAGAGAGGGTGACAGGAGTGGATGGCACTGAAGAGAAGATGCTCGGTTTCTGGAGTCTCCTGGTCCTGTCAGTATTAGTAGGATGCATCTGCTGTGTCTTCTCGTGGATGCTCACCTACCTTGACTCGTTCCAGCCTGGTATGGATTTCCCAACACTGCGGATAGTGGCCCACGTCAGAGACGTTTAATATTGATTACATATGTCTGAATTGCTAACCCTAACCCTAGCTCAACAGACCACAATGCCCTGGACTGTCAGTATTATTACATGCTGTGAACATAAGTACCTTTGATCACAGTTTAAAAGAGAAGGAATATTGGAAAGAAAGATCAACATTGTGATATTGTTTCTTCCAAACTGACCAGAAACATGCTTGTCAGACTCTCACAGCAAAGGATCAGACTCACTGTGCATGACAGCTCAGGCCAATGATGTCTGTTAGATTGTCAGTTGTTTAGTGCTTCTGTACAGTGAGGGTCACGTCTCTATTTCAGAATAATTAATATGCCGAAAACACAAAGTTGATTGTCTTCCAATATTCTAGCATAATTAAAAAACTTTGACTTTGTAAGTACATATTATTAGTCCTAATGCCAGCATGATTCTTCATAACTCCTGCTTTGAAATACTGAACTTTAAAATGTACCTGATGAAAGATCATTTACAGTGGCACTCTGTCAGGATCATTCTGACTGTAAGATCACTGTATTAATCTGAATCCTTCTGAAATGTGCTGTGAATGAATGCTGATGCAACTCACTGTGGGAAAGCTGTTAATAAAATGAATCTGTGACACATGCAACACATTCACAGAGGAAGACGACACAAAGGGAGGACACGCAGAGGCTGTGTTGAAGTCAGAAATCCAAATCTTTATTAAAAAACAGGCGGCGGTTACAAACAGGAAGACAAGCAGTCCATCAAACAGTCTACAGGGTCAAACATACAGAGAATTCAAACAGCAGTAAAAAATAACTGGACACTGAAAAACTTAAAGCAATGTGTGACGCAATAAAAGGAAGCAGCGCAGTATATTCACTGAATTATCATCAATTACAAAAGAGAAAAACGACGATTTTTAAGGATTATTTTCTTAAATGCAGTTAGAGTGTGGCTGGTAAAGATGGAAACATACAGAATGTAAACTGTGTGAGCTTGTGAACTTTGTTAGTAACAAATGAGGTTAAAAACCCAAAACAGACAAAACACAGAAAGAGGCTCTCACTATTCGTTCATAATTAGAAAGAAACATTCTGGTCGTGGATTTTTACAGTCTTAGTTCCGCTCGCTGTCATCATTATAATCATCATGATCAATGGCGAGGTCCTGAGGTGGGCGGGGCTGTCTCTGGTGATGTCACCATGAAGGAACAGCATCTGGCACGTGTTGGTGAAACATCCCAGTACACTGGTGTAGTTTCCTCTCCAGCTGTTTGACATGTGACACTTGAACATTAAGGGGAAGAAGAAGAAACAGTGTTAGGTCAGGTGACCACATGGTTTCTAAAGTAACTGACAGGAAGTAACCAGGCCGTTAGAAATGGATGGCATGTGTTTAGAGTTACTGGAGTTGGGTAACTCTACTTACCAAAAGCAGAAGCACACAGATGAAGGATCAGATGCTGAATGTTGCAGGAACATGCTCATGTGTGGTGGTCATTCAGTGCTGCAGGTTAGACAGTCCAAGACTGATATGCTGCCCATCTGAGAGTTTGAAAACACACATGCAAAGATTTATTTTGTGTTACAGTCAAAGTTGGATGTTCATTTTTGTCCTTTAAAAATGTTTGTGTATTTGAAAGCACTAACATTTAAGGATGACTTGGATCGTCTCCTTTAAAGGGGAGACAAGTGTGTCCACGGATCCACGTCACTTTACCTGGATGATGACTCCTCCCCCCTCACTCTGAAACACTCCTAATATAACCAAGCAAATAAATAATATTGAAGATTTACTTACATCATTACAAAAACATCAAAAACATCTCCTTTGATTCTATTTCTCCATTCCTGCTGAACATCAGGCAACAAATATCTCAATAAATCACAGTAAAATGTAAAGCACATGTTTTCTCTGCTTTGTCTAACCTCTGCAGAGCCTCTGTCAAGAAAAACATATCTGTAAGCATAAAACAAATATACATTTCATAACACGTCACTGGACAAACCTCGGTCAGTTGATTTCCTCTGTGCAGTGCAGATGAGCATCAGTCAGCAAGTCAAGGTGGTGAGATGGACTGGTGTCCTTTGTGACTCTGCTGGTTCTTCTGAGGAAACACCACCGTTTCTCCACACTGTCACCATCTGTGAGCACAAACTGCTGCTCTGCCAGCATGTAGGACATCACATATCACACACAGGGGTGAAGAAACATCAGAGCTCAACTTTGGATACTTTAGATCTAAACAGATCAAAGTAGCTCTTAGTTTCAGCAATCAGTGAGCAGACAAACATGATACCAAACTGATTCTGTATGAATACAATATGGTATTTTCAATACAGGTGTCAAATTAATTTATTAAAACTAATACAGATATATGTATATATATATTTTTTGATAAATTAGTTTGCTAAATTATAAGAATATATTTTTTTTCATTTAACAATTGCAACTGAAAGAAATTAAATATTGAACAAAAATATATTGTCACATTCTGAGCATGCTCAGCATGCTGAAAGACTTGAAGTTGCTACAGATTTTAAGAAGTGATAATTATAGGGAAAAAACTTCTCTTTTTCATCCGTTTAATCAAACATTTGATGCCTCAGCTGTCTCAGTCCTGTAGCGTTCTGCAACTACAACTAACCTGAGGCTTGGATTTGGCTGCAGGTGCCCCTGTACATCCTTCTCAGCAGCACACATGTGGGTACCATTTAATCCCACTTCTTCCTGAGCTTTGCTTCATCACAAGACCAAAGGTGGCATCCCGTGTCAGTCTTATCATCATCCAGAAGAAACATTTGAAGAAACATCATGGAGAAGAAACATTTACGCGCCTCCTGGTTTTGTTTTCTGATCCTGCAAAAAGACTGAGGACAACAAAGCCCAGAGAACACGAGATACACAACATCCAACATTCAGACTCAACAGCCTCCATAAATGAAGAGCACCAGGTTGGTTCAGTTATAGTAGATATAAGCATACTTCACATTACTGGGTATGAATAATAATGAGGAGGCAAACTTTGAAGATGCAGAGCATGATGTCCCATCATCAGACTGTAAACAAACATCCACCAGGCTTCTTTGTTGCCAAAATTGATGATTCTCCCATCAGGGATCAGTAGAGTGTATTAACCTGTGGTATAAGCAGCAGTCACTGAAATATTACTCTTTCAGATAAGAAATCTAGCACATAAAAGCCAGGGTGGGAGGGATCTCTGCAAACTGACTTACCTCTGCAAGTGTGAAGCTCAACAAAAATCTGACTCTCCAGTCACTGACAAACAAAAACTCCAGCTGGGAGATAGAAAACGCTGTCTGGGTCTTGCTGGATGTTGCTGGTCAGAGTCCACACATTAGCAGAGTGCTTCTTGGTCCCACTGACCCATGTGGACAGTGACTGTGGAGAACTGTTCTGGAAAACAGAGAAGAGAATTAAAATAACAAAAAGCCAAACAGGATTTCCACAAAGACTCTCTTGGAATCAGCAATCAAAAAAAAAAAAACACTGGTTCATATTTCAATTAAATATGAACAGGTTCCTTAAATGTACGCAGTTCAGATCTGATTTAATTTAATTTCCTTCACACAGCACATTCGTCCAGGCTGACAGGTAAACATAGAATTAATCTCAGGTAACATGACTCATAGTAGAGTTTCAGTAAGAAAGATTGCAGGCTCTAATATTATTACCACACAATCCAAGGACACACCAACAGCTCAGATTTGTAGAACTATTTAAACAAATGTCTTCTGAATATTCAATTCAGGTTCACAGTGGGAAGGGGGGGTGTCGTGGAATTTTTTAAATAAAGTCTGCAACACAGAAAGAGCTGTGATCAAGCTATTTATTACTGCGCCAACACACATCAAACATCACAGTTCAGTCATGTCAGCGCTGCCACAGAGGTCGTGCTCCTGCTCCTTTATGCATTCCAAGGAAGAGGAAGTTAAACTGATCACACCACACTTCACGTGTCTTGCTATGAAACCTAACGTATCAATGGTTAAGCTGTTTTGTGCCCTTGGCCTTATCAGCACCTGTAAAGGGAGTTGTTTTCTCAAACTGCTGACGCTGAAGTAAGTTCATCTAGTTTTAGAAACTTTCACTGAACAGTAACAGTGTCACAACTAAGCACATGCATAAGCACTTAAATACTTTAAATGAGAATAACAGAACATTTCTATTACAGAGGCTAGAGCCTGTCCCAGTAGTCATAGGTAGAGCACACCTGGACAGGTCACCAGTCTGTCAGAGGACTAACACAGAGACAGACATCAGAGTAACAAATCTATTTAAAATTAATGTAAGTTTGCTGCAGCTGTATGTATGAACATGTGTTTCTGTGCTCACAGTCCACCTCTCAGGAACCTGCAGTTCACTTTTAGTCTACTTTAAACAGACCTCACAAAAGGCTGATGTGGCTGGATCAGTAGTCTGATTTGAGTACGATACCTTTGGCCAGGGATTACTCTGGTGCATCGCTTCACTGCAGTCTTACGTATTTTCCCCACACCTGAATAAAAAATACTGATATATACAAATAACAGCTTCAGCTGATGCAGCCTGACCCAATCCTAGATGTTCAGCACACAGAGACACAGAGGTACTGTTTAAAGTTTAGTGATAACTTGAGTCACTGATCATTTGCAGTATTACAGAGTCTGGCAGTCTTTGCATGATGTCCACGTCACTGTAAGTTTCTAGCTGACTCTCAGGTGTGACAGGTGTGCCAGCAGGAAAGAGTAATAATAACCTGCATCCTGAGGTTTGTCATGCAGGATTAAAGGAGCCAGGCTTTGTTCACACAGCTAGGATTGTATTTTACACTGACCCTGGGTCAGTATAAGTATCATACAGTTTAAACGAAGCACTGAAACTTGCACATATTTATTACAGATGCACTGAAGCTAATCGAGATATTTGCTGTCAATCTGTGGCTGCGATTAAACACTTTACTGGAAACTTTATTAACTAGTAACTTCATCAGTCATGACAGAAGCTAATATTTCTGTGCTAACATCGTTTAACCAGTAACAGCTTTACTCCAATATAGGCTAACGTTTACACCGTAACTTTAAGCTAGCACCATAAAGACGGTAAAACACGTAATAATATCTACAAATGCATCGTAAAGCTGTTATATTAGCACTCGGTGTATTACTAACATAACCACATTAACATTACTGACACTCGCTGACGTTTAATGGTCATTCTATAAATGCTGTCCGTTTAAATGGTCTTACCTGTAAACACTGCTGTATCCACCGGATTCCAGCCAGAGTGGATTCTGGAGTCTTCCACGCTCCTGTTAGTGATCCTCCATCTGGATGGATGAGAACAACCTTCTGAACAATCTAGCAGGAGATGGCCCATATCTATGGGACTGATTTGTGCTAATAACGCCCATTGTATGGACTGATAACAGCCGAAGCGGGTGAATAAAGTCACCCAGTAGCTAGCTGTGCCATTACCCAGCATACATCACTCCCTCCATAAATGCAATAAACCATACAAAAGTATTGTTCTACCTGTTTTTCAGGTAGTTGTTTACATTATATAATTTATTGTGTTCTGTATACGTCACTACAATGTGATTTGGAAAATGTCTAAATATACCGACAAAAGGCACTTCCGCGGCAATCTCTTCAATCGGAGGACCCTTCACGTCAATTCCCGACGCGAGAGGGGTACCCTGCGCGTCCATAAGTGCAGCAGAGGGAGCCTGACCATGCGTCACACGTTTGACGAGTTGGGAGTGAGAACGTGTTGGATTAGCAGACATCCCGCTTTACCTCCAAAGCCACAGTCACCTGGTAGTTGCCACATGTATTTTTTCATTGGTTTTTTGTGAGAAAGTGAGCTGCATAGGGGATTGGTGAACAGGAGAAAGGTGAGACGAATAGAAAGGTTCTCAGATGTCCACAGGCATCATACGTCAGACCCTCAGTTGACCTGCCAATGACCCGTTAGCGTCAGAGGCCTGTGTGTCTGTGTGTATTAGTGCATTTGAATTATGTAAAGAGACAAATGGTGCAGGAGTTACAACCCCGCGTGATTAGAAGGTGGGGTTTTTCATACTCATGTCTGTTTAAACATCGTTTAGCCTGACTGAAGCACAAATCTGCACTCGAGCGTCCATTCTCTGCACACGTCTGTAGGAGTAGTGTTTCTTATTTTATTTATATTTACAACAACCTTGCAGACAATCTGAGGTCTGCTCAATCACTGCTAGTTCACTTTATTAAAATGCAATTTGGGAAAGCCCATCCACATCATGGAATACACACCTCTGTAGCTGTTTATTCCTGCATTTATTCTCTATTATTCTATATTTAATTCAGCTTAAATACCTTTATTGTACGTATGCATTCCATGTGCAAGAAGAGGTCAAGGTGAGATTCACATAGGAGGAACAACAGGTGAATATATCTTGCCTTCACATCCTCCTTGTGCTCCCTGCAGTCCTCAATAACGCTGACCTGCTGAATACTTCCATACAGCCAGCCCTCCCCAGGGTCTCATACACCTAGGCTTGACCTAACCCCCAACCCCCAAGCTCCGACCATCAAGGACCAAGACCCAGTGAAACACTGAAGGGTCACGGTCAAGGGCTAAATGTTTGCTCTCACGCACACACAGCAGCTGTCATCATCCATCACCTGGGTGTGTTTTAGAGTCAGTCTACTTCTCCATGTCAACACAGACACTATTGATTTCCCATTCATCTCCACCAAAGACCTACAGGAAAGAAAAAAGTAGAACAAAACAAGAGGGGACATAAAATATGGAATAGCAGATGAGAAAAGGACAAGAAAAAAGTCCAGATGTACTCAAAAAATACATGATGTGAAGATATGCAGAAACGAGGTTAAAGAAAGGACAGGCAAGGAAGTGAAAAGAACAATTAATACAAAATTAGAAATTAAAAGGGTGTAAGGAGAACTGAGGAAAAATAAAATAGATGGAAAATACCCTGTTAATTTCTAAAACACTGATGCTTCTCTGTAGCCTGCAGACTTTACAGATGCAAGTACTCGGTGGACACAGCGCTGCACTCTCAAGCTAATTTATTTCCCCAAATGAATCTAGTTCTGGAAACTGAAATTCAGAGCAGCAATTGTTGCTGGGCTAGATGTGCTGAATATTTTGGCAGAAAGTATTTGCTCACATAAAACTGGACAGATGCTGTAAGCGGAGCAGCTTGGAAAGTTCGTAATGGTTTGTGAAACATATTTCAGAGCACTCGGGTGCATTTTGCCTTTCACAAAATCCCTGACAGACTAAAGCATCTCAGTGTTTCCACAGTATTGTATTGCAAATGATTTCCTTGTGTCTGCTGTCACTCTATTTTTTTCTCATTGTTCTGCTGGTGAAAAGAAGAGGAAGTTTGTTTTGTCCTGTTCTGGTGTCTTCACTGACCTTCAGCCAAAGGCTGTAATTGCTATTGTGCATTGCACGATCCCCCAAGTCATGTTTCACCACAGTGTCTACAACCTGAAGAGCGATTGTGTTTATGAATATGCAGATGGTCATGGTGACGAACAGAGTAATTTGTCACTCAGCTTGAGAAATACAACTGTCCCCTGGATCCTTAACTGGTTTGAATGATGTCATACAACAGGAAGGCAGTACACAATCAAACCGTTCTCCAACTGGGCACGCTGGTCTAAAGCAGGAAAAGCTCTCCATTTTCAGACCTTATCATCTGAATATTACTGCTCATAAAATCGAGCACTGTGAGTGTATGAAGGTGTCTTCTTTTAACCAGAATGTTGTGTCTACTATGGTTTTGGAGATGAGATGGAGAACCTGCAAAAAGGACGACCGTTTGGTAGCAATCCATCGATCAAGCTTTTTTGGGATATTTGTACATTTTGTGTACTTTAACCCCTTTTTAATAATTCATGCGCATGCTGCACTCCATCTGAGGAAATTTGGGATTCAGTGTCTTACCCAAGGAAGAAAAGCAACTGAACTACTGATCTGAATGTTTTTAGGGGTCCCAGTAAATATAATCTGGAAAACATTAATGAGGAAAGTCACCATCAACTGTCTTTCTGAAACATTTCAGTCTTTGGGCAGAACTCCAAGCACAACGACAAATATCAAGTATTTCTAATTGTCCCCAACATAATTGCTGCAGTGAAGTGGGGTGGTGGCATCATGCAACCATCTAGGAATGGTAGCATGATTGGAGTATGGAAATGAAGAAAACCTGCTCAAGAGTACAGCAGAGCCCAGCAACAGCTCAGCTAACAGCAGCATAGTGAACCGGCCAACCATCACAATTCTGGACAAATGTGACCCACACTCAACCCTAACATCTGTACATCTAACTGTACATTACACACATTTCAGAAATTACCAAAGTTCAGGTCTGCTTGTAAGACCTGTGTAGAATGGAGCCAAACAGGCTTTTACAATGTAACAACAAATGCATGAGTGCATTCACACTCATGCATTTGTTGTTACATTTAAAAATTGTTATATTTAAAAATGGTTAGCCTCTCACGCGTCTATAAGTGCCTTGAGGTGACTATTGTTGTGATTTGGCACTATGTAAATTAAATTGAATTATTTAGACTGCATATAAAAGCTGAGAGATGGTTTCACCGTGTGTCTGTGTGTATGACCATGCTGGCCATGCTCTTGTTGCTGCAGCAGGCAGGGGGCAGGGGGGATGGGGGCATTTATCAGTCCTCTAAGTGGCTGTAGGAAAAGCAATGCTCGCTGGGAGTCGAGCTGACAGCAGTTTTCCTCGGATCGATCTGCAGCGCTGCTCCAGTTTATGACAAAAGAGTTCACGACACGGCAGTCACAAAGTCAATACCATGATAAATACTCTCCCTCCACTCGCTTCTGTATGCCACTTTACCAGGCATTTGGCCTGACAGTTATTACTCCCGCGGTAAATCCACTGACCAGAGGGGAAGAGAATAGAAGAACAGGCGCTCTGCTCCAGGTCTCCGTGCTGGATTTATGGACCCAGGTGGACCAAGTTTACTTAATTTAAAGAAAAGATATAAACTTTGTTCGATGCTCCTCTTGATGGCGAGTCACTGCTGCAGGTTTACTCTTGGGAAGGTGAAGGGAAACCCGTTAAATGCACAAACGTATCCTGTGCTTACGTTCACATTTACCTGTATGCAAACAAAGAAATTATGTCTGTGTTTTTTTACATCTTTGTCCAATCTTGTGGGTGATTATTAGGATGCCTGAAATAGTTTTTTCCTTTGGTGAGAGTGTAATTTGAATAATTATTAGCAAATTCAAATCTGGGATTAAACCAGCCACTGTCACAAACACTCGTTTGTTGTGACCAGCTAAAGCACTGAAACTTTCCATGGCACGATTGTTGCAGCAGCAGGGAAAAAAATCCCAGTAGTTCAATTTTCCATAAATTAAGAATATTAGGAGATGTTTTGTGTTTTCCTCTGGATCCTTGTGTAGCACTAATCCAACATGTTTACAGGTGAAAGTAGCCTTATCCTTGCATACGACTGGAAAATAGTAATCAACATAGCTGATTATGCAGATGAACATGACACTGGTACATATGAATATTTTCAATTATTCTTCGCCTAATAACTCAAGTCTGGGGTAAGATTAATGTTTTTTTAAACAAGGCATTATTGCGTTTTGAGTGGCAAGTCATCGTGTTACAGCATGACTCCTAATCCTGTTAGAGACTGAGAAACACCCAAGAGATCATTAAGATTTAAGTTGTTGCATCAATAAAACATTGGCATGGACACTAAAGTACTTTGCATCACATCATGCAGAGTATCTCAGGTATGTGGCACCCACACTCAAGGATTTGGGGCCCTGTGAAAAAAATATCACTTTGGCCCAAACATGCCAGCCCTGAAAAAAAGAAACTGTACAAACACGAATCAATATCCTGCTTAGGTAAATAGATTTTTGATTTTGTGCAAGATTATTTTGATATGTGCAAGCCATGTGTTTAATGATCAACTCACCTAAGTCTTCAGATTTCAGTGGGGAGTGTGGGAGATGGGAGTGGGACGGCTGTGCCTGAGCCAGAGGTTTGATGTTTTTCAGGTTGGCAGATAAGCGTATGCATATGTACATCAGTATATATATATATATATATATATATATATACATATACACATACATATACATACACACACACACACACACACACACACACACACACATATATATATATATATATATGTGTGTGTGTGTGTGTGTGTGTGTGTGTGTATGTATATGTATGTGTATATGTATATATATATATATATATATATATATATATATATATATATATATATATATATATACATATGTATATATATATATATATATATGTATATCAGTATATATATATATATATATATATATATATATATATATATATATATATATATATATATATATATATATATACATATATATATATATATATATACACAGTGGGGCAAAAAAGTATTTAGTCAGCCACCGATTGTGCAAGTTCCCCCACCTAAAATGATGACAGAGGTCAGTAATTTGCACCAGAGGTACACTTCAACTTTGAGAGACAGAATGTGAAAAAAAAATCCATGAATCCACATGGTAGGATTTGTAAAGAATTTATTCGTAAATCAGGGTGGAAAATAAGTATTTGGTCAATAACAAAAATACAACTCAATACTTTGTAACATAACCTTTGTTGGCAATAACAGAGGTCAAACGTTTACTATAGGTCTTTACCAGGTTTGCACACACAGTAGCTGGTATTTTGGCCCATTCCTCCATGCAGATCTTCTCGAGAGCAGTGATGTTTTGGGGCTGTCGCCGAGCACCACGGACTTTCAACTCCCGCCACAGATTTTCTATGGGGTTGAGGTCTGGAGACTGGCTAGGCCACTCCAGGACTTTCAAATGCTTCTTACGGAGCCACTCCTTTGTTGCCCGGGCGGTGTGTTTTGGATCATTGTCATGTTGGAAGACCCAGCCTGGTTTCATCTTCAAAGTTCTCACTGATGGAAGGAGGTTTTGGCTCAAAATCTCACGATACATGGCCCCATTCATTCTGTCCTTAACACGGATCAGTCGTCCTGTCCCCTTGGCAGAAAAACAGCCCCATAGCATGATGTTTCCACCCCCATGCTTCACAGTAGGTATGGTGTTCTTGGGATGCAACTCAGTATTCTTCGTCCTCCAAACACGACGAGTTGAGTTTATACCAAAAAGTTCTACTTTGGTTTCATCTGACCACATGACATTCTCCCAATCCTCTGCTGTATCATCCATGTGCTCTCTGGCAAACTTCAGACGGGCCTGGACATGCACTGGCTTCAGCAGCGGAACACGTCTGGCACTGCGGGATTTGATTCCCTGCCGTTGTAGTGTGTTACTGATGGTGACCTTTGTTACTTTGGTCCCAGCTCTCTGCAGGTCATTCACCAGGTCCCCCCGTGTGGTCCTGGGATCTTTGCTCACCGTTCTCATGATCATTTTGACCCCACGGGATGAGATCTTGCGTGGAGCCCCAGATCGAGGGAGATTATCAGTGGTCTTGTATGTCTTCCATTTTCTGATGATTGCTCCCACAGTTGATTTTTTCACACCAAGCTGCTTGCCTATTGTAGATTCACTCTTCCCAGTCTGGTGCAGGTCTACAATACTTTTCCTGGTGTCCTTCGAAAGCTCTTTGGTCTTGGCCATGGCGGAGTTTGGAGTCTGACTGTTTGAGGCTGTGGACAGGTGTCTTTTATACAGATGATGAGTTCAAACAGGTGCCATTCATACAGGTAACGAGTGGGGGACAGAAAAGCTTCTTACAGAAGACGTTACAGGTCTGTGAGAGCCAGAGATTTTCCTTGTTTGAGGTGACCAAATACTTATTTTCCACCCTAATTTACGAATAAATTCTTTACACATCCTACCATGTGGATTCATGGATTTTTTTTCACATTCTGTCTCTCACAGTTGAAGTGTACCTCTGGTGCAAATTACTGACCTCTGTCATCATTTTAAGTGGGGGAACTTGCACAATCGGTGGCTGACTAAATACTTTTTTGCCCCACTGTATATATATATGGAAAATAGTATGTACATATGTGAAAAGGGACTGCACGCATCAATTACTTGTTGGCTAAAATAACACAAACACATTACTTTGTGTTAGAAATGAAGTAAGCTAACTAAAGCTAGAAAAGTCAAGCAGTTTCTTTCATGTGGACTTCACTGTGAGTTTAATTTCCACCCACTTTCTTTTCTTTCTTGATATTTAGACTTCTCTTTTAACATCTTACTGGCACTCGGCATCAGCTAGTGCTGCTGCCTGTACCAAACCAAATGATGAAGTAATGAGGGGGCCAGGCGCAGCATCAGAAGCTGACGAAACTAAAAACAAAATGAATGCCAGGAATGAAACATGTTTATAATGTTAATGTTAATCTTCTATGTTCATTTCTAGTGCTGCATTCTATTCTTGGACTCCACTAGAGTAGCTTTGCATGATTAACAGTTCAAAATAATCCTTATATATCTGTTTTAACTTTGTATTTAGATCTTCACATTATAACTGATTTCAAACACAGGTTTCGATATAACTACAGTTTGAACACTTTACTGGACTAAAACCATGTTTGTGCTCCCAAAGTGTCCACTGTGGCCCGTATAGGTCTGGGGAACGCTGAAGGGCTTTTATTCCCAGGGAAGAAAGGAGAAATGGAACGGGAGATTATTTGAAAATGGAACAGAGCAACTACCTGGAACATACCCAGTGAGTGTAAACAGAGCGTGTGCGTGTGTGTGCGTGTGTGTGTGTGTGTGTGTGCATGTGTGAGTGTGTGTCTTTGATGGCCGCTGGGGTGAGAAAGCACAGCAAGCAGGAAGTATCTACTGTAAATATGTGCAGTTTTGTTCAGAGGAGTATTATTGATGTTGAAGAGAAGTGGACAGCCTGATGCATCTATACCACAAATCACACTCACACATTCATGGAGTATCTTATTTCATGTACTTTAGTTCTTTTTAATCACACTCCAATAGATGAGTCTGGGGCGGTTTTGGTTTCAGTGCCGTTCCCAAGGATTCTTTACTTGTAGTGTGAAGGAGCCTGAGATCAAACCACCTGACCTTCTGATTAGTAGATGATATGGTCTACCTCCTGAGCCACTGCTGAAGCAGACATTATATTGCCATATCATTTAGGCTTTAAATGACTGAAGAACAATGACAGCAAGTCTGGCAACAATGATGTTTATCAGAAGCTCCTGTTGGTGATTTGCTTCCTGTCATCACCTTAGTTATAATTAATCTCTGGCTTCTTCCACAGCGTGTCCTTGTCCTGTCTTCCTCCTCTCGACTCCCTGACAGCAGATGCTGCACCTCTCTGTCCTGCTAGACCTCAGAGGATCACAGAGAAAGAACAATACAGCTGGGCCAAAAAAGGAAATGGTTAGATGTGGATTATTAAACAACATCTGTGAGAAGCTGGTGACCTTGGACCACTCACAGTGTGTTTCACACACTTCATCCAGGCTAAGGGAACGAGGCTCCAGGGAGTGGTCAGTACACTATGTCACAGTCACAACAGACTCAAACCAATCCTGCATCCTACCTGTTGGACCTGTTGCTCTCAGGTTGACCCTACAGGTTTTACTATTATTGATTCTAAATCAGGGAGTTTTCAGTCTCAGTTTTCAGTTTTATTTGTCATATGCAAGTTAGCACAGGGTCAACATCGCGATGAAATGTATTTGACGAGCAGAAGACAGTCACTCAGCAGCATGGTACAGGAGAAGAAATAAATAAATAAAATAAAATAATAAAAAATAAATCGAAAAATAGTAAAGAGCAAAATATTAATAAGATAATAATAATAATAATAATAATAATAATAATAATAATAATAATAATAATAATAATGTAGTAAAGATGTAGTAAAAGAAAAAAGAGATTTTCAGTTAACTGAATAAAAAAAAAAAAACACCCAGCACGCCCCTGCGGGCGGTTTATCCTTCAAGCTCGGGTCCTCTACCAGAGGCCTGGGAGCTTGAGGGTCCTGCGCAGTATCTTAGCTGTTCCCAGGACTGCGCTCTTCTGGACAGAGATCTCCGATGTTATTCCCGGGATCTGCTGGAGCCACTCGCCTAGCTTGGGAGTCACCGCACCTAGTGCTCCGATTACCACGGGGACCACCGTTACCTTCACCCTCCACATCCTCTCGAGCTCTTCTCTGAGCCCTTGGTATTTCTCCAGCTTCTCGTGTTCCTTCTTCCTGATATTGCTGTCATTTGGAACCGCTACATCGATCACTACAGCCGTCTTCTTCTGTTTGTCTACCACCACTATGTCCGGTTGGTTAGCCACCACCATTTTGTCTGTATCTGGAAGTCCCACAGGATCTTAGCTCGGTCATTCTCCACCACCCTTGGGGGCATCTCCCATTTTGACCTCGGGACTTCCAGGTTATACTCGGCACAGATGTTCCTGTACACTATGCCGGCCACTTGGTTATGGCGTTCCATGTATGCCTTGCCTGCTAGCATCTTGCACCCTGCTGTTATGTGCTGGATTGTCTCTGGGGCATCTTTACACAGCCTGCACCTGGGGTCTTGCCTGGTGTGATAGACCCCAGCCTCTATGGATCTTGTGCTCAGAGCTTGTTCTTGTGCTGCCATGATTAGTGCCTCTGTGCTGTCTTTCAGTCCAGCTTTGTCCAGCCACTGGTAGGATTTCTGGATATCAGCCACCTCCTCTATCTGCCGGTGGTACATACCGTGCAGGGGCCTGTCCTTCCATGATGGTTCCTCGTCTCCCTCCTCTTTCTTGGGTTTCTGCTGCCTGAGGTATTCACTGAGCACTCGGTCAGTTGGGGCCATCTTCCCAATGTATTCTTGGATGTTCCTTGTCTCATCCTGGACTGTGGTGCTGACACTCACCAGTCCCCGGCCCCCTTCCTTCCGCTTAGCGTACAGCCTCAGGGTGCTGGACTTGGGGTGAAACCCTCCATGCATGGTAAGGAGCTTTCTTGTCTTTATGTCAGTGGCTTCTATCTCCTCCTTTGGCCAGCCTATTACCCCAGCAGGGTACCTGATCACGGGTAGGGCGTACGTGTTGATGGCCCGGATCTTGTTCTTACCATTCAGCTGACTCCTCAGGACTTGCCTGACCCTCTGCAGGTACTTGGTGGTTGCAGCTTTTCTAGCGGCCTCTTCATGGTTCCCATTTGCCTGCGGGATCCCCAGGTACTTGTAACTGTCCTCTATGTCTGCAATGTTGCCTTCTGGTAGTTCAATCCCCTCAGTTCTGACTACCTTCCCTCTCTTTGTTACCATCCGGCTACACTTCTCCAGTCCGAACGACATTCCAATGTCATTGCTGTATAGCCTGGTAGTGTGGATCAGTGAATCGATGTCTCGTTCACTCTTGGCATACAGCTTGATGTCATCCATGTACAGGAGGTGGCTGACAACTGCTCCGTTCCGTAGTCGGTATCCGTAGCCAGTCTTGTTAATGATCTCACTGAGGGGGTTCAGGCCTATGCAGAACAGCAGTGGGGACAGAGCATCTCCTTGGTAGATCCCGCACTTGATGGTGACTTGTGCTATGGGCTTGGAGTTGGCCTCTAGTGTTGTACGCCACATCCCCATTGAGTTCCTGATGAAGGCTCTTAGGGTCCCATTGATCTTGTACAATTCTAGGCATTCCAGTATCCAGCTGTGGGGCATTGAGTCATAGGCCTTCTTGTAATCAATCCAGGCAGTGCACAGGTTGGTCAGTCTGGTCTTGCAGTCTCGGCTGATTGTTCTGTCTACCAGTAGCTGGTGTTTTGCGCCTCTGGTATTCTTGCCAATTCCTTTCTGTGTCCTGCTCATGTATTGACCCATGTGCCTGTTCATCTTAGCCGATATGATGCCTGACAGGAGCTTCCATGTAGTACTGAGGCAGGTTATTGGTCGGTAGTTGGAGGGGACCGGTCCCTTCTTGGGGTCCTTGGGGATCAGGACCGTCCGACCTTCGGTTAGCCATTCCGGGTGTCTCTCGTTAACTAGCAGCTGGTTCATTTGTGCTGCCAGACGCTCGTGGAGTGCAGTCAGCTTCTTCAGCCAGTAGGCGTGAACCATGTCGGGCCCTGGTGCTGTCCAACTCTTCATACTGGAGACCCTTTCTTGGATATCTGCCACTGTGATGGTTACTGGACCCTGTTCAGGGAGGTCGCTGTGGTCTGCCCTCAGATCCTCTAGCCACTGAGCATTGCCGTTATGGGTTGCATCCTTCTCCCATATGCTCTTCCAGTATTGCTCCGTCTCCAGCCTTGGTGGTGCTGTTCTCTTATTGTTCCCTTGCCACTGAGAGTACACCTTTGCTGGTTCTGTGGAGAACAGCTGGTTTATTCTCCTGCCTTCTATCTCTCTGGTGTACCTCCTCAAGCGGCTGGCCAAGGCTGTGAGTCTTTGCTTGGCAGTTTCCAAGGCCTCAGGTATGGACAGCTTGCTGTATTTCTTAGGCACCGTATTTGTCGCACCTTTCTGCAACTCCGTTAGTTGGCTAACCTCCCTCCGTGCTACTTTGATCTTGTCCTCTAGCCTCCTTCGCCATGGAGGGTACTGCCCCTTGTGGCTGTTCAACTTGTAGCCAAGCATCTCACTGATCACTGCTGCCGTATTGTAGATCAGCTTGTTAGTGTCGGTAATCGTGGTTGTAGGTATCGTCCGTAGTGCTGCATTAACATCATCTAGCAGACCTTCTGAGGGTACTTCACGTAATCTTGGTAACCGGCTACGGGGGATCCAGGTTTCAAGCTTGGCCATGATCCTATTTTTCAGGTCAGTTCCTCTCACACTCAACGATCCTTCTCCTATCGCACTTGGGGCTATGTACCCAATCTCGGGTGGGGGTGATGATATCGCCCCCCTGACCTGGCGTCCTGACTCCTCCTTGCCGTAGCATTTGTGTTGTACCTCGTCAATCTCTAGCTGTGAGAGCAGTCCCTTCTTTCGAATGTTGGAACACTGAGCTACTAGTTGTTTCGCCGTCATTGTGGATGTTGGGTATCGAAGAATCCATAGGTCCCTCATCCTATTCATGTAGCCCCTTCCGCCGGGGTTACTTGTGTAGTAGCATTCCAACAACGCCCTGTTTTCGTCTCTTGCCCACCGATGCCTTCTTGTTCCAGTAGCCCACTTTTCGTCAGGGTGCCCTGGTTCCTCAACACCTGACGCATATATATATGCATATATATATATATATGCGTCATATATATATATGTATATATATATATATATATATATATATATATATATATATATATATATATATATATATATATATATATATATATACACACACACTAGTGATTAAATAAAGAAAATTTTAGATAGGAATGTAACGGAGGGTGGGGGTGGGGGGCAGATGGGATATTGGGACAGGAATGAGCAGCAGTACAAACTGAACAGTACAAAAGTTTTTGGGGTTTTTTTTGTTGTTGTTTTTTTGTGGCAGTTGTTACAATATTGCACTTTTTAAAAAATATAAATATCAATAAAGTGGAGTGACCAGTGCAGATTAAACAGAGTACTTGTGAAGCTGCAGGGTAGCTTCTGAGTGCTGTGTTGTGTGTGTTTAAGTGTTGTGGTTGAGGTGTCGTATGGCTTGGTGGTAAAGACTGTTTTTAAGTCTTGTAGTCCGAGCAGACAGGCTCCTGTAACGTCTGCCAGATGGTAACAAGGAGAACAGCTGATGTGCGCGGTGGCTGTGGGCCTTGATGATGCTGTGAGCTTTGAGGAGGCATCGCTGGAGATAAATGTCCTGAATGGCAGGAAGCCTCATGCCAGTGATGTGCTCTGCTGCCTTCACCCTCTGTAGTGATTTACGGCTGCTGGCAGAGCAGTTTCCGTACCAAACTGTAATGCAGCTCGTCAGCAAGCTCTCGACTGCACACCTGTAGAAATTTGAGGTGATGTTGGCGTTCATGCCAAACTTCCTCAGCCTCCTCAGGAAGTAAAGCCGCTGGCGAGCTTTCCTGATAGCAGTGTCTGTGTGAGGGTCCAGGAGAAGTCCTCAGTGATGTTGACTCCAAGGAACTTGAACTGCTGACCCGTTGATGTGGATGGGCTGGTGTTCTCTGACTGGTCGTTTCCGGTAGTCCACTATCATCTGTCTAGTTTTGCTGGTGTTGAGAGTCAGGTTATTTTCCAGACACCACTCGTACAGCGCCATCACCTCCTCTCTATAGAAGAAAGTGTACTTTATTGGTCCCCGTGGGGAAAATCCCTCTCTGCATTTAACCCATTCACTCAGTGAAGCCGTCTCATCATTGCCTGTTATGAGGCCTATGATGGTTGTGTCATCCGCAAACTTGATGATGGTGTTGGACTCTTGTTTAGCAACACAGTTGTGTGTGAACAGGGAATATAGGAGGGGGCTAAGCACACAACCCTGTGGCGTACCTGTGTTTAGGATGAGTGATGAGGAGGTGTGCTTACCAACTCTCACCACCTGGGGCCTGTTTGTGAGGAAGTTTAGAATCCATCTGCAGATCGGTGTTCCCAGCCCAAGGTCGACGAGCTTCGTGGCAAGTTTTGAGGGGATGATGGTGTTAAATGCCGAGCTGTAGTCGATGAAGAGCATCCTTGCATATGTATTCCCTTTCTCCAGGTGAGTGAGGGTGGTGTGCGTTGCCAGGGCGATGGCATCCTCTGTGGCTCTGTTTGTCCGATAGGCAAACTGAAGAGGGTCCAGTGTGTCAGGGAGGGAGGAGCAGATGTGACCTTTGACCAGCCGCTCCAGGCACTTCATGATGACGGATGTCAGTGCAACAGGAAGGTAGTCATTCAGACAGGAGACCACTGATTTTTTGGGAACAGGAATGATGGTGGATGCTTTGAGGGATGTGGGGACCACTGACTGCCTCAGGGAGAGGTTGAAGATGTTGGTGAACACCTCTGCCAGCTGGTCGGCACACACTCTGCGAAGCCAGCCTGGGATGCCGTCTGGTCATGGAGCTTTGTGAGGATTGACCTTTTTAAATGTCCATCTCACAGCTTCTGTTTTCAGAGTTAAAGTTACAGCCTCACTGTCCTCCTGAGGGTAGAGGATCTGCTCTCTGTTGTCTGCGTCAAAACGAGCATGGACGTGGTTGAGCTTGTCTGCGAGAGATGCCGTGGGCTGAACACTGCCTGTGAATTGGATTCTGATTAAATACAGCCAGTCTATCCCTATTAATGGCCTACATACTACTGGCTGTTAATGTGGCACTTAGATAACCATTTCTTAATAAGCCATCACTCGAGCGTGATTTCTTCTGCACACAGGTTAATCACAGAGCTCCACAGGGTTCTGTGCTGGGGCCAGTTCAGAACTGATCCCGTCTGTGACTGAATACATGTAAGTTCAACCATACACTGAAAAGTTCTTTTGGACTCCTGACGACAAGCAACAAATTATGATGATGTTATGTTCTGTATGTGGTGTACAGTGTTGGGACTAACGCGTTATTAAGTAACGCGTTACAGTAACTATGTTATTATTGTGGTAACAAGCACGGTAACTAGTTATTATGCCAAAATCAGAAACGCGTTAACTGTTACTGGGATTTAGATAGGCTCGTTATTCGTTACTTCGTGTGGTGGCATCACGGAGCTTCCACAGATTCAGTAACATTAGCAAGTGGTGGAGGCAGCAGGTGGATGAAGGAAAAGGGAGGCAAGAGGAGAGACCCGAGGCGGCCGCCGGTCCGAGTGTGAACTGAACTTCAGGTAAGAAGTTATGACCTCCCTCCTGTAGGCAGACTCATCCCCGTCCGAGATGAGTCCAATAACGGTGGTGTCATCTGCAAACTTGATTAGCTTGACAGACTGGTGGGTGGAGGTGCAGCAGTTGGTGTACAGGGAGAAGAGCAGAGGAGAAAGAACACAGCCCTGAGGGGAGCCGGTGCTGATGGTCCGGGAGTCCGAGACATTCTTTCCCAGCCTCACATGCTGCTTCCTGTCCGTCAGGAAGTCAGTGATCCACCGGCAGATGGGATCAGGCACATTCATCTGGGAAAGCTTGCCTCGGAGATGGTCTGGAAGGATGGTGTTGAAGGCAGAGCTGAAGTCCACAAACAGGATCCTGGCGTAGGTTCCTGGGGAGTCCAGATGCTGCAGGATGAAGTGTAGGGCCATGTTGATGGCGTCGTCTACAGACCTGTTGGCTCTATATGCAAACTGCAGGGGGTCCAGGAGGGGGGCCGTGAGGGTCCTGAGATGGGAGAGAACTAGGCGCTCAAAAGACTTCATGACCACAGATGTCAGAGCCACGGGTCTGTAGTCATTTAGTCCAGTGATCCTAGGTTTCTTGGGGACAGGGATTATGGTGGAGGACTTGAAGCAGGCGGGCACATGACAGGCCTGCAGTGAGGAGTTGAAAATGCCAGAAAACACTGGGGCCAGCTCGTTTGCACAGTGTCTGAGGGTGGCAGGAGACACACCGTCTGGGCCGGGAGCTTTTCGAGCATTCAGACTCCTAAACTGCTTCCTCACATCTGCTTCATGAATATGAAGAGTTGTGGTGGGAGGAGGTGGTGTGAAATCCTCTTTTGTGTGGGGTGAGGAGGGGGGTGTTGCAGGTGAACAGTTTGAAGGTGGTGATGGCTCTATGGAGGGGGGAGAGGTGGGGGAATGAGTGTCCAAAGTGTCTCTATTGTTGGGGCCGTTGGAGGTGTGAAGGCTGCCTGATGGCTCGTCAAAACGGCAGTAAAAGTCGTTAAGGGTGTTGGCTAAGAGCAAGTCATCAGTGGAGTGGGGGGTTTTAGGCTTGTAGTTGGTGATATTCCTAAAACCTTTCCACACAGAGGCCGAGTCATTCTCTGAGATCTGCTGCTGCATCTTCTCAGAGTGCTGATGTTTAGCAATGTCCACTTCTTTAGTGAACCTGTACTTGGCCTCTCTGTAGCAGTCCCTGTCTCCGCTTCTGAACGCCTTTCTCTTTTCCAGCCACAGCTTTTTGAGTTTAGGAGTAAACCAGGGTTTGTCATTGTTATAACTCACCCTGGTGCGTGATGGCACAATGCTGTCCTCACAGAAGTGGATATAGGAGGTGACAGTGTCCGTAAACTCGTCCAAGCTGTTAGAAGCAGCCTTCAATGTGTCCCAGTCTGTGGTCTCCAAACACGTGCGAAGCTCCTCCACAGCCTCGTTGCTCCACAGTTTTTTAGTCCTCACGACAGGTTTGGAGAGCTTCAGCCTCTGTCTGTACGCGGGGATTAGGTGGATCATGACGTGGTCAGAAAGTCCGAGTGAAGCGCGGGGCACCGCACGATAGGCCCCGCTGATCGTGCTGTAACAGTGGTCTAATGGCCTCTCCTCTCTGGTCGGGCATTTAATATACTGCTTATATTTTGGAAGCTCATGGCTCAGATTGGCTTTGTTAAAGTCCCCAAGAGCAATGATGAGAGAGTCCGGGAATGTCCGCGGAGAATCTGCTCCGCGAGTGCGCACTGAGCTGCCTGCGCATCTGCGTCTGGCGGGATGTAAACAGCGGCCAGGATGAATGAAGCGAACTCCCGCGGAGAATAAAACGGTTTGCAGTGGATAAAAAGATATTCCAGAGAGGAAGAGCAGTGCTGAGCAATCACTGTCACATCTGTGCACCAGCCACTATTGATGTAGAAGCAGAGACCTCCACCTTTGGACTTACCGGAGAGAGCGGCCTGCCGGTCCGCGCGCAGCAGATGAAAGCCCTCCAGCTTGAGCGCGCAGTCTGGGATGTTCTCACTGAGCCACGACTCCGTAAAACATAAGACACAGGAGGAGGCAAAGTCTCTGTTCATGCTTCTCATCAGGGCCAGTTCGTCAATCTTATTGCCGAGTGAGCGTACATTAGAAAGGAAGATCCCAGGAAGAGCAGTTCGCAGTCCGCGTCTCCTCAAACGCACGAGTGAGCCGGCTCGCTTCCCTCTCTTTCGGCGTCTCGCTTTCCTGGTCAGAGTCAGCAGTAAATCTGCCGCAGATGCGACAAATATTGGAAATAAATCCACAGGCGTTGTAGTCCTGTAGTTAAGCAGCTCTTCTCTGGTGTACGAGTATCCAGAGGAGTGCCCAGACACAGAGAAAATGCACAAAAACAAAACAAAAGTAACGCACTGAAGCACCAGGGCGACCATCCGCGGCGCCATCTTGGTCTTCCTCCTGTTTCTACTTCAATCATGAAACTGATTCAATGATCAGCTGATCGGCTTTTCTCTCTTGTTTGTTTATCGCCCACTTTGCACCAGAAAGAGGAAACCAGCGGATGTCGCGTTAAACAACAGCAGCACGTTTAAGCTTGATCAGCTGTTGTTAGAATTTATTTAATATTAATTTCAAGTATCAGCTGATGTTTGCTGGAGCCACAGCTGTAAACCTGCTGGTCATGATGTCGGTTTGGATATGTGGTGAGAGGGAAACATGAAGATGAAACCAGATGTCCTTACTGAATCATCAGAGCTGAACAGGTGATGGAGAAACAGGTTTACCTTTTAGGTGACATGGATGAGTTGAAGTTATGAACTGTTTCTGAGAGACAAATAACACCAGGATCCTTTTCTAAGTAGCTGACAGCTGGTAACTGTGCAGGGGCGGGTCTAGGAAAGTGTTGCCAGGGGGCCAGGTAGGGCATTAACAGGGAGAGGGGGGCACAAAGACATACTTTCTTATTCTCATTTAAAATGTCTCACTTTTAAAAAATAATCATCTGAATCTTACAACAAACGATTGATAGATTGATGCATATAGACCATCAGAACAGTGAACATCACTGTCACAACAGTGTTTGTTTTCATTCAAAGGCTTTATGGTTTTTCCTATAATGGCGGCCGGTCTCTAGTCAAAATGCCCGGGCCAATTTTCTGTCCCAGTCCAGCCCTGTATGCAGCTCACCTGCAGTCTGCTGTTACCTACATCTTCCTATTCAGAAGGCAGGATTTCCGAGTTCTGAGTACAATCAAAGCACCACAACTGCAGTTTTTGTGTTGGATGTAAAAAGCGCACATGACGCTGTGACGTAGGCTAGAATCATGGCGGCGGTCAACGGCGGTCCAGGCGTGGGATTTCTCTCGTGGAAATATGCACATTATCTTTTCCTTTCTATTGGTAGGTGGTACAGTGCACTGTGGTAAGTAAGCAAGCTGGAAGACTGGCAGTCTGGCTGGGTATCCAGTTGCGGAAGCAACACATTAACAAGAGAATTCTGAGTAAAACCAAAGTTACTTTCCCTAGTAACTTGTTACTTTGAAAGTAACGAGTAACTTGAAGTAACTGAGTTACTTTTGATAGAAAAAACGGCAGCACAGTGGCACGGTGGTTAGCACTGTTCCCTCACAGCAAGAAGGTCCTGAGTTCAATTCCACCATCAGGCCGGGGTCTTTCTGTGTGGAGTTTGCATGTTCTCCCCGTGTTTGCGTGGGTTCCCTCCGGGTACTCCGGCTTCCTCCCACCGTCCAAAGACATGCAGCTTGTGGGGATAGGTTAATTGGATAATCCAAATTGCCACTAGGTGTGAATGTGCGAGTGAATGTGAGTGCGAATGGTTGTCTGTCCCTGTGTGTTGGCCCTGCGACAGACTGGCGACCTGTCCAGGGTGTACCCCACCTTTCGCCCTGTGACAGCTGGGATAGGTTCCAGCGCCCCCCGCGACCCTGAAAAGGATAAGCGGAAGCGAATGGATGGATGGATGTAACTAAGTTACTAATTTAAAGTAACTTACCCAACACTGGTGGTGTATACATTTAAATAAATCTTTGATCGGTAGCAGCGTGACTCTGGAGTGCTGCACTGTATGTTTGTAAGTTTGCTCCCCAACAAACACAACACATGTTGATGAATCATTGTGCACCATCAAATGCACCCGTGGGAGAACCCAAAAGGCAAAGGAAGATGCTAACCATCACACAAAAAGTTGGACTTCTGGACATGCTAAAGGAAGGTAGAAGTTACCGTATTTTTCGGATTATAATATAATACTGGACTTATCTTTCTACGAAGGTTTGAACTTCGAGTGTTTAAACAAGAGATAAAAGTGTAAAAATATCCATGCCTGTGTGAGAAAAGTGTGTAAAGTGTGTAGTGAGGGGTTTTACAGCCTTAAAACGTCTATAATAATTGTAAAAACAATAAAGCTGGCTACTTTGTGGATTTCACCTATTGCGGGTTATTTTTAGAACATAACTCCCACGATAAACGAGTGAACACTGCATACAGCAGTCTACACTGGTCCCTGACCATAGATAGGTCACTAATGATGGTGGATTAACCTGGAATAAGTAGTAACTTTGAAATGAGCATTAACAGGGGATGAACACTCACTAAACAACATTTTCTTCTACAATGACAAATGAAGAATCTCTGCTTTGGAAAGTTCAAACACCACCTTTGAATGTTGGGTGTCCAAAGATTTACAGACAGAGGGAGAGGGAAAAGAAAGAAGAGGAAAGAGACGAGCAGAGACGAGCTGTGTCTGCAGGCAACACAGCAAGCCATAATTAATTACCACAGACAGGTAAGTATTAAAAACAATATTCCATCTCACTGAGGCCTTGGAGGTCTTTGCATCAATAAAATGAGGTATTCATCAGATGAGGCTCTGTCCAAGTAAAGCTTCATGAAAGTGAATGGTGCCTTGTGTGTTTAATTTATAGCAAAATTCCTGCATAAACTGGGAGGTTGTAAAAAGTCCCAATTAGCCATCTGCGATTGTCTGGAGGAGATTTGATATATGGGCCTATCAATACAGCAAAACTGTATGCTGGGCTCTAATACCAAACTGTAATCTAGGGCGCACATGGTTCATAAGCACCCATTGACTCTGTGTGTGCTTTTACAGACCATTAGGGAGAGCTGTTTCAGTGAAGGCTGGGCATAAAGTTACAGAATGACCATGGCACAGAGTGTGCATTTATCTGCTCCTGAGTTTCACACAGACACTCTGAGCTTTTACTGTCTGCCTGTCAAACAATTTACAGCTAAAATGTTAAGGCTAACACCAATCTCACGTAGCTTCAGACTACTGCACACCTGTGGAAAATAATAAGGTGCTTTATTATTATTGTATCGCTCTAAAAATACTAAATCTTAAAACTTCCTGGTAACTGTAAACAGTACTTAATTTAAAATATGAATCAGAAGAATTCATATCAGCTGACAGCATCTAGACATATATTTATGTCTGCTCACTTTCCAAAGGAAAGTGTGTGTGGATGGATAGAGACAGAGAGGATTTAGCTGTTTTGTGAACGTCTTTGTCAGGTGAAGTGATAGAAGGAGGACAAATGGGAATAACGGTATTAATGTAAGAGAAGAAAGTGAAGAGCTGATGGTTGGAATGAGCAGAACATAACAAACAACAAAAAAGAAGACGTCTGTGAAGGTTCTCAGTCATCCAGGTCATCGTAGTCTACAGAGCTCGGAAAGACAATCGTCTGGACTTCTTTAAGTTTCCTTGAAGACGTTTCATCCGAGAAGTGTCTTCAGTTCTCAGAGCGACTGGTAATGATTCTAAGCCCTATGGGAGCGAGCGTCCCCTATGGGAGCGAGAGTCCCCTATAGGAGCGTCCCCTATAGGAGCGTCTCCTATGGGAGCGTCCCCAAGAGGGTCATGGACCCCCTATTGATCCTCTGTCTGGCTGATTGTGACCCACACCCGTTTTCAGACCCGGGCTTGTGTGATTAGGCAGACATGTAAAAATAAGTGCGACCCCAGCTAACCTATTTATACCATGACTATAAAGTATTTTATCACTTCATTGATTTTACCAAAACTTTTCATCCATGTCATTTGAATCAGTTTCATGGAGGGAAAAAAACTAATAATGATTTAAGGAACCTTAAATTGCCTTTTGAACACCACTGAACATCAAAATGATCAGCAAGCTCTAATTATCCTTTCTAGTGCAGAATAACCCCGCTATCACTGATGTAACCCATACGTCCTCCGAAGAACACAGTCTTTCTGGCTTGCTCCATCTTTGCTCGTGCAGCAGCTCAAGCCTGTCAGCTTTGAAGAAGTCCTCTATAAAGTAAATATTCTGCAGGTCTTTGTGTTTTCGGATAGCTTCCTGGAATCCTGGTCCTGTTTTATGGTGGACTGCAGGATGATTTGACCGTGGCTTCTTTATCAGTCATTGTTTACATAAATGCTGTCCATGTAGTTTTGACTGGCACATCTTTAACATATTGAGTCTGTTTATGCTCTTTGTCTTTGACTACAGATGTTAAGGTTCAATCTGTTGTTTATTCTGTTCTAATTCGTCACTTTTTCTTTCGACTCCTCTTTTTCTTATAAAAGATTACATCATCTTTCAGTGCTTGTATCTTGCTTTTTCAATTTTTTTAAATTTCAGAATCATTCATCTCCACCACCCTGGTGATGTTAGCCTCCATAACTGAGTTCTTACTCAATTAGTTACAGCAGTTGTACATTTTAGAGGACAGCTTTTCAGTAGCTGTAACCGGAGCTGTATTTCCAGTTACTGGAGGTTTTTGCTTTGGAGATGGTGCCATAAATTTTGTGGGAGTAAATTTTAGAAGTTTTCCTCTTTAGTGTACTGCTGTTGCTGTTTGCTTCTATCTGTGAGCAGACGTGGTCATATCTGTTAGCTTGAATCAAAGCCTTAGCCAGCATCCACTCAGCATCTTTTTAAGGTTACAGCTGATGTTTTAAAATACAAACTTTGCTAAATCCAAAGTTCACATTGCAGTTTTGCTTCGTCTTATCAATAAACAGTGTTGGGAAGGTTACTTTTAAAATGTATTCCACTACAGATTACAGATTACATGCCCCAAAATGTATTTTGTAACGTTTTCCATTACATTACTCAGTGAGAGTAACTTATTCTGAATACTCTGGATTACTTAATATATTATCATGCTTTTTACAACTACATGGATGTACTATTGCTGTGTGATTTATTACTATTACTGAAGGCTACTCGCCATACCAACACCAACTCGATGTTTAAATCTTAATATAAATGAGCAACAGTAGGCAGTGGCGGTCCTAGCCTGTTTGGCGCCCCGGGCGAACACTCCCTCTGCCCCCCCCCCCCACACACACACACACATAAAACATATTAAGGATTGTACATTAACATAAAACCGTTGTCGGAACCACACTGAATTTCACCAGAGAAACACACACACACACACATGAAGAGAGAGAGTATGCATAGTATGCAAATGGCTACCAAACAGCCATCATAATTCGTCATACAATGAGAACAGGACAAATCAACAATTGACACTGACTAATTAATATTAAAATCTGTAACATAATGTATTGTTTGGAGTTTAGTCTGTTACTGTTGCTATTTTTACCATTTCTTCTTGGAGCAACTGTAACTCTCATAACTTCCTTAGAGATTAATAAAGTATTCTGATTCTGATAGTTTCAGGATGAGCTGCCATTATCCAATCACACATCTGCTTACCTGCATCTTTTGCTCGTTCCTCCTCCTCTTCTTTTCTCTTTTTTCTAAACTGAGCACCTGATGGCTTTGAACTTTTCTTGTCCATCTTACATTGGTTTTAATTTTGCGCTCCAGTATGAACACAAATCCCCCAACCCGAGGATCACCACAACATGATCTAACAGACCTTAGTTCACAGATTCACTTTGTCTAAGGTGCATTTCTGGGATTTCACATAACCCAGGATTCAGATCGTGAATCCATAATGGGCTTGGATTTACAACATTATGAATGAAATGTGCTCTATTTGGGAGCAGCCGGCCCCTCCCCTTTCGACGGGTTGTGTGTGAGACTTTAAATCAGGGGTGTCAAATTCAAATACACAGTGGGCCAAAAAACTGGAACAAACCCATACGGAAAAGATATATATAAATCTTATAAAGTTTGTATCTGTCTTGTGTGAAACTTATATGAAAAGCATATAAGAGTGAAAACAGATATAAGATCCCTTGAAAAATTATTTAATGAAACTTGTATGTTTTGGATACTTCCTAAAACAATATATGAAAGTAATGAGAAAGTGGCCACTTTCATGAGTAATCACATATAAGTTTTTACTATTTCTTTTCCATATGGGAAGTCGCGGGCTAACATTAATATTTATTGAAAAAAAAACTTCCTCCAGATATAAGAATGAATCTCTTCTTATGGACTCAAACAAGCTTTGCTGAAAAACTGAATATGGAACAAGCAAAGCTTAATACTAAACAATATATATATTAGCTGTATAATACCAGTAGGCCAGCTCTAATAGTAATTTGGTATGTCTTTGGCCAAATTTGGTCCGCAGCCTAATTACATTTGGCCCGCGGGCCAGAGTTTGACACCTATGCTTTAAATCATCAAACTGTAAATTTTAAATTGTTATTGATCCTTTACCCCGAGTCCTAAACTGTATATTTATTTTCTTACTCTTCTTATATATATTGTTTGTTTACTTGCACTGCTGTAACTGGAGCCTCGTCGTCTCCTCTCTGTATATGCTGGACTGTCTGTAGCGGAGATGACAATAAAGTTTACTTTGACTTCAGCAGCGAGCAGGCGCACCGAGGGCTCTCGCGCTCACTTTTCGCGTACAGAATTTCGAAAAAACATCGGTGCAAATTATAAGTCTATCATGATGTCTGGTGTTTTCGTGTTTGTTGGTTTGTTTTTATTTTGTTTTATTTTCGGAGTTGGTTATTAGATGTTGCTCCAGCCAGCCAGAGAATCCCCCGCCGCCCCGCCCTCTCCTCCCTGTGCAGCAAGCAGCAGGCGCACCTCGCAAACGGAGGGCGGCGTTACTCCCAGCAAATGGGCGATAGAAAACCGATCGGTGCCTGTGCCATTCCCAGTACGCGCTGGCTGACCTCGGGACAGCATGAGTACGAGCATTTTTTTGTTTTTTGCCGATGCCCGTGATGCCGCCCCCCACCACAATGCCGCCCCGGGCAACCGCCCGTGTCGCCCCTATCAAAAACCGCTACTAACAGTAGGTGGACATTAGGTAAGGCTGCACTTTTTGCAGCGATCTCGTGTAGAAAACTATTCGCGTGTATATAAAACAGGTCAGCGGCTCTGAACCGTAGTAAAGGGACCTCTGACTAATACGTCGGGTTCGTGTCGGCTCGTAGCTGAAAACTAGCTTTACTTTGTTGTCTGGGTCAACTTTGCTAGCGAGAGACAGAGAGAGGCATTGAAAGGCTGCTCCAACTGAACTTGTTGTTTCGGAGGAAAACACGAACACAGCGTACAGTCGAGTCTTAACAGCTTACAGCTGGGCTCGTCAGGCTCTCTTCTTGGCTGCAGTGGTTATTATTATATTTACATGCTTCCAGCTCCCGTTTCTGCTCGGTGACAGCTCCTACTTTTCCTTTTCCTCCCTCGCTCACAGAGACATAACGGGTACAGCAGTCCATTCTCCCTGCAGCACGGACTACACTGCCCATCAGGCTACATGCTGTAAGGCGATGCCTGTAACACTCTGCTATTGCCTTCATATTAAATCATTTTTAAAAAATATTTCTTCACGTCATTATGAGACGCGAGGCTGAGACACAGACATTAGAGCCTCTTGATGCGTGTTTTGTTTGGGTTTCCACTGGCGTGGAATTACCAAAAACAGAGAGGGTATAGCCTAACATATGAAACAGGAAATGATCGCCATGTAATCCCTTTATTTCAACAAAGTAACTGTATTCTGAATACCACCTTTTTAAATGGTAAATACAGTTACTCATATTTTGTATTTTAAATACGTAACGTATACATGAATTCCATTACTCCCCAACACTTTCAATAAATGTTAATATTTCAGTCTAATGTTCTTTAGTGTTAGCTTGCTAAGACGAGTTAATGCTAAGTGGCTAAGCTAATAGTTGCTACACACTACCTCTCCTTGCCACTTTCCTACGTGTTCGAGAATTATACCAGGGAGTCAAGTGCTTCTGATTTGAGGCTCTATTTTTCACAGGAGCTACAGTATCCAGAGTCATATGTAGTGAGGAGGCAAAATTATTAACAAGATAAGATTTTTAGTTTCCAAGTACTTTAGTACGATCTTTATATGCAGTAGAAGGGCACTGCATATTAAACATTGACTTACCTACTTGAACCCACCCAGTGTTTAGCACGGTCCCACTGTGAAAACCCTGTTCTGAGTTTGAAACCAAGGGACACTGCACACACACATGTTAATAACTTGGCAGTATCAAGACTTGAAACTAGCAAAGTCATGAAACGCTTTTTAAATTTCACCTTAGACACATGCAGCATTGCATGGTCAAGCTCGTTAGGATTCTTTCTTCTACTAAGAGCTCTTCTTCTTTTGCTTCTAATTAGGTAAACGTAATTTCTGTATTGTAAAACTTTCCCATGTTCTTTTATTTCGTATAATACTTCATATCCTAGTTTTTTCTTATCTTTTTGTTGTTTGTGAAGCACTATGGAGAAGCACTGTATAGATAATCATAAAACAAGGATGTAGGAAAAGAAGCTTTTTTGTTTGCTTGCTTTCCTCACCAGTTCCCTTCTCCAGTATTCCAGGAATGTGCTTACAACTGTTTCTATTGTCAGCAGGTCAGGAGTGGATAATTCTTTGTTTTGAGTATTTACAAGCTACAGTAGTTGAGAGCAAAATGTATTAAGAAAACCCAAATGACAGCCTGAATCATAACAATATATTGTGAAGGCCTGAGAACTAAACTTATGAGCACAACACAACAACAGCTGGCTGTAAGGTGAAAGCCATACAATACACTGGTCGTGTCATATGTGGGCTATAGAAAAGCTCAGTACTCAGAACTTCATAATAAAGAGTGACATTACATTAAAACAGGTGACTCTCAGACTCATCTTATTATCATAGTATTTGTCAGTGCTGAGCACACCCAACAAAGAAACTTAAACTATGGAAGTTGATCGTGGAGATCCAGGTGGTCCTGAGGGTCGTTGATCCTGTGAGTCAGCACATGAACCAAAAAAACCGAAAAAAATGTGGTTAATAACCATCATCAGGTGGGTTTAGGGTGAAGCCAGTGTTGGACATTAACACACATGAAAAAAAAATATGTAGAAAGTGACATCAATGTGAAATACAGACTGGGAGTGTCTGCAGAGGTGCAATATTTCCACAGTTTCATCCTCCCCTCTCTCTCTCTCTCTGTCTCACTGAGTGTGAACCTTGTTCGTTCAGTAGACCTGATGATGGGTCAGTCATCACAGCAGGGCATGGTGATGCAAACTCAGTCAATAGAGGAATAATTAAGTTCTCCCGTGGCCATCTGTGTAATCATGATGAGGAAGTCCAGTATTAACCTGGGACTATGTGGACTGCTGTACTATGTGTGCACACAAAATGTGCAGTATGTGTGTTTTCAGGTTAGGTGACCTGGTCCTTGCTGCCTCTCCTGACAAACTGAAGGATGCTTCTGGAATGCTTTTCTTTTACACCCACACTCCTCTGATCGTTTTTTCCCTGGTAAGTGGAGAAACTGGAACAAAAAACAGACTTTTAAACCATTTCTTCTCTTTGCCATCCTCCTCTCTCTCCTCTTGCTTCCTTTAAGCTTTTTTCTCTCTTCCCATCAATTCCATTCTTTCATTTCTCCTTTCCTCCTCTTTTTGTTTTTAGACTTTTATAGCCCTCCTCTATATATGTATAACCACATATGTCTATTTGCATACTTTCACATGACTATGTAAAAGTAATTTGTAGATACACCGAAGGTCAAGGCTGATGGGAAAGTCTTCCTGGGTGCTGTTCAATTTATTTATAATGGGTTACATCAAAAACATAATTCAAACATCTGCCACACACCGTTGTGAATAAATAAATAAATAAAATGTAAAAAATGTGTGACTGCCTGTTTTTACAGCACATTTACCAGGACCATTTTTTTAATGAAAGAAAGAGTTTGGAATGAAACAATTTTCCCATTTCATAGACTGCTGGTGTTACTATCAGAACCATGAAAAGCATACTTACACTTATGCTTAGTATAGCTCGCTCTGCAGGCCTACTTGTTGTTCCGAGAGTATTTAAAAGTAGAATGGGAGGCAGAGCCTTCAGTTTTCAGGCCCCTCTTCTGTGGAACCAGCTTCCAGTTTGGATTCAGGAGACAGACACTATCTCTACTTTCAAGATTAGGCTTCAAACTTTCCTTTTTGCTAAAGCATATAGTTAGGGCTGGACCAGGTGACCCTGAATCCTCCCTTAGTTATGCTGCAATAGACGTAGGCTGCCGGGGATTCCCATGATGCATTGAGTTTTTCCTTTCCAGTCACCTTTCTCACTCACTATGTGTTAACAGACCTCTCTGCATTGAATCATATCTGTTATTAATCTATGTCTCTCTTCCACAGCATGTCTTTATCCTGTCTTCCTTCTCTCACCCCAACCAATCACAGCAGATGGCCCCGCCCCTCCCTGAGCCTGGTTCTGCTGGAGGTTTCTTCCTGTTAAAAGGGAGTTTTTCCTTCCCACTGTCGCCAAAGTGCTGCTCATAGGGGTCATATGATTGTTGGGGTTTTGTTCGGAATGTATGACTGTAGGGTCTACCTCACAGTATAAAGCACCGTGAGGCGACTGTTGTTGTAATTTGGTGCTGTATAAATAAAACTGAATTAAATTACAAATGATGTGCCACACATCCAAAAACTAAATATCTAGTGAGGATTACAGCAGTGTTTATATGAATGATGTGACGGAGTGGCTGGATGTGGAAGCAGACATTGAGAAACTTCTACAGTTGAGTTACATTTTTGAACATAAGCATGCACAAGTATGAGATGATGGAGAGAAACAGATTTAATAAGATATAATTCACATGAGGAAAAGTCTGCACACCAGTATCAGGAAAGCACTAGAAAGGGAAGAGAAGGGTTAACCATCTGCCACGAAGGCCTGCCTCACTGTTTAACTCTTAACTCCAACAAGTCCAGAGTTTAAGCCAGCTCCTAGAAAATGATGGATGTAGGTATTGGCCACGCACACTTTTTCTTGCAGCCACTGTGCCCCCAACCCCCTCGACACACATGCACACACAACTGCCGTCACTTCTTTTCTTTCACCTTTTCTTAAAGATGCCTGCAAGATGAAAGGCTGCGGCCCTTGCCTTATCACTGTCTTTAGAGCTTGTGAAAACTTGGCTATACTGCAGCTTTTTAGAGAGAAAGAGGGGGAAAAGAGAGAGAGACAGAGGGAAGAGAAATAGCGTTGGGGATTATAGTTCTGAAGACAAACCTGACTATTCACACTTGGCATTAGCAAGACAGCCCGGGTACAAGAAGGATATTTTTTATTCCCTTCAATTTAACTTTAATTACTCAAATCTCGGCGAGGGCACACAAGAAAAGCCCAGGCATTTGTGTCTGGGAGATTAGCAGACTGCCCTGCCAAGTCCTTGCCGGCGCTGCATCGTTAGATAGAATTCAAATTCAAATCCAGGCTAAAGACAGTGCAGCTGTCGCCCCCCTGGCCTGAAAACCCCCTGGATCAGGAACGAGCTGTCCTCCCTCCTCCTTGCTTTCCCCAGGAGAAACCTAATCCTGCCTCCCTCGCTTCATCTATTTCCATTGCTCTGTCTCTCTCTCTCTCTGATGACTGTGACAGCTCGAATAAAGCCATTAAAGCCTCTCTGAAATAATTAGTAATTAAAAATAAAAAGAGTGTGTTGTTTTGTGTTCCTTTGGCATGTTTCCCTAGGAGTCGAGGCTAGTGTTCTAAGGTGTCAGGGTGACGTGTCTTTCACCACTCGTCAGATCTTTTTCTGAAGTGTGGCTAAAGAAGGGATTTTGTCACAGACGTATCAGGTTAAACAAATGCTTCCCATTCACATTTCCTTCTGTTTCCTAGGGAAAACTTCCTGGGCTTTCCTCTTTCCTCAGGAAGTTTGATGAAATGCCTAAATTCTGCTTCTCTGTGACTTGTGATACCACAAGTCTTTGCTGGAGCTTTTTAATCTCTTTAATCTTGTCAGCGTAGGACTCTAGGTCCTCTTCCCCACTTCCTTCGCGCCTTCCTATATCTGAAGCCTCTTTGGGAAGATGGTTCAATGGAAGACTCTCACACAGCGCTGAAATCCTCACTAGTTGTTCGCCTTTCACCCCCAATTGACTTTGTGAACACCTGCAATGCCTTTGATAAGTAGCTAGTCTTATCTCCCTTAGGAAAGCAGACTCCATTATCGTGGGTTTGGGGGCACATATTCCCGTCGTGCTGTGGGCCGCAAATGATAATCCATGCTGCCACACCACCAAAATCCTGGTAAAGTGATCCTAAATTGACAAAACCCTTGGATATTCTGGACTAGGTTAAGCCTCATCTCATTAGTGCTACAGTAGCTTTGGATAAGGGTTCGTCAGGCTTGTGCCACTGCTAAGAATGTCATCAGCACTGCCGTCCTTTCAGTTGTCTTCTTTTAATCCCTGCAGACACAGCAATGCAAGAGGAGCAAGGAGTTTGTCATTTCTCTCCCTTCAAAGTCTTTAGGTAATTTCTTCACAGAGTCGTGTGGCTGGGTCTTTGAAAGCATCGCATCAAGCCATGATATCAGAGCAGACAGCAGTAACATTGTCCACAAAGTGTTGCAACCGCTTATTCCTTTGGCTCATAAGAGCAGTAATTGATTGGCGTGATGGAATTAAGGGGAGACTTGCCAAACGGAAGGGAGCACAGGCCCGATTTATTAAAAATCTGGCAAAGCTCAGCAAGCCAGGCATCTGATTATGATTTCAAGAACTCAGACTGGACTTGATTAAAAACTGTGTAGCCCAGATGTAGGCCCCTGTGAAGCCCCTATAGGCATCCTCAGAAATGCCAGCAAGGTGAGCCAGAGTGAGGAACAGCAGCGCTGGATGAAGTCATGGCATGCTGGCCAAATTACAGGTCCCTTTAATTGGGCTTGTTTCAACCAGCCAATCAACTGCTGCAAAGAAAGAACGAGATGTCTAGAGCTGTTTACCTTTCTGGGACTGGTATAGCATTTTCTCAAAGAATCTTTAATGAAATAACGGCAAATAGAAAGGTATTAATAAAAGAGCAGTAAACAGAGAGAAAGACACAAAAATCTCAGACCTCCTCCTAGCACTTTACTCACTGGTGTTCTAACAAGCCGCAAGAGCCAAGTTAATAACCCTTTTCCTTCTCTCTTCTATCTTTCCATCCGTCTTTCCCATCATCCCTCCTCACACCACTCGCTCATCACCCCCTCATCCTCGCTCCCAGTCTGCTCTGGCCTAAGGGAGGGGATAGCGATTAATATCTGCCTAACTTGTTACCTAATTCATTATGGAATAGCAGTTAATTTGATTTGATATTATTTTAATAAAATTCTGTAATATGTTAGATTGTTTCAGGCTATCAAAATCATTTTCCAATTATTACAGTTACTCAAGCAAGTCCAGCTTCCCCCCGTATGTATGCATGATTAAACCTCAAATGTTATTAGTGCTATTGATCTGCACAGCTGCAACAGACTGGTGTGTGACTGGATCAGCAAGCTGTCTTAAATGTGTTTGATTGAACCCTTGTAAGGAAGAATGAATAAAATAAAGTGACCTGATTTCTTTCTGTGTTAACAGCCACACACCCGTACTTTGGCTCTGCGTTAATTAGTAACACGCTCCAGCAAGTCTGCCCTTTCTGAGGCATCGAGGCACAGTGAGCGTCAGCGCAGACAAATGCAATCCAAGTGCCCCCTTGCAGCCCCAACCCCATGTAAAAGAGATGCACACTTCACTGCCCTCACCGTCAAGATCAGAGTTTAAAGGGAGAATAACACCTGATAAACTGCAGTGTGGTGATTGGTCACCTTATTTATCCCTGCTACAGGCTTCTGTCTTTCCTTTAGGACAGAGGCTTGTAGTCTGTGGAATATGACCTAAATCTCATTTCCCGATGTAAGTCATTCGTTAGTCCAATTACAATATATATTACTCTATTCTATATACTATATATATATTACTATAGTACAATTGTTTTACATTTAAATTAAATAATCAAAAATGAAATGAATACGGGCATTACGTGGTGTTATCCCATAGTGACACACATGATGCAGTCACAGGAGAGCTTCCCCGAGGCCTCCCGCTATCATTACTGCTCCTGTATGGTTGGCAGGAAACCAGCCTGTCTGCAAACACTGACTGATGACGACTGAACAGTTCATACAGGGAGTGCAGAATTATTAGGCAAATGAGTATTTTGTCCACATCATCCTCTTCATGCATGTTGTCTTACTCCAAGCTGTATAGGCTCGAAAGCCTACTACCAATTAAGCATATTAGGTGATGCGCATCTCTGTAATGAGAAGGGGTGTGGTCTAATGACATCAACACCCTATATCAGGTGTGCATAATTATTAGGCAACGTCCTTTCCTTTGGCAAAATGGGTCAAAAGAAGGACTTGACAGGCTCAGAAAAGTCAAAAACAGTGAGATATCTTGCAGAGGGATGCAGCAGTCTCAAAATTGCAAAGCTTCTGAAGCGTGATCATCGAACAATCAAGCGTTTCATTCAAAATAGTCAACAGGGTCGCAAGAAGCGTGTGGAAAAACCAAGGCGCAAAATAACTGCCCATGAACTGAGAAAAGTCAAGCGTGCAGCTGCCAAGATGCCACTTGCCACCAGTTTGGCCATATTTCAGAGCTGCAACATCACTGGAGTGCCCAAAAGCACAAGGTGTGCAATACTCAGAGACATGGCCAAGGTAAGAAAGGCTGAAAGACGACCACCACTGAACAAGACACACAAGCTGAAACGTCAAGACTGGGCCAAGAAATATCTCAAGACTGGTTTTTCTAAGGTTTTATGGACTGATGAAATGAGAGTGAGTCTTGATGGGCCAGATGGATGGGCCCGTGGCTGGATTGGTAAAGGGCAGAGAGCTCCAGTCCCACTCAGACGCCAGCAAGGTGGAGGTGGAGTACTGGTTTGGGCTGGTATCATCAAAGATGAGCTTGTGGGGCCTTTTCGGGTTGAGGATGGAGTCAAGCTCAACTCCCAGTCCTACTGCCAGTTTCTGGAAGACACCTTCTTCAAGCAGTGGTACAGGAAGAAGTCTGCATCCTTCAAGAAAAACATGATTTTCATGCAGGACAATGCTCCATCACACGCGTCCAAGTACTCCACAGCGTGGTTGGCAAGAAAGGGTATAAAAGAAGAAAAACTAATGACATGGCCTCCTTGTTCACCTGATCTGAACCCCATTGAGAACCTGTGGTCCATCATCAAATGTGAGATTTACAAGGAGGGAAAACAGTACACCTCTCTGAACAGTGTCTGGGAGGCTGTGGTTGCTGCTGCACGCAATGTTGATGGTGAACAGATCAAAACACTGACAGGATCCATGGATGGCAGGCTTTTGAGTGTCCTTGCAAAGAAAGGTGGCTATATTGGTCGCTGATTTGTTTTTGTTTTGTTTTTGAATGTCAGAAATGTATATTTGTGAATGTGGAGATGTTATATTGGTTTCACTGGTAAAAATAAATCATTGAAATGGGTATATATTTGTTTTTTGTTAGGTTGCCTAATAATTATGCACAGTAATAGTCACCTGCACACACAGATATCCCCCTAAAATAGCTAAAACTAAAAACAAACTAAAAACTACTTCCAGAAACATTCAGCTTTGATATTAATGAGTTTTTTGGGTTCGTTGAGAACATGGTTGTTGTTCAATAATAACATTATTCCTCAAAAATACAACTTGCCTAATAATTCTGCACTCCCTGTAGATGGATGCGTTGTTTGCCTCGTCTACATATCTGTTGTTGCAGTGCGGTTTGCTATGTTGGCGATTTCCTCCAATACTTTGGCCTGACATTTGTAACATAAACGAGGTCTTCGACTTGTGTGGACTGTTTTTGATTGGGTGCTGTGTAGGTGGAGTCGAGTGCTTGGACCAGTGCAGATAAAAGTTAGCGTGCCACATGGAAAAGCCTGTTCTGATATTTGGGTCTTTTACAGGATTTGTGCTTAGCTGGTAGTGCAGGCTTGTTATGTCGGTTTGCACAGTGCAGTTTTCTGCTCGGTGTCAGACTTTCATAACTGAACCGTGTCCATGTTGCAGAGGTGGCCCCTCATTTAGGAACAAGCTTTCGACTTGTTTTGGTCGACTATCCATGGTGACTATTGCAAACTGTCATCTAAAGCAATGAAGGATTGCAGGAAACAGCATGTTTGTGACAGCACAAAATAAACAACTAATGAATTACATGAAACAACAGATGTTTTCATATCGTCATCCAACTTTCTTTGGTATCTGGTTGCTGTACTGGTTGCTGCCTGTGTGAATGCCCCATAAGGTGGGATGAGTAGCAACACAGCACAGAACAGAGCAAGTACCAGTGACAACAGACTGATCAGATACAGGAAATAAGGAGAAGCAGGGGTGGAGGTGGGTTGCAAAGGAATAGCGGACATCCTTAAGCAGCGTGTAGTGTATGAGATCTGCCAGTTGGATATAAAGTTATAGGCTAAGCCAGCACCTGAGTCTACACCAACTGGTATCAACTGCTCTGTTCTGGGATTCTACCTGAACTCAACGTCACGGCCACATTGATGCTGGATTTATGTTTCACTCAGCAGGTTAGAGCCGAGTTTAGAGTTCTGTCTTGGTTCTTAATTAGTCAAATTATGAAATGTTTCTGTGAACACTATTCACAGTGTGACTGAGTAATCTACAACCAATCACTAACATTAACAATTACTGACAGGTGAAGACTGTTTAATGACAATGACAGTAGTTGGCTAGAAGGTTGGGTGCAGAGCATCTCCAGAATAGCAGGCATTGTGGTGGCGTGTTAGCATTAGGCAGTGACAAACCTGACACAGGTGACAGAATGCTTCTGCAATGGCAGCGAGGTCCCTCCATCTCAGTTTGATCCACAGTGTACTGGAAAAATTGAACTTCTAAATAGCTTTAAAGAATTCTGATACCACCTCGGTGCCTAATAACACAGGGCACCTGGCACTGACAGCTTTTATCTGACAACAGACAGTTTTCCTGTCTAACCACTTTTTTTGCTCTGATGTCTTTGGTGCCCCAAGGTCCTCACTCGGGGCCCAACCTGGTTTCATGTGTCTCACCTCTTTGGAGCTCATCGGCTTTGATGAGCTGTTGTCTCCCACCCAAATACAGAGCAGTCTCTTGCCAATGTACACAAATTGTTCTTGCCTTAAGAATTGTCTTTTTTCTCCATGCCACGACAACAGAGTTTACTTTTTTAACGTCCTACTTTTTATCTCTTATTGCATTCGCATAGCTGCCCCCTTCTTTTTTTCTCCCTGCAGTCACAGAGTTATCATGATTTATAGAAGAGTCCATTTTGTTTTCAGTTCCAAGACGCTCAAATCAAAGTACCATTGCAGTACTTTATCTTGGTTTATTGGAAGCCCCTGCATACTCCCCTCATGGTCAGTTAAATGTATTTAAGTGTATATTTAGATAAAAAATAGTCTCTGAGTCACAGATTTCATTGTTTTCTGTGTCAGTGATGAATCTCTCTTTTTTGATAGTTACTCACAGGGAGAAGAAAAATGCAGGCTTGGCTGCACAGTTATTTCCTCTGGAAAAAAAAAGAGGCTACTCCCAGTCAGAGAAAAGACCCTAAACCCCCAACCCTATATCCTCTAATTCCTTTATGTTGAAAGTGTCTTCTGTGCATTTCTGAGTGTGATTTGAATACGGTCATCCTCCTCCTCCTGGGTATTTACCCAAAAGCTGTGAATGCTCCCACTGACTACACCTTTCTCCATCGCTTATTAGGTGGACACAGTTACAGACTACAAGCATTCATGGGGTTTATATGCAAAGCGTGATGATGACAAGGCATGCACTTTACAATAATACACAAATGCAGCTCTACTGCACACCCAACTCAGCAATCTCAATGAACTTCCATGTTCTTTAGCAAGAGGAAGAAGAAAAGGGGGGGAAAACAAGCACAATACACAGAAAACATGGAAACCCACCTTTGTTTAAATCAGGTAACAATACCTTGCTGTCTGTCAGGCCAGCACAAAAGCCTTTAAGAGAAACCCGCTGTTTCTAAGATTCTCCGAAAAAGCATCTGTATGGGTGGATGACGTTTTGTGATTTATGCCATGAGGACACAGAATAATAGAACAATGCCAAGAGTCCTTCCACAGACAAAGAACGCTGCATAAGAACCAGTGAAAGACAAGACACTGTCATTTACTGCAGGTGATATGAATGGAGAGAGGCCAAAATTGATTTCCTGGGTACAATACCTTTGTGAGATGTTTGTTGGTCATCACTTGCAAATCCATACAGCCTTGATTAAGGACCACAAACGCCTCACATGCAGGGAAAGCAGAAAAATAAAACTATTAATCTCCACATACTTTCTGTTGTATGATGCAGCAAACAGCAGGTGGAAATAAAATCTGCTGTTTTTCCATGTTTATTGTGGAAATGTGATTTTATATGATTAAGTCCCTGACATGAAGTGACATGCACAAAACACAGAGGAGCGTGATGTTGTTTTCAAACTCAGCCCACTTCTTTGATCATCAGAACTCTTGAATTTAACCTCCATCTGACTTCGACACACGTCTTTTTAAGCGCTCTCTGCCGAGGCAACCAGGAGCACTGTGTGTGCTTCCTCACACCCCATGCATTAAAACCTTTCTCTCTTATGTTCTGGGAGATTGAAAGTGTCCAGCGTATTATTCAAATGACACACTGCCTCACCGGGTGCCTCTTTTCTCTCTCCTCTATCTCCTTCCCTTCTTGCCCCCCCCCCCCAGACATTATTTTTGAAGACTACTGCAGGCTAGAGGATAAGAATCCTGGTTGTGGTGCTTGCCGGCACTTCTTCCTCAGCCCTGATTTGAATAAAGAGCTTTGAAATTAAGTGGACAGGCCCCGTCAGGAAAGCAGCAGTGTGCCTTTAAGAAAGCAACTGTGCCTAGGTAAATTATTTTGATTGACGGTGCTAGGAATTTTTTGCGAGCTGGCTGATTTAATTGTGAGTGCCAGGGGGCATCTTTAGGGGCCAGGTACCGCCGCTCCTTGCTGCCGGCCATTTGATCTCCTCTAGCAATCTCCCAGTGGTACCGGCAGCCCGGGCACTAAGGGCCAGAGGGCAGACGAACAAAGGCAACTCTGCGTCTGTGAGTCACACTTCTGTTCGCTTCCTCTGAAACACACAGAGAGAAACACACACAAAGGTTTGGACTGGGCAGCCAAAAGTGTGAAAATGGATTTCCAAGCTCATTTGATGTTAAGTTTTTAGTGTCGAGAGCAGTATATTCATTGATAAAAAGATTGGAATGGTGGGGATGGAGAGGTGAAAAAGAAAGATTGGGAAGAAAGCCAGTGCGTCCTCTGATGTTGGGGGAGAGGTGTGGATTGGGTTTCAAACACGAGGGAGGGTTAGGGAGAGGGGACTTGATAGGAAAAGGATCCCTCATTAGCAGACAGGCCCTGTCAAAAAGACGAGGCCTCTCTGAAAACCAGCAAACACACACAAATGGACAAATACTTCCAAAGTCCAACGCCGCCTCATACAATCTAGAGCAGCGGTCCCCAACCCCCGGGCCTCGGACTGGTACCAGTCCGGGAGTCGTTTGGTACCGGGCCGCGAGAGTTGAGGCTCAGGTGTGAAATGTATAGTTTTCAGGGTTTTTATTGGTTTTTAGCGTTATTTTGTTATCGTTTTTATCGTTAACTCGTTTTTTGGGGGTCTTTTCAAGTGTGTTATGAATAAATCTTCTTTTTTCTGTACCAGTACTAGTTTTATTTTGTTGTATTTATCCGCGACACCTTACAAGCCGGTCCGTGAAAATATTGTCAGGCATAAACCGGTCCGTGGCGCAAAAAAGGTTGGGGACCGCTGATCTAGAGCACTATCTGTAGCTGTCTGTCTCGCAGTCTCTTTCTCAACTTATCACTCCCAGTTCTAACACAGGAGTTTGTTCACAGCACGCCTTGGGTCCACATTCCTCTGGTCTCCTTCTGTTGTGTCAGTTTTCAGCAAAAGAAAAGTGCATCAACTGTTGCACTACACAGTTTGCTAACACACGACGTCACCGCATTCAGAGTGAACGAGAAGACCTCTGTAGCCTAAAACACTGCAGCTGCAAGGAGAATAATTCAGTTCACTTTTATTTATATGGCACCAAATCACAACCTCGGGCACTCAATTGTAAGGTGGAGAACAGTCAAATACCCCCCCTCTGAGCAAGGATTTTGGCCACGGTGGGAAGGAAAACCTGATTTTAAACAGGAAGAAACCTCTGGTGGAACCAGGCTCAGGGAGGGGCGGGGTCATCTGCTGCGACCGGTTGGGGGTGAGGGGAGAAAGACAGAATAAAAGACACTGTAGAAAAGAGTCAGAGACGAATAATATCCAATAATTAACCCTTTAGAGCCGGTCGGAGCGGGCATGCTCCGTTTTGCGTAACTATTTTTAAATCCCGGTAGCTCTGCAACCACGTGAGCTAGCGCAATAATTTTTTCTGCATATGAAACCGGAGGAGTTGTACTTACATCTGATGCCATCAGCTTGTCCTCGGTCACGGTTTCCTTCCACATAAAGCTTTGCAAAAACTGCATAAAAAGCACTTGCAGCAACAAAAACATAATATTCCAGCAACACGCTTTGCCGATCCGATGAGCTGTTCGTAACACTTCCTACGTCCATCAGCGTGAACTATCACATGACCGCATGACCTGCCCGAAACCGGAAGTGACGTCATTTTGCGGAAATGTAGTTTTTTACCATCAGGGCCTCATGAGCCTATACTGGTGTTTTTAAAAGTTATGTTTGACTTTATGACTTCCTGTGTCGTTTCTGGGATTCTTAGGACTCATATTGCACTGCTGGAAATAGTTTATTTTGATGCACATGCTGCTTTTTTTTTTTTGCAAATTTGCAGTATAATATTTATTTTCGTTTGTCCTGCAGTATATAAAAATTGGTGTATTTCAAAAATAAAACTATGAAGACACTCAAAATAAATTTCCTGTGGTGGGAAACTATTTTGTGCAACTTTTTTGCATTTACAGTTTTGAGGGATAAGCCTCTTAAATTTCTCTAACTAGAAATATATGTTAAAAAAACAAAAAAGATTTTACATTTTTTTGTAGTTTATGTAATTACTATGCACTTAATGCAGACATATTGTTAAAATTTGGGCTATAATGGTTGTATTGATGTATAGCAACTTGAAATGCTCCCAAAAATGGCACTACAGCATGTAAAATATAATATAATATAATATAATATAATATAATATAATATAATATAATATAATATAATATAATATAATATAATATCAGCTCTGGCGGACTTGGTTCTATGGTAGGTCTTAAAGGGGCACCGAGTGCTGCACAAACACACAGGGAGTGAAAACAGTGAGTAAAGAAGAAAAACCTCAGATCTCACAAAGTCACAGCACATTCACTCTTCAATCCTATCACTGATTTCTAATCCGAAACCTCTCATTTGAAATGAATGCATGTGAATCTGTTATATAGGATTGCACCTTTTAGGGCCATGGGACTATTACCACCTATCAAAGACTAAATCATATGTTTCCAGGTCCAAAAAGAAATACAGCAATTTCTATGTGTGGTACTTAATTTTTCAAAGTGACTGCAACTATGTAGCTGGAGGCAGAAACGCTACAGTGTGCATTTATGACATGCTGGTTCTTGTTACCACTTTCTCCATGTTTAAGGCATGAGTAATCTCATAGAGGCTAAAATCTACATGTTTTAATCTACATGTTGATAAAGAGCAGGGAGATTTTCAATGCTACTTGGAAGACACTAGCTTGAATGGAAAAGCTCCAAACTGCAGATGATTACAATGCTTACATGTAGCAAACAGTGAGATGAAGCTGCATATGGTCGATAGAGAGAAAACTGTGTTTATGAAAATCTCACATTTCAGTGGAAGGGAATAATTTTATTTCCAAAGAAAAGACTCTAAATCGTGCCTAAATGAAAGCCCCTGGAGCTTTTTCCTCAATACAATGGACCTTTAATCCAATGAGACTGCCACACACACACACACACACACACACACACACACACACACACACACACACACACACACACACACACACACACACACACACACCCTCATGAACACTCGTTCTTTAACTTCCTGTGTGTCTATGTTGCATCTCTTTTGTTTCTTCGATGCTTCTTTTCATTTTTGGGGTTTAATTGCTCTTTTTATTGAAGTATTGTGAGACACACGGTTTGTTTACCATGCTTTAGTGCTTTTTAGGAAGTTGGTTTGAAGCTGCGTAATTTTCAGTTTTATGTCTTTTGTAGTTTTATTTAACGAGATAACAAACACCCCAAAATGTGCATTTTGGTTTTTTTTATCATTATTGTAAACCTCTTATTGTAAACTTGATGCCAGAAGTCAGAAGAGAAGGCAGGACTGCTTCAAGCTGACAGGAAGACAACAGTAACTGAAATAAATACTCGTTACAAGTAGAAGAGCATCTGTGAATATGGTAAATGGTAAATGGCCATTACACATGCAGTCATCCACCCATTCACACACACATTCACACACTGGAATACACAACACACCAAACTTTAAAGCAGGTGAGCTACATTCCTGTCAGCTAAGGACAGAAAACTGGAAAAGTGCTGCTTGGTCTGAGTCTTGATTTCTGCTGTGACATTCAGAAGATGGGGTTAGAGTTTGACATAAACAGCATGAAAGCGTCCCCTTCAAAAAAGCACCTTGGTGATGCTGTCAAGCAGGAGATTCAAGTCATGGACGTGCAGGTGGCAAATCTGCAGCAACTGTTTGATGCCATAATTTGACCAAACTCTCTGAAGAGTGTTTCCAGTTTGGTTGAATCTGTGCCAAGAAGGATTAACGCAAAAGGTAAAAGAGGGTCCAACCTGCTATTAGCACGACGTACCTTAAAAACAGGCTTCAAAATGCTCTAAATGATCAGTCTGGGGTCTCGCTGACATCAAGAAGGAAATTCCTTATTCAATGCTAGGAGTCATCCACCTGTCCCTGTGACTGGAGAAGCCTCCCTGCTTTCTTCATTTCTCTCTTTTGACCAGTAGAAGACCAACAGCCTTAATTGTTTATCTCCACTAAATATGGCTGTGTTAAATCAACACTTAGAGTTACAGCTGGGGATGCACCGATACCACTTTTTTGGAAACGAGTACGAGTACTCGCATTTCAGTACTCGCCGATACCGATACCGAGTACTTAATAAAAACATGATTTAAATTTGCAGGTAACAGCTTAGTCCCATAATTTAACAAAAAACAAACAAACAAGGGACTAGTTTGGAATTAAGAACACGCCCAGCACTCGCTTTTGCTCAATGAGGGACTGGAGCATGTAATACGTGCTGTTCCAGCGCGTCTGTACGTCCTGCTGCAGTCTCTTTATTGGCTGGTTGAGCTGTCCCTGAATGTCCTCGAGGCGGGAGTAGGCTAAGGCGGAATGTTTAAAATGCCCAACTATTTTCCGTCCCACTGCGAATAGCATCAGCTATGCTCCTCTGTGCTAATAAGCGTGGGTAAACTCTTTGTACTTGTTGTTGTGTTGGGATTTTAGGTGCTTGATTAAATTGCTTGTGTTAAATGCGCTACCTTTAGAGCCTCCTCTGGACAATTTCGCTGAGCACAATTTGCAGTCCGCCTCCGCAGCCGGGGCCTGGGGGCGGGCACTCGGGGCCTGGGGGAGGGCACTCGGCACCTGTGATTAACCCCTTACATGCCGCTCAAACAAAGACAGGTCTCAGACCGGTCGGTCCTCGGTATCGGGGGACTTTTAACGAGTACAAGTACCTTAGAAAATGTGGTATCGAGGCCGATACCGGTATCGGTATCGGTGCATCCCTAGTTACAGCTGATTCTGTTGCTGCGTGTATTTGGTCCCATTTGGCATTGCTGTTAAATTTACTCACAAGAGTTGAAGTTGTGAAGTCAAATTGATTCTAAATCGAGTCAGGATTTAACACTGACCAACACTGGATAGTGTTCTATGAGATTAACACTACAGGCTAAATGACTCTGTGAAGAGTATTATTTACAAATTTAAGTGTTAATATTTTACTCTTCTTGATAAATTAACTCAAAATTGGAACCCATAAATAATGACACTGCATAGAGTTAACAGAATTAACAGTTGTGGTGTTATTTTCTCCTTTTCTGTATTGTAACTTGTTCTTCCTGAGTGAAAAATTATTTGTATACAAGTAAATCCATGCATCTGAAACAAAACACAGACCAAACATCCTTAGTTAGAAATGACCAAAAATGTGCTGATCAGATCAAAACACATACAAATATTAAAAACTGTGATGCTCCGACAGTCGTCGCCGGTCGACCTGCCCGTTGTGTCCGTGTGTCGTCTTTTGTTTGTCTCGACTCCCCCCCCGGTCCCCTATTTCCCTGTTTGTGTGCTTCTGTGTTGTGATTTGTGTTTGCGGAAGTCCGGTTTCAAACATCATCTGACCGGGAAGTGTTCCGGCGCTGAAGTCAGCCACACCTGCTGCTCATCAGCCCTCGCCAGCTGCAGCGGTTTGTCATCGCCAGCAGCCTCCATGCTTAACTGAGTGGCTGAGCTTCAGTCGAGGCTGATCATTAAGTTTACTCGTCAGTACAGACCCTGTTGGCTAGTGAAAAACGTGTGTGTCTAAAATTTGCCAGATCGTCTAGATGTGTTTTTTCTCACTATGAGATGGGAAAGGAGTTTGTGATGGGAGCGGAGCCACTGTACAGATTTGGAGTTGAAGCAAATACCTACTGCAGTATTTTACCATCCACCAAAATATTACATTTAAAAACAGCTGTGCAGATGAGTATAATATATATATGTGTGTGTGTGTGTGTGTGTGTGTGTGTGTGTGTGTGTGTGTGTGTGTGTGTGTGTGTGTGTGTGTGTGTGTGTGTGTGTGTGTGTGTGTGCGCATTCGCGAGCTATTACAGGACAAAGGGTACCCAAGCCTATACTGCCCTGTGTGGAAAAAGTAATTGGCCACTAAATGTAATAGCTGGTTGTGCCACACTTGGCTGCAAGAACTTCAATCCAAACAGTTGCCATAACTGGCAATGAGTCTTTCACATCACTGTGGAGGAATTTTGGCCCACTCTTCCTCTCCAGAATCGTTTTAATTAAGCCTCTCCACATTTTGTTCTGTTCAGTTTGTGAACATGACTGGCCTATTTGTATGTCTGTGTGTCAGGTCAGGTCTTAGACTCCACCTCTCTTTTAGAACATCTCAGGCTCCCCCAGGTGTCGGGTCTATTTTCCCCCACGACACTTCCTGCCAGCGGCTGGTGCCCCCGCCAGCTGGTGCAATGGCGGTTCTCAGTGTCCAGGGCCGGGGGCTTTGTAAACTTTTCCAGAATAATAAATGTCAGTTACTTTGATTCTCAGCTTTTTCTTTAGACTGTGGCATGAGGTGTTGCTCATTGAGATGTTCTGACCTGCTTCATTTTGTCAGACAGATTCTTAAGTCATTACAGAGGTCCGGCAGTAATCAGCCTAGTAAAATTGAACTCTACGTTCCAAAGTAGTTGTTAATCACAGAAGATTCATGTTTTGGTTTAGCATCATCAATATTTGATCTCATTTCAACCATTTATCAGATGAGAAACCATAATGGGTAACTTCAGGACCTCCAAAGTGGCTTTCTTCACCTCTCTGTGACCTCATAGAACCACATGGATTTCTCCTAGCCAATCAATAAAGATAAAGCTATGATACAAGTAGCGACCTTGTTTAACGCCCTAACACAAACTCCAAACCTTCACCCTATCCATATTTCTATCCCTGATTACCAATATGGTAATTTAATTGACCTGGACTTGCAATGTACTGGAGCTGTTTTTAATGTTATTTCTCAAGCAGACGAAGACATTGAAAGACAGTGCCCCATACATCACAAACCCCACCCACTTAAAAGATGCAGAGGCTTTAGAGCTATGCTGCTTGAACAGAGGAAAAGGTTCCTCAGAGACAATAGCATTTGCTATCGCTGCCTTGCTTCAACCGGCCACCAAGCCAAAGACTGTACAGTCATGATTAAGTGTGAAGAGTGCAATAGTGAGAAACACCTGGCAGCTCTTCATCCTGCCCCAGCACCGCAAATGCCCAAGCCTCTCTCATCTCCTGAAGTGCACCACCCGCACCTGAAAGCAATAGCTGCTGAAATACCACCTCGAGACCCAAGTGCATTCTGTTGCTGATAGGACGCAACCTTCTGAGAGTTCACAAAGTGAGGGAGGAAATCAACGGCAGAGATAATGACCCGTTTGCACAGAAGCTTGACCTGGCCTGGGTTATCATTGGCGACGTGTGTCTTGGCAATGCCCACAAGTCAAGTAAAGTGAATGTTCTGAAAACCTATGTATTGGACAATGGACGCCCAAGCTATCTCACTCCCTGTGACAGTCACCTTAGTGTAAAGGAGGACTTCAGTCTGAGCCAAACCAAAGCCATCTCCAATCAACTGCCATCCGCTCACTCACACCAAAGGCCCACAGCTGAGAATTTAGGAGACTCTGTGTTTTGTCACACCAGTAACGACAACCACCTTGCTCATTCAGCTGAAGATGTGATCTTTTTGAAAAAGATGGCAGGCTTCTTCAAGGACAATACAAACAGCTGGGTTGCACCACTCCCGTTCCAAACCCCCGGACGCAAACTCCCGGATAACTGGTCCTACGCCTACCAACGGCTCATGTCATTACGACATATGCTTGACAAGAAACCAGAAATGAAAACACACCTTGTGGAATTCATGCAGAAAATGCTAGACAACCAACACGCAGAGCTCGCACCACCTCCCAACAAAGACATAGAGCACTGGTATCTCCCGATATTTGGCGTGTACCATCCACAAAAGCCGGGAAAGATACGTGTGGTGTTTGATTCAAGCGCGCAGTTTGATGGAGTGTCCTTCAATGAGATGTTGCTTTCCGGCCCGGACCTGAACAACATACTTTTGGGTGTGCTGCTTAGCTTAAGGAAAGAACCAGTCGCCGTCACAGCTGACATTGAACAAATGTTCTACTGCTTTGTAGTCCAGAAAGATCACAGAGACTACCTTCGCTTTCTTTGGTACAAAGACAACGACCTTGGCAACAGCGTAGTAGACTACAGAATGAGGGTGCATATCTTTGGTAACAGTCCCTCCCCGGCAGTGGCAATTTACGGGCTGAGACTGGCAGCAAGGGAGGCAGAAAGTGAGTATGGAACTGATGCCCGAGACTTCGTGGAGCACAACTTCTATGTCGATGACACATTAAAGTCTTTCCCAACAACAGTTGAGGCTGTTGATGTCCTACAGAGAACTCAGAAAATGCTTGCCCTCTCAAATCTACGTCTCCACAAGATTGCTTCCAATAAAGTGGAAGTGGTGAGTGCATTCCCCCCTGAGGATAGGGCCAAAGATATCAAAGATCTCGATTTAACAACAGATGAGCTTCCAGTCCAATGCAGCTTGGGGGTAAGTTGGAACCCCACAACGGACACGTTCACATTCCATGTTTCACAAGAGCAAAAACCCTTCACTCGCCGGGGCGTACTCTCAACAGTGAACAGCTTGTTTGACCCTCTTGGTTTGCTTGCATCCGTAACCATCAAAGGCAGGCTTCTTCTCAGGGAGCTCTCCAGCAGCGCCCTTGAGTGGGACAGTTCCTTATCCCAAGACATGTACAATGGCTGGAGAAGGTGGCTTGACTCGCTACGAAGTCTCACAAATCTACACATTCCTCGCCCCTACGTCACGTTCTCCATCCCACAAGCTACCTTCATTGAACTTTGTGTGTTCTCAGACACTTCGATGAAAGCCATCGCTGCGGTAGCTTACCTGAAGGTCACACATGAAGAGGTCGGATTCATTATGGATAAGGCCAAACTAGCTCCTGTACCAGAACCGACCATTCCTCGATTAGAGCTGTGCGCTGCAGTGCTTGCTGTGGAGATGTCAGAGCTTCTCACGGAAGAACTAAACGTAAAGATTGACAAGACAACATTCTACACTGACAGTAAAGTGGTGTTAGGATACATTAACAATCAAAGCAGAAGATTCCATGTGTACAGGGAGCGCAGAATTATTAGGCAAATGAGTATTTTGTCCACATCATCCTCTTCATGCATGTTGTCTTACTCCAAGCTGTATAGGCTCGAAAGCCTACTACCAATTAAGCATATTAGGTGATGTGCATCTCTGTAATGAGAAGGGGTGTGGTCTAATGACATCAACACCCTATATCAGGTGTGCATAATTATTAGGCAACGTCCTTTCCTTTGGCAAAATGGGTCAAAAGAAGGACTTGACAGGCTCAGAAAAGTCAAAAATAGTGAGATATCTTGCAGAGGGATGCAGCAGTCTCAAAATTGCAAAGCTTCTGAAACGTGATCATCGAACAATCAAGTGTTTCATTCAAAATAGTCAACAGGGTCGCAAGAAGCGTGTGGAAAAATCAAGGCGCAAAATAACTGCCCATGAACTGAGAAAAGTCAAGCGTGCAGCTGCCAAGATGCCACTTGCCACCAGTTTGGCCATATTTCAGAGCTGCAACATCACTGGAGTGCCCAAAAGCACAAGGTGTGCAATACTCAGAGACATGGCCAAGGTAAGAAAGGCTGAAAGACGACCACCACTGAACAAGACACACAAGCTGAAACGTCAAGACTGGGCCAAGAAATATCTCAAGACTGGTTTTTCTAAGGTTTTATGGACTGATGAAATGAGAGTGAGTCTTGATGGGCCAGATGGATGGGCCCGTGGCTGGATTGGTAAAGGGCAGAGAGCTCCAGTCCCACTCAGACGCCAGCAAGGTGGAGGTGGAGTACTGGTTTGGGCTGGTATCATCAAAGATGAGCTTGTGGGGCCTTTTCGGGTTGAGGATGGAGTCAAGCTCAACTCCCAGTCCTACTGCCAGTTTCTGGAAGACACCTTCTTCAAGCAGTGGTACAGGAAGAAGTCTGCATCCTTCAAGAAAAACATGATTTTCATGCAGGACAATGCTCCATCACACGCGTCCAAGTACTCCACAGCGTGGCTGGCAAGAAAGGGTATAAAAGAAGAAAAACTAATGACATGGCCTCCTTGTTCACCTGATCTGAACCCCATTGAGAACCTGTGGTCCATCATCAAATGTGAGATTTACAAGGAGGGAAAACAGTACACCTCTCTGAACAGTGTCTGGGAGGCTGTGGTTGCTGCTGCACGCAATGTTGATGGTGAACAGATCAAAACACTGACAGAATCCATGGATGACAGGCTTTTGAGTGTCCTTGCAAAGAAAGGTGGCTATATTGGTCGCTGATTTGTTTTTGTTTTGTTTTTGAATGTCAGAAATGTATATTTGTGAATGTGGAGATGTTATATTGGTGTCCCTGGTAAACATAAATAATTGAAATGGGTATATATTTGTTTTTTGTTAGGTTGCCTAATAATTATGCACAGTAATAGTCACCTGCACACACAGATATCTCCCTAAAATAGCTAAAACTAAAAACAAACTAAAAACTACTTCCAAAAATATTCAGCTTTGATATTAATGAGTTTTTTGGGTTCGTTGAGAACATGGTTGTTGTTCAATAATAAAATTATTCCTCAAAAATACAACTTGCCTAATAATTCTGCACTCCCTGTATGTGAACAATCGTGTACAGAGGATCAAGCAGTCTTCCCTACCAGATCAATGGAGATACGTCCCATCAGAGCACAATCCTGCTGATCATGGCTCTCAGTCTGTACCAGCACAAAAAGTCTGTGGTACTTCATGGTTGTACGGCCCGGCATTTCTTCTCAATCACAAGACTCTCCAAGAAAGGGCCCATTTGAACTTGTCGATCCAGAGTCTGACATTGAAATTCGACATAACATCAATGTGTTTGTGACCACAACTGCTCCAGGTGCCTTGGGTTCATCACGCTTTGAAAGATTCTCAAAATGGACTTCCCTTGTCCAAGCGGTGGCCTACCTTCGCCACATCTCCCACAGTCCAAAGTCTAACTCTAAAGATGGTAGCGCCTGTAGCGGCTGGCATCTTTGTAAGGCTAGTCTTATAGATGAAACCTTATCTCAAGCAGAGCACACAATCATCAGATGTGTCCAGCATGAAGTCTATGCAGAAGAAATAAAATGCATCATGGCAAAACGAGACTTACCATGCAACAGTGCTCTTCACAAACTTCATCCCATCATCGATGACAAAAACTTACTGTGAGTAGGAGGCTGACTTGAAGAGTCTGGCTTGCCGAGTCATCAAGCTAACCCTCTCCTGATACCAGGGAAGCATCACATTGCAACACTGCTCATTCGGCATCACCATGAAGCCACCCAGCACCAAGGAAGACACTTAACTGATGGGGCTGTGAGAGCAAGTGGCTTATGGGTAGTTGGTTCTAAGAGGTCTATCAGCAGTGTAATCCACAAATGTGTCACCTGCAGAAGGCTTCGAGGTAGAACAGAGCAGCAAATAATGTCTGACTTACCTGCCGAATGCCTACACACTGATCCCCCATTTTCTTACGTTGGCCTCGATGTATTTGGACCGTGGGAGGTTTCAAAACGCCGCACCAAAGGTGGTCAAGCAAACAGTAAGAGATGGGCAGCCTTGTTCACTTGCATGTCTACACGGGCTGTTCATATTGAAGTGATTGAAACTTTCAGCTCTTCCAGTTTCATCAATGCCCTTCGCAGGTTCTTTGCAATCAGAGGCCCCGCCAAACAGTTGAGGTCAGATTGCGGAACCAATTTCATTGGTGCCTCCAAGTACCTAAAGTTGCATTCCCCAAAACCTGGTGAGACAAGTGTGGGTGACTACCTAGGCAAGCAGAGGTATCCCTGGGTGTTTAATGCTCCTCACTCATCTCACATCGGTGGCGCCTGGGAGCGTATGATAGGCATCTCGCGACGCATCCTAGACTCAATGCTCCTACAACCAGGAAACCCTACTCTAACTCACGAGGTCCTGACAACGTTAATGGCTGAAGTCACAGCTGTTATCAGTGCAAGGTCCTTGGTATCTGTTTCCACAGATCCAGATGCTCCCTTAATCCTGACCCCCTCAGCTCTGCCTATCCAGAAGTTCGATCCGATCCCAACTCCACCTGGGGATTTCACCAAGGCCAACATGTATACACACCTATGGAAGAGAGTTCAAGTTCTGGCCGACACATTCTGGGCCAGGTGGCAGAAGGAGTACCTCCACATGGTCCAAGGTTGTCAGAAATGGCAGCGCAGCAAACCAAACTTGAAGGAAGGAGATGTTCTTCTGAAGGACAAGCAACTAAAAAGAAATGAGTGGCCTATGGGTGTCATTGTGAAGGCACTTCCAAGAGGAGATGGAGTTGTCAGAAAGACGGAAGTGAAGGTGACAAGATTGCAAAGACATTCTGTAGACCCATTTCGGACTGTATCCTTCTTCTGAGAGATTGTTCTAATATGTAAATAGGGTCTAGTGGCATTCTTAAAATAATGCCAGGTGGGGAGTGTACTGGAGCTGTTTTTAATGTTATTTCTACAGGCCTATAGGGGGCGTAGGTTTGCACAATTTCCTACGTTGAGCTAATTAGTTACTAGAAGAAGTGTGATAGGGAGTGTTTGCTCATGGGTGAAGCAAGACATGGTGTGTTCCTTCCGATCCAAAGCCATGCACTCCGTTAAATCCCTTTGAGTGGCAATATGAGTAAGTTTCTTAATTGTGTTTACCTTTCAGACAGGGTATATGATATTATTGAAGTGATTTGGAAATGTTTGATGTGTTTTATATGTCCACATAAGTCCAATCCAAGCTAATGGTTATGTGACATTTCTGTATTTTGTATCATTTCAGTTTGACACTTTTTTGCATTAAATCCTGTCCAAATACAACACGTGCCTGTTCCTTGGAGGAAGTGATGCAACAGAGAATTTAACTGGTTCTGAATCTCAATATAGGACAGGGGTTACATTGGATGCAATAGTACATGCAAAGTAAAACTTTTAAACATCATAAAAGTTAACATGTCTTGTAATATTTAATACAATGTTTAGTCAGTCTTGCAAGGTTCAACAAACTTGAACCTTTTCTTTGATATTGTTGAACTGACATCTTTAAGCTGCTTGATTTGCTAACCTGGAAGGAAGGAAGCCCAAGAAATCAAATATCTAAGTAAAATATTGGAATAATCAAAGTACCAAGCTTCCAAGTCAAACAATGCACAGATACTACATATACATGGCCTTGTGTTGTGTAGTGATAGCCAGAACAGGGGCCAGAACAGTATGTTAATAAATAAAACAAATATATCTTATTTTTTTCAGCTGCACCCTTTAGAGCTCAAAGCTGTGGGTCACCTGCTGTCATGTCACTCTATCCTCAGTGGAGATGACTGTGGCTTGATCTTCTTGACCCTCCCCATTTATCTGTGCGTGGAACCTGCACTAGGAGTACACTGACTTGTGGCCTATATATGAATACATACACTAAGACTAGTTTATATATGTATAACATACACAAATCAAATATGATCAGAGAGCATCCTGAGCTAGCATGTGTTGTAGCACAAACGAGTTCTGCCCTTTTTCTGCCCTCCAATCCAGAGTGGAGGGCAGCGGGGCACGAAATAAACAGATTTGAAAAAGCAATCAACAGTCCCCCTCAACACCCCTTGAGCTGATTTGCATCTGATCTCGAGATCATGTTTTATTTATCAGTAATCACAACCAATCAGAGAAGAAATTAATCAATGAAGGCGCAAGGCAGAAGCGATATCCACCATCTGGGGGTTGTACTGGTTCCTCCACCCCCTGAAAAGCACACACACGGGCATGTCCAACAAATAGATGCACCCAAGTATGCACATGCACACATGAACACGGAGTAGAAAATTCTGACAGGATGTGAGAAAAAAAAATTCACGCATGCACGGACACACACAGCATCGCATTCACACACACACGGAAGTCCCCTTTTCACTGGCTTGTCATAGGCCCATATTTAGGTGACTGATATTTTTCTCTCCCCCTACCAATGAGCTCCAAGCAAGTCCATATGGCCTGGATCAAAGGTGTCGCTGGGTGCATGCTTCTGCTTTATTGCCAGCCGCTGCTGTTAATTAGGAAACAAGATCACAGGCAGTATTAAAATCCAATTAAATTGATATGAACAGATTGGCAAGTGATGTTCGCTAATGTATAATTGAGCACCATGCAAATTTCTCTGGCTGCCTTTTGTTTTGCCGTGTCTCTGCCTGGATCTCACTGGCCCACAATGAGCAGCCAAGCTTGAAACTTTTCCTCTTTCTGTTGTCACCAGTAGAGATATAAACAAGTTAATGTGCTGAAGTGGGGGTATTGCTTTCATCGGTTAAAGCAATTTCCTTTCCATCATGCATGAGGGGGTGTGGAAGTTCAAGGGATAGCAGTGGGGCACACTGTCTCAAAAAACATTAATCTGGCCCGTGTGGATATACACATTTGAGAATGTGTGTTGTGAAAGCTCCCACAAATAATTATTTTTGAATAGGTTTACATATGTTCTGCCTGTACATTCAGCACCATGTGTTTTTTCGTCTTGTCAAAATTCCCCATACAAATATACAATCTTGTAATGGATGCTGCTTTGTAAAAACTATATTACAGTTGACTATGAGCACTTTGGGTAGTTTTACTGGATAATTACACTATGGTCAGTATGCTGGCTACAGCTGAAGACATAAGCCTGGATTATTACCTCTCGACCCTTTAGCATCTACCCTAGATATAAGCTAAGGTTTACCCCAAACAAGCAAGTCACACCATGGAATGAAGGAGAGGGAAAGAAACTCTACTCTTTAAGTAGTTCTTCTGATAGCATTTCCACATGTAAATAAAAATTCCATTTTATGTAGTAGATGCGGTCTTTATACTAAACAGTTAACCTTTAACAGTATTTAAATGGATGCTACATATCTTTTTTTGTAAGATGCTTCAAACTCACATCCTCAAAGTACGTCACATCACAGGTATGTGCAGCGAGGCTCATAGTAGCGCAATGAAAGAACCAGAGTACTGACGTGTATAGCAAACAAAGGAAGAACAAACTGAATTTCTTAAAGAATGTCTGAATTCAGCACTGATCTCATCAACCTCCTCTAACATGGTAGGTCAGTCAGGTTATGGGATTGAACACATTAAGGATTAAGGATTAAAAAGTCGATTATAAAGGTCCCCCCGTGCTAGGATTTGATTTGGATGTGACATATTCATGCGTGAGTATGTGACTGGTCAGAATGGTTAAGAGATGGATTTTTCTCTGAGCTTTAAGCTGGTCCGATGGTGGACTGGAAGGCTTTAACAATGTGAGATTAGTCCTGTTGGAATGATGAATAGCGTGAATGGCGATGATCGTGCCACTTGCTCCTGTTCCCATTATTAATATTTTTTTTTGGACATTTCCCATAGTTATAAAATCAAACAGATATTTATGTTCCATGACTTCCTGAATGTATCCAGTTATTGTGTTATGTAATGCAGGTTCTGGGGAATTTAGAGATATCCCTGAGGACTCATCAGTAGCTTTTGTTACCTGTTGGCTGCTGGGATGCAGTCAACATACACTCAGCTTTAACATCACTCTGGGTTTGTCGCTAGCTTTGTGTTAGGATGCTATCCCACTTTTTATTTGCTTACTTTCCAGCACTTCCTCCTTCCACCACCCATTTTTCTTGTCTTCTTCAACCCTTCCAGAGCATGCACTAAACACATTCGTAGCAGTTTTCTTCAGTCCTCATCTGGTAACTCTTCCCTACCACCAAGAAGTCTGTGCAAGTCTTCCTTCTTCAACTTCCGTCTTTTTCCACCCTGCTTTTGCCTTCACTCTCTTCCACATCTTTTTTTTTTCCAAAGCCATCCTGATACTGCTGCGATACATTCTCCCCTCCCTTGAAGTCTACTATCTCTTTCAGATTGCACCCTCTGCATACTGTAAGACATAGTTTCGTGCCTCTATCGAGAGGTGATGGTGTCAAACGTTTTTGTGGAATGACACATAAGTTGTATACAAATACTTCTTGAAGTTTATTTCATACCAACATAAAATATATAATGTGGTCTTTGTTCAGTTTGCAGTGATATCTTAATCATTATCTAGGACATGCTGCAAGGCTCTTGATCTTGAGTTAAGTGCAGGTCAGCAAACTATATGTGGTCCTTTACTAAAACAGCTTTACATTTAACAGTCACTGACTAAACTCTGATGTTAAAGTCTACTTTCAGCACCTTCAAATCTTTGGCATTCACCACTCACTAAAGGCTCAGTGGGGAGATGTTTATATGTCATGTAAACTCCTCACTTGCACACATTCAAGTCAGACTATTATCACAGGTTTATGTGTATGCATAACTTCATAAGGATTTCTGAGTATGTTTGTGTACTACGCGCATGTGCATGTCTGTGTGTGTCTGTCTGTGAGCGAGTGAGTCTGTGGGTGGTGTCGCATGGTGAGCTTTAAGTGTGTCAGTGGGGTGCATGGCAGATAAAACAGTCCGACTTCATCATTACACACCAGATTCCCTTTTCAGAAGACACCAGGCTTCCCTATGAATATTTCATTCTGTGATATCTGGGCCAATTAGGTGTTCATACACACCCACACCTTACACTCATCTGCCTTATTTAGGGCACACACGCTCAGACTCCAACACCATCTTTATTTTTCTGCTCAACAATAGTCTCTGTTCTCTTCTTTTGTTTCAGCGTGAACATTAAAGATGCTCACACACACACACACACACACACACACGCACACACACACACACGCACAAACGCACACACACGCACGCACACACACACACACACACACACGCACACACACACACACACGCACACACACACACACACACACACACACACGCACAAACGCACACACACGCACGCACACGCACGCACGCACACACACACACACACACACACACACGCACAAACGCACACGCACGCACACGCACGCACGCACACACACACACACACACACGATTAATTAATGTGTTTCAGACTTTGCTGTACAAAGATATTTCTGACCAATTGACACTGAGAAATAAACTGCTTGCAAAGAATCATATAGGAATAATAATAATATCCGGTCGTTCAGTGATGACGTGACGAATCCTACTTGCGGGCCTAAAGTAGTCTGTGTTTAATATGGCTTTTGTGTTGTTAACATGTTTAGTGTTATGTATTTTCTTCTATTTAATCTCACAGCTCCTAAAACAGTCAGTGATCACTGTTGACCTCCCTCGGCTTTTATTACCGCTAATCATTTATTTAAGCTCAGTTTTTAAAACCTTAGGATGTAACTACAGCCCAGCCCATGCAGCAGTATATGAATGACTAACCTTGTATTGTGGACGGATTATCTCAGTTGTTCTCCTGGCTGAAGTTTGGTCCTTTTACAGCATCCTGCCATGCGATTACATTTGTTCCTGACCACCGAGAACACTCACGTTAACTTTTATCGAGTGGAAAAAAAGTTAGCTTGTTTATATTATGCTAACATAGCTGTGTCGCTAGCGGTCACGTAGCACGTCATTATATACCAGCTAGCCCAACTTCAGTAACCCTACAAACGTCACTGCTGTTTAGTTTTCTGTCTTCATTTATGTTGGAAGTGATAACAGAGCTGTACGTTTTAATTTGTTTCCAAAACCCCGCAGTCAGGACATGCTATATTGTATTTAGATAGAAGCTAGTGAGCTAACTCCCTGCTAACTTCTAACTCCGTTAAATGTCATAAATTCCGTTTTCATGGATGCCTGGATGTTAAACTCAATTGTTACACCTGGTAGAGCAGAACGCTGATCATTTTATTAAAGATGAAAGACTTTAGACAGTTTTTCAACTCTCAGTAATGCCATAGTGATCGTTTGATATATGGACCTGCAGCGGAGTTTAGGTCCAGACACGGCTAGTGACGTCAGACTGAACAACCGGATAGCACATCTGGATATACAACGTATTTCAAACAATCACAAATTTTCAAGCTTTGATTTGATTTTCTGTTTCATCAGCTCTGATAGGCTGAGAGTTATTAAATTAGTTCATGTTTTTTTTAAGTTAAAATAGTCTATGACATGATTCAGCTGAAATACACGAGCCTGTTCATGTGCAGCAAAATTTACTGATTTTGTTATAGTATATACTTTAAATCAAATCGCTCTAGTAGGAGTTAGTTCTCAAATATACAGCTGACCTGACCTGACGAACCCAAGATCCATAGTATAGAGAGCTTTAGTGTCGAGGCTCCTTCTCATGACCTTGTTTTAACTAACTGTGGTAAACTTACTGTTCATTTTAATCATTGTTTTTCACATAATGGGAAAAGTTGTGAATCTTTTATTTAAACACATTTTCAACAAGACCATCAAATGGTCTGTCAGGAATGGCTGAGAGGAGGGATCCAAGAGTTTGTCAGTCAGAGCAATGTTTATCTTATGTTCTTGTTCACATATTGAGCAGTAATAGCATAGTTATTATCTTCAAATTACATTTTATTCCACTATGATGTAGTTATATGTTGGTATCTCCACTCATAACTACACCCTTTTTGGCTCCTACCTTAAAGCACACTGTACACTGTCGATCTTACGTGCTGCACAATAATGTTTAACATTTAGTATTTACTGTTATATTCCCATAGATCATCATGATGTTGTTTATTCTATTGCTCTCGTTTTCTTCTGCTTGTTTTCTTTTTTCTTTCTCAACAGGTGATCCAGGGGAAAAAAGAAAAGGACACAAGGACAAAGGTGATGAAGCAGATTTTCATTGTCTTTTCTCTCTTTTCTCCTTTTTCTTTCTCTCTCCTTCTGTGAACTTTATTCTGAACTTTTCTTCTTGTTTTTCTTTCCCGTCCCCGAGTCCAGTCTGGCCTGATTACAATAACTTAGAATAAAAACAACTAATAAAGATCAAATAAACTATGACAATCAAGTGGACCAGTATAGCAAAAGGCCCACTTGGGAAAGTAAATCTGTTGGGCATTTTTCTTGGCCTTCAGACAATAATTCTGATTGCTACAGTGCCAGGCAGGACACACACACAAAAAAAGGTATCTCCACTCATAACTGACACACATATATGACATGGAAGAGCATGTGCACACGCACACACACACACACACACACACACACACACACACACACACACACACACACACACACACACACACACACACACACACAATCCCGGTGCTTCTGCCTCCATGAATGTGCATGTGTGAGGTGCTGGCACGCTGATTAATCATCATCTCAAAATGAGAGGAAACAGAAGGAGAGTGTTTCTGTGTGTTAGTCTGAATTTTAAATCTCCTGCCTAACTTTTACTTCATCTTGCTGTTTGTGGGTGAGTCTTCACTGCACGGGGAGGAGAGACAGGTGAGCTATTTTCTTCATAAAAAGACATCAAGAGGTTGTAACTGAGCACTGTGCACTGTTATGGACTGTTTCTTAAATACATGTTAGCTGTCCAACTGATATCTGTCCACTTCAGATCACTGATTACAGCAGTCTCAGTGCTGTAGTGTACTCCCTTTATCCTCCTCCTTAGAGCCAGCCTCAGTGAGCCTGCTGTGTTTCAGCTACACAGTATATATCAACCAGAGTGTTTAGTTCATTTAAACCTTTTTTTTTTAATCCCTGGAGCGCTGCTTACTTCATGCTTTTGCAGACATTATCAGGTGCATATTTGCCACCACAGGATCTGTCTTTGATGTATTTGCAGATAATCATCTCATATTAAAGCAGTAATCCTAAACTGTAGCTTGCTTCTTTAAAAAAAACTGCCAGGTGTCCTGCGACTGTGGATGAAACATTAAGCTAGAGGACATGTTTCACCAGCTACAGGCTGAGTCACCTGTTCACCTTGTATTCTTCTGATTTGGTTTGTTTGGGGGGGGTACGTGTGACCAGCATTCTTTAAAGGTCGATGTACACCATAGTTAGCTAATGTCCTTTTTCTGTTTGAGCTGGTAAAACGTAGCTTGGTGAAAAACAAGAAAAAAACAGACAAAAATGGTTTTGTTTATGCTGTGAAGTTTGTGCCACTCGTACTCTGTTTTATTTACATTTGTGGACATGTGTGTGTGACCTTCCCCAATCCTCCTTTTCAGTAGAGCTAATAAAGTATTAAAACACACTTTCTGTTTATTCATATTCCAACAAATACATCAGAGAGAAACTTGGGGTTCAGTATTGTGTCCAAGGATTCTTGGGCATGCCGACTGGAGCAGCCGAGGATCAAACTACCAATGATAATTTATGCCTTGAAGATGCCTTCACTCCCAACTGAATCAGCAGAGTGTAAATATCAGAACATAGAGCTGTGATTAGTATCTTAAGGAGCTCAGAAACCCCAGGTGGGCGCGATAAACAGGGAAGAGTAACCCACTATTAATATTAGCATTTTAGCTGAACCAGAGACCTGCTGCCTGTCAATAGAGGCAGACAGCATGGGCACTCAGGAAGCAGAGCCGATAGTACCACAACAACCAGACTCAAACTCCAGGGAGGATCGCAGCCAGAAGAATCTGGATGCACTATCCCATGTGTAAGGTGCCCATCCTGACCCAGAGAGCACGAGAGACGCCTTCACTTTCACCCCCTTCAACACACAATGCTTGGGTCACATCATTTGTTGCAATCTGATCCCTCCCTGCCCAGGGCCATGAGACAATGCAGCAGATGCAAATACGTAGCCCACTCATAGCCACCATGGCACGTACACCTCCACAGCAAGCCACTCCCCTATGGAGACACCAGTAGGAGTCCATTGGGCCAGGACCCCTTCCCCCAGAACCACAGGACCAGACCCCATAAGTGATTGGACAAGAAGAGAGAGACAGTAGGAACAAAGGAGGGAGACATGGAACAAGTTGGATGTCCACTTTCTGGACCAGCAGCAGCATCTGCTTGACAAAATTCAGGCTATTTATAATAGACGCCGTCCTGCTCACAAAGGTTCCCCCGATTCAGTTGCCGAGCCTCCTCCTACTTTTGGGGCTGGAGCTTCTGTGCCAACAGCCACACAGACAGCTTTACACACAGTGGTGTTCCCATTTGTGGAGGCATTTAATTGAATCCATCCATTTTCTGCCTATCTGGGTTCTTATCACGGGGGAAGAGACACCCAAACCTCCCTCTTGCTGAACCATTCCCAGACCAGCCCAATCAATATTTGGGGGCAGCTAGCCAGGGGAATCCTAGAACTGTGGTTGTGTTAAGTGAGTGTAAAACAAAGAATAGAATGAATTTGTGCTGGCTGCTTTTCAAAACAAGCTTAAGCAGTTTGGTTTTGTGTGTAATGGAGGTGAGGGACTGGCCATTAAGCGCCGTGGCTGGCAGAGGGGATTGTAACTGATCATTAATGACTGTTTGTTCTCCACCAGAATCGAAGAAAAAGAGTGAGAAATAAAGTCTCCACTAACAGAAGCCGACAACAGCATGTGGGTGTTTAAGGCTCATGAGTGGCACCACCCACCAGTGTCCCCGTGGCTACTGGCAAGTGCTGGCTTTTGGGTGCATGGGACAGGATAGTAGGGAATGGCCACCAGTAAATACACAGCCGTGATTCAATCCTCCACTGCCGCCCATCTGGTGTTAATCTTGCACGGCCTAGCTGCATCGGCATGGAAGCACAGAAGTAGAGGCAAACACTAGAGAGACCTAAACATTACCATGAAGGCTGCAATAACAATCTGGCGAAGAACTGCTGCTCTGGCTGGTTCTCAAATAAGCTGCTAAAATCAGGGACACGAGACACAGCTGAGCAAAACAAACCTCGGCTGCCATGGCTCCATCTGAGCATACCTGCTCACAGAAAGAAACCCCCCAAAACTGTGCAGACTCTCATCCCCCCCCAAGCTACCCTAAAAACACTGTTTTTGCAGAAATGTTCATGAACAAATTCTTTATTGTTCACTTCATATCATCCACAAACATCCATTTCTATTCCTCACAGAGGAAGAAATTATCCCCGTATACTGTTGAGGTGTCTCAGACTGGTCACTAATTGCAAAAGTAAAAGTTGTACAGTGCATGACTGTTTCTCTGTGCTACTCTGTCAGATGTGTCGTTTTATGAGTCGATACCTCAGCGAGCTATGTAAGTGATTCTTTATTTGCTTTCATTTTGATTTTTTAGAGTTCCAAACAGGGAGGACATCAGACTAGAATGTAAAACAAAAAACCAGCTCTGCAAGCAGATTTCCCAGCAGGCAATGAGCACTTCCACTCTTCCACCAAAATTACACCTTTATCCAGTCTCCTCCACCTGCATCACTCTTATCTGCTTGCTTTATATCTCTAAATCCCTTTTTATTGGGATTTATCAAGGCTTTTATCACTTTTCATATAAAAGGATGGGGAGTATTTCCCCTCCTTTTTGCAATGTTGCCCATTTATGGCACAGAATTGGCGTAATTTCCGATCCCTCTACTATTCTTTCTGACAGTCACATTAGCATGTCATTACTGGGGCTTTCTCTACCCTCCCAGTGGTGCTGGAGCTCCGAGGACCATGCACTAGAGCGACAAAGGGCACCAGCTGCACCCACTTTTCCCCATCCATCCTTTTATCCCTCTCTCTCCGCTCAACCCTCTTTTTCTCTTCACTACATGCTTGGCCTGACTTGGAGACACCCTGACATTCTCAGTAGGTTTTGACTTGGATGCCAGCCGAGACTTTAGCAATATGGCATTTGATAAAGATTTTTTTTTTGGTAAATATCCAAGTCTTTTTTACTTTTCGGTTTTGTATAGGACATGCTATGTCAACAATATATGTGATTAGACTCATTCAGCTTTTAGAGTAAGAGGTATTTAATTGCTGATAGTATGGGGTTATAATTGGCTTGGCTTGGAATGGGTGTTGCAGACCTCCCAGTCTGTGTAATCACTGGGTTTATTCTCTAGAATGGCTCTGGGATCATTAAACTGAAACAAATCAAACTACATAGACCTGTTTCAGAGTGAAGTCCTTGAAGAGGCCACCATGGCTGCATGAACTTTTATTTGAACCATCTGAAACCAGATTGCACTGCTCGACTGTGTTCACCAGTGGGCTCAAAAAGAGCGAACATCTTAAGATCTCTGCAGGGATAAATTATATAAGCTTCTCAAGAATCTTAGTCATTCTAAAAGTACCTTCCTGAGCCTGAGAGATATTATATACTCACAAACACTCACAAGAAAACCCCGTCAGTAAATAATTGATATAAGAATTACAATTGCGGGGTAGGTATTAGGGGTGCAACGATACACAAAATTCACGGTTCGGTTCGATACTTTGGTGTCACGGTTCGATATTTTTTCGATACAAAAAAAATGTTCATGCCTTTTTAATTTGTCATTTATTAAAATTATAAATATATATTTTAACTCAAAAGTACAGTTTTTAACTAACCCTTGTGCGCGTTTTTTATTTTGACAGCGAATATGCACCTGCGGACCACTTATGTGCAGCCCTGGTTATTTAGCTCGTCATATTGCAGCCACAGAAATTCTTTTGTCCATGAAACCATAAAGCTGCACTTTCTTTTTGCCTTATAGTCTGATTTGTCATAACTTCTCCGTTTTGTGGTAAGCTTTTCTTTGGCTGTCACTTCTTCACCCTGACCTGTCTTATTTGGCTCAGCAGAACTAAAATATATATCCTGCTGCTTTTACACAGGCACTCACATAAGCTCAGCGATTCTCTGCGCGATCAACCTCTCACATGTTTAAGCTGCGGGAGATTTCACTTGTCATGTTTGCATAGTAAGCTAACAATTAATAAGACCATGTCAGAGGAATTGGTGCACAAATTATCATCACTCACAGATCAGTGCTGTCGCTCTCTATACACAGTTCGCACGATTGCAAAGTGAAAGCAAAAAAACAAGCGCAAATTCAAACGCGACTTCAATATGTCACATATTGACAGTGGCTCACCGATGCCAATGACATAATTACCCAGCTACATTTCTGAAAGAATGCAAAAGCATTGACATATATTTTTCCTACAATAGCCCGACGGGCAGGGAAGAGATAGATTTTGGTAGCCCGACTGAAAAAAATCGCTAGCTCCGGGACGTCGGGCTAGCGATATTGCAAGCCCTGTATCTGATTGAGGAATCACTCATCTTTGGAAAAGAGAGTTTATTACAGAGAAATGTCTCTTTCCAAAATAAAAGCTATACTATGCGCTTCTTCTGGGCTATATTCTCAGCAGCATAAGGAGAATCATGTGCTAACAGCTGTCTAAATGACTCGGCTAAAGTTAGTAGCATGCTTGATTGTTTTTGTCTGCTTCCATTTGTCTTTGCACTAGGATGATGTCGGCGTAAATGTGCAGTCATATTCGTTGTGTTCCCACTAGTGATTTCAGGTTAATCTCGTTGAAATGACCTTAACGCCACAACACGGCAAATCTCCGTTAACGAGCTACCGCCGATCGCCCTGTGCATGGGGCTAGACGGCCAACACGTTAACGAGCTAACTGCGCTAACACACTAGCTCCCACCCATGTAATTGAGCATTGCGTGGCACATCCAACATGCTGTTTTACTTTAGTCCATGACTCGCTTACCTTCAGGGTCATACGTCACATGAAAACCAAAATAATTCCAAACGCCAGATCTGAATGAGGGTGGGGGAGGTCCATGTTGCAAGGAGAGCTTAACTTCTGTCTTGCTAGCTTGCCCTGTGATCTTCCTTCTGACTATGCTGTCTGTGTTGAGCGCTCAGTGGATCTGCGCTCGACTACTCCGCCTAGGCTGCACTGTCGACCCTAGGCGGAGTAGTCGAACGCAGATTCACTGAGCGCTCAACACAGACAGCATCGTCAGAAGGAAAGTTGATAAAATAAATTACAAATTTTGTATTGCTCGATACATATGCGTACCGAACCGAAAGCACTGTATCGAACGGTTCAATATCGATACGAATATCGTTGCACCCCTAGTAGGTATGTCATTTGCAGTTGTACAAATATTCATGCATGCAGTGTTGGGAAGGTTACTTTTCAAATGTATTCCACTACAGATTACAGATTACATGCCCCAAAATGTATTCTGTAACATATTCCGTTACGTTACTCAATGAGAGTAACGTATTCTGAATACTTTGGATTACTTAATATATTATCATGCTTTTTACAACTACGTGAATGTGATTTATTACTGTTACTGAAGGTCCGTGGCTCCGAACCGTAGTAAAGGGATCTCTGGCTAATCCGTCGGTTTGTGTCGGGCTCGTAGCTGAAAACTAGCTTTACTTTGTTGTCTGGGTCAACTTTGCTAGCGAGAGACAGAGAGAGGCGTTGAAAGGCTGCTCCAACGGAGCTTATTGTTTCAGAGGAAAACACGAACACAGCGTACAGTCGAGTCTTAACAGCTTACTTACAACTGGGCTCGTCAGGCTCTCTTCTTGGCTGCAGTGGTTATTATTATATTTACATGCTTCCAGCTCCCGTTTCTGCTCGATGACAGCTCGTACTTTTCCACTCGCCTTTTTCTCCCTCCTCGCACACAGACACATAACAAGTATGGCAGTCCATTCTCCCTGCAGCACGGACTACACTGCCCATGAGGCTACATTCTTTAGAGCTGTAGCATTCTGCCTGTTAGCTTAGCACAACAACAACAACAACGAAAAGGCGCTCTTCTCACCCAGGAAACACACAGTCACAGAGAGAGGGAGCGTCGCCCTGTAACCATGGCAACCGTAACGCTGCCGCCTGGAACAACAGAACGTAGCTGTCAAACAAAAGCCAAACAGTCCTGACCCGCGACAAAATGAAACAGGAAAGTACCGCAGTGTAATCCATTTATTTCAACAAAGTAACTGTATTCTGAATACCACCTTTTAAATGGTAACTGTAACGGAATACAGTTACTCATATTTTGTATTTTAAATACGTAACAGCGGTACATGTATTCCGTTACTCCCCAACACTGATGCATGTAACACTGACAACACACAAAGCTGCGAAGTGTGGTGTCTTCACTATTTTCATAAGTGATCATGATGGCATGAAACAACATGTTGCACAAAGTCAGGCAGGGTTGTGTGGCTACTTGCTGCCAATCCTAAAGAGATGTGTTTTTAGTTGTTTTTTGAATACTGGAAGGTTCTATATTTGTGCATAGGTCTGTACGGGCTAGCAGCTAGCTGTGAAATGAACATAAATTCTCCAGTAGTCCAGAACACATATTGCCAGTAGGTGGACTGAACATTGTCACGTTTGCAGTGACACATTTTGGTTGGTTTGGAGTTCACTTGGATTTTTCTGTGTGTGGAAATGAACCAAACCACTGGAAAAAACTACAAACTTACAAACACATCAACTGATTCGGACGTAGATGTGAAAATGCCCTAATATGTTAAAGAAACTCTGTTTTCTGAGGTACAGTTAGTGGGGTTGTGTTTGTTCTGTGTTTCTTTGTTTTCTAATTTATTACAGTGGGTTTTAAGAGAAACATGATGGCTCAGGTTAAATATTAAAAAGTGGTGTGTGACAGCAGCTGCTAAAAATGCTGTTAATATAGAAATAGCCAAATGAACTCTTGGATGTTCACCTGTCACACGATGAATCCTGTGAATTACTTTAGCTGACGATATCCCAACAGGAAAAGGAAATCCAGCTATTGCCCAGTAAGACTATTTTAGCTAATATGATCATATGTGACACGACAGCTCTCTGGTGAACATGAAAAACTGATACAGTCATGAACTGTGAAAACTTCAAACAGCGAAGTAATCAGTACGAGTTTTTATGGATTAACCTGACAAGATGGGGCAGTCTCACAAAGCGCATTCTTTTATTATCATTTTGAAAAATACAATCGAACAGAATAGATGAGAAACAGACAGGATATGATAAGAGTAACTGTAACTTTGTATAGTCTGAGTTTAGTGCAATGGCATGTTTGTGTGTGTGTGTGTGTGTGTGTGTGTGTGTTGGGGGGGCCTATAACAATAATAATAATAATAATAATTAAAAGATCATTATCAACATTATCAACTCATTGATAACAATAATAACAGCAGTAATAACAGCAACAATAATAATTTTAATAATAATAATAATAATACAATTATTAAACAAAGAACATATGAAAGAGGTCAGGTACACAGGAGTGATGATGGAGAGAAAACTCACAGGTTCCCTGCTGGGAGACGTCACCCAGGACAAGCATGGAGGCTGTGTGGTTCATCACTGAACGGTTTGTTGTGTTTACCTTTTTGCCTTTGGTATGGAGCATTATAGAACGGGGACCACAGAGCTGTGGGTTGCCCCACACCCTGAGGAGAGAGCCTGTTTATTAGTGGCTTTAGTGTGGCTTACTGGTGCAAAGAGCGGCCCCTCCCGTGCAGCCCTGTCTGAGTCAGTATCATTATTTGACCAGTTTATGAGAACAAATGCACTGCACTTTGAAGGCAAACACTGTCCATTTATTTTACCACATGGTGCTCAGTTAGAAAGTGTTTGCAGACAATTCGGCATCTTCCATGCAAACCATGGGCAAAGCAACCACATGGAGGTTTTTATTGCAGGAACCACAGTGTGGCTGATTTTACCCAGCAACCTCCAGCATCCACTCATCAGCTGAGAAATGCACATTTTCCTTTACATCTGGGGACAGGAGAGAGGAACTGCCAAATCTCTACTGCAGTGTGACTGAGATCTTACATGTCAGTCACCTACCTGCTCTCTGTAACCTGCTCGTCCTCCCTCCTGAAGCCACACCATTACAGCCTTGTTTGTCTCACCTTTGGCTTCAGTTTAACTAACACTGAGAAGTTGAAGAAAACCTCCAGACTAAAGTGAACTGAGACAGTCTTCCTGTCCCTGCTGCTGAGAAGCATTCACAAAGCAAAGCAATTTTTACATAGGAGTGCTGTTACAGATGATGAGCAACAGTGCTTGGATTTCTGTCCAACAAGTCTGCCCAGGGAGTCCGCAAAGTTTTGATCAATGCTGGAACTGAAAATTCCCTTTTCCCCCCAGAGTCTCTTTCTCTCACACATACTCCTCCTTTTCATCCATTTACACCCACTGGAGCAGCTACCGAGGGATCCCAGGAGTAGGAAAGTGCCATGGACTGAAACCCACCTTCTCTTCTTTCTGGATTGGCTGCAAAACTCCTTGAAGCTCCCGGAGCTCCCGCTACTCTGAAAACCCCTGGAAGCTGCTCATATACACATGCATACACTGATTTCCCTAGCACACTGAGCCACTAAAGCTTTGGCAGCAAGCACCCCTGGCTTGGCACAGTTTATCCTAATGAGTGGCAGCTTTGAGCCCCCCTACGCTGCTGGTCAAGAAAGATGGAGAGGTAGAGCAAAGCGAGAGAGAAATCTTACTGAGCGGGGTATTGCAGGATTGGCATACGCTGTATGTTTCTGCTATGCCCTGGCCAGCCGGCTGGCTACCGAGTACTCGGAGCCTCCCTGAGGTCATGCTGAACACAGACAGAAGGAGAAATTGTATAAAAAAACACAGAACAGAGCCACAGTAGGAGTTCTGATCCCGGGATCCTATGGGCAGTTAATTAAAATCCATTAATTTCCCCCTCTTCGTCATTCTCTTTCTGTGTCTGTGTTCTGCTGAACCAAAGCTGGTGGAAGATGACCACAGAGAAAGGCAAATGCAGCCAAAAACGAGGCTGTCCCATCCAAACCACAAATGGCTGACAGCTTTCAAGGAGCTGCTAAATGAAAGAGGAGGGAAACCAATGGCTTCTCTGCATTAAAGACCACAAAGACAATTGGTGTTGTCCATAAGCCCACTACATGACCATTACGCTGAGGTTGGCTTGGCTAGAAAACCTGTTCAGCCTGTAATTGGCACAAATATGTCACATGTTGTTCTGCAATTAAATGATGCTGCGTGTACAGTCTGTCATATATGACGCGTTCATGTTTAAAGCTGCTTTCAGTTAAATATTTTATTTAAAGGAAGCAAATCTTTCCGGTTCATGTTTTGAAACATCTGTCAGTTCCTTCTAGAGTAACCATCCCATCTGAGCTTAACTTCACTTCAGCATTTTCTGACTTCTGTTGCTAAGATTAGGTGGAGGCAACTATTTGTTAGGATTTGTTGACCTTAGTGGCCAAAACTAAATGCTGATGATGTGAAATCTGAGATACAGTCATGATGAAATAGTTAAAACCCTCATATGCAAATGATCCATTTCTTTAAATCATCATCACTGACAGTATAAATGTTTTGAACATTTCATTGATTCTGGACTTTGAGCCCCAAAAGAGCGTGAGCAGCATGGCTGTGTGTTGGTTAGCACCGCGGCTCAAAGCGGTGGCTCTGTCCAAGGTCCCTGGACAGAAATCTCCAGGTAGGCAGTAGGGATGGGTACCCGTATCCGGTGCCATAATGGCACCGGTTCTGATATAAACAGTAGTAACCAGACCGAAAAGCAGCGCACATTTCGATGCTTTATTTCGGTGCTTTTTTTCCTGAGATGTCACACACTTTGGATTCTAGCCAATCATTTTACCTTTCCGAGGATAGTAGGCGGGCCCAGGTACGTACGTTCTTTTAGAGCAGAGCTACAGATTAAAAAGTCTGGCTGTACTTCACAGCAAAAGATGCAAACTCAGCAGCCTGCAACAAGTGCTTTAAGGTGATACTGTGCAAAGGAGGTAACACCTCGAATCTGATGAAACACCTGGCGATGTATAGCATTTTGTTAAAAGCCGAGAAATGCACAGTATTTCATAGCTTGCTGCGAGACCTCACACCGTGCACATCTACAGCGGGTGTGGTGCCTGTTATCGGACCCGGAGTTAGCAAGATCTTCCAAGAACCCAAAGAGTGGAGTCCTGGCCCCTAGCCCTGCCAGTGTAGCAGAAATGATGACGGATGATGATGCAGCAGCAGCCGTTCTTCTCTGTGTGAGTAGTTTAATGTTGTTCGTGAGTAATTTACGTTGAGTAGGCTAACCACGTTATTACATTAATGCATGTAAGGTGAACTAGCAAACACCGTCGTAGTTACATGCGGCTGTCTTCTTGTTTGATGGCAGATACTCCCTTCACCCTGGCCAAAGAAAAAGTGGGAAACAGCTGAACATGAGAGGTTTTTGGACAAAGTTTGTGTTCTCCATTCTTTAATCACCGGTTCAAGCACCGTTTAAGCACCGGCACCGTTTCAAAAGTACCGGTTTGGTACTGGTATCGGATAAAACCTAAACGATACCCATCCCTAGTGGGCAGAAGACTTTTTGTGTTGAGTTTGCTGGTTCTACTGGTTCCTGAATGGGTCTCCTGCAGGTAGTACAGCATCATCCCAGTCTAAACACATATGTTGGCCAATGTCTGCCTCTACCTTCTTGTTAGAAAAGCCAAAATATTTACGTAGGCCAAAATTGTGTCTGGGTTGCAGGAGATCAATTATTTATTTAGTTGTTTTTTTCTATATTTTTGGTTGATATTTCTTCTCTCTCCATTAAAATAAAACTGCCTTAAAATTTGTTCATTTCTTCGTGAGTAAACTTACAAATTCAGCAGAGGATTCAATAATTATTTTCCCACAGTATGAACACTTCTCCTGCTTGATCCATGTCCACTCCCCTGACACGATGCCTGCCTCACTGGGTTAAAGAACATCGGGCACAGTCCTCCTGTGATCAAAGAAGTGTAGGATGTTTCTCCAAACCACTGAGCCCAGGTATGCAGGAAGTCTCGTGACTTCTTTTTCCCCAGTGATGAATATAGCTCTTCAGAATAATGTGGACTTGTCTTGTCAGTTGTTAAATCACAATAAATATTTTTCAATGGAACTTGGTGGTCGTGTGTTTTTAAATGTTACATTTTTCTTAAAATGTTCTATTTAAGTGTTGCCTGGTTCTAGAGCGCCGTCTCAGTGTGTAATAGATGTAAAACTTTAAATCGTGACTCTGTTTACATCATTTTAATCTTAAAATCCCAACAGGTAACATTTGACTTCCAGATGTTTCTGATATTTACTGTAAGGCTTTGTTGAATATGAGTGAAAGCCTTCATGGTTATAAAATGAAAACTGCTGATTGTTACAGATACTCTGAACCCATGCTGGCTGTAGATGTTTATCACATGAAAAATATTTAAGCTGTTCAAGTAAAGAAGTTATTGCATAAATTGCACAGACACACTTTATGATCCCATATCTGGGAACTTCCTCAACAATAACAACAGTAACATATCAGTAATAGTAGTGATAGCAGCAGGAACGACGGCAGCGACAGTGATAATAAAAAGCAGTAACAGTAAATATAGTAAGAGCAGTAAAATAATAAAAGTATAAACAAGCTAATAATAAAAAACACAAGAAATTAAATCATTTTCAAAATTAACAAATAAAACTGCATACTGTAACATACTGTAGCATACTGTAACATACTGTTGCATACTCTGAAATACTGTAACATACTGTAGCATACTGTAACATACTATAACATACTGTAACATACTGTAGCATACTGTAGAATACTGTAACATACTGTAACATACTATAAAATACTATAGCATACTGTAACATACTGTTGCATACTGTAGTATACTGTAACATACTGTTGCATACTACAGCATACTGTAACATACTGTAGCATAATGTAACATACTATAACATACTCTAGCATACTGTAACATACTGTAACATACTGTAGCATACTGTAGCATTCTGTAACCTACTGTAACATACTGTAGCATACTGTAACATACTATAACATACTGTAGCATACTGTAGCATACTGTAGAATACTGTAACATACTATAACATACTGTAACATACTGTAACATACTATAAAATACTATAGCATACTGTAACATACTGTTGCATACTGTAGTATACTGTAACATACTGTTGCATACTACAGCATACTGTAACATACTGTAGCATAATGTAACATACTATAACATACTCTAGCATACTGTAACATACTGTAACATACTGTAACATACTAAAACATACTGTAACATACTGTAGCATACTGTAGCATTCTGTAACCTACTGTAACATACTGTAGCATACTATAACATACTGTAGCATACTGTAACATACTCTTGCATACTATAGCATACTGTAACATACTGTAACATACTAAAACATACTGTAACATACTGTAGCATACTGTAGCATTCTGTAACCTACTGTAACATACTGTAGCATACTATAACATACTGTAGCATACTGTAACATACTCTTGCATACTATAGCATACTGTAACATACTGTAACATACTGTAGCATACTGTTGCATACTGTAACATACTAAAACATACTGTAACATACTGTAGTATTCTGTAACCTACTGTAACATACTGTAGCATACTATAACATACTGTAGCATACTATAGCATACTGTAACATACTGTAACATACTGTAGCATACTAAAACATACTGTAACATACTGTAGCATACTGTAACCTACTATAACCTACTGTAGCATACTGTAACATACTGTTGCATACTGTAACATACTGTAACATACTGTAACCTACAGTAGCATACTGTAGCATACTGTAGCATACTGTAACATACCATAACATACTGTAGCATACTGTATCATACTGTAACATACTGTAACATACTAGATCATACTGTAACATACTGTGGCATACTGTAACATACTGCAACATACTGTAACCTACAGTATGCTACTGTAGCATACTGTAACATACTATAACATACTGTAGCATACTGTAGCATACTGTAACATACTAGAACATACTATAGCATACTGTAGCATACTGTAACATACTGTAGCATACTGTAACGTACTGTAGCATACTGTAACATACTATAACGTACTGTAGCATACTGTTGCATACTGTGGCATACTGTTGCATACTCTGACATACTGTAACATACTGTAGCATACTGTAACATACTATAACATACTGTAGCATACTGTCACATACTGCCACATACTGTAGCATACTGTAACATACTATAACATACCGTAGCATACTGTCACATACTGTCACATACTGTTGCATACTCTGACATACTGTAACATACTGTAGCATACTGTAACATACTGCCACATACTGTTGCATACTGTAGCATACTGTAACATACTGTAACATACTATAGCATACCGTAGCATACTGTAGCATACTGTATGACACCAGCATTTTGTCTGACTGGTTGGAGAACGAGAAGAAAAACAAGAGAAACAATGAGATTGGCTGTATAGATGCAAGGATACCAGTTTAGAAATAATATGTAGATTATAGACAAACGGTTTCATTTGGACTGTGGGGGGAAAGGATTGAAGTAGACAGTTTAAAGCTGACTTTATTTCTAACATATACAGTAACTGCTTTGTTGGACTGTCCTAAAGTTGAAAGCATTTAAATGATGTACTGTTACGTTTTCCCCAAATCATCTTTCCCTTAATACAGTTTTCATTCTTCTTCATCCCTCCTGGACATCAGGTCTTTCCCTCTGCCACCTAACATACGATTTTTTTTTACGTGTGACAGCAATTCCTCTATGAATAATGGAGTGAATCTGCCAGCAGTCTGTTTAACATAACAACCGCCATCAGCAGTGACATTAATTGCCCTCTAATTCAGCCAGTTACAGTGATAGCAGAGATGGCTGGTACACAGGGAGCTAAGGAGCCCTTAATGGGACCTAGAGGAGATTAGGCTTGGCTGCAGAGCCTTGAGGTCAAAGGCCAAGAAGAAAAAGATTTAGAGGAAGAGGTCCACAGGGGTGGATACAGTGGTCAACAAGAATCTGAGACGAGGAGGCAAAAAAACCATACACTTAAATATAATTATTTGCTAATTAAGTTTAGAGCAGGGTTCATTATTATAACTCCACTTGTTTTTCTCTGTGAACACAACTTGTAAAACTGGGAACAAGAACCTGATTCAGATAAAACTAAGGTTGCTATCTGAACTGTGTCACCATCAAGAAGCTGAAGTTCATTCATATATATTTGAACCATATCTTGTACTCACTAAAACGAGGTGCTGTTGAATTCTTTGAAGCAAATTAAAAAGTTTTTTTCTTCAGTCATCACCTAAATTGAAACAAACATTAGACCAAACAAATAATTCTGAAAAACCAAAATGCCATCACATTTATTTTTTATGTTACCAATAATTAAAAAAATGGCAGCAACCCTGCCAAACCCAAAGTTCAATTCAGTTTTATTTTTATAGTTCCAAATCACAACAGTTACATTATATGGTAAAGACCTACAATCATCTGACAACATGTCATATCTCACCAACTGCTTCATATCCTGACATATCTCAAACATACACAGATATATATGGAAAAGAAAGACTATTATACATGCACAGCGACTTCTCATGGCAGCTTCTGCTGCTCTGTGATCTGTTGTGACTCTGATGGGGATCAGTAATACCACTAATTTGATCTATGGTCTATTTACTGAGGTTTTCTGACTGTTCGACCTATCAGCCATGCTTTTATAAGATCAGATCAATGGTACAGTACCACACAAACAGCTTAGCAAAAGCTTGTTTTTTTTTCATGTCAGTCTAAAGGTGAGGTGTATCTTAAAACAAACATTTTAAAAGGATGGATTTTGAGATTTATAATTTCTATATGGTCCTCTCTCTTTGAACTCTAAATGAAATGTTTTCTCTTGTTCCTTATTCTTAAAATAAAGTAACCACTTCTTCTTTATTTGTCCTCAAGTCTACAGAAAAATGAATTCAATATCCATAATGTGCAGAAAAGTCTAGATTTGGTTTGAGTTAAGTTCTGTCTTTGGAAAAGAGGCTTCTGATTATTCACCTGTTCAGCTGCATTCTTGTAGTGGATGCAAAGTGACCTGTTTGGCTGGGGTGGGCCGGGGGCTTTCCTGTTTCATATGCAGATAGAATGTGCCTCAGGAAGAAGCAGGATGAAGGCTTCCTCCTCCTCCCCAGGTCTCAGTTCTAAGGGGACGAGACGGTGAGGAAAGCTTCAGGATGGACCCAAAGGATTCATGGATGCTGCTTTCACTGCACGCGCGCGCACACACACACACACACATGCACACACACATGCACACACGTTAATTCCCAGGGGCCTAAAGTCATACACTGCTTTCACTGACAGCAGTGGTGGATGGTGAATAAAGCACAAAGCCGATACTGGGATTTGAATAATTCTGCATCTTAGACACACACTGCATAACAAAAGAGCAGACAGAAGCACACGGATTTCAAAATAAATAAAAAAAATGAAACATGCTTGGAGAAGTGGGGGAAGACTTTTCGGAGACATCACCTCTTTACCTTGGCTTAGAGATTCAAGACTAAGCAGCACACATTTATTTTTATGTATTGAATGCTTGCCAATGTGGAACTGTAACCTTCTTCAAAAATGACATGTTGTAATTAGATGCAGAAATTCCACTTGAATTGCTGCAGTGTCTTTCTTGGCTCCCAGTATAAACTGCAAGCAGCTTAGAAATTAAATCAACTAATCACTGCTATCATCTCTCAGCTGAACACAATACACATAAGACACAGTGGTGAAATACAGTAAAAATGTCAAATCTCACTACTTTTCTCCTCAAAATGAAATGCTGACACGTTTTATGCTGCAGTGGCAGAGACATTAAAAAATGTGGCTTCAGTGGAAGTGAATGGGACATTTTTTTCCACGAGGGTGTTGAGAGGGAGTATCAAAACCTAATAATGCAATCAAATCAGTTTTTTGCTGATCTTTGACATGTCCAAGACTCTAATCACCATCAATGCCCCATGCCCATAATATTTATTATATGGTAAATATTTGGTTTTTGTGAGTTTGTTCAGTAAATAATTATTAATTTAAATGTTTACACTGGAATTTAAATTTAAAAGGGCTCAAGGAAGAGATCTATTTTATTTTATTTTTTAAAAAAAGGGCAGACAGAAAATTTGTTGTTTGGATTTTATGACAGATTTTTTGCGTGCAGATTTTTGTCCACAACGGTGTTGAAAGAGTGAAAAATGCATCAACAGTGTGGATGACATGTAAGTGTAAAAGACAAATCCGAGATTTCCTGCAAAAACACACAACACAAGCTATGAGACAGCCAAAATGATCGCCAAATCAAAAGCACCAAACTGAAACAAAGCTACTGCGAGCTCTGTTTTCACTGCTCTGAGATCAGTTACTGTCTGCAAATACAGTTAACATTAGCAAATAAACAAGCACTGATCACAGTAATAGATCAGCAGTAGTTTTCTCTTACTCACCACCTCCTTCAATAACTCGTTTAGCAGTTGGTGTTAAAAGCTGTAAAGATGGAGAAAAGAGCTCCATCTCTGTCTGCTTCAATAAAACAGTCAAGTTAAACACTCAGCTCCACCAACACTACAAAAGTCTTTATTTAATTAAATGATTTAAACACATGCTGCAATAATATTCATCAACTGATGAGGAACATTGTTCTGCAGAATAAGGAAAATAAATTAAATAAATTTATATAGAGAATTTGCCAATTTTGTTTTATGGTAGTTTTCATAATTTTTATTGTTACTTTTTTCTAAAACAATGGTTCTAAAAAAAAAAACTCCTCTTCCAGTTATCATTGTCAGCTAATAAATAGTTGGATAAAATGTGAGTTCATCACAGCTCAATTTTCGCATTTGTAAAAATGACACTGTAGAAAAGAGACAGACAAAAGATCCCCATGTTTTGAAACCTATTATATTAGCACCCATTAAACATTAATCTCATCAAGCACTGATATGTCGAAGATTACAAAAGCAAAATGTAGGGTCTCCAATGACTGTAATTAAGGCTGACCCATCCACTTACAAATAAAAGCTATAAACCCATTATTATGTGAAAGCATTAGAGCAAATTCTTTTTTTTTTTCAAAAATGATTTAAGAATGGAAGTATGATTGCCGCCTTTTTTTCTCTCTTACTTGGTCTTTTTAAAATCACAGCAGAGAGCTAATCTCTGCGACGCCTCAGACAGAATAGAAATGGCGCCCCAGAGAAATGTGGTGAATAAGTGGCCAAGGCAGGAGCTATGTGTTAGTGTGTGCATATGTATGTGCAAGAGCAGAGAACTAAAAGGAATATTGCTCGATTAATATAACAGTTTTAACCATCTTATGAGTTTATTAAAACTTTATTTAAATATATGTGCATATACCTGTCAAAAGTTTGGACACACCTTCTCATTTATCAGAATCTGAAAACTTTACTAATGCCTAAGAAAGCCCACATAATTTCCTTAGAGATTAATAAAGTATTCTGATTCTGATTAATGGTTTTTCTGTATTTTCATGATTATTTGCAGATTCTCACTGAAGGCATCAAACTATGAATGAACACATGTAGTGAACAAAAAAGTGTGAACTAATTCAAAACATGTTTCTTTGTAATAGCCACCCTTTGCTTGGCTCTCTCTCCATGAGCTTCATGAGGTCGTCACCTGAATTGGTTTTCCAACAGTCTTGAAGGAGTTCAGAGATGCTGAACACTTTTTGGTCCTTTTGCCTTCACTCTGCGCTCCATCTCATCCCAAACCATCTGCACTGGGTTTAGGTCAGGTGACTCTGGAGGCCAGGCCTCCATCACTCTCCTTCTTGGTCAAATAGCCCTCACACAGCCTGGAGGTGTGTTTGGGGTCATTGTCCCTTTGAACAATAAATGATTGTCCAACTAACATGATGAGATGGCATGTCCCTGCAGGATGCTGTGGTAGCCATGCTGGGTCAATCTCCAACAGTGTCATCAGCAAAGCCCCCCCACACCACCACACCTCCTCCTCCTCCATGCCTCACGGTGGCAACAATCAATGTAGAGACCATCGTTCACCACACAAAGACACGGCAGGTGGACTCATCAGACCAAAGCACGGATTTCCACTGGTCTAATGTTGTTTAACTGTACTGTAGGTATGCTAGGTTTCTGTGATCAGTCCAGACGATGAGGGATTGGACCATGGCCTTGAGCTAGTGTCTCCATTCCTCCAGGGCGAGTTTTATTGCCAGTATCTCCCAATGTCCCGCGTCATAGTTTGGGTCCTGCAGGGGACAAAAGGCGAGAGAAAACAGCCCATGGGTGAAGCTTACCTTTTGCTGGGAGACCATGTCCCCCACCCTGGAGTGGAAGCATCTTACTTCTATGATGAATTGGAGACCCAGATCCAGTTGAGCCAAAATGGGAGCTGAGGCAAAACGCTCCTTGAGACGGCAGCTTGATCCCACTGGAACAGAATCTTAGGGAAGGTTAGTAATTTTGTTAAAGTCACGAATGAATGTCTGATAAACGTTAGAGAAACATTGAAGCTGCTTACGATCTTTGGGGTCAGGCCAGTTCACCACTTCAACTTTGATGGGGTACAGTTTCCAGCTCCCCTGCACAATGATATACCCCAGGAAAGAAATAGTCTCAACGTCGTTGACTAAGGCCTGGAATACTGCTGGAGCATGGGTTAACCGGAAAGGCATCACCAGGTATTTGAAGTGGCCCAAGTGGGTGTTGAAAGGCGTCTTTCACTCATCCCTCTCTCTTAATCTTACCAAATGAGTCTGCTTGAAGACAGTGGCTCCCTGGAGTAACTCAAAGCAGAGGAGAGGCAGTGTAAACTTATTTTTAACTGTGATTTTATTCAGGCCACGGTACTCAACACAGCGTCTTAGACTCTTGTCTTTCTTTTGAATGAATAAGAAACCTGCTCCTACAGGAGAGGAGGATGGCCTAATGCTGCCAGCAGCTAAGGAGTCACTATATATTTTTCCATGGCCTCCCCTTCAAGTTGCGATAGGCTGTACACATAGCTGGACTGGGCATTTGTCCAGTGGGTCGATGGTGATTCTTTGTTTTTATGGGCCGATGATTTATTTATTTATTTATTTTTAGTAACGGTATAAACAGTCAAAGGTGGTGGATTGGCCAGATGCTGGCAGATGTGTAAAAATAACTCAGTTGTTTGGTGGTGGCTATTGCGGAGCTTCCACAGAGGCAACAGGTGGATGAGGGAAAGGGGAGGCAGACTTTTTTTTTACAGTCAGTTACAATAACTCGTACTGCTACTAGCTAGCATGATGGAGTTTCTATACAGCTGGGTGGGTGCTATGTTACTGATGTTGAACTTTATTTTGTTCATAAGGTTAGTTAGTAGAGTTGCCAACCGTCCTGTAAAAACAGAATCGTCTGGTATTCAGAGAAAATATTAGGAGTTTCGTATTGAGGTGAAAAGGAACAGTTTGTCCCGGACTTCAGCTACAATGAAAAACACACAAAGCTGGATTTATTCTGCCGTTACGCTGCAGCTGCCTCTTCTCCTCTCATTCTCTCCCCTCTCTCTCCTGTTGCTACTTCAATCATGAAACTGATCAATGATCAGCTGATTGTCTCTCATGTTTGTTTATCGCCCACTTTGCGCCAGAAAGAGGAAACCAGTGGATGTCGCGCTAAACAACAGCAGCACGTTTGATCAGCTGTTGTTAGAATTTATTTCATATTAATTTCTAGTACACTGTATGAAGATGAAACCAGGAGATGTCCTTACTGAATCATCAGAGCTGTGATGGAGAAACAGGTTTACCTTTTAGGTGACATGAATGAGTTGAAGTTATGAACTGTTTCTGAGAGACAAATAACACCAGCATCCTTTTCTAAGTAGCTGACAGCTGGTAACTGTGCAGGGGCGGGTCTAGCAAAGTGTTGCCAGGGGGGCAGGTGGGGCATTAAAAGGGAGAGGGGGGCACAAAGAAATACTTTTCATTCTTATTCTCCTCCACCCCGACTCACATTCTTTTATCAAATCGATGCTAGAATTATGTTGTTTTAGCCATGGATAAGCCAAGATGAGAGGAGTGAGAGGGGCCTTGAAAATGCAAAAACTAACCACTTCTATATGGTTCCTGGACAGGGTGAGAGGAACCTGTTCTGTAACATGAGTTATGTCGGGGAGGCGCTGACCACGAAGAGCAGAGACAAGGAGCATGTGAGGCAGGGCATCAGTGGAGATGTTCAATCGGTGGGTGAATAAGGTGTGAAGAAAGCTCTGCTCAGTTAGAGCTGTGAGCCAGTGAGTTATGGCCCTGTTTCATGACTTTAGCAAGAATCACAAGACGGATTGTTGCTAGACAGATCGCCCACCAGTACTCCCTCCTCTACTGGTGGGCGCGTTCTTTTGGCTGAGTTTGGCAGACTGCAATATAATGTTAAGCGAGAGCGTCTCAGCTGCATAGGCTGCTCACCTCTGCTGTCTTCTCCACTCTCCTGAGAGCTTCTGTGCTTGGCAGCACTTCCCCCGGAAGCCATGCCGAAAGGAAGGATTGCATCCTGGGGTTTTGAATTTGACGCTGCACCGCGCACCCAGAACTGATTGTCTACTCCAGGGGTGTCAAAGTCCGGTCCTTGAGGGTCGGTGTCCTGAAACTTTTAAATGTATCCCTGCTGCAACACACCTGAAAAAATTAGTAGGGCATTAGCAAGACTGTATAGAAGTTGAGAGAATGGTGAGGTGGCAACCACTAACCCTACTGAAGGTCTGTTGCAGCAGGGACATGGGAACGTTTCAGGAGACCAGCTCTCGAGGACTGGAGTTGTGGTCTATTCAAATACACAGAGACATTCATCGAGGGAAGAAGGCAATTTCCTCATTAATAATTCATCTTTGAGTTCTTCAGATAAATTGTTCAATAACGTGCCTTTTAGTGCCTACTCCAAAAACGTTTCTGAACTTGAAAAGAAACTCAGGGTAAGTTATGATTGGGTTAGCTTTTAATGCTGCCTGAGCCCATTTTAATGCTCGATTGTGAAGCAACTGCACAAAGTAGGCAATTTTGGCCCCATCATCCTCAAAAACAATCACCCTTCCTGGCGAAATACGAGTGAACATTGCGTCAAGAATCCAGCACATTTGTCCAACTCACCAGTGAACGGTTCCAGGGTAGGCAGAAGTCTCTCAGGCAGTGCGGGAGAAGTAGGGAATGGTGCGGGGCTCGCCATTGGGGCCTGAACCTCCTTGGGAGATGGTGGGTTAATTGGACATGGCGAGCTTTCCAGGGGTGTCTGTTGTGCTATGGCCCAGAGGCATATGTATCAACATTTGCTCGTGGCACCTCAGCAATGCCTTCTTGAGCTGCTAGATCCCAGCGAGTTGGGTCAGAGTCTGCTGAGTCCATGATGTGGCTGGATCGTTCTGTCACAAAGAAGAAGCAGACTCAAGTGCAGAAATAACAGTTTATTTAAACAATCACCAGGTGCTATATACAAGTGCAAGGGGGAAGAAGATGCAGGGAATCCAAGGGAGGTTACAGGGGTAAAACCACACTCTTCTTCGGCCACTCAGCAAAAACACTGACGCTCACGTTCACAACTCCAGGGGTGGAAACGGGGACAGGTGCAGGAAGATCTATATGCAAGAAAACAGGATTAGAAGCCAGGAAAAAACACTGGGAATGAAAATACACAGGAAAGAGCCGGGGCTACACTGACATGTGTCGTACAACGATGAGAAACACTGAGCCATCGCCTTAAGTAGAAGCTGGAGTGTCAGGACAATGAGCAGCAGGTGCATGGGATCGCCTCTTGCCCACGCAATGACTTCCACCCTGGCACAGGAGAGCGAGAGAGGACAGAGAGAGAGAGAACAACAACAACACAGCGATCTTAGATGATACGATGACAAGGTTAGTGTTTGCGCCATTCCATAATCAGTAACCACAGCCAGTCTTGTTATGGATCTGGCTGAGTGGGGTTCTGGCACCAGGGACAGAGGTAAGGTCCTCATGCTGTCCTGCTCTTAATTTCAGAGACTGAGTTTTGTCTTTGTGGTGCTGACTGGCTTTTGTTCTGGGAGGCTGCTCTTTAGTCCACCAGGGCATTGGTGTGCTGTTACAACCATTTCTCAAAAGATGTTTGGGGTACATCAGGAGGCGGAGCATGTCATCTGCTAACAGGAAGTTTGTTAGTTCAATCCCTAACTGCTCCAGTCTGCATGCCAAATATCCTTGGACATGATACTGTTGCTCTCTGATGCATCAATCAGAGTATAATGTTAGATAGAAAACACGTATGTAGAAAATGCATCTTTGACATGTATGAATGGGTGTGAATGTTCAAGTACAGTAAACATGCCCTATATAAGACCCAGCCCATTCACCATGTTCTTCCAGTATTGCTCGGGTTCATCTCTGAGTAGGTCTACCGTTGTGCCACTTGTGCTTTTACATTCAGTTGCACATGAGCGTATACTGTGCATGAATCTGTGGCAAACAGGCCATGTATTCTTTCAGCCTCTGCTTCCCTGGTACGTCTCTTCAGCCTCACGTCCAGAGCTGTGAGCCTTTGTTTGGCAGTTTCCAGAGGCTTAGTTATGGACATCATGTTGTACCTCTTTTTCATTCAGGGCCTGCCTCTCATGACACCTTTTTGCACCTCAGTTATCAGATTAACATCTTTTCGGCTTCCCTAATATTGGCTTTCAGCTTTGCTCCCCCACTGGGGGCTCTGCCTGCATCCAGGTTCTTGTACCCATGTGCTCCTAGGACTACTGTGGCAATGGTATTTTTTAACTGTTCTAGCAAATGCTTGATTGCAGTTTTTGCTGGGTGACCCAGTTTAGAGTGAAGACCCCAACATTAGACACTAGTATACAGTAGTAGCCATGAGGAAAAGTGCAAAGCCACCATGACCAAAACAATAAATGAGGAACAGTTTGTAACACCTGTGTTCATTCCTCCAGTGGAGTTACAGACAACAGTAAGAATATCTTACAATGTGTTTTGCATTCTTTGCTAATGCAGCCAGATCTCTGCCTGGTTAGTAGTGGTGAGACTGGGTTTCTTTTACAAACCATTCATGCAGAGAGAACTGGACAGCGTGCCTTAAATCTTCCCATTCCTTACATCGAGGGGTAAGACAGTGATTCATTCCAGGCTCCTTTTATCTGACCTGAGCCAAGTGTTTTACACATTGCGGTCAGGCCTGCTGAGCACTTTCTCCCTTGAAGATTTCAGTACGTGTTGTGTTCATGTGTGTATGCCCTCTGCCTTGTTCACCAGCCATTCTTACAACCTGTCTCGGAGATAAGAAGCACTGCTTTTTTTTCCATATCAGGAAACTCTCCCTCCCTCTCTGTTCTTGCACTTGGGAGCACAGAGGACTGCCGAGGCTTTCTGACTTCATCCTGTCAATACAACGGGATAAGGAGTCCGACTGAAAGTTCATTAATTCCTGAGTAACCTATGCCTGAGCTGGGCTAATACCTCCTCTGCTCTATTGATGTTGCTGTTCCCAGGGTGAGAGAGCAGCCTCAGCCATGCAGCACACACTCCCTCCTCTGTCTGCCTATCTAAATCTGACTGTTTATTTCCACAGCTTGCATTCTGCGCCCATCAATTTAGACAATGGATGAAGAAATGAAAAGGGTCAGAGCAGAGCCAGTAAATGAATCTACATGTGTTTGTCCTCCTAGCTTGTGAAACAAGGTTCACATGTGTTGTCTTCATGTGACCCTCTGTCAAATAGCTGACTGTTGCACTGTGCCATGGTTTTTCAGAAGTTGATGTTCTGGCATCACATGCAAAACATTTAATCTATAATGTGAAATGCCCTAGTAATTTATTAATAAACATTAGTCTTTGTGCTGAAAGTCACAATATATTTTTGAGCCTTTTTAGCCTTCATTGACTTGAAGCACAGTGAAAGATATGCAGCAGATGTCATAAGGCTAATGCAGAGGCCCAGGTACATGTATATATGGATTCCCTGCTCCACCTACCAGTGCTGCAGCTCCAAGGGGAAAGGAGGTAAGAGTTAGATCCGAGTACAGAAGGGACAGGATATGGTCAGTGTGTAGTACCAGTATGAGGAGGGCTTAAGTGAGAATCCACAGAGAAACTTCCAGAGGGGGGGAGCAGGGCATGGGTTGGTATTCAGGTGAGTATCAGTGGTGGAGGGTGAGCAGGCAGATGAGAACCAGCCTGGTTAGCTTGGCAGTGTGAACTGATGGTAGGAGAACCTTCAGATGGTAGGAGGACTACTGAATACAAGGGAAAACCCCATAAGAGCAGGAATACATCCCAGGAGCTCAGAGAGAGTAGGATTGGCCTGTTTCCACTCAGGAGAGGCATGCATGGCTCAGCTGCTTTCTTCATACTGATGCAGGCGAGAGCGATCAGGTGTGTCTGGCTGAAGAGCATGAACCCAAGGCTCTGCCCACATGGGAGGAGGACACCTGCAGAGAACCGTCTGGAGCAGAAAAATACTAACCTAACCCATCCCCTATGACAGTGACCTGAGAACAGTGTAAACACATTGCAAATCCAAAAGTTAATAAAACTTGAAAAATGTAAAATGAGATTTTTATTAATGTCTATGCCTTCAATTAAACGTGACTTTTTTTTATTAACATGTCCCATAGAATAAATGTATATTAAACACACTGTTTTTATTTTGCAGACACCTTTTCCATACTCCATAGTCTCTCTTTATTTTGTTATTAAAACAGTAGTCTGAGACTGAAATGGGACTTGCTTCACTATTGTTTTGCAAAACTTGTCTTTCTTTGTACTCTTGTCTATCATACGCAGTACTTTCTATAACTGGATGCTCAAATTAATGTTTTCCTATTGTCTGGAATCAGAGCAGAATCCAGTGCACATTTTAAGCTTTTATGAGGATTCTCAAGGAAAGAAACAGGTAAGTTTCAACTAAGGTAAGTTGTTTTTCAGCACAGGCACCAATGGGACAAGAAACTGCCAGAAAGAAGAAGAATGGTAAATATTGATGCAGTGAAGTATTTTACCAAAATTGTTTCAAACCTGACTTGAATTGTCACTTCTGTTTCCTTTGTAATTTGCAGGCAGGAAAGGCAGGTGAAAGTTCTGGAAGGCAGTCTTGGTGGAGAGCGGGCAGGAAGGTGACTTTCCAGGTGACTTTTGAATGACAGAGGAGCAGGCGGGGTGTGTGGAAAATTATTTTTTTGCAGGCGCACATAAGACTTAATAGGACATGCATAGGAATCAAGCCAAGGCACGCACCGGGAGAGAATTAGGAGCAGAGGCAAGAGAACGTGGTCAGTTAATACAACGTAAAATCAAAAATACTGATGGAGCTTCAGTTCAAGAACACTGACATTTGAACTTGTCCAGGATTTTTAATAATTGTGCCTTGTGGTATCAATCTGAAAGTCCTAGGTGCCTTCATTCGTGAGTCATCACATTCACAAGATTTTCAGAAAACTTTCCCAGGTGACCTTTGAATGAGAGATTCAAACTGGATTTAAAGGACGCGCCTATGATATTCATTGCAAAATCCTATGTTTTCAAGTAACGGCATTAACAAACTTAGGTTGCTGCAAGAAGGTGACAACAATCTCGTAAAAGTAAATGTTTCCGTGGGTTTTTATCCACAGGAGATAATGAGCTAATGATATGCAGGTGTGCTGGCCGGACTGAGGATAGGTCCATCCTGCCCCATGGTAGGACCTCTACCTGAAACCACAAAAGACGCTAAGAAAAGCGAAAAAGAGCGAGAAAAGGAAGCAAACAGGGGAGGAAAAAGGGGAAGGTTTGTCAGAACCTTGGAAAAAATTAGTACAGTGAAATTCTTTTATTGAGGGATGATTACTTAATGGCAAATTTATTCAACTTACTAACAAATTAATTATCTCATAAAAACAAAAACACGGGAATGAAAAATTAGTAAATTAGTCAAACTTTTAAAGGGTAGATGATTTGATATTTTAATCACTTCAGGGTTGGGGGATTGGGTTCACACCACACTGTTAGTTAAAGAGCTGCCAAAGCTCCCTGTGAGTATCCACACACACCTGTGCTGTTAGCCACCAGGAGGAGGATAACAAACAACATCTGAATAACATTCCTACTTTAAGTTTTAACAGATAAAGTACATTTAAGGAATTTCTCAAGTGCAGTCATCAGAAATATGTTTCTTTTGCTTCACAAGATGAGGAATTTATTTATTTATTTATTTTTAAAGCTTAGCATATAACAATAATTTCACTTCCATTTCTGCAAGACCAAAAACCGGCTATGAGGAATTAAATTAAAGGAGCAATCGCTGTGTGTCTAACTGCACTTGAAATGTCTACGCAGGACTGTATGTACATGTGTAGTTGCACCTAAAGGATTTAGGACACTCTTTCAAGGATGCCAATATTTACATTTTAGAATGAAAAGGCAGATGAAAAGGGCCTCCCTGCTGCTGCGGAGCCTGGGGCAGTCTGCTTGCCTCCACCCCGGGGGAAAGGGTAACATCTCCTGGGTCTAGGTGCCGTTTCCCCCTCCAGGGTTGAGGGTACCTGGACCTGGGGTATAGAGTTTGTTTCGGGAGTGTGATTGTGTGTCTATCCTTACGTTGGGTGAGTGCTGAGTATCTGTATATGTGTGCATGAGGGTGGGAATGCATGTTTGTGTCTGTGTCTATATGTCAGGTCGGGTCTTACACCCTCTAGCAGACCATTACATGGGGAAACCTTTTGAATACAAGTGCGCTGATCCACACAGGTGTGCACACGGGTGTTCACTGTTCATAGACACAAACTACACCTCAATTGGTGCTATTTCCAAGCACATTATGTGCTGTCGGTCCTGCTTGCTACACAACAACATTCAATATTTAGTATTTACTGCTGTTTACACTTAGCTAGATTAATGTGATGGTGTTGTGTTTAGTATGTTGCTCTGTTTTTTTTGCTTGTTTTCTCTTCTTTTTCTCTCAACAGGTGATCCAGGAGATTTTTTTTCTCTTCTTTCTCTTTTTAAGTTTCCTCTCTCACTGTCCCTCTTCCCTTCTGTTTTTCTTTTCCTTCATCTTTCTTTCTCCCTTTCCTATCCCTCAGTCATGTCTGTCCCGTCTGTAACAACTGAAAATAAAATAAATAATAACAACAAAGGTCGATCGGACCAATACGGCAAGGCCGTGATGATCCATTTGGCAAAGTAAATTCATTGGGTCTCCTTGTTGGTCTTCAGACAACAATTCTGACAGCTAAAGAACCAAATGGGACAGGCAAAAAAAAAGAAAAAGAAAAGGCAGATGGTTTGAAAGGCGAGTAAAAGAGTCACCTATGTCCACTGTCAAGGACCATTATTGAAAAGAAGAGGTGGCTTACAACACCACGTCTCAGGTACCTACAGTGCAGTCCTTAGATCTCGTCACAGCCCCCCACTCACACTTTGTGTCAGATGATCTCAGTAGGTCACATAATAGTGTTGGCCAAGGTCTCCCTGTGGTTTCACCTGAAACCTTTGGTAGTGCTTTCCATTAATAGTGATTAACAACCATTTTCTATGGGCCAACCCCCAGGTGTCTGGGTTTAAATACTGGGACTTTCCAACATTTGGTTTTAGAACCGAAGAAGCCACTTTGCCTTAGATAACTCCAGTCGCCTCCTTAAGACGTTCTTAAGACTATCTTGACCTGGATGACTGACAGTTTACACAAGCATCTGCCAAGAGTTTCTATTCCCTCCGACAGCCTTGTACAATATGCAGCATCTCTTGCAAAGACCTTTGAGATCATGTTTTTCTAGGAATCAGTTCATAAACCGGACACCTGTTGCCTGGCTCTTCTGACCATGGAAAGCATGTGGATAAAAAGCTGAACTCATATCCAGTGACCTGTGGAAGACCAACACAGATCTGTGATTTGTGATAAGAGCGAAGAGCCTGACACCTTCCACCACTGTTTCACTTGTTTTACAGCTGCTCGCTCACATTGTGCCTAGACCGAAAGACATGGAAAGGTGGGTTATGTTGAAAAGGAGGCACAAACAAGTGGTAAGATATGTTCTACTTATCCAGTTGTTGAAACAAGTCGTTGTCACAGCAGTTGGTCAATGCACACAGTACGATTGTAGGATTAGTGAGGAAAGAAGAATGAATGTGTTTCCATGTGCACAAATGAACAATAAGATAAAATGGATGTATCTGATTAGCATTAAAAGCATTATCCAAATATGTTAATGTGAAACTAAAAAAGCACCTTTGACACACCAATCTGTTTTTTTATGATTGTAACAACCAGTGATCATTGTCCCCCAGCACCTCATCTTTCCTTTTCCATAGACTATTGAGGGGGACTGACAGCATCTCATCCCAGTGCAAGAATAGTGGAACTGTGAGCTGGAAGTTTTTACATTTCTTTCAGATACATCCAAACTAAATCTAAATCATATTTTTCATGCCCTTTTTAATAAATTATTTTGTGAACCCAACTGTGTATATACAGTCAGGGCAGAGCATTGCTCTTTACTGTTTAATGATTTAAGTTTTTTAAACAATTAGTCAACTAGTGCTTGCAGGTGCACCTGTTTTTTTCTACTGAAAAGCACACCATGATTTTAACCCATTATATCAGATCCTAGAAATAATGCCATATACCCTACCTGTAAGTGCGATATGACTGGAGTATGTGTCTGATGATGCTAGGTTGGTTTGAAAGTGTAACCTTAGCCATTCTGACAGTGATGGTGCAGTTATTAACAGAATTCAGAGTAGCCTGCTGCAAAAAAGAGTGCTTTCTAAAGCTCTGCTGCTTATCCAGCCCGAAACATTATGGAGACAATATGTATGAAAATGAGTCGGAGTGTCAAAATCCTCTCCTCGGCAAAATGTTTTGTACCATAAGCAGTCTGCTGTTCCCAAACTGATGAGAAGCTTATCCTGGGTTTGTGGGCCAATAGACTGCCATTTTTCTTCTTTCTGTTGAGTGTCCCTATTTTGCCATGCAGAGCTGTTTTAATAGTTTCTCAGTGTAGTTGGCATGGTTACTGGTGAACAAAGGCAGCAACTTAAATCTGCCAGCTGAATCTCAGTGAACCTGCTATAATCTTTGGACAATCTGTGTATTAACATCCAACTTCTGTGCCGCACTCCCTGTGTTACGTGCTCTCCTGCCTGCATACCTCAGACCAGCAGAGAGGCCTCTTTTCCCCTATCAGGATAAAAGCTGGTAAAATGTGGGTTTCAACATCATTACCTATGAAAGCCGTGCTTATTACACCAGCCATTTGTCTTTTTAATTTTGAAATAAAGAAAGAAGAAGAACTGAGGGGTTTAAGTCAGTGTAACAGGCTCCTCATGGCAACAGTGAGGTTTTCATACAAGGAATAAGAATGGGACGAGGGGCTCCGGTGATGGCTTACTGGATCTCTAAGTAAATCCGCGGAACATGGATGGAAATGCAGCAGGCAATGTGCTAACGTAAGCCTTTTAACAGCCACTGGCCTTGATTAAAACGGCACATTAAGATGCCACAGGCGGCTGAAAGACATGGCCGAGCCCAAGACCACACTCTGGGTTATTTATTAGCTGGCCCTGCTAGCATGTATTGACTGGCTTGAATTAATGCGCTCATTCCCTTTTTGGTACTGATGATGGCTTTAGCACTACAGCCATTTGTAATGCCGCAGGGCACACCTCATGACCTCAGCTTACATTACAATAAAGGGAAGTAACAATATTTTGCTTACCAACGTAATAAAACTACAAAACCAACCTTGCTAGTGAGCACGGTGGTAAGAGATGGGAAGGTCTAGCTGGTAAACAGCAGATGAATTTTCAAAATAAGAGCAAAGAAATTGGTTTTGTTCTGTTTGATCAATAAAAAATATCAACTTCAAAAACAATGTAGTCTGAAGACCCAACTGACTGAGAGAGTTTTAAATAGTCTTTGGCGAAAACATTTGTAGACTGGTTAAATAACAAAGACCCAGCACTTCTCTGAGCTGAGGTGTCTCCTAACTTATCCCACAAGCACAATCACATTTGATAATTTCATAGAAGAGTCACAGCGGGTCTTTGATCACCCCCAAAGACAAGCAGAGGCCGTTGTTGCTGATAAAGCAAGGCCACAAGAGTGTGCTTAAATGGTGACTGAATTTAGAGTTTTGGCTGTTGAGGTCTTATAAAGCACCTTGAGATGACTGGTGTTGTGATTTGGCGCTGTATAAATAAAATTGAATTAAACTGAATTGAATTGAATCTCCCTTTAAAAAATTGAACGTAAAATTGTTCCAGGAGCTCCACTTTCTTTTTTCTTTTTTTTTTAAAAAAGTGAAATCATTAAAGCCTTGCATAGATCATCAGGATCTTGATAAAATAAACACAAAAAACAAGTGCTCTCACCTCTCAGGGTCATAAATCATCAACTATTGTAAACACTTTTTCTAAGCACACTTTATAGCTTTGCTAAAGTTCCCTTCTGCCTCTGGTTCAGCACATGCTATTGTTTCTAACTGGGGATCACAGTTCATGCAAGCACTGAAAGCTTTTTGCCTCATTGGTAGCTATCGTAAGTCTAACTTCAGGTTACCATTTCAAATCAAATGGACAGACAGAGAGATTAAACCAGGAACTAGAAGCAGCTTTGCGGTACGTAGCTTTTATGAATCCACCTCTCACCTCTGCTGGATACAGTACACTCACAGCACACTAACATCATCAGCTATGGGTCGGTTCCCTTCTGTCCAGCATTATCTGTGGCGGTGCAGCTAGCTCTAGAAGCAGAGTAAAACAGCTCTGCTTACGGCCAAAGACCCAAACCACCAATAGCAGATCCCCATAGAATCCAAACTCCACAGCCACTCCAACAACCATGACAGGCTGTAGCTCAGGAGGTAGAGCAGGTTACCTACTGATCGGAAGGTCGTGGCTCCTCCAGGCTGCATGTCAAGTATCCTTGGGCAAGATACTAACCCCAACTTGCTCTCCGATGCATCCATCGGAGTATGAATGTGTATGAATGTGTATGAATGTCGTTAGAAAGCACTAAGTGTAGATAAAGTGCTTGTGAGAATGGGTGTGATTGGGTGAATGAGGCATGTTGTATAGAGTCAAAGGAGCTTGCAAAGAAAAGCGTCTGGACTTCTTTAAGTTGCTTGAAGACGTTTCACCTCTCATCCGAGAAGCTTCTTCAGTTCTAAGGTCAAATGGTGGAGAGTCCCAGATATAAACCTAGTGGGAGTTTCCCCCCACAGAGGGACAAAAGGAACCCCTGATGATCCTCTAATCGCCTGAGCCAAGGTGTGAAACTGGGTGTGGGTCCCAATCAGCCAGAGTTTCGGGTGGGTTCATTGTGAAACCTGGCCCCACCTTATCATGCGAATTCCTGAGGTCAGATGGCCCAGGATGTGAGTGGGCGTTAAGGCGTCTGGATTATAGATGGCAGAGAGTTGGTGTCGTAAACCCCGCCTCTGTTCAAAGATGGTCGCTCACAGTGGACAGAAGAAGCTTCTCGGATGAGAGGTGAAACGTCTTCAAGTAACTTAAAGAAGTCCAGATGCTTTTCTTTGCAAGCTCCTTTGACTACAATGACCTGGATAACTGAGAACCTTCACAGACACATGTTGTATAGAGCGCTTTGAGTACTCCGTGAGAGTAGAAAAGCGCTATATAAGAATCAGTCCATTTACCATTTACAAGGACCTCTGCAGTCATCAGTGTTGGGGAGTAACGGAATACATGTACCGCCGTTACATATTTAAAATACAAAATATGAGTAACTGTATTCCGTTACAGTTACTGTTTAAAAAGGTGGTATTTAGAATACAGTTACTTTGTTGAAATAAATGGATTACACGGCAGTATTTTCCTGTTTCATATTGTCGCGGGTCAGGACTGTTTGGGTTTTGTTTGACAGCTATGTTCTGTGGCAGCGTCACGGTTGCCATGGTGATGCGCTCTCTCTGTGACTGTGGTCATGTCCAAATTCATGGGCTGCATCCTCCTGAGGACCCGGCCTTCGCGGTCTACGTGGGCCGGGTCCTCAGAAGGTCGGGTAGGCCGGAAGTAAACGGCTATGGAATTGGACGGTCTCGCCTTCTGATTAGCGTCGCCGCTGTCTCGGTGGAGTTTAATAAACTCGGCCGTCTGCTTCTTGCTATCTAAAATATAACAGGACACCGGCGTAAACTCTCGACCGTCTCACACTTCTGTTTAATCAGTTTTCTGTTTGACGTTTAGTCAGCTGTGTGAAAACCAAGGAGGAACCCACCCGGGGGATTAATAAAGTTTTATTTTATCTAATCTAATCTAATAACTTTAATCTCAGCCAAACCGATTTACTCACGAACAAATAAAACACTGAAAAAAGCCAAACAATAACATTTTTAGGTTGTCTAAGTGACTTATATATTACGTTTAACCTGAGTAGCAAAAGTCCACGGTGATCTGAAAATGATGCGCCGGGAGTTGTGCCGTTCTCGGCGGCTTCAGTGACCCTCAAGCTCCCAGCTAGCTATCGAGCTGGTGGGTAACAGACGTCTCCGAAAACGTCGAAGCACTTTTGCAAATATGCGATATCTTGATAAACCGAGCAGATATTTGATGTTTACACAGCTACATTCTCGCCTGAAAATATGTTAAGAGTTTATTTTCTGACCCAGAAAGATTAGTAAGAGTAATTTTAAAACTTAGTAGCGGCCGCCACGCCATTGTTGGAAACTGGAGTTTGGCTGGGCCGCGCTATGAATTCTGGGATATGGTAGGCCATGAAGGACAGACCCGACCCATCCTTCATATTCGGGGAAAAGGAGGACGCATTTGTCGGCTGCATTCAGGGGAGTCTACGAATTTGGACAGCCTTCGGCGCGTCGCTGTGACGTAATCGCTCTAAAAATGCGGCCTCAGAAGGATGCAGCCCATGAATTTGGACACGACGTGTGTGTTTCCTGGGTGAGAGAGCGCCTTTTTGTTACTGTTGTTGTGCTAAGCTAATAGGCAGAATGCTACAGGCATAGCCCTAAAGAATGTAGCATCATGGGCAGTGTAGTCCGTGCTGCAGGGAGAATGGACTGCCATACCTGTTATCTGTCTGTGAGCGCGAGGAGGGAGAAAAAGGCGAGTGGAAAAGTACGAATTGTCATCGAGCAGAAACGGGAGCTGGAAGCATGTAAATATAATAATAACCACTGCAGCCAAGAAGAGTGCCTGACGAGCCCAGTTGTAAGTAAGCTATTAAGACTCGACTGTACGCTGTATTCGTGTTTTCCTCTGAAACAATAAGTTCCGTTGGAGCAGCCTTTCAACGCCTCTCTCTGTCTCTCGCTAGCAAAGTTGACCCAGACAACAAAGTAAAGCTAGTTTTCGGCTACGAGCCCGACACGAACCCGACGTATCAGCCAGAGGTCCTTTTACTACGGTTCGGAGCCGCGGACCTTCAGTAACAGTAATAAATCACACAGCAATAGTACATTCATGTAGTTGTAAAAAGCATGATAATATATTAAGTAATCCAAAGTATTCAGAATGCGTTACACTCATTGAGTAACGTAACGGAATACGTTACAAAATACATTTTGGGGCATGTATTCTGTAATCTGTAGTGGAATACATTTTAAAAGTAACCTTCCCAACACTGGCAGGCTAGTGAAGATAAGTACCCCATGGCCTCAATAAGGTGGTTGAGGATTCTATGGAGGAACCCTCAATCAGGTAGCAATGTGGGTTGACGCTGAATTGAAGCTCTGACAGTGCCGCATACCGGGATTTTGAGACTTGAGGAAAAGGCTTGACTGCTCATAAACGCTTACATGAGCTCGTCTTGGTGTAGAAAATGGAGACAGGGTGCCCGGCTGCTTAATTTACTTTGGGTAAGGTAGTGATAACTACTGTGCCGATTTCTGAAATGAACAGAGGTGACAGAGGTAAGTAGTTTGGAAGGGTTGGTTGAATTGAAAGATTGATTAGAGGAGAACTGCCTTCCATAATGATAACCCCCCCCCCCCCCCCCCCCCCCCCCCCAAAACCGGCAGAAAGCCAGATAGAAATCCACCAAGCGGGATGGCTGAATCTCGTAGAAGATGATAATGATATTTGGGATGTTGTCAGAACAGCGATTCAACTTGTAGAGCTGTCTCGAATGACAGTGTGAAGGAGAGAGAGTTTAGATGATGCTAGTGAAAGCAGATAGGAAGTGAAGGGACGCCTTGAGGAATCATGCCCAAGGTGGAGTTCAGATGTCTTAAAAGGAGTGATAGAGGACAGAACCTGGCATCTTGGTGCCACGAGGGGTCACTGGTGCTTTCCAAAGGCAGAATAGATGACAAAGAAACTTGTATCCCGGTGCTGGAAGGGTTTGCTGCTGCATTTTGCAGAGGAGGGAACAAAACAGAGAAACTGGCATCCCGCTATAAGGAATTTTTACTGCTGTGTTTGCAAATGACTGATATGGAGAAGAACTGCCAGTAACGTGCACTGTTATATTTTGTGAAAGATGGATAGATGCAGGGAAACTGGCATCCCAGTGGATTCTTGCTACTACATTTGTGAAAGAGGGATACAGGGAAGAGAAAGTGGCATCTCAAAGCCAGAGAATTTTGCTACTACAAATTGCAAAGGAGGGACAGTTGACGAGGTAGTGGCATGGACCTGACAAGGCAGGACCAGACAAGGCCAGACTAGATGAGGCAGGACCAGACGAGACAGGACCAGATGGCAGCGTGGCAGCTGCAGGACCAGACGGCAGAGTGGCAGCTGCAGGACCAGACGGCAGCGTGGCAGCTGCAGGACCAGACGGCAGCGTGGCAGCTGCAGGGGATGGAGCAGATGGAGGCGCTGATGGCAGAAACAGTTCCTCTGATCCTCCAGCGGACACAGGAGATGGCTGAAAGGGCCCCTCGGATCCTCCAGCGGACACAGGAGACGGCTGAACGGGCCCCTCGGACCCTCCAGAGGACACAGGAAATGGTTGAAAAGGCCCGTCGGACCCTCCAGCGGACACAGGAGACGAGGACATGCTGGCCGGGCTCTCCAGGACCCCCAGCGGAGACGAGGACGTGATGGCCGGGCTCTCCAGGAACCCCAGCGGAGACGAGGACGTGATGGCCGGGCTCTCCAGAGCCCCCAGCGGAGACGAGCACGTGCTAGCCAGGCTCTCCAGAACAACCAGCGGATGAGGCAGATGGAGCCACAGAGTGCTAGATTGGCTCACTCGAGCGTCCAGCAGGAGCAAATGCAGGGCCAGAGGGTGTTGGGACCCTGAGCTGAGCAGGAGACACTGAAGACTGAGCTACAGGGAGCTGAGCAGGAGACTCTGAAGACTGGCCTAGTGTCTGCTGCACTGGAGTATGAACTGGTGGGAAAGCTGATGCCTGAGCTAAGAACTGGGCTAATGACTGAGCAAAGGACTGTAATACATGTTGTAGTGGCTGTTGTAGTGACAGTGGCTGAGCTAACCCTTCTGAACATGAAGAAGATGGCTGGACAGACTCACTTGAGCTTACATTGGACAAAGGAAGGGGGGCAGGCAGCCACCAGACACCAGCCGCTCCCGCCCGAGGACTAGGTACGGGTGCAGAGGTAGGCTGTGTACTGGCTGGCTTCACCTCAGGGACCAGCACTGCTGATATGGCAGACCAGACACCAGCCACTCCCACCCAAGAAGTAGGTACGGGTGCAGGATGAAGCGGAGTCACAGCCGCCCTCACTCTTGGGGCCGGAACAGGCAACGGCAACGGCTGGGCAGCTGCCGTCCCCGCCCAAGGGGCTGGTACGGGTGCAGGGACCGACAGAGCCTCAGCCAGCATGGGAGCCGGAGTAGGGACCAGTTGAACCTGCCCTGAAAAACTTGTTCAGCATTTTGCAAATGAGAACCTGTCATCCCAGTGTCAGGAATCTTGCTGCTGCACATTGCAAAGGAAGGATAGTAGATCAGATTTTTTATTTTTTTTGTGAAAATGATAGACGGCACATAACTGACATCCTGGAGGAAGAAGGATTCCCTGCTGCTTTTTGCAATGATACATGCGGAGAAGCTTGTTGCTGGATTTTGCGAATGAGGGATAGAGAAAGAATTGATGTGGAAAAATAACCATCCCAGTGGTAGAAAAATTTGCAAAGGCGGGTTAGAGAAAGAGAACTTATCCCGGTGCCAAAACCATGCTACTGCATTTTGCGAAGGGGATAGAGGGAACTTGTTGGCAGAAAAGCTTGCTGTTGAGTTTGTGAGTGAGAGAAGAGAACCTGTGCCAAAAGCTTGCTGCTGCATTTGCAAAAGAGGCACAGAGGGAATGGAAACTACTAACAACTTGTTAGTAGAAAAGCTTGCTGCTACGTTTGCAAGTGAGAAAAGAGAACCTGGCATCTCGATGCCATAAAAGCATGCGTCTGCATTTGCAAAGGAGGGATACAGAGAGAGAATCTGGCATCCCGGTGCCATAAAAGCATGCTGCTACGTTTTGCAAAAGAGGGATAGATTTTTTTTTTTCCAAAAGACAGATCATGTGCTATGTGCAGAGGTGTTTTTTTTTTTCTGTTCTCAAACTGCTCTCCTTATTGGAGCTCAGTCTGGGGGGAGTTATGTTTTTTTCTCCTTATCTTTCCTCATGTGGTGCATTTTCCATTGACCTGTCTTCCACATGTGATGTTTTGTGTAATGTCGGAGGGTAAGATGACGCCGCCATTGCGTGCAATAGGTCGGCAGCCTTAACATGAAATTTCCCACTCGTGGGACTAATAAAGGTCAAGGTCAAGGTAACTTTATTTATACCCAAAGGCAAGGTAAATTTGCTTTACAGAAAAATGACAGCATTTGGCATCCCTTTAAAATATCTTATCTTATCTTAACTTATCTTATCTTATCTTATAGATGGCAGAGAGCTGACATCCCTGTATCAGAAACTACGACTGCTGCTTTTTGTGATGACAGATGCAGAGACAGTGGCAACTTGGTGGTAGCAAGCTTGCTGCATTTTGTGGATGACGGATAGAGAAGAACCTGGCATCCCAGTGCGAAACTTGCTTCTGCACTTTGTGGAAGGCATTCCAAATGATTCCATTCCATTCCAGTGCCATACTATGGATGTTTTGAAATTCCTGTAGTAACTGCTGGAGAGGTCTACAATTAAGGTTTTAAGCATTTCTATCTATCCAGGTCCACATCCCTTTGCCATGTGTTTTTTTTTTTGAAAGGGGCTCATGATATTGTGTCTCCACGGTGGGCGAGTGCTGAGTATTGGTGGAAATGCATATTCATGTGTGTGTGTGTGTGTGTGTGTGCCTATTTGTCTATGTTTATGTGTAAGGTCAGAGATTGCCATTAATTAATGCTTCAGCGTTCGATACTGTCGACCATAATATCCTAATAGAGCGATAAGAACACGCTGTAGGTATTACAGGTACTGTGCTGCAGTGGTTTGTATCATATCTATCTAATAGACTCCAATTTGTGCATGTAAATGGAGAGTCCTCTTCACACACTGAGGTTAATTATGGAGTTCCACAGGGTTCAGTGCTAGGACCAATTCTGTTTACATTATACATGCTTCACTTAGGCAGTATCATTAGAAGACATAGCATACATTTACACTGCTATGCAGATGACACCCAGCTCTATCTGTCCATGAAGCCAGATAACACACACCACTGAGTTAAACTGCAGGAATGTCTTACAGACATACAGACCTGGATGGCCGCTAACTTTCTGCTTCTTAATTCAGATCAAACTGAGGTTATTGTACTCGGCCCTGAAAAGCTTAGAAATATGGTATCTAACCAGATTCTTACTCTGGATGGCATTACCTTGACCTCCAGTAACGCTGTGAGGAACCTTGGAGTCATTTTTGACCAGGACATGTCCTTCAACGCACATATTAAACAAATATGTAAGACTGCTTTCTAGGGATGGGTATCGTTTAGGTTTTATCTGATACCGGTGTCAAACCAGTACTTTTGAAACAGTGCTTAAACGGTGCTTAAAGAATGGAGAACACAAAATTGGTCCAAAAACCTCTCATGTTCAGCTGGTTTTTTGTAAAAAGATAACAATGTTAGCCTTTTCTGCAGCTATGGGGCATATATGGTATCACTCTTGGCTAGAAGCAGTGCTTAAACAATGGAAAAAAAAAACTGTCCAAAAGCCTCTCATGTTTAACTGTTTCCCACTTTTTCTTTGGTCATTTTAGCCTTTTTGGCCAGGGTGAAGGGAGTATCTGCCATCAAACAACAAGACAGCCTCATTTAACTACGACGGCGTTTGCTAGTTCACCTTACATGCATTAATGTAATAGCGTGGTTAGCCTACTCAACGTAAATTACTCACGAACAACATTAAGCTACTCACGCAGAGAAGAACGGCTGCTGCTGCTGCCATCATCATCCATCATCGCTGGCAGGGCTAGGGGCCAGGACTCTCCTCTGTGGGTTTTTGGGGGATGTTGCTAACTCCGGGTTCGATAACAGGCACCACACCCGCAGTGGATGTGCTCGGTGTGAGCTCTTGCAGCAAGCTATCAAATACGGTGCATTTCTCGGCTTTTAAAAAACCGCTATGCGTCGCCAGGTGTTTCATCAGACTTGATGCTTTAAGGTGATACTGTGCAAAGGAGGTTATCCTTTGCACAGTATCACCTTAAAGCACTTGTTGCAGGCTGCTGAGTTTGCATCTTTTGCTGTGAAGTACAGCCAGACTTTTGCCCGCTTCGCCTTGGGCATTTTTAATCTGTAGCTGTGCTCTAAAAGATTGTACGTACCTGGGCCCGCCTACTATCCTTGGAAACGTAAAATGATTGGCTAGAATCCAAAGTGTATGACATCTCAGGGAAAAAAAGCACCGAAATAAAGCACCGAAATGTGCACTGCTTTTCGGTCTGGTTACTACCGTTTATGTCAGAACCGGTGCCATGATACCGGTACCCATCCCTACTGCTTTCTTCCATTTGTGCAACATCTCTAAAGTTAGAAATATCCTGTCTCAGAGTGACGCTGAAAAACTAGTTCATGCATTTATTACTTCCAGGCTGGACGACTGTAATTCATTATTATCAGGAAGTCCTAAAAACTCCCTGAAAAGCCTTCAGTTAATCCAAAATGCTGCAGCAAGAGTCCTGACAGGGACTAGAAAGAGAGAGCAGATTTCTCCTGTTTTGGCTTCCCTTCATTGGCTTCCTGTTAAATCCAGAATTGAATTCAAAATCCTGCTCCTCACATACAAGGTCTTAAATAATCAGGCCCCATCATATCTTAATGACCTTGTAGTACCATATCACCCTATTAGAGCACTTCGCTCTCACACTGCAGGCCTACTTGTTGTTCCTAGAGTATTTAAAAGTAGAATGGGAGGCAGAGCCTTCAGTTTTCAGGCCCCTCTTCTGTGGAACCAGCTTCCAGTTTGGATTCAGGAGACAGACACTATCTCTACTTTCAAGATTAGGCTTCAAACTTTCCTTTTTGCTAAAGCATATAGTTAGGGCTGGACCAGGTGACCCTGAATCCTCCCTTAGTTATGCTGCAATAGACGTAGGCTGCTGGAGGATTCCCATGATGCACTGGGTGTTTCTTCTTCACTCACTATGTATTAACAGACCTCTCTGCATTGAATCATACCTGTTATTAACCTCTGTCTCTCTTCCACAGCATGTCTTTATCCTGTCTTCCTTCTCTCACCCCAACCAATCACAGCAGATGGCCCCGCCCCTCCCTGAGCCTGGTTCTGCTGGAGGTTTCTTCCTGTTAAAAGGGAGTTTTTCCTTCCCACTGTCGCCAAAGTGCTTGCTCATAGGGGCTCATATGATTGTTGGGTTTTTCTCTCTATCTATTATTGTATGAGCTACTGTACAATATAAAGCGCCTTTAGGCGACTGCTGTTGTGATTTGGCGCTATATTAATAAAGTTCGATTGAACTGAATAGCCCAGGCAGGGCTATGACTCCCCACACCTACTATTAGACAGTTGCATGGAGAAATCTTGAGAATACAACCGCGGTCACAAACACACGGATATGCACACAGGTGTACACACGGGTCTTCACAGACACACACCATCTTCTTTGGCTGCTGCCTCCAATCATGTTGTGCATTGTCAGTCTTGCGTGCTGCTCAGTAGCATCAGTGTTTATTATTTACTGTTACTTATGCTTATGTTGGTTGTTGCTGTAGTTTCTCTACTGTGTTGTTCTTTTTTTGCTTGCTTATTAAATAAATAATAACAAACAATGACGATCAAGTGGACCAGTATGGTAAAGCCGTAATGATCCACTTGGGAAAATAAATCTGTTGGACATTTTTCTTGGCCTTCAGACAATAACTCAACAAACGAACAAAAAAAAAAAGATAAAAAGAAAGGGGCTCATGACTGAGACTTGTGGTTCGGTCCAGCATCCGTTCATGTTACTTCGCTTTGGTGCTGGAGGCCATTTATGGCCTGAGTTTTAAACCAATTCAGTCCTTGGATATCAAGTTTCTTTTATACAAGGCTGCATTGCTTCTCACTTTGCTTCTGCACCCCTCTTGCACACAGTTCTTCTCAGTGGCCCCTAGTTGCCCGATGTAATGCTCTGTGAAAACAGAGGCACTGGCATACAGCACCAAAGATCTTATTTTGCCTCAGGTGTAATAGCACATTCCACCAGGGGAATGAAAATCACTTAGGCCCTTTTCAAAGGGGTTCCTTTGAGTGATATTTTTGCTGCAGCTAGCTAGTCATTATAGCATAATTTGTTTGGTTCTATTATTTGTACAGGGAGTGCAGAATTATTAGGCAAATGAGTATTTTGTCCACATCATCCTCTTCATGCATGTTGTCTTACTCCAAGCTGTATAGGCTCGAAAGCCTACTACCAATTAAGCATATTAGGTGATGTGCATCTCTGTAATGAGAAGGGGTGTGGTCTAATGACATCAACACCCTATATCAGGTGTGCATAATTATTAGGCAACGCCCTTTCCTTTGGCAAAATGGGTCAAAAGAAGGACTTGACAGGCTCAGAAAAGTCAAAAATAGTGAGATATCTTGCAGAGGGATGCAGCAGTCTCAAAATTGCAAAGCTTCTGAAGCGTGATCATCGAACAATCAAGCGTTTCATTCAAAATAGTCAACAGGGTCACAAGAAGCGTGTGGAAAAACCAAGGCGCAAAATAACTGCCCATGAACTGAGAAAAGTCAAGCGTGCAGCTGCCAAGATGCCACTTGCCACCAGTTTGGCCATATTTCAGAGCTGCAACATCACTGGAGTGCCCAAAAGCACAAGGTGTGCAATACTCAGAGACATGGCCAAGGTAAGAAAGGCTGAAAGACGACCACCACTGAACAAGACACACAAGCTGAAACGTCAAGACTGGGCCAAGAAATATCTCAAGACTGGTTTTTCTAAGGTTTTATGGACTGATGAAATGAGAGTGAGTCTTGATGGGCCAGATGGATGGGCCCGTGGCTGGATTGGTAAAGGGCAGAGAGCTCCAGTCCCACTCAGACGCCAGCAAGGTGGAGGTGGAGTACTGGTTTGGGCTGGTATCATCAAAGATGAGCTTGTGGGGCCTTTTCGGGTTGAGGATGGAGTCAAGCTCAACTCCCAGTCCTACTGCCAGTTTCTGGAAGACACCTTCTTCAAGCAGTGGTACAGGAAGAAGTCTGCATCCTTCAAGAAAAACATGATTTTCATGCAGGACAATGCTCCATCACACGCGTCCAAGTCCTCCACAGCGTGGCTGGCAAGAAAGGGTATAAAAGAAGAAGAACTAATGACATGGCCTCCTTGTTCACCTGATCTGAACCCCATTGAGAACCTGTGGTCCATCATCAAATGTGAGATTTACAAGGAGGGAAAACAGTACACCTCTCTGAACAGTGTCTGGGAGGCTGTGGTTGCTGCTGCACGCAATGTTGATGGTGAACAGATCAAAACACTGACAGAATCCATGGATGGCAGGCTTTTGAGTGTCCTTGCAAAGAAAGGTGGCTATATTGGTCGCTGATTTGTTTTTGTTTTGTTTTTGAATGTCAGAAATGTATATTTGTGAATGTGGAGATGTTATATTGGTTTCACTGGTAAAAATAAATAATTGAAATGGGTATATATTTGTTTTTTGTTAAGTTGCCTAATAATTATGCACAGTAATAGTCACCTGCACACACAGATATCCCCCTAAAATAGCTAAAACTAAAAACAAACTAAAAACTACTTCCAAAAACATTCAGCTTTGATATTAATGAGTTTTTTGGGTTGGTTGAGAACATGGTTGTTGTTCAATAATAACATTATTCCTCAAAAATACAACTTGCCTAATAATTCTGCACTCCCTGTCTGTTACAGCCCCTTCTGTAACTCATTTTGTCCTTTCTATTCAATTTCAATTCAATTCAATTTTATTTATATAGCGCCAAACAACAGTCGCCTCAAGGTGCTTTATTTTGTAAGGTAGACCCTACAATAATACATGCAGAGAAAAAACCCAACGATCATATGACCCCCTATGAGCAGCACTTTGGTGACAGTGGGAAGGAAAAACTCCCTTTTAACAGGAAGAAACCTCCAGCAGAACCAGGCTCAGGGAGGAGCGGGGCCATCTGCTATGACCAGTGGGAGTGGTAGACTTTCCGCCCGGTCTGTTACGCACTAAGGTGCTGGTAGTATTAAACAACACTACTGGACCAATTCCTCTACTGGATTCATGAACTCAGTATCGCATGGACCCAGTTACCTTGAATCAACGTTATGTATTAAAATGGTCAACAGTGCTTGTCGATAAAAAAAAACTATATATTACAGCAACATGCCTATCAAAATACATATGTCAAATAAATAAAAAAAATCATTCAAAAACCTCATATAAATAAACACACAAAACAACAAAGAATCCCAAGGTTAAAAAAAACTGCTATGGATTCAATTCAAGTCAGTTTTACTTATAGTGGCATATTATAACAGCAATCGCCTTAAGGCACTTTATATTGTGAGGTAAAGACCCCACAACAATACAGAGAAAACTTCAATTATCGAGCAACCCCCTATGAGCAAGCACTTGGCAACAGTGAGAAGGAGAAATTGTAACTGGAAGAAATTTCTGACAGAGCCAGCTCAGGGAGGAGTAGCCATTTGCCCTGACCAGTTTGGAGCGAGTGGAAGAAAATAGGAGAAAAGACACACTGTGTAAGAGAACCAGAGATTAATGATATGTAATGATTTAGTGCAGAGTGTTGTAAGAACTCATCGTGAGGATGGCTGTAGCTTAGGAGGTAGCATAGTCATCTACTAATCGGAAGGTATCTGGTTCGATCCCTGTACAATTGTTATAACAGTCATTTTGCTAAAAGTGGCAGGACGACAGTTTAGCTTATTGGGTGAGCAGGTGGCCACATGAGTTTGAGTCGAATCCCACGGTCCTTTGCTGTTCATCTTCCTCTCTCCCTCTACATTCTTGTCTATCCTGACTGTTCATTTAAGGCAAAATGCTAAAAAAATAATATGTAAAAAATAAATAAAATTACTAAAGAAATAGCTAAACATCTGATACACTGAACAGGAAAGTGCAGGCGGGACAGATGAAGAAGGTGTGTGGCTTGTCACTCAGCTAAGAGCTAAGCTAAGCTAAAGCTAAAAACAAATGAATACTGTGAACATATATAACAGGTGATTCAGCAAAGAGTGTGCTTTAGATAAAGCACATGAAGATAACACTATAAGAGAAGTGATTATGTTTAGGTTTTAAAACAGATAAGGTATACAAAACACCCCTGTGTGATAATGACACAGCAGAAAAAGCCAACACCAAATGAGAGCGTCACAAACAGCAGTCTGTTTGCAAATAGACCAGCAATCCAGTTAAATTCAGTTCTTTGTCAGTTCAACCTAGTTCAACTGAATTCAATACAGTCAGTTGAAATGGTGAAAAAAAGAAAAATAATAATCATCAAGGTGTTCAGATTTCCCTCCAGAGCGAACCCTCGTCCCCAAATCAAACAATAGCGGGTGTCACGGGGTAATGAATGGGTGGGCATAGGGTGATGGCTTTTTTTTCACAAGCAGTAATTCCTCTACTCAAAACAAATCAACACAGGATCTTTCTAAGAAAACTTCAGATACTGTTGGAGATAACAGTGATTCCAGGGGATTTGAAGCCAGTAAGGATAACATTTCCCTAAATATAAGAACTGACCATTGGCCAAGCATAGGCTTTGGACTAACAGTCACTTTAAGAGCCTGGGGAGATGGACTTGTCCACTGCAGGCTGCCGTCTTGCCTGTTTTTAATGCCATATGCCCAAGGAAGGAAGCAAGACCATCATTGGATAACAACAAGGTGTGATGTGGGCATGAGATGAACAGTTACAGATTGCTATGCTATCCCACAATAATATGCAAACTTCTTTCGATGTCACGTAACCCCTAAAATTCCCTAAAACATTAACAAGGCATTGCTAATAAGTTATCAGCTAGAAAGCAATGATATAAATAAACACACAGAAAAAACATCAAATAAAGAACAGGCTGAAGCTACCTGTGTTTGGAACCATGGTAGTATGTATGTGTTATTCAAACCGGTGATCTTAAGTATTTTCTGTTAAAAGCATATTTGAAATGTAAATGTACCATATTTTGTTTATGAAAACAAAGCAATCAATTTGAAACCTTTGTGTCAAGAATACCACAAACACCTGTTTCAAGCTTATTTTGTAGGAGAATGCAGCATCTTCAAGGTAGTTGTAAAGGGCAGTTGGCATCTTTACAAACCCCAGAATGTCACTCGTTCTTGCGGATTGACAAAATAATATGCACCCACTGCTTTATGCCAGCGGATGGAAAGAGAATAGAAAAAATGAAGAAAAGGGTGTGGGGCGCATTTGGGCTTTCTCCCCCCTCTCTTTTTAATCAGAGGAGGAAGACTGACATGTCCAATCATAACAAAACATCAGCTGGTAAATGGGCCTTCGCAATCACTGTCAGCCAGCCTCCATTAGAGAGACCCCCTTTCCTGGACATCAATCAAAGCTTTATGGACTGATTCCTTCATTCATTATTTAATTACAGCTATTTTTTTTATTTATTTAACAACTGAAGACTTTTTGTGAGGCTTAATCACTTCTTTGTTGGCAATCACATCTTTATTTCTTGTTTATGTCAGTTATTTTTCCTTTCTTTTATTTAAATTTTTTGGCTATAACTTTGTTCTTCTGTTCTGTCCCTAGTGGATGAAAGCTTAGAGAATAGCAGTGCTGGTCCTGTCAATACCTACGACAATACTGCAGCATCAGAAGAAAGTAGTCAAAGCACAGTGTCACACATTTGATCAACTCTTAATGTGCTAAATGTGATCTGCCTAACAGCACTGCACTGTTCTCTAATTCCGGTAAATTCAGTGAACACGCACACACAATAACAATATCTCCAAAAGTGGTAATGTTTCTGAGGAAATCACATGCAAAAAAGGAGACTGTGGAAATCTGTAATAATTTCCTGAAATTAAGCCCATTAGCCATGAAATTATTTGCTTTCATTTAAGAAACCATGCAATCCAATTTGAGGTGGCACAAAGATGCCACATCTTTTTCCAATTTCCCACTGATCTCATGGAACCGAACATGCACAACAGAAGCTGCGTGGGTCACCTAAGTATAGACATAAGACATATATCCCACTGAGAATCAGATTAGAGTGGGAGATTAGTGAAGCTTTATCAAGATATTCATTCACACACACACACACACACAGAGAGAAGCCAGTTTCTCCAGTTAACACTTAGACAAAGTTAAGATACACTGAAAACTGAATTCCCAAAGCAAAGCACAGAGTAACAAAACTGTCAGCTGATTAATGCAGTCGTTGGATATACAGGGATTTACACTATAAATCACATTTAGATTCACTGTGTTCGATTTGCATTATGTGGCTGTATTGGGCCCTAAAGGCAATGCTCCAGCAACATATACAAGTGTTTCCAGCTTTAGAGTCCACAATCTAAATGACAGCAGCACTGTCTCCTCGATAACTTCTTCACTTTGTTTGATTTGTAATGTTGTGAACTTGTCAGGAATTGCCAGGAAAATGAAGAATGCAAACAGCATAATCTCAGTTCACTTTATTGAATGGGCATGTGGTCAAACACGTGGATTACTTTAGATATGAGACACAGAGAGTTGTAACACTACCAGGAATGATTCATAAAGCATGAAACTTCATAATATTGCCTTCATATTAAATAATGTAAAGAACCTATTTTAACATTGCACTCAACAACAAACAAATCCTCTCTAACACAACTTCAAACACCAAACAGCATTAGATTTCTTCACGTCAGTGTACGGGCCACAAGTAGGGGTGACGTGGGCCACAACTGTCCCCCGGGCCGCGAGTTTGAGACCACTGCTGTGGAACAACCTTTAGCAGTTTCTTTATATTTTTAGTGTGTCACATCATGGAGATTTGAGTTCACGCTTCTTTATAACATTGCTTGAGTTCATCAGGGTTTTGTTTATATAGCCCCAAATCACAACATTAGTTGCCTCATATATTGTAACTTGAAGACCTTACAATATTATTGATTCTTTTCTTATTCCTTTGTTGTAGATTTGCTGGTAAGTTTGTGAATATTGTCCTTTTGCATGACCCAATTTCAGCCAATCAGCTGTCCTCATATCTGACTCTATACTTAAACAGAACACAGAAACATTTATGATCTACTCAAATGACTGTAAGGTGGTCCTTTGGCTGCAAAAAACTCCAGATCATCACCTCTCCACTAATGTGCCTGACAGCTGATAGTAAGCCTTTGTAATGATATGCTGTTTCATTTTTACCAACACTTTGCATTAAGGCCAAAAGTCTGAGTTTTCATCCCACGTTTCCAAAGAACACATGAGTCGGTCAGTATCATTTTAACCGAACAGTATGGTTTACAACTACCCAAACGTTGGGTAATTTCCAATAAACCAAGTTCAAAAAGGAGTCTATGCCTAACGCTTAAAAAGAAATATCATCCACTGTGTGCAAGAGGGGTGTACATAGTTACACTTTAAAGATTTATTTATTATAAATTAAATAAATAACAATGATCATTATAGAGACAAGCATTAACATTATAATATAAGGCATTGTGAAAATCTGACAAATGTACACATTCAGAAAGACTCCCTCAACCATGTAACAATTGCACCTTTGTGCTTAAAGTGCTTATCACAGACTGTCCAATATGAGTACCGTAGATGATTGAACTCAGATGGTCTAATTATTAATCCTGAAATTTTCAGTTATTCAAATCATAAACATCTATGAATTACTTATCAAAGTTGAACTAAATATTGACCCCAAAATATGAAGTGGACATCTGGTGCCTACGTTAACGTCTCCTAATTGTTCTAATAATTTACTGACAAGTTTTCTATTAACTTTAAAACATAATATGAACCAATATACACATTTAGACATACCATATGTCCCAACACATGACAGGAAAAATATTATTTTTCCAATACTTGTGTCATCAGCGTTGAAGATGATAACAAGTTTTTTGGTTGTCAATTTCTTTAAGACATGAAGAGAGAGAGGAAGAAAGAACGGATGTACATGGCTCATCATTGCTGTCAGGCTTTATAACTTCTCCATTCAGATTCTCATTACACATCTTTGCAATGGGTCCGTCAAAGACATTGGTCTTTGTCTTTATCCTGACTCAGCAGAAAAGAGCCTTTTTGTCTGGACCTGCTTCGATGATGTATCCTCAGTGACTATGCACTGTTGTTGTACACATTGCTCACTATCCTCACTTTGACTACTTTTTCTGTTTTCTAAGTTTTTGATTTTGGAGTACAACCAGTGGACTATTTATTACCAACTTATTTATTACCAACATCGATTAATTTGAATGATCTCTCCCAGGAATGTTTTGGAAGAAGGACGCTAGTAGCAAACTAGCTAGTGGGTTACCAGGATAACCGTATGAGAGGGTCTCTGGGCCCAAAGATCAGACTGACAGTTGAAGAAAGCAATGATATAAGATACCAGGAGATTTTTGCTGTCAAACTGCAGCAGAAAGTCATCCTGGACCTGGAACCTTTTAAACCTCAGGGGCTTTCTGAGGTTCCTACTTGAAAACGACATGAATAGATTATTTCTCTACAATTACAAACTCTGTATAAACTAGAGATGGACCGATCCGATATTACGTATCGGTATCGGTCCGATACTGACCTAAATTACTGGATCGGATATCGGAGAAAAATAAAAAATGTAATCCGATCCATTAAATATCACGAAAGCACCTCACAAAACTTGCAACACGCCGTAACTCACCTCAGAACGTTAGCACGTCGGAGCAGTATGCATCACGTGATAGAGCGGCTGTGGCATGGGGACCTGTCGGTGGTCTGGATAGCATTTGGAGCTTCGCTAGCAACCCGGCATTTCATCTCCGACAAAGTTATCCCGAGAGAAGTAAAGCAAGTGTGTAAGTCCATCTCTGAATGTTTGTAAAGCATTCCTGCATTAAGCTTAACAAGCGATATATGGAGCGACTGCCTCTTCTTGCTGCTACTTCAATCATGAAACTGCTTAATGATCAGCTGATCGGCTTTTCTGTCGTGAGTCCGTCTCTGTTGTTTGTTTTTGGCCCACTTTGCACCAGAAAGAGGAAACCAGTGGCTGAACAACAGCAGCACGTTTAAGCTTGATCAGCTGTTGTTAGAATGTATTTAATATTACTTTCTACTCGAGGATCTTTTTCTACGTAGCTGACGCTGGTAACTGTGCAGGGGCGGATCTAGCAAAGTTTAGCCAGGGGGGCCGATAGGGCATTAACAGGGAAAAGGGGGCACAAAGACATACTTTTCTTTCTTATTCTCATTTAAAATGTCGAGCTTTTAATAAATAATTATCTGACACCCAAAGTTTTAATTTGATGTAAAATGAATAGAAGTCCATTACTGTATATAGTGACTATTAAGTCTAATATACCCTAGTAAACTATAGTACTTTTTCCTTTGGGAAGGTACCATCTGTGCAGTCTGCAATTTTGTTGAAGAAAGATGTTGAATCTATTTAATATTTCTTGAAAAATAATTGATTTCTATGCATTTTTTTTTCACACTGCATCAAATTAAGGTTGATTACGTCGATTAAGCATCATGAGGTGGAGCGTGAGGGGTGGTTCCCTATTTTTTATTTATTTATTTTTGTTGTTGCTGGGAGTTGGAACCCTATTAGTTAGGTTGCTTAATATTTACGCTAAGTACTCTTTAAAATACCAGAATAGGGAGGATGTTGCAGGTTTAAGTTTATTAGATTGATCAGTGTTGCTGAACTATGAAATATTTTTTTTTGCATACAGGTATAACAGAATAGCTTTAGTGTAGTTGTTGTTTTAAACTTGAGTATGAACTTATACAAAATGCAGCAAGATATTTAAAAAAACAGTTTTGTTGATTAAAACACACTATATCGGATTCATATCGGTATCGGCAGATATCCAAATTTATGATATCGGAATCGGTATCGGACATAAAAAAGTGGTATCGTGCCATCTCTAGTATAAACCATACTGGTATAAAACAAAAGCTAACAGAGGTGGCACTTAATCGTGGGTGTAGGATGGAACACAGCAAAACATGAAGGATTTTTTTCCTGGTGTCTTTTCTTAATAGCATATAATCTCTTTGAAAATATGCTAAAATAGACTGAAAACTGACGAAAACCATGAATTAAGATATGGAGAATATCTGTAGAAAGATTGATGATGGTGAATTGAAGCAGAGCAAAGTTACAGAGATTTTATCAGCGACACAGCTAAGCATTTTCCAATTTGGCACCATCTGTGAAAGTTTTTTAGGTACTGAACATCAGAAATTAGTCTTGCTTATCAGAAGTCATTTTTGGAAACACCAATAAATAGTGGACAGCCACACTGGTGCGTAATGCGCCTGTGTGTAAATAACCAAATAAGGTAGAAAATTTATGATGATAAACAGTTCTTGATGCACACTAGGAGACGGAGCCATGACAGCAGGGAGGAGCGTGGCGAGGAGGATGTTAGCTCCACCTTTCTGTAGACCAGAGGTGTTGAAGTTGACCACAACTGCCCCGAAAAAAAGACAAAACAGCCAGAAAAACAAAATTTGTGAAACTGATAAAACAAAGGAAGAAACACAAGGAATCCAATGTCATTAATGAACTTCTGACAAAACAAAACAAATTTCACCAGGAAACCACGTTACTGAAAAAACAGAGAAAAAATCCAAACATGGACACAAACTGTAAAGTATTCGTTCAAGTGTTGTTCATCAGGAGCATGGAGGAACTGAACAGGTGCTGATGTTCATCATACACTGGACCTATGAATATGTATGTGAGATGACACACAGCGCACCACATGGTACAGGGTGAAAGAACTTCAACTGCATCTGGCAACAATATAATTCAGTGTATGATAAACTGGACCTATGAACATTTCAATACACAGACCATTATGGTCAGCACTGGGAAATCGACACAGACCTGGGGAATCATTTCTGCTCCAACATCAGCGACAACTGTTGCTACTGCAGTGATGAACAGTTTAACCACACATGGATAAAAAATGATCAGTATTCTTTTTAATAGTCTGTACTCTAATGTCGATAACATCAAGGAATCAGTTCATAAAACTTTTCAAAATTGTTGTGATTTCTGAAACATGGAGAAAAGGAAATGGACTTTGGATGGGTATGAAGGTTTTAAATAGAAGGAACAAAAATGGAGGAAGGATAGCTGTGAATGTGGATAAAACTTATTAATTATTACAGTTATTAACTGTGACTGATAACTTACTAGAATGTATAAATAATTGAACTTTGCAAGGAAAAAATGAGAAATATAACAGTCAGCTGTATATGTACAAACCAGACCCTAGCATTCAAGTATTTAAGGACTTTACAAAAGAAAACAATTGAAAAAGGTTTTTTTGTCTGTGATGATTTTAATATCGGCCTGCTGAATCTCAACAAGCAAAAAATGAGCAGTGTATTTCTTAATTCACTTTGGGTTTATATCCTAAAATTACAAGGCCGAGCAGAGCTACACCTCACTGTGCCACCTTAATTGATAACATTTTTAATAATATATAAAGTATATACAATAACCTTAAAATAAAATAAAAAAAATCTACAATTCAGCAGTCTGGTTCATGTCACACAAATTATGTTTAAAGCATACACAACTCCATCCTGGTAATGTTGTAAAACTGTTTTCTAAAAGAGATGTGGGTTGCAATTGAATTTAAAACATCCGAATGATACTAAAAATCTGTGTGTGTGGAGAGAAGCTGTGAAACAGACAGTGTGAGGAACTGAAACTATGTCCCAACTCTGTGTGATAAGCTTTTAAAAATATGGTTTTTGCAAAGTGTAGAGAGGAGAGGAGGCACTATGGTTGGCACCACTATTTACAGACTGTATGTGTATGTTTATATACATTTATGTGTGTGCACATGTGTACGTGTGTGAATATGTGTGTAGATGTATACATATTTGCAAATGTGTATGTCTCTTGGTGTGTAACTGGTCTAATAAAACCAAATACAACAAACTGTAAGGGAGGATTTATGATAGGGCAAAAACAGAAAGAAATAATTAGGATTATTTAGTAAAGGGTGGAAAGGAGGTGGGAATGATTAAGCTTATGCTTCTTCCTACTCCTTTTTGAACATGTTATTTATTGTAATTATTTTGTTTTTCTTATGTTTGTTTTTCTTGTTTTCTGACTTTGTTTTTGTTATTTTAATAGGGTTCAAAATAAAGCCACGAGAACAAGAAAGGCATCTTTTTGCTGTGGCCCATTAGTGACATTCCTGGACTTGAGGCCGATACTCCATCTCCATCTGCAAACATCCAAAAGTAGGGTCGCGACACCTTAAAGGCTGGTCCGTGAAAATATTGTCGGACATAAACCGGTCCACAGCGCAAAAAAGGTTACGCCACCAACGGCTGGATGAAGAGCAATTTCAGGTTGTTTATTATTAAATTCCACCCTTAAACTTGCTTCTGTCACTTTGCTCCTGTGTACCTCACACAGCAGTTCTCTATCTGTCACATAGCTTGGATGGAAGCTTTGCTACAAAGGCTTTCAAGTTTGCAACATTAACAGAGTTTTCCCTGTAGCTCACTTCAACCATGGTGTTACAGGCAAGTTGTCAGAAAGAGTGAAAATGCATTTAAAGCTTCTGCGTCCTCTGGCTTGATCGGTGTCCAGCTCAAGACTTTGTTCATGTAGGACAGGGCAATTTTGTAGTCATTTCCAAATGCTCTTTAAGCAGCTGTTTGGCTTTGTGGTAAAACCTTTCATTTAACATCCTGTTGTTGAAGGTCTTGTTTGCTCTCAATGTGGCATTTGAACTCTGAGGCACCCTGAGGAAGCAGCTGACCCACACTTAATGCTCTTATTGCAGCAAACAACACAGATATGCTGTTGGGAGGCTGATGCCTGCATTACACCATCTAGCGTTTTCAGAACACTCCTCTGATGCTTTAATCCATATTTCCACTTGTTCCATGAATGCACTCTTTAAGTGGTAGCACAAATAACACAAATTCTTATGTAAAACGTCCCCTTTGCATCCGATGAACACATCTGGAAAGGTGTCTGTAATGGATACAGGAAAAATCTGGAAAGATTTGGTCTTCACTGAGTCATCAGTATGACTAGACATAAGGAAAAGGTTAACCCCCCCACCACACACTTTCTCTCTCTCTCTCTCTCACACACACACACACACAGCAATTTTGAAACTTGTGTTCACCAGAGCATGCCTTATTTGAGTTGCGTTGTTCTGTTTTACTCATCGTGAGCTAAAATATAATGGCTTGCCAAATATTTAATGTAAATAATACAAATGTAACACAAAACAAAGACGATCACTTACAGACTGTGTTCATGCTGTGTATTCATTCAGATACCAAAGGAGCTGTTATTGCTTATAACCCTACCCTTAAAAAGATATTTCATGTACAGATATAGAAACTATGATGATTTTGAGCACAGTTCACTCTAACTTCAGTACAATAAATAATGTGAGTGTATGCAGTGAACTCCTGAGAGATTGAGATAGTTCTCGTATTAGTTCTGCTGCAAAGGAATCATTTATTCTAAAAAAAAAAAAAGCTCTATTAAAATACACTATCAATTACTTTTATGTGTTATTTGTGACACAGCAGTATATAATACACTCTAGCTCAAATGAAGCCGCTGTATCTGTCACTGAAAAACATTGTATAAACAAAGCCAGCAGTCAACCGTTAGCACAGGTGCTCTTCTGCCATCATGTTACCATGAGTTGCGGTTTGCCAACACAGGATGTTTAGTTCAGACAAATGAAAAGACCACAAGAATACATGCATCCAATCCACCAACAGAAGACATTTAAATATGGGTTGATAAGCCACATCCTGTGACTTGGTGACAGAGCTGGATCTCCATTTTTCATGCAAGCTCTCCCATCTAGGGGCTTCTGTCCTCACTGCATGCCAACACTGTAACATCTTAATAAAGCCTGAACCCAGCTCGAGCATCTGATGTCTTACCAGTGGTGCAGGTTGGAAGGAAACCAACGGATGTACAGGTACAAGTCTCATGGACCATCTCAAATCAACCAATTTAGAACATTTCCTACTCGACCATCTCCAATTTGCATGAAAAGTTTCAACCTATATAATCAGTGTTGTGAAATTTTAGTTTCCTATAACAATTACTTTTCAAGTTTTTTCTTTGTGTGTGTGTCTGTCAACCCACTTTGTGGCTTCTTTTGTTTCTGAGTATTGAAATTAGGGACAGAAATGTACTGTTCTTTTTTACCATCAAAATGATTCAGGATCTGTAAGTTGAGATGGAAAAAAAAACATAAAAAAAAGTCCAACGTTGCTATTTAAGTACATATTTAAGTGCACAATAAAACACTTTAAACTGCAAAAGATAACTAGAGATGATTTCTGAATCATATATAGTTATATACTGCACAATGCTGTAAAATAAAGGTTGCAGAATAATTTGTAACATGAAATTCTGAGTCACAAAAATGAATGAATGAAATCATTCAACTGGATTGAGCAAATTCAACAACAGAAAAAAAAACTATCCGTAGTGTAACTCTAGTCCCAAAAAAGTTTCTAGATGGTCGTCTAATTAGAACTTAGAAAATAATTAGTTAAATGGGTGAGTCATCAACAGCTTCTTACTGCTAAACAGACAGACAGTGAAAGTGGAGAGTATAAATAAAAGTCATTGTTGCAGCCAGTGGCAGCACAAATGTGATCCTCTGAAACTCCTTTTAGTTCTACTGTCCTTATTTTCCTCTGAGTTATCAATTCTCTCACTAGTTAGCTCACATATACTATTAGCTGCAACCAGCCAATTAGGTGACATCATGTTCTGCAATGACAGAATATGGCACTAAACATGTTTTTAACACTAACTCTAAGCACATCCTTAAGTCCAGCTTCACAGGCAGTTACATCTCTGTCAGTGTTTGATTGCAGGGATCCATGATGTAAATTAACCTTTATATGTGTAGTGTTTCATGTCCTCTTTGAATTCTGCTGAGCAGTAACTTTGGCTTCTATTGGCCAATTTGCATGATTGACTCCTACCAATAATTATTTTTTCAGCTGAATCGTGTAACATCACTGTGTTTGTGTTGATCACAAATTGTGAGGCGGCAAACATATGTTGAGCAGATGCATGAAACTTGCCATCATCCAATGAAATCTCTGTAACCGGCCAAAAATTTGTTGTACATTTTACTTTGTGCATATGGCGCACAATGTCAAAGAAGATCAGAAAGTCCAGTTCAAATCCTTGTTAAGCTTCCGAGACATTGAGCTCTTCTGTTCAATCAAAAACAAATCTGTCCTTTGGCACAGTACACCAGCGCTCACAATACAGACACTGAAGTCTTCCAAACAAACGCTGAACTTTGGGAGACACGTTGTGCTGCTCAAGTTGCATGAAAACTTTTTGGAAGACTTTAAATGTGAAGTTCAGAGGATTTGGATAAGCCAGGTTAAGAGCATGTATCACACCCAGCAGGACACATGCTGAGGCAACTGCAGTCAGGTCATGCAACAGCTCCACTCCCTCAGTGACTCTGTCAGTGTCTTCGGGAGGCTCTTCACCCTCCCTCATCATTCACCCCTCATGAATAATAAGCAATGCCATGGTGGATTGTTTGAGTTCCATCTGAGCATCATCTCCACTCCAACAATGTGTTCAACCTTTAAGACAGTAACTAATCTTTGACTGCAGAATTTGGAAAACAAAAAACATGTAAATGCTAGAATCTACTTCAAGATGCAAAGCTTGTGAATGTGAGCTTCTGAAACGTGTTTTAAGACATTTGAAATTTCCTTGATAAAGTTCAAAATTGCACTACAAATAACTGAGTAGCCCAAAGGGTGTTTCCTAATGGTTTTGTCATGGTAACAGTTATATATAGCTTTATATGTTTTGCCACAGACGACAGAATGAATCCTTAGATTTTACATTAATGCAGAAGAACTGCTTGTCAGATATTAGCATCCAATTAGCATGATTCCTCTAAAACATGCATTCTCAATTTTTATTGATTGTTTGACCTATTGGTGAACAGCAGATTAAGCTGATAATGAAGTCTGCTGATTAGCAAAGCACACCATCTCAAATGAGGTTTGGATTTAAACCGGATACAGCTATATTAAATTTACAATTTAGACACTGAACGTGTTCCCTGCATTTAAACAGATGTTCACATTGTATACAGGCAGGCCAGAAAGAAAGTTTTAAAAACTTGCAGTATTCCTTAATAAGGTCTTCTGCATCTTGATGACACCAGGTGATGACACCCTCTGAATGTCAATTTCTTCAACCTGGGGAAAAGTTTTTACTAATATTCAAAATCTCTGGAGAGATTCATGAAGTAAAAGTAATGTATTCTGGCAGAAGACAATCGGATGCCATAATAGGCAGTGCACATGTCCACTGGGTCTGAATACTTCACTTCCAAATTACATCATTTCCTCCTCTGCCATGTTTATCCTTCAAGGCTCAATTTGCTTAACTAGACTGAAGTTAAGAATTTCTGAAGTTAAGGCTTTGTCTTAGCACAATCTACCAGATCTAGTGATCATTTGTCATTAAAGACATCTTACAGCATAGCTATTGCTATTAGTCTAACATTTAAAAGTTAAAAATGTAGGTGTAACAGAAGGAAAATTAAATCTGGCGACATTACATCTGTTCATCTTGCAAGTTGGCTGTAAAAGTGTATTTTATTGAATTTATAAATGAGTCACAATAATGCAGTGGAAATGCAAGAGACAGGCAAACGTGCTTTTCTTTGAATGATGCCAGCTTTACACAAAAGTGTATCAAAAACGTATTGGCAATTAAAAGAAAAGGTCATCTGAAAGTAACTAGTTATCTTCATTTCTTTGTTTAAAAGGAAAGAAGTTAATGGCCATTATTTCAATAAGTGCACCCACTGATAATATGCATACCTCATCATATTTCATGATGCCAGCCATTTTTGAACGTGTTGCTCCTCCTTTGGCCTGGATGACTTTGATCAGTTGACTTGAGTGCCTGCCTAACTGGGCCATGAGAGTGTGCTCAAGGGGAAGAGCCAACTCTGCATTAACTTGAAAAACAAATTTAAAATACATTTACTATTTGCAAAGAAATTAGTAAATAAAAATTAAATCTGCATTACTTCCTCTTTCTGTTCAAACAGTGCAGCCCATCTGTCCTTGAAATCCTCTGTGCCAGGTTCTTCATTCAACACCTCCCGATGCCTGTACGCGAATGTACGAGCCATTTTGTCCACAATGACCCTTTCATTGTCTCTCCATTGTCATATTTGTAATTCACCGTTTCCACTCAGTCAGATTTTTTCAGTAATCCCAGGCATAAATGCATTGCAATGTTTTCTGTATTTATGACTTTTGAAGTTCTCGTAAATATTGATTTATAGGCACAGTCCTTGAACACACATGTGGGACTTTCCTTATTTTTCAAATATGTGCTGAAAAAAATTATCGGTCAGTGGAAAGTTGATTATAATCAAAAATGGGGCATGTGAATCTGGTAACTATTTTTTGTACTTCTTGATAAAGGGCTCAGTAAGAGCCAGGTCTTGAATCTAAATACACAACCTAAGTACATGGATATAAATGGCCCCGTCGGTAATGCCTGTGATTTAGTTTGTAGTGCCTGAGCAATTCAGATCTTCTGGAAATCAGCCTCTCACAGTCTTTGCATCTCCACATGAAGTGCCAGACTAAAAGACAAGAGAGGGGCTTTCTTACCTATAGGTTGATGGATTTGAATGCATCCTGGGAATAGGAGCATGAAACAAATATAGAGACAGAGGAAATTTGGAATATTGTGACAACCGTAGCTCCCCAAATACTTGAGATGTTTGTCTTACTGCTTGGTGATGTATAGTTTAGAATGCATTTTTACCACAACTCTTATTATGTATTTAATGCCTTAGTCAGAAGTTTTGTTTTATCAACAGGAATTTAAAAACTATCACAAAGACTAATTTGAAATCAATGTCTTTGTGACAAAGTGGGTGAGAACACTGAGAGTTTAGTTTTGTTATTCTTAGTTACCATTCTTGTTTTGATTTAGCCATATCTTATCTTTATTCTATGGTTTGCAAACGTTTACTATCCCACGTTTGTTTATGTTTTGCACTTTTACAGATTACTTAACAAAACTTGTCAAAGTTGATTTAAACCAAGATGTTATTGTCAGGGTCCTGGGTCTCCTGACCCAGCGTTTTAGTTCTTTGTGATTTTTGTATTATTGTACTTCATGTGAGTTTCTATGGTTTCTAGTTTCGATCCCTTGCCCTTCATGTTTCTCTGTGTCCCCTCTGTTCTGTGTAAGTCTGTGTCTGCATGTTTGAGTTCCCCTCTGTGTCTCTCGGTTCTTAGAGTCCTCTGCCTTGTGGTTTATGTCTCTGTGTTTCTTAGTTGCTGTCTCCACTGTGTCAAGTTCGCGTCTCTGTGTGATCCTTCCTGTTTTACTTTGTAGGTCCGTGTCTTATGTGAATGTGTCTTGCTTTGCTTGTCTCGTCAGTTCTAATTTCCCCCAGCTGTGCTCTCCTTCTGTGTCTCATTCTCCTCGTTACTTCCCAGTGTATTTAGTCCCTGTATTTCTCTGAGTCAGTGTTGCGTCGTACCCTCAACAAGCTGTGTGTGTTTTGCCTCCGTGTTACCAGTGTTTTTGTTTCCAGCTCTAGTTTCAGTTCAGTATTTCTGCTTCAGTGTTTTAGTCCACCAGCGTTTTGTTTGTCTTTTGGTGAGTTTAGTTAGTAAGAGGTTTTACAGCAATAAAGCTGCACTTTAAGTTGAACTTCTGTGTCTGAGTCCTGCATTTTGGATCCACCACTCCTGCTTGCCCACCTGCCACACAGCCAACCATGACAGATATATTAAGTGCTCGTCCCTGCAACCGTACCTGGTCCTTGGGTGGGGGCAACAGATGCCCAGCCATTGCCTGGGTCTGTCCTGGCACCCAGCGTGGTGGTGACCCAGCTTACTTCTGCACCCGTAAATACTCCTCGGGTGGGAGTGACCGGGTACCTGCACGGAAGTAGGCCCGTACCTACTCGTTCCTGTTTTTGCTGGAGGCTCAGGCGAGCTGGCAGCCACCTTCCTTGTCTGTTGGAGGCTCAGGAGAACCAGTTCTGCCACCCGCGGCTGCCATCTGCACTGTCATCTGCACCTCCAACGCCGCTGACTGTTTCCGCTGGAGGCTCAGGAAAGCCAATCCAGCACTTCCTCATGCCCCTTGATCTGTTTTGTTGCCATCACTTCCCAAGCGGCCGGCCCCTTGAACTGTGAACTGGACTCCTGTGCTGTCGACTAGTGATGGGATTTCCGGCTCTTTTTAGAGAACCGGCTCGCTAAAAAGATCCGGCTCTTTCGGCTCCCAACCAGCTCTTCAGGTTGTTTTGTTGCTTTAATTAATTTATTATTAACAATAATATAAAATTATGCACAAAAGGAATTACTAATGTAAAAAAAAAAAAAAACGTGTTTTTTTTTTTTTTTATATATGTTTACATATAAATATATATGGTGGCCCCTAGAGACAAAGCACGTACAAACTCCAAAACACATTTCTAGCGTTAACTGAACTTCCAAAACAGAGCTACTAGATCACTTAAATTACACAATTGAAAGCATATGTGTATTGTTTGTGTATTTATACACAGGCACTCATATATATTCAAATAATTTTAAAAAATGTTCATTTACCTGTTACTATCCGGTCGTGAAGTGATGAGGTGACGAATCCTACTTCCGGGCCTAAAGTAGTCTGCGTTTAATATGGCTTTTGTGTTGTTAACATGTTTAGTGTTATGTATTTTCTTCTATTTAATCTCAAAAAGCTCCTAAAACAGTCAGTGATCACTGTTGACCTCCCTCGGCTTTTATTACCGCTAATCATTTATTTAAGCTCAGTTTTTAAAACCTTAGGATGTAACTACAGCCCAGCCCATGCAGCAGTATATGAATGACTAACCTCGTATTGTGGATGGATTATCTCAGTTGTTCTCCTGGCTGAAGTTTGGTCCTTTTACAGCATCCTGCCATGCGATTACATTTGTTCCTGACCACCGAGAACACTCACGGTAACTTTTATCGAGTGGAAAAAAAGTTAGCTTGTTTATATTATGCTAACATAGCTGTGTCGCTAGCGGTCACGTAGCACATCATTATATAGCAGCTAGCCCAACTTCAGTAACCCTACAAACGTCACTGCTGTTTAGTTTTCTGTCTTCATTTATGCTGGAAGTGATAACAGAGCTGTACGTTTTAATTTGTTTCCAAAACCCTGCAGTCAGGACATGCTATATTGTATTTAGATAGAAGCTAGCGAGCTAACTTCCTGCTAACTTCTAACTCCGTTAAATGTCATAAATTCCGTTTTCATGAATGCCTCGATGTTAAACTCAATTGTTACACCTGGTAGAGCAGAACGCTGATCATTTTATTAAAGATGAAAGACTTTAGACAGTTTTTCAACTCTCAGTAATGCCATAGTGATCGTTTGATATATAGACCTACAGCGGAGTTTAGGCCCAGACACGGCTAGTGACGTCAGACTTAACGACCGGACCACACACCAAATCCAGTCGTTGGTACTTCCTGGCTTGTGTAGCCACTAGGTAACAAAAGTTCAACACTGCCCCCTAGCATCCTGGAGCACTTCCATTGTGTTTTGTACGTGTTTTGGAGTTTATACGTGCTATGGAGTTTTTACGTGTTTTGGAGTTTTTACGTGTTTTGTCTCTAGGGGCCACCGAAAATATACTTTTATTTATTCACTCCACATAAAATGTAATAAATAAATCCATCAGAGAGGCCATCAGAGAGGCGAAGCGCGCACACGCCCAGAGAATCCACAACCACTTCAAGGACAGCGGCGACACACGGCGCATGTGGCAGGGCTTACAAGCCATCACTAACAGGCAGGACGACGTGGCGGCGAGGAAGACCACCCCTCCTCCGAACGACCAGGTCCTGTGTCTCACTACAGCTGAGGTGAGGAAAACTCTACGCAGAGTCAATCCACGTAAAGCTGCTGGACCAGACAACATCCCAGGCAGAGTGCTCAGAGAATGTGCTGATCAGCTGGCAGATGTTCTCACCGACATCTTCAACATCTCTCTGAGCAGTGCCGTCGTTCCCACGTGCCTCAAGACCACCACCGTCGTCCCCGTGCCCAAGAAGTCTTCTGTGTCCTGTCTCAACGACTACCGTCCTGTTGCACTTACACCCACCATCATGAAGTGCTTCGAACGGCTCGTCATGAGACACATCAAGACCCTGCTGCCCCCCTCACTGGACCCACTGCAATTTGCATACCGCCATAACCGCTCAACGGACGACGCGATCTCCACTGCACTCCATCTTGCCCTGACACACTTGGACAAGAAGGACTCACACGTCCGAATGCTGTACATAGATTTCAGCTCAGCATTCAACACGATCATCCCCCAACAACTGATCGGAAAGCTGAGCCTGTTGGGCCTGAACACCTCCCTCTGCAACTGGATCCTGGACTTTCTGACCAGAAGGCCTCAGTCAGTACGGATCGGGAACTGCACCTCCAGCACCACCACACTGAGCACTGGGGCCCCACAAGGCTGTGTGCTCAGTCCTCTGCTGTTCACACTGCTGACTCATGACTGTGTAGCAACACACAGTTCAAATCACATCATTAAGTTCGCTGATGACACGACCGTGGTGGGTCTCATTAGCAAGAACGACGAGTCAGCGTACAGAGAGGAAGTGCAGAGACTAATGGACTGGTGTAAAGACAACAACCTGTCTCTGAATGTTGACAAGACAAAAGAGATGGTTGTTGACTTTAGGAGGACACGAGGCGACCACTCACCGCTGAGCATCAACGGCTCCTCTGTGGAGATCGTCGACAGCACCAAATTCCTGGGCGTCCACCTGGAAAAGGACCTCGGCTGGTCCCTCAACACCAGCTCCCTGCACAAGAAAGCCCAACAGCGTCTCTTCTTTCTGAGAAGACTGAAAAAGGCTCGACTTCCACCACCGATCCTGACCACCTTCTATAGAGGAACTATTGAGAGCATCCTGAGCAGCTGCATCACTGTCTGGTTTGGGAACTGTGCCATATCAGACCGCAAGACCCTACAGCGGATAGTGGGAACAGCAGAGAAGATCATTGGGGTCTCTCTCCCCTCTATTGAGGACATCTACACCACACGATGCATTCGCAAAGCCACCAGCATTGTGGCTGATCGGACACACCCCTCTCACACACTCTTCACACTCCTGCCATCTGGAAAAAGGTACCGAAGCATTCGGGCACACACATCCAGACTGTGCAACAGCTTTTTTTCCACAAGCCATCCGTCTCCTCAGCAAAAAGGGACTGACTGACAAACACACACACACTCACTCACTCACTCACTCACTCACTCACTCACTCACTCACTCACTAACATTATCACTCAGCTTAACTCAACTACCTCAAAACATTGAGTCTGGACTGACTAATCAACACAAGCGCAAACACACTGACCTACACCACCAAACCATCGTACACACCAACCTGTAAATGCTCTTTTGCACAATATTATTACTGGACTTTCTGCACTAACTTCTGCACTTCCTAATTTTTGCTGCTACACTAAGGAATGTTTACTGTTCCTCCACTACCTCAACTCATCATCACAAAACCTTATTATTATGTTACGTTGTGGGGTTTTTTTGGGGGGGTTTTTTGGGGTTTTTTTGTCACACTGTCACTTGCTGCTCTTGTTTGCACATGTAGCACCTTGGTTCCTGGAGGAACGTTGTTTCGCCTCACTGTGTACTGTTAAACTGTATATGGTTGAAGTGACAATAAAGCCAACTTGACTTGAGTATAATACAAAAACCAACTATTCACATTTCAACTTTTAACTATTTAAATTTTCAGCTTTTTCCTTTTAAACAAATTTAAAGTGAAACAACACAAAACACTGCAAACCATAACACAATTAAATATAAATTAAAATATGAAAACAAAAAGAAGATGCACATTCTCTGTCATATGGGCCTGCATGAATAAACCTTCTGAATCCTTTATCATCCGCAACTGAAAATAGTTGTGGATGATTACTATACCTTTCTAATGCGACGTTGTTGGCTCTGGCTCTCTCTCTCCCTCCGGCTCTGTTCCTGTGCTACTGCGAGTGTAACTACCGCCCCTCCCCCTCTTCCCAGTGCAAAGCAAAAGGCTTGCGTGCAGAGTGAAGCGGAAAAAAAGTGCAAGAGAGAGGGTGAGAGAAAGAAAACAAAAAACACGGCTCCCAATAAGGAGCCAGCTCGTGTCGTTCACTTTAAAGATTCGGCTCTAAGAGCTGTTTCGTTCGCTACCAACACATCACTACTGTTGACCTCCTGGTCGGCCCCCTGAACAGTTTTGTTTCTTTGCCTCCTGTCCTGAGCTGTCTGCCGTGGACCCCCCACCCGAGGTGGGTTGGAGTTTGTGTTTTGTTAGGGACGTCTGGAAGCCGTCCCTTAAGGGTTAAGGGGGTGGTTCTGTCATGGTCCTTGGTCTGGTGACCCAGTGGTTATGTTTTGATTGTTTAATATGCTTTGTGTCTGTGAAGGTTCTCAGTCATCCAGGTCATTGTAGTCAAAGGAGCTTGCAAAGAAAAGCGTCTGGACTTCTTTAAGAATTCGCATGATAAGGTGGGGCCAGGTTTCACAATGAACTCACCCGAAACTCTGGCTGATTGGGACCCACACCCAGTTTCACACCTTGGCTCAGGCGATTAGAGGATCATCAGGGGTTCCTTTTGTCCCTCTGTGGGGGGAAACTCCCACTAGGTTTATATCTGGGACTCTCCACCATTTGACCTTAGAACTGAAGAAGCTTCTCGGATGAGAGGTGAAACGTCTTCAAGTAACTTAAAGAAGTCCAGACGCTTTTCTTTGCAAGCTCCTTTGATTAATATGCTTTGTGTTACACCCTAGTGTTTTCTAGGGTTTAGTCATTTGTGTTTCTAGCTTCCTGTGTTCTTTAGTTGTTTGTGATTTCTAGTTTTTAGGTTTTGTTCCTGTACCTTACATGTTTAGCGTTTCATGTGTAGGTTTAGTTCTGTCTCCATGTTTATTAATCTGTTTCCCAGTCGTATCTCTTGCTCGCTCTGTTCCTTATATTCAGTCTGTCCACGCCTGTGCTTGAATCACTGGTTTCCCGTTTTATTGTGATAGTTCTGTGTCCTGTGTGAATATATTCTGTTTTGCTTCCTCCTTCATTTTTGATGGTTTTATCTCCTTAACAGGGTTTCCTGGGGATCAGAAGCCCGTAAGAATACTGAGGGACAAGGGTGGCTCACAATCATTTCTGCTGGCCAACGTTTTACCAGTCAGTGATGAGTCATCCTGTAACGCAAGCACAATAGTGCAAGGTATTGGGATGGCCTACATACCAGCACCGTTGCATTATGTTCATGTACAGTCTAAGTTAGCCTCTGGTTTCTTCAAGGTTGCAGTGAGAAACACATTTCCTATTCGGGGTGTTGAGTTTATAATGGGAAATGATATTGCTGGGGATAAGGTGCTCCCTGTCCCTGAAGTGTTAGATAAACCCAGCTGCATCCCAGAAGAGGATGAGCTGTTGAAATCCCACCCTGATGTGTTTTCTGTCAGTGTCCTTACGAGGTCGCAAGCTCGTAAGCTGGAGGAAGTGAACTTAGTGAGACTGTTCTTGGGTCTGTTCTAACTGAGGGCAGAGGGCTAGCTGCTAGCCCTTCTAAATCAGCAGTTGATGAGCAGGGTCTGACTACTCTGTCTGAGGTTCTTCCTTTGTCAGTCTCACATGAGTGTTTGAGCCATCAGGAAAAGGATGAGACACTCGCTAAGTGTTTTAAAGAGGTAAGCGAGATAACAAACAATAAAAAGGCACACAGGTTTTATCTTGAGGATGGGTTACTGCTTAGGATACCATGGTGGCATATTGGAGCTTTCGCATGCAAACCATGGTCAGGTCATTTAGGAATCACTAAAACTTATGACCGCGTTCTTCAGCACTTTTTCTGGCCAGGTCTGAAGAAAGACGTTGCCAAGTTCTGCAAAACATGTCAGGTTTGCCAAATTGTGGGTAAACCTAATCAGACAGTGCCACCTGTTCCCCTTAAACCCATCCCAGTAGTTGGTGAGCCTTTCGAGCGTGTCTTGGTGGACTGTGTGGGTCCTCTACCTAGAACAAAACCAGGTAATCATTTCCTCTTGACAATCATGTGTGCTGCAACCCGTTTTCCTGAAGCCATTCCTCTCAGGAAAATCCCTGCTCCCACCATAACTATGGCTCTGCTTGGGACTTTTTCAACATTTGGTCTGCCCAGAATTATTTAAACCGACCAAGGCAGCAATTTTCAGTCAAAACTGTTTAAGCAGACTTTACAGTCACTTGATATCAAACATATCCCTTCCAGCCCTTACCATCCCCAGTCACAAGGCGCACTAGAAAGATGACATCAGACCATAAAGGCGATGATGCAGAAATATTGTCTGGAGACTGGCAAGAGCTCATATATGGGTCCATATATGAGCAAAGTCAATGACACGGACTACATTTTTCGCACTCCTGATAGAAGGCGCAAAACACGTCTCTGCCATATAAATATGTTGAAACTTTCCAAAATCTGCATCCATGTCTCTCATGTCTGTGTCCATAGGCCAAGATGATGGTTTGGAAAAGTGTAGTGAATGTCAGCAAAGTGGTAGACTTGTGAACTCTGAGGTTCTTGATGCCTTAGACATTTACCTTTCCTATCTTCCCCATGATGAGAAAGATGATGTGAAAAACCTGATCCAAGCGCACCCTAGTCTGTTTGGGGATGTATCCTTTAGAACCTCAGTGTTAAAGCATGACATTGACGTTTGACGCTTCTCCCCGATTTTACACTGAATTTCGGAGAGTAAATGCAGTCACAGTCCCAGATTCATATCCATTGCCTCGCATGGAAAACTGCAAAGACAGCATCGGAGCAGCCACCTACATAACAAAATTAGATTTGTTAAAAGGGTACTGGTAAGTTCCTCTCACTAGTAGGGTCTCTGATATTTCAGCTTTTGTTACTCCAGACCACTTCCTGCAGTAGACAGTAATGGCATTTGGTATGTGAAATGCACCAGTCACTTTCCAACGGCTTATGAACTCTGTGTTAGCAGGCATTAAAAACTGTAACGTGTATTTGGATGACATCGTGATATATTCATTGTTCTGGACTGAGCACATTAGCACACTGAGGGATGTTTTTGCTCATTTAGCCCAGGCTTCCCTAACCCTGAACCTGGCAAAATGTGAATTTGCCAAGGCGGTAGTGACATACCTCGGCAAGCAAGTGGGACACGGCCAGGTATGTCCTGTAAATGTGAAGGTGGAAGCTGTCCTGAGCTACCCTGTGCCCACCACAAGACAGGAACTCAGGTGCTTCTTGGGTCTAGTGGGCTACTACAGATGTTTCTGCCGGAATTTTTCGACAGTAGTGGCTCCTCTGACTCGTTTGTGCAGTCCAAAGGAACCCTTCTTATGGACTGCCGAGTGTCAACATGCATTTGACTGCGCCAAGGCTCGCCTTAGTTCCCTTTGTCTGGTGAAATTGAAGGAGTTGGTTGTGAGGATTAAATGATTTCATTCTGTTTTCCTAGGGCACATATGTGTGCCTGTGTGGGGTGTACATAACAAAACACACATACATACACCCCACACTGGTGTAAGTCATGTACAATTTTAAGGGTACCCTAGAATTGCTGACTCACACAGGTAAACCCCCTTTCCAAATGTTATTTCCCTTTATTTGAAAAAAGACCAGCAATGTATTGTGAATCACAGTCTATTTAGATTCAGAGCTGAACAGGGACAGTGTTTACACATGCGGATTAATCCTTATTGCAACCCCCTTTGTTCCTTGCTGCAGCACTGGGTTGCATTAAACGCATACTGTCATGATCACATTACTTGTTCTGGGTTCACTAAAGCTCGGGTCCATTAAGTGTTATGTGGGTGTTGGCAGGAAGAACCTAAGGGAATAATTGATTTAATTGCTATTTAAAAAGCATAACAATGTATCATCAAGTGTCACCAGTATTCAAATGACCTGTGCTCTCTTTCCTTCTCTAAAACTGTGTCATGGTGAATTTGCATTGAGAATTAATTCAAAGACACCTCAGATTAATCAGAGCGAATGCTTGCCATAAAAAGGACCTTTTAACATGATAACCAAGCACCGTTACATGTATCTACATTATTCATGAGACCAATTTGGATAATGCTGCCTTTGACTATTTCTCCCCCTATGGTGTGTTAACATGTATTAAGAATGATTTGATGAGATGTGGAGTCATAGGGAATGTGCTGTCAATTACCACTGGAGTTTATAGGGTTGAGTGAGCAAATGGTGCAAGGAAATTTCATGCAGTTTGCACTCACACAACATTAATGCGGTTCTTTAGGAACAAGTCTTTTAAATCCCTGGATGTTAGTACAATGCACATCTAAGTTAAAACCCATACTAATCATTTATAACAAGGGTTGAAAAAGACGGGCCAGCTACCATGCTAACATGTGTTTGGATTGGAAACACTTTAGCATCATAAATACTAATTGGTGTCTTAGGATTAGTCACAAGACAGACAGGTACAGGTATGCTAACATAAAGAGAAAAATTAATAAGGCGCTCATTCACGTGAGCTGGATTCTTCACAGCTGTTGGTGCTGCATGCTAATTGCAATCTGTCACTATCTCACAGTTTAAGAGTAAAGTTGGGAAGTATGAAGTACAAATACTTTATTACTTTTTACTCTCTACACTTTAACTCTTTCTTGTCATTGCACAGGCATACTTTGTACAATAGTACAATGAAGCTGCAGTACTGCCCCACATCAGGGCTAAAAGAAAGCAAGTCACAATAAATAACATCTATGCAGAATAAAATGTGTACAATATGTGCAGAAGTCAAATATGCAACACAATACAAAATCTCTCTTTCTACACTATAGTTTCAAAACAGACTTGTTACTTTGGGGTTATTGCATGTGAGGTATTATTTCATGTCACTGCCCACCTTCCATATATCAAACTGTTAAATGAAGGGAACAATAAAAAAGATAATCCGATTGGTGTATCCAAGGTGTGATTTGCTGGGATGCAGGGTGTTTCCCACCCTCTGGTCTATATGTCCCTGCCACATCAGAATTTTTCATTCCTGATGAGGACTAGCACACACAGAGACACACAAAGACATACTCCTTTAGTGCTGCACAGTATATACAGTAGACAATGCCGTGCAAACATCACTCAAATCTGAAACTTGACTTTCACCAAAGGTGACACCGTATACAGAGAGATTATCTGAATGTGTTCCATTTTCATGGACCCAAAAAGCACCACTGTTTCAGAATGAAAACTATGTAAACTAAATGCAAGAGAAAATAACTAGTTTCTGAGTGTTAGAAGACTCAAAACGATCCAAGAAAAACTGCGTCAACCATTCGGCTGGTTGTTGACTTTAGAATCCTCTGCAAAGGGTAACTGTGCAGCTTCTTTTTGTAAGTTATTGAAGTGCAGCTATGAGGATGCTGTCTGCCTACAGAAACTCTTGCCGTGAAGGCCATCTCTGAAAAATTACTTACAGGGTTTGCTGGCTTTGCAATATAAACATATTTATTAACTCTCAAACTCGAAAGTCTGTTGTTGATCTCAGTAAATGATCAGAGCTGCTTGTCTGGAGATTTGCCGATGTGGGTAAAAGAGGGCAACGTGCTGCAGGAAAGCAGAAAAAGTCTGTTATTAAAATGGACTATTTTTGATTGGGCATCTGTTATATGGGAATACTTATGTTATTTCATTCTTTTTGCATTGCCTGCATTTTGTGCTGTTTAAATTTTGCATTTATTTTATATTACATATTGAAAATAAATGACATTGTCATGGTCTCCCAGTCCTCCTGGCTCACTTGCCTCTCTTTTTCTCACTCTTGTTTATCACTCTCTCTCCCTGTGTGTGTGTCCTATAAACACACCCCGTGTTTTCAAGGCAGATCTTCCTCCAGCTCCCATCTGCCAAAACCTGTGCGCCTGGGCTGGGAACAGTACCTCACCTGTGTCTGATTCAGTGATCAGCTGTCTCCTACTTAAGCTGGAGGAAGGTGTCCATTCAATACTGAACTGTTAGATAAGATCTGTTAGTGGACCCCAACTAACCTTCTGCACACTGTGTGTGAGTAGTCCTGAGTGAAAGTGATCTTGTGGAAAGGAGGATTGAAGATTCGAGTATATCGTTGCCTTCCTGTGACTGTAACTGGGATGTGGATCAGACTGCTCTGGAGCTCTAGGTAACTGGATCTTTCTGTTGTCATTGACAATAGAAAGATCAAGTTTATATTTTGAGTCCATCTGAAAGCAATCCGGCCTGAATTGGACTGCAGACTCAGCAGATTCAGCTCAGGTCAGCCACACTCTTGCCTCCACTAAGTTATTGGGGTGTTTCGGTATATAAAAAAATAGCTGAGCTAGGAAATGGGTTGACTTCTCCTACTTCCTCATCTATGCCAGTCTATAACCCATTTTCTTCACGAGTTTTATCCGAGTGCTCAGGGCATGCTAGTGTTTAGACAGCAATGCCACACATATTCATCTAATGCAGGGGTGCCCAATCCCGGTCCTCGAGAGCTACCGTCCTGCAGCTTTTAGATGCATCCCTACTCCAACACAGCTGAATCAAATGAATGGCTTGTTATCAGGCCTTTGCCAAACACGATGGCATGCTGAAGAGGTAATCAAACCATTTGATTCAGCTGTGTTGGAGTAGGGATGCATCTAAAAGCTGCAGGACGGTAGCTCTCGAGGACCAGGATTGGGCACCCCTGATCTAATGGCACCAAGATAGTGCTCCTTATACAGTTACTGTGGGATCGAGCTTTAAAATGGGCACAAGCTGTTTTGAAAACTCACCCTAACCTGTCTTTTCATGTTTAACAGGTTTTTTGTTGTTTGTTTGTATTTTAAGCAAATTGAAATCAGTTGTTTATAAATGGTAAAGTCCCAACACAGCAGGACAGACTCCTCACCATATGGCAAGGTAAGCAGAGCGTTGCAGGTATTTCATTGATTTCTAGATTCTGGCAGAGGAAGCGAGTCTGGAGGAAAAAGTTTTGAGAGCAATAGAGCATCTTCTTCTGGTTTTCTTCCGGTCTGCTTCACCTTCTTCTGACTTCTGGACAACCATGGTCCCACAAAGCGGTGGATTTTGTCACTTGTCAGCTATTAACACCATCATTCTCATTATCATTTTTCTAAGGCTGCACATTTTGTTGTTCTGCTTTAGAGATTGCTCAGCTCCTTGTGGACAATATTTTCCACCTCCAGGAACTCCCACTGGACACCATTACTGACAGCGGGCCACAGATGACATGTTGGGTATAGTAATTTTGTTCTATCCTGGAACACAAGTGAGCCTTATTTCTGGTTTTCACCCATAAACCAGTGGTCAAGCTGAGAGAGCAAACAAAGAGTGTGAGGCAGCCCTTTGGTGTGGATCTTCTTTCAACCAGTCCACGTGGAACCGACAACTTACCTCGCTTGAATACCATTAGAATTTTAAGACATCAACTGCAATTAGTCTTTAACCTTTTGAGCATCTCATCAACCAGTACTGCTTTCTGCTACCGAAGGTGAGATTTTTCTTTCATCTGTCACAGGATCTGGAGAGATGCCCAGGCTGCCTTGTTGCAGACAAAGCAGCAAAATAAGTAGCTAGCATCCCTTCTCCTAACTACCTTCCAGGTCAAAAGGTTTGACTCTCCATCAGACATATCTCGACTCAGATTTATATCAAGGAAACTCAACCCCAGTTACATTTGTCCCTTTATAACAGACTCTTTGATCAATCCTGTCTTTGTTCAGTGAACGCTGTCTTGCAATAAAAACATATACACTGTGTTTCACGACACATTGCGTTTGACTGTTTAGATGGCTCTGTCAAAAATATTCTTCAGGTGAGGCAAAGATTGCTTAACTGGCTAACCTCCTTAGGGGCATGGTTCTCAGGTGGGTACTGGTAGTGCTTCTGTCACTTTAGATCGTTTTGAAGAAAACAAAAAGAATCTCAGCCAGGGAAGGAGCAGTTTTGCAGGTTGTGCTATAGCTTTCTGGATATTAGCAAAAGACTATGAGAAGAAACATTTTCATAGTGCCTTTCTGCATTGGTTAAGCAATGAATAGGCTGCTAAGGAACTGCTTCCCTTAATTCGACCATCTTTTTACATATGTTAAGGTGGATAATCATATTCATAATCACGCTCCTAGGAGGTTCTAATTTTACCCGATGAGTCAGAATCGGTCACCATAAGCGCACTATATATATATATATATATATATATATATATATATATATATATAAAAACACCCAGCACGCCCCTGCGGGCGGTTTATCCTTCAAGCTCGGGTCCTCTACCAGAGGCCTGGGAGCTTGAGGGTCCTGCGCAGTATCTTAGCTGTTCCCAGGACTGCGCTCTTCTGGACAGAGATCTCCGATGTTATTCCCGGGATCTGCTGGAGCCACTCGCCTAGCTTGGGAGTCACCGCACCTAGTGCTCCGATTACCACGGGGACCACCGTTACCTTCACCCTCCACATCCTCTCGAGCTCTTCTCTGAGCCCTTGGTATTTCTCCAGCTTCTCGTGTTCCTTCTTCCTGATATTGCTGTCATTCGGAACCGCTACATCGATCACTACGGCCGTCTTCTTCTGTTTGTCTACCACCACTATGTCCGGTTGGTTAGCCACCACCATTTTGTCCGTCTGTATCTGGAAGTCCCACAGGATCTTAGCTCGTTCATTCTCCACCACCCTTGGGGGCATCTCCCATTTTGACCTCGGGACTTCCAGGTTATACTCGGCACAGATGTTCCTGTACACTATGCCGGCCACTTGGTTATGGCGTTCCATGTATGCCTTGCCTGCTAGCATCTTGCACCCTGCTGTTATGTGCTGGATTGTCTCTGGGGCATCTTTACACAGCCTGCACCTGGGGTCTTGCCTGGTGTGATAGACCCCAGCCTCTATGGATCTTGTGCTCAGAGCTTGTTCTTGTGCTGCCATGATTAGTGCCTCTGTGCTGTCTTTCAGTCCAGCTTTGTCCAGCCACTGGTAGGATTTCTGGATATCAGCCACCTCCTCTATCTGCCGGTGGTACATACCGTGCAGGGGCCTGTCCTTCCATGATGGTTCCTCGTCTCCCTCCTCTTTCTTGGGTTTCTGCTGCCTGAGGTATTCACTGAGCACTCGGTCAGTTGGGGCCATCTTCCCAATGTATTCTTGGATGTTCCTTGTCTCATCCTGGACTGTGGTGCTGACACTCACCAGTCCCCGGCCCCCTTCCTTCCGCTTAGCGTACAGCCTCAGGGTGCTGGACTTGGGGTGAAACCCTCCATGCATGGTAAGGAGCTTTCTTGTCTTTATGTCAGTGGCTTCTATCTCCTCCTTTGGCCAGCCTATTACCCCAGCAGGGTACCTGATCACGGCGTACGTGTTGATGGCCCGGATCTTGTTCTTACCATTCAGCTGACTCCTCAGGACTTGCCTGACCCTCTGCAGGTACTTGGTGGTTGCAGCTTTTCTAGCGGCCTCTTCATGGTTCCCATTCGCCTGCGGGATCCCCAAGTACTTCTAACTGTCCTCTATGTCTGCAATGTTGCCTTCTGGTAGTTCAATCCCCTCAGTTCTGACTACCTTCCCTCTCTTTGTTACCATCCGGCTACACTTCTCCAGTCCGAACGACATTCCAATGTCATTGCTGTATAGCCTGGTAGTGTGGATCAGTGAATCGATGTCTCGTTCACTCTTGGCATACAGCTTGATGTCATCCATGTACAGGAGGTGGCTGACAACTGCTCCGTTCCGTAGTCGGTATCCGTAGCCAGTCTTGTTAATGATCTCACTGAGGGGGTTCAGGCCTATGCAGAACAGCAGTGGGGACAGAGCATCTCCTTGGTAGATCCCGCACTTGATGGTGACTTGTGCTATGGGCTTGGAGTTGGCCTCTAGTGTTGTACGCCACATCCCCATTGAGTTCCTGATGAAGGCTCTTAGGGTCCCATTGATCTTGTACAATTCTAGGCATTCCAGTATCCAGCTGTGGGGCATTGAGTCATAGGCCTTCTTGTAATCAATCCAGGCAGTGCACAGGTTGGTCAGTCTGGTCTTGCAGTCTCGGCTGATTGTTCTGTCTACCAGTAGCTGGTGTTTTGCGCCTCTGGTATTCTTGCCAATTCCTTTCTGTGTCCTGCTCATGTATTGACCCATGTGCCTGTTCATCTTAGCCGATATGATGCCTGACAGGAGCTTCCATGTAGTACTGAGGCAGGTTATTGGTCGGTAGTTGAAGGGGACCGGTCCCTTCTTGGGGTCCTTGGGGATCAGGACCGTCCGGCCTTCAGTTAGCCATTCCGGGTGTCTCTCGTTAACTAGCAGGTGGTTCATTTGTGCTGCCAGACGCTCGTGGAGTGCAGTCAGCTTCTTTAGCCAGTAGGCGTGAACCATGTCGGGCCCTGGTGCTGTCCAACTCTTCATACTGGAGACCCTTTCTTGGATATCTGCCACTGTGATGGTTACTGGACCCTGTTCAGGGAGGTCGCTGTGGTCTGCCCTCAGATCCTCTAGCCACTGAGCATTGCCGTTATGGGTTGCATCCTTCTCCCATATGCTCTTCCAGTATTGCTCCGTCTCCAGCCTTGGTGGTGCTGTTCTCTTATTGTTCCCTTGCCACTGAGAGTACACCTTTGCTGGTTCTGTGGAGAACAGCTGGTTTATTCTCCTGCCTTCTATCTCTCTGGTGTACCTCCTCAAGCGGCTGGCCAAGGCTGTGAGTCTTTGCTTGGCAGGTTCCAAGGCCTCAGGTATGGACAGCTTGCTGTATTTCTTAGGCACCTTATTTCTCTTACCTTTCTGCAACTCCGTTAGTTGGCTAACCTCCCTCCGTGCTACTTTGATCTTGCCCTCTAGCCTCCTTGGAGGGTACTGCCCCTTGTCGCTGTTCAACTTGTAGCCAAGCATCTCACTGATCACTGCTGCCGTATTGTAGATCAGCTTGTTAGTGTCGGTAATCGTGGTTGTAGGTATCGTCCGTAGTGCTGCATTAACATCATCTAGCAGACCTTCTGAGGGTACTTCACGTAATCTTGGTAACCGGCTACGGGGGATCCAGGTTTCAAGCTTGGCCATGATCCTATTTTTCAGGTCAGTTCCTCTCACACTCAACGATCCTTCTCCTATCGCACTTGGGGCTATGTACCCAATCTCGGGTGGGGGTGATGATATCGCCCCCCTGACCTGGCGTCCTGACTCCTCCTTGCCGTAGCATTTGTGTTGTACCTCGTCAATCTCTAGCTGTGAGAGCAGTCCCTTCTTTCGAATGTTGGAACACTGAGCTACTAGTTGTTTCGCCGTCATTGTGGATGTTGGGTATCGTAGAATCCATAGGTCCCTCATCCTATTCATGTAGCCCCTTCCGCCGGGGTTACTTGCGTAGTAGCATTCCAACAACGCCCTGTTTTCGTCTCTTGCCCACCGATGCCTTCTTGTTCCAGTAGCCCACTTTCCTCAACACCTGACGCGGACCTTGTTGATCCGGGCGACGTCCGAGCCGGCATGCCTTCATATTTATCTGTCTCGCTCATGTCTGCGGTAGGCTTGCTTAGCATAGGGGGTCTAGCCTTAGGACCCTTACTGGATACAGACGCCCCAGGCAGGAATCGAACTTGCGATCCTCTGTTCCAAAGGCGTGTAGTCTAACCACTACGCTATCCAGCTGCTATATATATATCCAGCTGCTATATATATATATATATATATATATATATATATATATATATATATATATATATATATATATATATATATATATATATATATATATATATATATATATATATATATATATATATATATATATATATATATATATTAATTAGATAGAGGTGATTTTTTTTTTTGATTAGGCCAAAGAACCAGAAGGTCAACCCATAGTGGGTTAGCTGGGAGAATTGGGAAACTTGGAAACAGGGACGAGACACGGTGTCTAATTTGAAAGTAGAGAAACAACTGAGAAGGAGGTAGGTTAAATTTTGAGGACAGCTCTGAAGGGCTAAGTAGGACATCATCTTTGTAAAGGGCTCTCATGGTTTTTATGCCTCTTTTGTGCCAAATCAAATAGGCAGCGTTGGTAGAAGAAATTGATGATTTCTTAGCAACTACAATCTCGGATTTGAAGCAACAGAAGATGTTTTAATAGGCCGTGATGAATAGAGAAGAGAGGCGGGTGAAAAATGTGGAGAAATTGATTGAATTTCAAGTTTACACCAAATCAAGTTAGGTGAATTTATCCATAAGTCAGTTTATGAATATGTGAAGACCAATTAAAAAATTGGATAGGGAAAGATCCCCGCAATAGAGTGAGTCTCAGTCTAGGGGCCCGCCCACTCCACAAAAAAGAAGAAATCATCTGGTCTAAGAACTTAAAAAACTGTTTGGGCAGAAATAGGGGAATACACTGACATAAAAAGAGAAATCTGGGTAGCACATTCATTTTGATAATATTAATCCTGCCTATTAGTGACAGGGGAGAGAGTTCCCCCTCTGGAAATCTGATGTAAATTGTTAGACCACGGGGGCAAAACTCTGAAAACAGTGAAGGCAAAGTACGTGTGATATTATTTCCCAAGTACCTAAACCCCAAGGGGCTGAGTTTAAAAGGAATGTCAGATTGCTCAAGTGCTAACGCTAAAGAGTTTACAGGTGTTCAGATTGAACACACTTGGTGATGACACAAGCCTGAGTATAAAGAAGTCTGATCCAAGACACAAACCTTTCTCCAAACCCAAACCTATTCAAGACAGCAAAGAGGTAGTCCCATTCGACCCGAACAAAGGCCTTCTCTGCATCGAGAGACATAATCACCTCAGATATGGGGCAATGAGCAGAAAAAAATGTGTTTAGCAATGTATAATCATGTATATAGTGTAATTCTAGAGCATGGCAAGCATCTCATCTGAAACTGAATGTGATTCAGAGCTGTAGAGATTGCATTAATCTCTTAATAATGTCACTAATAGAGACTGGGTCAGAAACCATATTCTTTGAACAGAGGCGGGGGTTTACGGCACCAACTCTCTGCCATCCAGTTTTGAGTTCCCTTCCCAGACGCCTTAACGCCCACTCACATCCTGGGCCATCTGACCTCAGGAAATCACATGATAGGGTGGGGCCAGGTTTCACAATGAGCTCACCCGAAACCCTGGCTGATTGTGACCTACACACTATTGGCTCGTGTGATTAGGTAGAGGACCATTAGGGGGTGCATTGTCCCTCTCCCACAGGGCTTATATCTGGGACTTTCCACTATTTGACCCTAGAACTGAAGAAGCTTCTCGGATGAGAGGGGAAACGTCTTCAAGCAACTTAAAGAAGTCCAGAACCTTCAAGGATGACTGAAAACTGTCACAGACAAAAAATAATGTAATGACTCTTAAACTAACAAGGGAGTGACTAATGTATGGGAGAATGTCCTTATTCATTTGGCAAATATGACAGTAAAATAATACTCTGCATCAAATGCATGACCTCTCAGTTGGTTAGCTTACTGAGACACATGCAGCAACATTACATTAGCTGACACTTCTGGCAACTTCAGAAGATATATCTATTCCTCTCACTGTTATTGAGTGTTATTGAGTTATTAAGTGTTATTGAGTTATTAAGTGGTGACCTTATGCAGTAGTCTAAACTTGCAGTTTTTTAAAAACTTTTATGAAGCTGAGCTTCAGCACAAACGTCAGTTTCTCCCACTAGTCAAGACCGCATTGGGATTTTGTTTTTTGCATTATTCATACCAACACAACATATCAGTGAATGACTTCCTGATGGATCTTCAAAATTAAAGGTCCTGCTCGACCCAGCAAGAAGAGCAGAAACCAAAACAAATTCTTTCAGACCATCACTTCTTGTGTGTAACAATAAAATGAAAACAAAAGAACAATTCCACAACTACACAAATCATTTACAAATCATTTCATCTTTTAACAGATTTCTCCAGCTGGGTTACACTACAATTTATTTTATATATTGTTTTAGATTAGTTGATAACAGATACGGATGTGGTTTTATTAAGGAAAAGCATAATACGAAGTGTAGGATCTTACCTGTGCTGTTCTGTCAGGAGGAGATGAAAAAGAGACTGGATGCAGAAATTTGAACTTGGAAAAAAACCCTCAAAGCATGCTGTCTGATTGATAGTTAATATGCTAAACAAAATTAACAAGTAGCATTAAACAACAACAGAAATCTGAAATTCTTGTTCGAGGGCTACCTCGTCCCAGTAACTAAGAGGGGCTCTTTTTATCTAATATCTCTGCTTTTTCAAGCCTCCAACAAAAAGACAGTCGTTCAAAGTTCTGACACTATCAGTTTAATCTTCTGCTAGACTAACATGATGCTTATCTTAATAATGACCATCAAAGGTCTATTTTAATGCTGAGATCGGCAATGGCAATTGCACCCCAGGGAAGGACTTCTTAGAGGCTAGTGCAGTTCGATGTTATCCGGTATGGCGGTTATCAGATCTGCTGCAAAGGATGTGAGGCTTCCCAAACTGGATTTAAATGAAAAGAATAAAGAAGGGGAGCTATTCTCCTGCCCAGGGTGTGCTCTCAGTGTGTGACACCAATTGAAGAAACCAGTAATATTCCTCAATGGTTAGCCCCACTCCATTTTTTTTTTAGTACACAACAATTCTAACAATTCTACTCGAGAGATTTGGAGCAGTGATCAAACTAGTTTTCGCTGGATAGAAACTAGATTTTATCAAACTATATAAGATAATCTTATAAAAGCAGCAAAGGAGCCCAAATAGCCCAAGGCAAAAACAGTTTAAGCAGCTGTATCTAAAGGCCACTCAGTCAATGATTGGCCTTGAATTACCAAGTTATAAGTATAAAGTCATCAGTTGCAGTTGCAATTTGGACACTGCTAGCTTGTTTTCTGTTTTATTGCTTGATTTTGACTGATTTACCCAAATAATTACATTGGCTAGAAGCAGAACATGTTCGATTTTAAGGTGAGTTTCACATCAATAATAATAATAATGGATTGCATTTATATAGTGCTTTTCGGGACCCCTCAAAGCGCTTTACAATTCCACTATTCATTCACACACTGGTGGAGGCAGCTACAGTTGTAGCCACAGTTGCCCTGGGGCAGACTGACAGAAGCGAGGCTGCCATATTGCGCCATCGGCCCCTCTGGCTATCACCAGTAGGCAGTAGGTGAAGTGTCTTGCCCAAGGACACAACGACCGAGACTGTCCGAGCGGGGCTCAAACCGGCAACCTTCCGGTTACAAGACGAACACCCAACTCTTGAGCCACGATCGTTCATCATAGAGCATAATTAAAAGTTCTTAAATGCCTGTTGTTATGTGTAGATTCCTCGATGGAAGTCTCATTCTGGCAACTTCAACATGTGCTTTGTGATTTCACCGTGGACATCAAACTTCCAGAGAGTGAACCTTATTCTGCTTGACGCATCCTCGCTGGTAATGATAGCTGGACCTTCAGCTATGACCAGTTGTCCATAGTTTCTAAGCATCATGGCAGTGTGTCAGGTGAGACTTCGGACATGGATCCTACTTTTTCTGTCAACATTCAGGTGGTTCTGCATTATCAGGCATCTCTGGGAACACAGAGGAAACCATGAGGAGACTGATTTTACCTTCCAGTCAGATAAGGTTTGTAATGTTTATGATCCCATCCCCAAAATATTTAAATTGCATTGATCTCCTGATGGATGTTAAGAAGTTGATAAACAACTGTTATAAAGCCAAGCTGGAAAGATGATCCCAACAACTACCTAATAGAGTGGTCAAATGTTATTTAGACTTATACTGTGGTAAGGCTGGGCGATATGTAACTTTCCAACTGACAATTGTTCAGGGCTGCGGGGAATGTTGCGCGTGCAGTAGTCAACATGTGAATGTCGTGGTAGTACTTCGTGTGATTTTTTTTAAAACATTTTAATCCATACTAACTACAGTGGGGCAAAAAAGTATTTAGTCAGCCACCGATTGTGCAAGTTCTAAAATGATGACAGAGGTCAGTAATTTGCACCAGAGGTACACTTCAACTGTGAGAGACAGAATGTGAAAAAAAATCCATGAATCCACATGGTAGGATTTGTAAAGAATTTATTCATTTATGTCAATGATGAATACCTTGACGAAATCATTGAAATTCAGCAGAGCCAGGTTCAACAGCAACTCTTCAGAACAACAACGCTCTCAACGTTTTGGTGTCGACAAATGGACAAGTATCCAATTATTGCTAAGAAAGCCGTGGATTTTTTTATACCATTTGTTACAACATATCTTTGCGAGCAACCCTTTTCGACAATGCTGGACATAAAAACGAAGAAAAGGAACAGACTGTTCTGTGAAAATGACATGAGACTGGCACTTGCTAAGGTGAAGCCACGCATATCTGAACTGGTCTCTCAAAGGCAACAGCAGAAGTCACACTGATTTGCAGGTATGTAATTTGTTGTAAGTTCATGCATTGTGTTGGTTTTGTTCTTTGAACAAGGTGATGTTCATGCACGGCTCATTTTGTGCACCAGTAAAAATCATATCTATGTCTTGAATTTGAAGAAAAAAAAATTTCACTAAAGAGGGGTTCGATGAATGCGCATATGAAACTGGTGGGGTTCGGTACCTCCAACAAGGTTAAGAACCACTGGGCTACAGAGATTGGCTTCTTCAGTATGTGCTCGAACGACATTACAAACAATACAACACCTAATCACTTTAATCACTTTAAGCATATTTGCACTGCACAAGACACTTACAAATGTGGATTGCACAACACTGGACATTATATTTCTTCATTTCCATTTAATACTTGTACAGCTGCTGTTATTGTGTATATATATATTTATATTTCTCATACATTCTTATATATTTCTATACTGTGTATTGTGTATTTTGTTGTACAGTTATTTCATTTTTAACTTTAATTTTTATATTTTATTTATTTTATTCCTTCCTAGTTAAATTTACCCTTTTTAATTTACATATTTATTTCCTATCTTATTCATAGCCTTTTCTTTTTTCTTTAGGTCACGAGCAGTTGTGACCTGTAGGTGAGAACAGTCTGTCACATGGGACAGAAGTGGGAGAACCAATCAAATACTTGCAGCTCAGGACAGACAGCTGCTTGACTGGACCACCACTGCAGCGGGCAGTCTGTCTCGCTGATGGTGGATTCTGCTCTGTACAAGCTCACGGCCCTGTTACACAGGGCTTCCTCATCTGAATCAGAGTCAGGAGACAATGAAGAGAGGAGGAGGCTCTTTGTCTGTGGTGACATCTTTACACTGTTCCTGCAGCAGGGCCTCAAGGCTGCTCCAAACCTCTTCTCACTCTCCCCTTACAAGACATTTTAAATCCTTAAAGCGTGGGTCAAGCACAACAGCTGTCTTGAGCCACTGATGGTTGATTGTAGCTACACGTTGGTTCCTTGTGAAGACAGTCTTAAATTTCACCAGTGTTGGGTAAGTTACTTTAAATTAGTAACTTAGTTACATTACTAGTTACTTATATCAAAAGTAACTTCTGTCGGTGCTGTGCTTTTTTTTGGAAACCGAATTTCCCAGAGGAACCCACCCGAGGGATTAATAAAGTTTTATCTTATCTTATCTTATCTTATATAAGTAACTCAGTTACTTCAAGTTACTCGTTACTTTCAAAGTAACTAGTTACTAGGGAAAGTAACTTTGGTTTTACTCAGACTTCTCTTATTAATGTGTTGCTTCCCTAACTGGATACCCAGCAAGGATGCCAGTCTTCTAGCTTGCTTACATGTTAGCACTATCCTGCCACAGTGCACTGTGCCACCTACCAACAGAAAGGAAAAAATAATGTGCATATTTCCACGAGAGAAATCCCACGCCTGGACCATTGTCAACTGCCGCCATGATTCCAGCCCTATGTCACAATGCCATGTGCGCTTTTTACATCCCACATTGAAAATGCAGTTGTGTTGCTTTCAATTGTACTCAGAACTGGGCAATTCTCCCTTCTGAATAGGAAGATGTAGGTAACACTAGATTGCAGATGAGCTGCATACACGGCTGGACTGGGACAAAAAAGCGGCCCGGGCATTCTGACAACAGACCGGCCCACCATTATAGGAAAAATCATAAAGCCGTTGAATAAAAAACAAAACACTGTTGTGACAGTGATGTACACTGTCTTGTTGGTATATATGTATCCATCTAATAAACATAAACCTACACCATCCTCCCTATTCTGGTATTCTAAACAGTACTTAGCCGAAACCCAAAGACTGCTTGGTCGAGTTAACCTCCTGAACTATCAACAACACATGGTGGAAACCTGAAATTAAGACTAGAGGTGAGACATGAACATTACTGAATATTAAACTTAATAAATGACAGATTTACTGATATTTTCATAAACTATTTATAAAAGCATGGCAAGCAAAATATTTTTTCTAACATGGCAACCTTTAAAAAGTGAAAGGAGACAGAAAGACAGGTGAGAAAGAATAAAACTTAACTGACTTTTTGATGACATTTTACACACAGTACTGGTACAGTATCTAGAAAATGTGGGAAAATACTGGCATCATATACAGTACTTAGCTACTTCTGAAGAAAATATGATGGGAACCTGAAAAATAATTACTGTGTACAATAATGGATTTCTATACATTTTACATCAGATAAAAACTTTGGCTGTAAGATTCAGATAATTATTAAAAGCGAGACATTTGAAATGAGAATAAGAAAGAAAAGTATTTCTTTGTGCCCCCCTCTCCCTGTTAATGCCCTACCTGCCCCCCTGGCAACACTTTGCTAGAAGCGCCCCTGCACAGTTACCAGCTGTCAGCTACTTAGAAAAGGATCCTGGTGTTATTTGTCTCTCAGAAACAGTTCATAACTTCAACTCATTCATGTCACCTAAAAGGTAAACCTGTTTCTCCATAACAGCTCTGATGATTCAGTAAGGACATCTCCTGGTTTCATCCTCATGTTTCCCTCTCACCACATATCCAAACCGACATCATGACCAGCAGCTTTACAGCTGTGGCTCCAGCAAACATCAGCTGATACTAGAAATTAATATTAAATCAATTCTAACAACAGCTGATCAAGCTTAAACGTGCTGCTGCTGTTTAACGCAACATCTGCTGGTTTCCTCTTTCTAGTGCAAAGTGGGCGATAAACAAACGAGAGAGAAAAGCTGATCAGCTGATCATTGATCAGTTTAATGATTGAAGTAGCGACAGGAGAGAGAGGGGGGAGAATGAGAGAAGAAGAGGCATCTGGCCAATCCACCACCTTTCATTGTTTATACCGTGATGGGGAAAAAAAAAAGAAGAAACATCGGCCCACCGAGTCCAGCTATGGCTGCATATGTTTTTAGTAGTAATTTGTTTTTGTAGAGGAGGGGTAGCAAAACAACCGTTTTCAAGGGCGTCGCCATATTGGAATCCCGACTTCTCTGACGAAGCTAACCAGAACACCATTCACTCGAGTGTGACATCATTCCCAAGTCCGTGTTCTGATTTCCGAGGTAAGTTGAACGCAACACACGAAGTAACGAATAACGACCCTATCTAAATCCCACTAACGAGTAATGCGTTCCTGATTTTGGCATAATAACAACTTACCGTCCTCGTTACCAAAATAATAACGTAGTTACTGTAACTCGTTGGTTAATAACGCATTAATCCCTACACTGAATTTCACCATGTAGTTTGAGTCATCATTGGAGTACGGTGTACATTTTAGGACATCGTCAGGTCTCAAAAAAAAAGTTGTCAGGTATCAGACAAAAAATTGTCAGGTCTCAGTTCTCAAAAAAAAATTGTCAGGTATCAGACAAAAATTTGTCAGGTCTCAGTTCTCAAAAAAAAAATTGTCAGGTATCAGACAAAAAATTGTCAGGTCTCAGTTCTCAAAAAAAATTGTCAGGTATCAGACAAAAAATTGTCAGGTCTCAGTTCTCAAAAAAAAAATTGTCAGGTATCAGACAAAAAATTGTCAGGTCTCAGTTCTCAAAAAAAAAGTTGTCAGGTATCAGACAAAAAATTTTCAGGTCTCAGTTCTCAAAAAAAAATTGTCAGGTATCAGACAAAAAATTGTCAGGTCTCAGTTCTCAAAAAAAAAAAATTGTCAGGTATCAGACAAAAAATTGTCAGGTCTCAGTTCTCAAAAAAAAAAAAATTGTCAGGTATCAGACAAAAAATTGTCAGGTCTCAGTTCTCAAAAAAAAAAAATTGTCAGGTATCAGACAAAAAATTGTCAGGTATCAGAGAAAAATTTGTCAGGTCTCAGTTCTCAAAAAAAATTGTCAGGTATCAGACAAAAAATTGTCAGGTCTCAGTTCTCCAAAAAAAAATTGTCAGGTATCAGAGAAAAATTTGTCAGGTCTCAGTTCTCAAAAAAAAAATTGTCAGGTATCAGACAAAAAATTGTCAGGTCTCAGTTCTCAAAAAGAAAAATTGTCAGGTATCAGACAAAAAATTGTCAGGTCTCAGTTCTCAAAAAAAAAATTGTCAGGTATCAGACAAAAAATTGTCAGGTCTCAGTTCTCAAAAAGAAAAATTGTCAGGTATCAGACAAAAAATTGTCAGGTCTCAGTTCTCAAAAAAAAAAATTGTCAGGTATCAGTTCTCAAAAAAAAAATTGTCAGGTATCAGACAAAAAATTGTCAGGTCTCAGTTCTCAAAAAAAAATTGTCAGGTATCAGAGAAAAATTTGTCAGGGCTCAGTTCTCAAAAAAAAAAAATTGTCAGGTATCAGACAAAAAATTGTCAGGTCTCAGTTCTCAAAAAAAAAATTGTCAGGTATCAGAGAAAAATTGTCAGGTCTCAGTTCTCAAAAAAAAAATTGTCAGGTATCAGACAAAAAATTGTCAGGTCTCAGTTCTCAAAAAAAAAGTTGTCAGGTATCAGACAAAAAATTTTCAGGTCTCAGTTCTCAAAAAAAAAATTGTCAGGTATCAGAGAAAAAATTGTCAGGTATCAGAGAAAAATTTGTCAGGTCTCAGTTCTCAAAAAAAATTGTCAGGTATCAGACAAAAAATTGTCAGGTCTCAGTTCTCAAAAAAAAAATCGTCAGGTATCAGAGAAAAATTTGTCAGGTCTCAGTTCTCAAAAAAAAAATTGTCAGGTATCAGACAAAAAATTGTCAGGTCTCAGTTCTCAAAAAAAAAAATTGTCAGGTATCAGACAAAAAATTGTCAGGTATCAGAGAAAAATTTGTCAGGTCTCAGTTCTCAAAAAAAATTGTCAGGTATCAGACAAAAAATTGTCAGGTCTCAGTTCTCCAAAAAAAAGTTGTCAGGTATCAGAGAAAAATTTGTCAGGTCTCAGTTCTCAAAAAAAAAATTGTCAGGTATCAGACAAAAAATTGTCAGGTCTCAGTTCTCAAAAAAAAAAAATTGTCAGGTATCAGACAAAAAATTGTCAGGTCTCAGTTCTCAAAAAAAAATTGTCAGGTATCAGAGAAAAATTTGTCAGGTCTCAGTTCTCAAAAAAAAAATTGTCAGGTATCAGACAAAAAATTGTCAGGTCTCAGTTCTCAAAAAAAAAATTGTCAGGTATCAGACAAAAAATTGTCAGGTCTCAGTTCTCAAAAAAAAAGTTGTCAGGTATCAGACAAAAAATTTTCAGGTCTCAGTTCTCAAAAAAAAATTGTCAGGTATCAGACAAAAAATTGTCAGGTCTCAGTTCTCAAAAAAAAAATTGTCAGGTCTCAGTTCTCAAAAAAAATTGTCAGGTATCAGACAAAAAATTGTCAGGTCTCAGTTCTCCAAAAAAAAATCGTCAGGTATCAGAGAAAAATTTGTCAGGTCTCAGTTCTCAAAAAAAAAATTGTCAGGTATCAGACAAAAAATTGTCAGGTCTCAGTTCTCAAAAAAAAAAAATTGTCAGGTATCAGACAAAAAATTGTCAGGTATCAGAGAAAAATTTGTCAGGTCTCAGTTCTCAAAAAAAAAATTGTCAGGTCTCAGTTCTCAAAAAAAAAATTGTCAGGTATCAGACAAAAAATTGTCAGGTCTCAGTTCTCAAAAAGAAAAATTGTCAGGTATCAGATAAAAAATTGTCAGGTCTCAGTTCTCAAAAAAAAAGTTGTCAGGTATCAGACAAAAAATTTTCAGGTCTCAGTTCTCAAAAAAAAATTGTCAGGTATCAGACAAAAAATTGTCAGGTCTCAGTTCTCAAAAAAAAATTGTCAGGTATCAGACAAAAAATTGTCAGGTCTCAGTTCTCAAAAAAAAAATTGTCGATCTCTAAGGAACTCTTATTTGTGCAGGAGATTTTAATTTACTGTTAAATCCCAGATTAGACTCAAATAATAGGGACAGGAAAAGCACGTCTGGAGGGAAACGGGTTAAAGGAATGTTAACGGAATTAGGGCTTATTGACGTGTGGCGATCTATCCATGGGTCAGCGTCAGGATTCACTTTTTACTCTGCTCGACACTCAGTGTATTCGAGGATAGATTACTGTTTTATGTTTAATAGGGATTTACACAGGATAAAAGATTGCAGAATAGGTCCAAGAGATGTCTCTGACCACAGTGGAATTTATATAACGTTACATTTGGACGGGACACGGAAGACAACTTTGTGGAGACTAAATACCGGTATGTTAAATGACCCCGCTTTTGTGAAACAAATGACAGCCGATCTTAACTTGTACCTGCAGGACAATGATAATGGAGAGACAAATCACAGTATTGTATGGGATGCAGCCAAAGCTGTCCTCAGAGGAAAAATAATTGCGTGGTCGACCGTGACTAAAAGGAAAAAGTCACAAGAATTGTTACAACTGCAGGATAGATTAATGGCCTTGGAACAGTCAGGTCTAAAGGATAAAAATACTACAGTAACCCACCAGATCAGACAGATTAAGCAGGAGATAGATAAGATATTGAGCGAAGAAGTAGAGAAAAACATAAGGTTCATGAAACAGAGGTATTATGAGGCGGGGCCTAAGGCGGCGAAGCAGTTGGCGTGGCGGATTAGAAAACAGCAAGCTGAAAATAATATTTATAAGATTAGAGACCCGGTTGGTAACAATGTTGTAACTGACCTGGATGAAATTCAAAAAGCGTTTGAAAACTATTACAAATCCTTATATAGTCAATCTACTCAGGGTGATGTAAATAAGATGACTGACTTTTTGAATTCCTTAGACCTGCCTACGATTGGTCGAGAAGCAAATAGTAAGTTAACGTCCTTAATATCTCAGGAAGAAATAATTAAAGCTATCTCCAGCCTTAAATCCAATAAATCACCAGGTACCGACGGGCTCCCTGCCAAATGGTACAAAACCATGAGGGAAAGCCTTCTTCCCCTGTTGGAAACTAGTTTTAACTACATTTTGAAAGGAGGTCTGGTACCTCCCTCTTGGAAGGAGGCCTTCATATCTGTTTTGCCAAAGGGGGGACAGGATAGACTAAACTGCAAATCTTATAGGCCGATAAGTGTCCTGAACTCAGACTATAAACTATACACAACTATTTTGGTGCGAAGAATGGATGCTGTAATGCCTTCTTTGATTGATGAAGACCAAACGGGTTTCTTGAAAAATAGACAAACCCACGATAATATTAGACGAGCTTTACACATCATCGAACACATTAATAATAAGAAAAAAAGCTCAATTATTCTTAGCTTAGATGCTGAAAAAGCATATGATTCAGTGAATTGGGACTTCCTCTTCCTAGTGATGAAAAGATTTGGTTTCTGTAGCGAGTTTATAAGATGTTTCCAAGCTCTTTATTCTCTCCCTACTGCCAGAATAAAAATTAACGGTAGCCTCTCCGATACAATTTTTTTAGAACGAGGATGTAGACAGGGGTGTCCAGCAAGCCCCTACCTCTTCAACTTGTTTATCGAACCTCTAGCCCAGGCTATACGTCAGGAAACATCGTTGAAAGGGATTGTAATAGGAGGGGACGAGTACAAGGTGTGTTTATACGCAGATGATGTCTTGGTGACAATCATGGATCCCAGCTCAGGTATACCAGTGTTAATGGGGATGTTGGAAACATATGGCCTGTATTCAGGGTATGTCCTTAATGTCAAAAAAACTCAAGTTCTGTCATTTAATTTTTCTCCGGACCAGACACTACTGGCAAAATTCAAGTTTAATTGGGAGGCAACTGCTATCAAATATTTGGGAGTGTTTCTGCCTAGAGATCTGACACAACTGTACGATATTAATTACAGTCGTATTAATAGAGAAATATATAGCGATCTCAACATTTGGGCCTTGCTCCCTCTCGACCTTGGCAACAGGATACAGATAATTAAAATGAATATTCTCCCCAAACTACTCTATCTTTTTCTTGCTTTACCTATTCAAATTCCAGAGAAGCAATTCAGGGAATGGAATAAGCAGATTTCGAGATTCATTTGGCTTAGCAAAAGACCAAGGGTGAAGTTCTCTACTTTGCAGTTGCCGAAAGACAAAGGGGGCTTGGCTCTACCTTCATTAAGGAATTACTACTTATCTGCTCAGCTGAGGTCCTTGGTGTGTTGGTGTAATCCATCTTTTTGTGCGAGGTGGAAGACGATTGAGATGTCTCTCTCAGACACGCCAATCCAGTCTAGACTTGGTCACGCGGCTTCTGATTTGGACGATACCTTGACGCCCAGCCACTGGGTCACTTTTACATTAAAAATATGGAGGGGAGTGGTCAAGCAGGCGCAACTCCAGGAAGAGATAAAACTTCTGAGGTGGCCAGCGTATGACCCTGATTTTCTACCTGCTTCCCACGATAGTAGATTTAAACAATGGGTGTGGCATGGAATCACTGCTGGGTGTTTGGTTATTGTAAAATCTAAAATTATGGCTTTTGATACCCTATGCAAGACTTACGATCTTGGGAAACAAGACTTTTTTCGATACTTGCAACTCCGTGACTATATTGGCAAAAGACTGAAGAGCTGTGTCCGTGGAGACTTCTCGATTGTTGATATTTTCATTGATGCTTATGACTCTGGGAGTAACAGAGCCTTGATAAGTAAACCGTATAAATGTCTGACTAAGCTCAAAGGGCACTCAACGATTTACATAAAGCAGAAATGGGAAAAAGAAATGGACATTGTGATTACAGAAGATGGGTGGGCACGGATCTGGGAGACACAGTTTACCACGACTAACTCCAACATGTGGCGGGACTTCTGCTGGAAGAACATTATACGCTATTTCATAACGCCTAAACAGAAGTCTAAATTCAGTGCTACACCTGCGTTTTGCTGGAGGAATTGTGGGGAAGTCATGGCTGATTACGGTCATATATTCTGGTCCTGCCCACTCATACGACCCTTCTGGACGGAAGTTATAAAGATAATTACAGAGGTGTTGGGATTCCACGTGTCTTGTACATTTACCTCATTGTATCTGGGATATTTTACAGATGATTTAGTTGCAGATGATGTTTACCTTCTGAAAGTTCTCTTGGCTTCTGCGAAGAAGGCCATAACAAAACGCTGGCTCTGTAGAGATCCTCCCACTGTAACACTTTTTACCTCTATAGTGGAAGACGTCAAATTGATGGACTGTATGACTTTCACTCTGCGACCGCAGGGAGATTTGGGAAGGAGACGGTGGAGAAAATGGCTGGACTTTACAGCTTGTGGCAGCACCCTTTAATGCATAGAATTAGTAATGCAGACTTGTTGACGTATGTATGTGTGGATGTGCAGATGTATGTACAGGTGTATGTTATCTTCCCATGACCTCATACTGTTTCTGTTTTTTTTTTTCTTTTATCTTGTTGCATAAAAATGTTCCTAAACAAATAAAAAGTGTCAAAAAAAAAATTTGTCAGGTATCAGACAAAAATTTGTCAGGTCTCAGTTCTCAAAAAAAAAAAATTGTCAGGTATCAGACAAAAAAATGTCAGGTCTCAGTTCTCAAAAAAAAATTGTCTTGGCTGCGCCTAGAAATCCTGTCCATAAAAATTATGAACAGAACCGGAGACAAAGGGCAGCCCTGGCGGAGCCCATCACCCACCGGGAACGAGTCCGACTTATTGCCGGCAATGCGAACCAAGCTCTTGCAACGGTTGTATAGGGATCGAATGGCCCGTAGCAATGGGCCAGATACCCCGTACTCCCGCAACACCTCCCACAGGACACCCCGAGGGACACGGTCGAATGCCTTCTCCAAGTCCACAAAACACATGTAGACTGGTTGGGCAAACTCCCATGCACCCTCAAGTATCCTCGAGAAGATAAAGAGCTCGTCCAGTGTTCCGCGACCAGGACGAAAACCGCATTGTTCCTCCTGTATCCGAGGTTCGACTAGTGGACGAACTCTCCTTTCCAGCACCCTGGCATAGACTTTCCCAGGGAGGCTGAGGAGTGTGATCCCCCTGTAGTTGGAACACACCCTCCGGTCTCCCTTCTTAAAGATGGGGACCACCACCCCGGTCTGCCAGTCCAGGGGTACTGCCCCTGATCTCCACGCAACATTGTAGAGGCGTGTCAACCAGGACAGCCCTACAACGTCCAGAGCCTTCAGGAACTCGGGGCGGACCTCATCAACACCAGGGGCTCTGCCACCAAGGAGTTGTTTAACTGCCTCAGTGACCTCGCCCCCAGAAATTGGCGGGTCATTCCCCTCATCCCCAGACTCTGCTTCCTCCTCGGAAGACATGTCAGAGGGATTAAGGAGGTCCTCGAAGTATTCCTTCCACCGCCTGACAATTTTCTCAGTCGACGTCAGCAGCGCTCCGCCAGCACTATACACAGTGCAGGCAGAGCACCGCTTTCCCCTCCTGAGACGCCTGACGGTTTGCCAGAATCTCTTCGAGGCAGTCCGAAAGTCTTTTTCCATGGCCTCTCCGAACTCCTCCCACACCCGAGTTTTTGCTTCAGCCACTGCCCGAGCCGCATTCTGCTTGGCTCCTCACATTGTTCACTTCAAAGAGTCGGCTTTAAGAGCCGTTTCGTTCACGACCGACACATCACTAGAGCAAATCATATCACAGAATATGACTGTTATGACAAATGCAGATGGACCCAGGGAGCAGAACGGAGGCAGAGTTGCGGTGAAGACAGTTTAATTACAGTGAAGGGGAGGTTTTACAAGGACAGAGAATGTACAACAGCATATGAATGGGGACGCGGAGCCAGGACGTGCAGGTGACGAAAACACACACAGGAAGTGCACTCAATCTAAAAGGAGAGGGACGTGAGAATTGTATACACACACACACACACACACGTAGAAAAATATTTGGTATACACATCCAGAAATGCATATACTATTATATATTGTACATATATTTATTAGTTTCAGATGTAGCCATTCTTGTATTTTGCTTGTTTACGTTATTGTATTTTGCACAACTCTGTTGCTTGTGAAGCTCGCACACAAGAATTTCACTCACGTGCTGTACCAATGTACCTGCACATGTGATGTGACAATAAAAGTGATTTGATTTGATTTGATTTGAATAGCGCACAACTTCAGTGTTTTTATTTCTATATGATGAACTCTGCATTATTAAGTGAAAAGAACAAGTAATCTGATGCCCTGACGCTATAATTTGAGATACAATAAAAGATACAATAAATAAAACAAGTTTTTGTACAAAGTATCAGTATCAGATCAGTATCGTCGATACCACCCTGAATTTTACTTGGTATCGGATCAGAAAGGAAATCAGTGGTACCGCACATCACTAGTGACGATGATGTCTCTTGTTGTTGTCCCTGGCTCTCTTTCTCGCTCTCTCCCTCCTGCTCTGTTCCTGTGCTACTGCAAGTGTAACTACCGCCCCCCCCCCCCCCCCCCCTTTGCTCAGTGCAAGCACAAGGCTCATGTGCCACGTGAAGCGACAAAAAGTGAGAGAGAGAGAGAGGGTGAGAGAAAGAAGGAAAAAAAAGGCGGCTCGCGTCTTTCACTTCAAAGAGCCGACTCTAAGGCTACGTTCACTCTGCAGGTCTTAATGCTCAATTCAGATTTTTTAATCACATCTGATTTTTTTGTCTGCTTGTTCACACTACAAATTAAATGTGACAGCAAACGTGCTCTAGATATCGCTAGCTCCGGGACGTCAGGCTAGCGATTTTGCGAGCCTTGGTATTGTTTGACTGATGGCCTTAATATAAAGACTTCGGACTTTACGTTTCCCAATTTTGCTTTAAGGTATTTTGTTATTTACAAATAACCCAATAATGATCCTTATTGCTGTTTTAGAGGAGCGGTGCTTCAAAGGATAGTTGCACATTTCTGTCAGAATCTGCAGATTATACAGTACAAATAAAATGTTCACATTTCTCCAACGTTGTCTTCCCAACAGTTTCACTAACGTCTACACTGGATGGCCAGGAAGCGTTCACCGTGTCTTCTCCGGCACTGATAATTGGCATCTGTCTTGTGTCAGTGATTTATGTGACGTGACCATTCAAACAGCAGTCACTTTCTAAAACATCAGATATGTATCGGATTCAGTACCACATACGAAAGTGACCAAGGTCGGATTTGAAAATATTGGATTTGTGCCGTTCACGCCGTTTCGTTCGCGACCGACACAGCACTAAAAAACACCACACATATGCCCACCAGCTCCTAATACTTCCCATCTTTCCCTCTCTTTGGTAGAAAAATTGAAAGGTAACTAAACTAGAGGGAAATTTTCATTTGATAGCATGATCGGTATGTAGAAATACCACTTTGCATGTTCCAGACTGCCAGTTTTTGTCATGGTCCTGAGTCTGAGGACTCAGTGTTTTGTGTTTCCTTATGCTTTTGTTCATTCCGAGTGTGTATTCTGTTGTGATTTTGCCATTTGTTAGGGTTCTGTTCTTTGCCTGCCTGCTCCCACTTCTCTGTGTTCCCTCTGTCTGTCCATGGTGTTATTGTGTCTACTTATGAGTCTGCCGGTCAAGTTCAGTGTCCTGTCTGGTTCTCTGTGTCTGTTAGTTTCCTGTTTTATTCTGAAAGTTCATGTCTCATGTCAGTGTGTTCAGTTTTACCTCTCCCCTGTCTCGTTAGCCTAATTGCTCCCAGCTGTGTCTCCCTCCTGTGGCCCATTCCCTGATTACTCCCTGTGTATTTAAGCCCTGTGTTTTCCTGTGCTCTCTGTCGCGTCGTCTGTTTAACGCCGTGTCCGTCTGCATCATTCTGTGTAACCTGGTGTTTAGTCTGCGTCTCTCCGCCATCTTTCATTGTGTATTTTGTTCCTCCCCCTGTGCGTGTTTGGTTTAAGTTGAGTTCTTTAGTTTTCCCCAGTTTAGGTTGGTTTACTCCCCGCTCTGCTCCTCCTATTTTTGTCACCTTATCACCTCTGCAAATAAACATTCACTCGCACCCCAGTCAGTGCCTGCATCTTGGATCCTTTTCTCAATTCACCACACGACTGCTGTGCAGCCGTGACAGTACGACGCGACCACAAGATGGATCAAGCGGCCTCGACCGGGGAGAGCGACCTCACACACGCCCTACGCCTGGTGGACTGGGTAACCCACACCTCCAACGCACGAGCGAAGGTTGTGGGGATAAATGCCATTGAGGCTATTCTGGATGGAAATCCCTATCTCCACCAGGTCAAGGGATTTACGGATTTAATCTCTGAGCTGCATAAAGCCCGGGAGGCGGTGAAAGCTCGGGAAGTGGCGGGTTCTGCCCAGCAACAGTGGACTACGACCGTCCCGAAGCAGCCATCTCAGCTTCACCCACCGGAGGTTTCACGGCCCGACCCGCCGGAGGTTTTGCCCTGCCCGTCGGAGCCGTCAGCGGTGGGGAAGCAACGTTCGCGCCACCGGCACTTCACCCCACAGCCGGATTCAGGGACTCCTGTGCGACCATCTGTGGTGAGTTTTAAGGACGCTGGTGCTTCTGGGACTGTGTTTTCTGGGGCTGTTCATAGTGAAAGTAGAGACAGTACACGGCGTTTACCTACCTTCGTGGTAACTGACCTCTCACAAGTTGGCATTTTCAAAACATCCATAACAGTAACTGACTGTGTTTCATCCACTCCACCACCAACTCCAGTCTCACTTCAACCAGTATATCAGCCTTTAGCCAGTTCATTAGCCCAGCCTGCATCTATTCCATTAGCCCGGTCACCCGCTCCCTCCATACTGGAGGCTGTGTCTGTGCCACCCATTTTGAATCCTGTTCCTAGCACCCATTTTAAGCGGACAGACAAACCCATTAAAACCACTCTAGTTTCTCAGAAACTGGCTAATTTAGAGACTGTTACTTGCCCCAGGGCCTCCCCAGAGGCTGAGTTTCTGCCTTCAGCCGACTCTGGACCCCTGGAAGCCAAGGCGCCAGCTAAGAACTGCACCGTGCCAGCGCTGCCTGGGTAAAGCCAGTGCCTTGCGCAGTTTCAGTTACCGGTGTCTCTGCCAGAGGCCCGTGTGCCTGCTGGTCCTGTTCTGTCCCTGCCAGAGGTCCCCGCACCTGCTGGTTCTGTTCTGTGTGTGCCAGGGGCTCCGGTGCCCACTGGTTCTGAGACTGTCTTCGCTGGGAGGCCCGAGGAGCCCGTCCAGCTTCCTGCCTCGTCAGCTGGAGGGCCCGAGGAGCCCGTCCAGCCTCAAGACTCGTCAGCTGGAGGTTCAGGAGAACCTAGCCAGCTTCCTGCCTCGTCAGCTGGAGGGCCCGAGGAGCCCGTCCAGCCCCAAGACTCGTCAGCTGGAGGGCCCGAGGGGCCCGTCCAGCCTCAAAACTCGTCAGCTGGAGGTTCAGGAGAACCTAGCCAGCTTCCTGCCTCGTCAGCTGGAGGGCCCAAGGGGCCCGTCCAGCCTCAAAACTCGTCAGCTGGAGGTTCAGGAGAACCTAGCCAGCTTCCTGCCTCGTCAGCTGGAGGGCCCGAGGAGCTCGTCCAGCCCCAAGACTCATCATCCTCGCCAGCTGCAGTCTCATCATCCTCGCCAGCTGCAGTCTCATCATCCTCGCCAGCTGCAGTCTCATCATCCTCGCCCGCTGCAGCCTCCTCATCAGCTTCGCCTGGTCCAGCCTCTACTTCAGCTTCACCCACGCCGTCGCCAGCTCCAGCTTCAGCTTCACCCACGCCGTCGCCTGGTCCAGCTTCAGCTTCACCCACGCCGTCGCCAGCTCCAGCTTCAGCATCCTCAGCGTCGCCCGGTCCAACATCTGCTTCAGCTTCATCCGCTTCGCCTGGTTCGGCCTCTGCTTCGGCCTCTGCTTCGGCTTCGCCTCCGGCTGGCCCAGCCTCCGCTTCAGCCTCGCCTGGTCCAGCCTCCTTCTCACCTGGTACTGCGGGGGTCACGCAGCCGTCTGGTCCCCAGCTGCCGCCTCAACATCGTCGGTCATCTGCCAGGCCGCATGTTGGGCATCTTCGCCACCGTGGCCGGCCTCCGGACTTGCATTGTCGCCACCGCTGTCGTGAGCACGGTCGGCCCCCAGAACTGCTTTCATGCCGCTGTTGCCGTCTGCACGGTCGGCCCCCAGAATTGTTTCCACGCCACTGCCTACTGTGTGGCCGGCCTCCGGACCTGCCCCACTGCCGCTGCCTTTCACACGGTCGGCCCCCGGAACTGAACTGTTTTGGCCTCCGGCGCTGTCGGCCTCCGGGTCGGCCCACTGAACTTGTCCGTCTGGGCCTTTTTGGACTATGCCCTGTGTTTTCCTGTGCTCTCTGTCGTGTCGTCCGTTTAACTCCATGTCCGTCTGCATCATTCTGTGTAACCCGGTGTTCAGTCTGCGTCTCTCCGCCATCTTTCATTGTGCATTTTGTTCCTCCTCCCGTGCGTGTTTGGTTTAAGTTGAGTTCTTTAGTTTTCCCCAGTTTAGGTTGGTTTACTCCCCGCTCTGCTCCTCCTATTTTTGTCACCTTATCACCTCTGCAAATAAACATTCACTCGCACCCCAGTCAGTGCCTGCATCTTGGATCCTTTTCTCAATTCACCACACGACTGCTGTGCAGCCGTGACAGTTTTCTTTTGATCTTGCAACACATGCATATCACAATAGGCACTAAATCTAAACCCCAGCCCAGAGTTTACATAAAGGTAACCTCTTCTGTCAGTAAAGAAGGCAGAAGACAAATGTACTGCCAGCTTTGTGCAGTCTTTGATGTGATCCAAATTCATAGGCAAATCAGTGATTGCAAGCTCTCTGGTCTTTGTAGCATTATGTAAAATCAAATCATAGCTTTTTAAGGGAAAAAACTAATACAATCTCTGAAGTATGGTAAGAAAAGTAATGTTTTCTTTATCTCCATCAAAAACAAGGCCAACTAGTGAATATCAGGTCCTCAGGCCAAACTCATGAAGTCTAATTGTTTGGTTTGATTTGAGATATTCACACCAGTGGACTGCTGGAGAGCTGTAGGGCTTAGCAGTGCTAATCCCATTCCTCCTTTAACAAAGGAGCAGATACCAGTCATGCTGATGGGTTAAAGACCTTCTGTGGCATGATCCAGCTCTCCTGGATGAATTGCCCATTTCTTGGAGTATCTTCTATGCCGTTGAGACTATGCTGGGAAACCCAGAAACCCTTGCAACCGCTGTAGGGTCCAGATATCACATAATGCAACCAGTAGGGACACTGACCCTAGCCAAATGCAAAAAAAAGTGGTAGATCAGTCAGGAAAGATGAGAATGACAAAATATATGTGGCCTATTAAATCACCTATAAAATAATTTGTTTTGGGCATCATCTCATTGATGCCAATCTAGTACAAAATTTCAGTTCAAATCAATTTCAGTTTTATTTAAATAGCACCAAAGCAACAACAGTCACCTCAAGGTGCTTTCTTTTATAAGGTCCCTACAATAATACATCAAACTGTTTAACTCCTCTCTGGAGGGGAGAGGGAGGGGAAACAGGAGGACAAAGGAGGGGGGAACAACTAAGCTGTAGTGCCTCTTCACCTCACTGTACAATACCTTGTGCAATACTTTTTGTAAATAGTCAACAGTGCAATAGACTCAATACTTGAAATGTGCAATTCACTTGTATTTTTATTTTTTATTCCTATTTATTCTATTTATCCCCTTTGTATATTTTATTTATATTTGTCTCTGTATTTATATGTGTGTGTGTGTGTGTATATATATATATATAAATATATATATATAAATATATATATATAAATATATATATATAAATATATATATATATATAAGCTGGATAGCGTAGTGGTTAGACTACACGCCTTTGGAACAGAGGATCGCAAGTTCGATTCCTGCCTGGGGCGTCTGTATCCAGTAAGGGTCCTAAGGCTAGACCCCCTATGCTAAGCAAGCCTACCGCAGACATGAGCGAGACAGATAAATATGAAGGCATGCCGGCTCGGACGTCGCCCGGATCAACAAGGTCCGCGTCAGGTGTTGAGGAACCAGGGCACCCTGACGAAAAGTGGGCTACTGGAACAAGAAGGCATCGGTGGGCAAGAGACGAAAACAGGGCGTTGTTGGAATGCTACTATGCAAGTAACCCCGGCGGAAGGGGCTACATGAATAGGATGAGGGACCTATGGATTCTTCGATACCCAACATCCACAATGACGGCGAAACAACTAGTAGCTCAGTGTTCCAACATTCGAAAGAAGGGACTGCTCTCACAGCTAGAGATTGACGAGGTACAACACAAATGCTACGGCAAGGAGGAGTCAGGACGCCAGGTCAGGGGGGAGATATCATCACCCCCACCCGAGATTGGGTACATAGCCCCAAGTGCGATAGGAGAAGGATCATTGAGTGCGAGAGGAACTGACCTGAAAAATAGGATCATGGCCAAGCTTGAAACCTGGATCCCGCGTAGCCGGTTACCAAGATTACGTGAAGTTCCCTCAGAAGGTCTGCTAGATGATGTTAATGCAGCACTACGGACAATACCTACAACCACGATTACCGACACTAACAAGCTGATCTACAATACGGCAACAGTGATCAGTGAGATGCTTGGCTACAAGTTGAACAGCGACAAGGGGCAGTACCCTCCATGGAGAAGGAGGCTAGAGGGCAAGATCAAAGTAGCACGGAGGGAGGTTAGCCAACTAACGGAGTTGCAGAAAGGTGCGACAAATAAGGTGCCTAAGAAATACAGCAAGCTGTCCATACCTGAGGCCTTGGAAACTGCCAAGCAAAGACTCACAGCCTTGGCCAGCCGCTTGAGGAGGTACACCAGAGAGATAGAAGGCAGGAGAATAAACCAGCTGTTCTCCACAGAACCAGCAAAGGTGTACTCTCAGTGGCAAGGGAACAATAAGAGAACAGCAACACCAAGGCTGGAGACGGAGCAATACTGGAAGAGCATATGGGAGAAGGATGCAACCCATAACGACAATGCTCAGTGGCTAGAGGATCTGAGGGCTGACCACAGCGACCTCCCTGAACAGGGTCCAGTAACCATCACAGTGGCAGATATCCAAGAAAGGGTCTCCAGTATGAAGAGTTGGACAGCACCAGGGCCCGACATGGTTCACGCCTACTGGCTGAAGAAGCTGACTGCACTCCACGAGCGTCTGGCAGCACAAATGAACCAGCTGCTAGTTAACGAGAGACACCCGGAATGGCTAACTGAAGGCCGGACGGTCCTGATCCCCAAGGACCCCAAGAAGGGACCGGTCCCCTCCAACTACCGACCAATAACCTGCCTCAGTACTACATGGAAGCTCCTGTCAGGCATCATATCGGCTAAGATGAACAGGCACATGGGTCAATACATGAGCGGGACACAGAAAGGAATTGGCAAGAATACCAGAGGCGCAAAACACCAGCTACTGGTAGACAGAACAATCAGCCGAGACTGCAAGACCAGACTGACCAACCTGTGCACTGCCTGGATTGATTACAAGAAGGCCTATGACTCAATGCCCCACAGCTGGATACTGGAATGCCTAGAATTGTACAAGATCAATGGGACCCTAAGAGCCTTCATCAGGAACTCAATGGGGATGTGGCGTACAACACTAGAGGCCAACTCCAAGCCCATAGCACAAGTCACCATCAAGTGCGGGATCTACCAAGGAGATGCTCTGTCCCCACTGCTGTTCTGCATAGGCCTGAACCCCCTCAGTGAGATCATTAACAAGACTGGCTACGGATACCGACTACAGAATGGAGCAGTTGTCAGCCACCTCCTGTACATGGATGACATCAAGCTGTATGCCAAGAGTGAACGAGACATCGATTCACTGATCCACACTACCAGGCTATACAGCAATGACATTGGAATGTCGTTCGGACTGGAGAAGTGTAGTCGGATGGTAACAAAGAGAGGGAAGGTAGTCAGAACTGAGGGGATTGAACTACCAGAAGGCAACATTGCAGACATAGAGGACAGTTACAAGTACTTGGGGATCCCACAGGCGAATGGGAACCATGAAGAGGCCGCTAGAAAAGCTGCAACCACCAAGTACCTGCAGATGGTCAGGCAAGTCCTGAGGAGTCAGCTGAATGGTAAGAACAAGATCCGGGCCATCAACACGTACGCCCTGCCCGTGATCAGGTACCCTGCTGGGGTAATAGGCTGGCCAAAGGAGGAGATAGAAGCCACTGACATAAAGACAAGAAAGCTCCTTACCATGCATGGAGGGTTTCACCCCAAATCCAGCACCCTGAGGCTGTACGCTAAGCGGAAGGAAGGGGGCCGGGGACTGGTGAGTGTCAGCACCACAGTCCAGGATGAGACAACGAACATCCAAGAATACATTAGGAAGATGGCCCCAACTGACCGAGTGCTCAGTGAATACCTCAGGCAGCAGAAACCCAAGAAAGAGGAGGGAGACGAGGAACCATCATGGAAGGACAGGCCCCTGCACGGTATGTACCACCGGCAGATAGAGGAGGTGGCTGATATCCAGAAATCCTACCAGTGGCTGGACAAAGCTGGACTGAAAGACAGCACAGAGGCACTAATCATGGCAGCACAAGAACAAGCTCTGAGCACAAGATCCATAGAGGCTGGGGTCTATCACACCAGGCAAGACCCCAGGTGCAGGCTGTGTAAAGATGCCCCAGAGACAATCCAGCACATAACAGCAGGGTGCAAGATGCTAGCAGGCAAGGCATACATGGAACGCCATAACCAAGTGGCCGGCATAGTGTACAGGAACATCTGTGCCGAGTATAACCTGGAAGTCCCGAGGTCAAAATGGGAGATGCCCCCAAGGGTGGTGGAGAATGACCGAGCTAAGATCCTGTGGGACTTCCAGATACAGACGGACAAAATGGTGGTGGCTAACCAACCGGACATAGTGGTGGTAGACAAACAGAAGAAGATGGCCGTAGTGATCGATGTAGCGGTTCCGAATGACAGCAATATCAGGAAGAAGGAACACGAGAAGCTGGAGAAATACCAAGGGCTCAGAGAAGAGCTCGAGAGGATGTGGAGGGTGAAGGTAACGGTGGTCCCCGTGGTAATCGGAGCACTAGGTGCGGTGACTCCCAAGCTAGGCGAGTGGCTCCAGCAGATCCCGGGAACAACATCGGAGATCTCTGTCCAGAAGAGCGCAGTCCTGGGAACAGCTAAGATACTGCGCAGGACCCTCAAGCTCCCAGGCCTCTGGTAGAGGACCCGAGCTTGAAGGATAAACCGCCCGCAGGGGCATGCTGGGTGTTTTTATATATATATATATATATATATATATATATATATAAATAAAACAATTCTGTAACTGTAACTTCGGTCGTTGCTGTGCTTTTTGGAAGTCGAATTTCCCAGAGGAACCCACCCGAGGGATTAATAAAGTTCTATCTTATCTTCTATCTTATCTTATCTTATAATACAACAGCCAATTGAGTCTAATAACAGTTTAAATTCAGTGTTGAGGCTTTCATCTTTAGCATCTACAGGGACTTTTAAAATCACCGAAAATAATTATTTTATCTGTGCTGAGCACTAAATCAGAAAAAAAGTCTGAGAAATCAGAAACTCTGATGATAACAAATAAGACTGGTTTAGAGTCTTAATTGTTGGAGCTTTCCACCTAGGTTTGACGAGGCTAAGCATCAGGCTTTCAAATGAATTAAAAGTCTGTCTGGGTCTTTGGTTGATTAATAATAATAATAATAATAATGGATTGGATTTATATAGCGCTTTTCAAGGCACCCAAAGCGCTTTACAATGCCACTATTCATTCACTCTCACATTCATACACTGGTGGAGGCAGCTACGGTTGTAGCCACAGCTGCCCTGGGGCAGACTGACAGAAGCGAGGCTGCCATATCGCGCCATCGGCCCCTCTGGCCAACACCAGTAGGCGGTAGGGTAAAGTATCTTGCCCAAGGACACAACAACCAGGACAGAGAGCCCAGGGATCGAACCGGCGACCTTCCGGTTACAGATGCGATTCCCAACCCCCTGAGCCACAGTCGTCCCGAAGGCTGGTGTGAAAGATTGCTGCCACACCGCCCCCTCGGCCTGTGCTTCGAGGTTTCTGGTAGTTAGAATGACTCGGGGGTGTTGATTCATTTAAACTAACATAATCATCCTGCTGCAACCAGGTTTCTGTAAGGCAGAGTAAATTGATTTGTTGATCAATTATTAATTCTTGTGCTAACAGGGACTTGGAAGAGATGAACATATGTTTAAAAATCCACATTTCACTGTTTTACTCTTTGGTTCAGATGTGGATACTATATTGTTCTTTCTTGTGATTTTTTTTTTAATGTTCAACTTGTTTTTGCTGATTTTTGACTTTGTCTGTTTTGGACCCGAGACAGTCTTTAAAGGGATGGGGTTTAAGACATTAAGACCAAAGCTGCTGAAACTGATTAACAACCCCCTCTGCTACTTAACTGACCAGATGAGTATCTTAGAAGTTTAACTGGCCTGATCTTATACTCTGATTACAGTGTTTCTTTAATGTTCTTCGTTTCTTTATTTTCTTTATTTAGAGCTCTGAAACATGGTATCTGCTTTATATAGTGATTTGAGCCACTGCCCTCCTTTTTTTAGTTTCTTAAGGTGAACATAAAACAGATATTGTTGAAGCATTGTTCTTTACTTGTACCACTCAGCAGAGTAAAGCATATCTATATTTTATATATACAATGCTGTGCCTATGTTGTTACAGGGGAGTCCAGTATACTAATATAAATTTATCCAGGCAGGAGGGCAGTCCAGTGTTTCCAGCATAATTTGTAATAGAATTTTTTGAAAAACTCATCTAGACACGGACCACACAACTCCTGAAGTGTCAGGAACCAAGATGTCCACAGTACCACAATTTTGTATCCTTAAACTGAACCACAAACGTAAGGCTTAAAACAAATTGACATAATACAAGAATCTTTTTATACAGTCTGCACATACCATGTTGATTCTATTCTTAGAAATTCAGTATTCATTTTTTAATTTAATTTCTTCTGACTGTCACAGCTTTATATCTATCTAGCTATTCATTTACTACCATTTATCCAACTGGAAGCAACCGACTGCAACTTCTGGGGCATTCCAAAAATGCATGCAGCAGTCAGAAGGTCAGAAGTTGAGCTGCAGCTTTATAGCGTGTGTGTGTGTGTGTGTGTGTGTGTGTGTGTGTGTGTGTGTGTGTGTGTGTGTGTGTGTGTGTGTGTGTGTGTGTGTAGACTTGCTGGGTAGACAGGATGATAGAGCAGAGATGGAACATGTTTGGTGCTGCTGTGTTGTTTTGACTGCAGTGGTCTTTGTCACACCTGCAGCAATAGCAGTCATGGAGCTGGATTTTTAATGTTGCTATTCTGTCTTTCCCATAAGACATTACAAATGGAGAGACAGAGAGAATAAAATGCAGTATTTTAATCGAGGACATTTACCAGGCGCATCTGCATTTTCAACAATAAAACTCCCTCTAAACAGTGGCATACACCTTTTATGCTTCTCCCTTCCCACCTGACCTCAATTTGTGGACTTCATAAAAAGGTGGACAGATAGCTGGGCCTGTAGTCCACAAGGTAATTATTAATGTTACCACTCTTCCTTAGGGAGGGAAGATGTGATGCCTCAGCCCGTGCTCCCATTTGGAGTCGGGCCAGTTGTTTCCTGTGGAATCAGGCAGCATTAACCTCCTGGATGCAGATCCATTTGGTTGTAAATTAGTAACTAATTAGAAGGTGCCTGTCATCTTCCAGAAACACTAACATGAAAAACACATCAACAAATTACAGTGAGAACAAATACCCACAATGGTTTGTATTGTTGGCATTAGTAATATCTCTGTATTCAGTTTAACACTTTTCACCAAGAGCTCAGCAAAAGTTAAGTCATCACCTTGGATAATTAACACATTCCTTTTTCCACAGACCACTGAAAATATTTAACATTATTAAAAAGGACAATGCACCAACTGACCACAACATTAAAGGCAACTTACATGGTTCATGGTCTCCAGCTGAATTCCTTTTTTACTTCTAGGTCAAGTCAAGTGGGTTTATTGTCATTTCAACCATGTGCATTGGTACAGTACAGTGAAGCGAGACAACGTTCCTCCAAGACCATGGTGCTACATATAACGGACCATCAACACAGGACCACATAAAGTGCAAGTGGGCAAAAAAGCTCAGTCACAATATCAGATTTTCACCACACTATTATTATATTTAAAATGATATCTTGAACAAATTTGTCCCAGTGTGTTTTGTGGCTAAAGAGTTTTGATATCTGCACAGTATGAACCAGGTGTATGCTGGCTTGTTGTTTTCTCTGTTTGTAGTTTCTGCATTAAACTGTAAGCAGACGATGAATTAGTAGTTAGAGAGGGTCATCTATTAATCTGAAAGTTACTGTTTATTCTCCAGCTTCTCGAGTTATTTGAAGTGTTGCTGGGCAAGATACTGAATCTCAAATGGCACCTATGCATCATAAGAGTGTGTTTGTGAGCGCTCAGAGTAGAAAAGCACTAAAAGCTCCCGTTCGTTTAACAAAGCAAACAAAGTCAGTGCTTAAAGAGATAAGAAACCAAAGCGTTTCTCTCTGAAGACGTCATACATCTTGTAGGTCAGCGCTTCGTGTTTCTTTCCCAACTTCAATAAACATTTCGGTCCTTTAATATAAAGTATAGATTTTTCAGAGCTGGTTAATCAGTGTTAAAAAATGTGGAATACACATAAGAAAAGTTGAATTATTTCTAGGTCATTTTAAAGAATTACATTTTCCCAAATGCGGTAGACACCCTGCAGGCCAATCAGAGCGGGATACATTACCTCTTTAAGTTTCTCCAATTCTTTTGCTATAGCATTTCTGGCCTCTTAAAATTTGAAATTTTGACCTTTAATTAAAAGGCACCTCCTGCCAGGTCAATCAGTGAAATGTGGGAAATAGAGCAAATATACTATCAGTCCTAGTTTTGTCATAATAGAAGCAGCAGCCTGATATCATTTAGGTTAAAATGCTGACATTTAATCAGAGCGCCCTCATTAGGTCTCTCAGTGCAGTTTTGGTTTTTTTGGTTTTTGTTTTGTTAAGTAGCACATTTTGTCTTCTAAGAGTTTCTAAGATTAGACTCATCATTTTTCAAAATCATCTGGAACAAAATCATGAAGACACACCAGCTCTGCCCGACGGTACATTAATTCCAGTTAGTGGTTTCATAATATTGCAAAATAGAATCTGCTCCGAAGTATGACATTACTTGGAAGCTTGGAGGTACATGAGCTGATCATGTAACTTGTGTCTATGGGGAGCTGTGAGGTTGTAACAGACCAGAAGAACGCTGTGCAGTGCTCTTGTTACTCATACATTTGGAACAGGCAGTTACGTATTCTCTCATATCTTTTTTCCAAGGTTGGCCAACAGAAACGGCACCACAGGAGCGTGTGGAGGAGCAAGTATTTGCTTGTCTACCTTCATAGGCTTATTAACATGAGTGACATACCATTGTTAATCCAAAGGGGTAATGTGATGTCTGCCCAACCTGTGTAGTTATAAGAGCTTCATCTCTGGTGGGAAGGCTTTGCTGGAAAGGACCAAGACTGTGAAACAGTCTCCTGTCCCATGTTTAGCTGACTTTGTCGACTTTCTTTTTTTAGAGCAGTTAAAAATATTTCATCTAACAGGGCTTTTTGTTGATATTTTCAATAGATGGTGATCCATCTACCATATGATCCATCTACCATATGCTGAAGTTTATCCACAAATGGTGTAAGTCTAAGCATGGCTGTCAAGAAGCCATTGTTAAGGAAATGAGAAAAGACTGAGGCCTGCCAAATTACATGGGGACTGGACCGAAATCAGAGATCTAGGGATGAATCTAAATTTGAAAACTCTGGTTAAAATTGTCATCAGTATATATGGAGGAGATAAGGAGAAAAATGCAAGAGCAAATGTCCACAGCCATCTGTAAAACACACTGCAAGCCCTGTCACAGTTTGGGGCTCCATTTCACCCACTGGTGTTGGGGATCTTGTCAAAACTGATGGAATTATGAAAAAGTGCCATCTGATTTGAATGTACTGTGCAATACCATCTGGAAAGGATTGGAAATGGCTTCATTTTTCAGTGTGGCAGTGATCTGACTCACACTGTCAGTGTATCAAAGCTTGGATAGCAGAGGTGTGGACTCGAGTCACATGACTTGGACTCGAGTCAGACTCGAGTCATTAATTTTATGACTTTAGACTTGACTTGAAAAAATGTTCTAAGACTTGTGACTTGACTTGGACTTTTACACCAATGACTTGGGACTTGAATTGGACTTGAACCGGTTTACTTGAAAAGACTTGATATTTTACCCCAAATATAAAATTTAACATGCATATTATATAGAGATTGAAAATGTGACGTCATTCACGGGTAGAACCGCAAAGGATTCTGGGAACTCGTGGCAAGCGGTACTAGCGCACGCAGGCTTTCAATTAAAATCAGTCACACAGCGATAAAAAGAAACACAAAAATGTCAAGAAGCTGTTGTATTATTAATTGCAATAGCCGGTCGCATGACAGCCACGGGAAGCCGACGGGTAAAGAGATCGGTTGTTATCGGATTACGTCGTTGAAGAGAAATTGTTCAGCCATGTTTCCGAAGTAACAAAGACGCGACGGATGGCCTGGATTGCAGCCATTCAAAGATCAAATATAACGTCCCAGAACACTCCAGCTCACAGGTTAGTCTGCTCCAAGCATTTACACAGAGGTCAGTCTGCTGTTGTAGTTAATGCGTCATTTTTCTTAACATAATTGGTGATATAGGTTACAAGCAAGTCTGGCGCTGAACAGAAATTGTCGCGCTATGCTCCTTTATTTATTGTGCATAAATAGTGAATTGTCCTGACACAATATTGCGTTTCGCTTCTGTTATTATGGTACATTGACAAAAACACATACTTTTATTCACAGGATAAAACAGGTTTTTTGTATCACTAATTGCCCAGTACGATTACAGCATACAATATTATTGTCACTGCTACATTTCTGTGATGCTACCAGAAATTATTTCCACTGCTAATTAATTACCGTTGAGCTCAAAGGTCCTATTAATAAACTGTTAACGAATGTGTATTTATGACGACGATTTGTGAGACTGGTAAACTTATGATACGTACGATGGTCTTTCGTTCTACACGGTGCATTTCAAGGTCCTGCACCCATCCGTCGGTAAACTGTACCTGGGCTTGTTGCAGTGACCGGAAGTTACTAAACTTCATGAGTGTATGCACTCACTCCAAGAACCGTATAATTATAAATATGCATATAAATATGCTACGATGAGATAGCTGACTTCATCTAACTAGCAAATGTTGTCCAGGCTACGTTGGTGATGCAGTTTTTTTTAATGTGTATGATATTTTTGTCATGCGATTTTAAAGCTGGTCCTACAACCGCATCCAAGAATAACATGCAGCTTATCTCAGAACTGTCGGTGAAAATTATTCTTGGAGCTAAGTTTAATTGAGCTGCATTTTAAAGAGGTGCAATTTCACAATTTGTGTATATTTTCTAAGTTCACTATTTTGTATGTGTTGAGAAAAACACAGATTTTAAAATTACATGGTCTAATATTTACATTTAGCATAACTGCAACATTATTTTTTCGTTTGTTTTTTTTAAAGACTCGAAAGGACTTGAAATTCAAAGTTTCAGACTTGTGACTTGACTCGGACTTTTACACCAGTGACTTGAGACTCGACTCTGACTTGCCTGACATTACTTGAGACTTGACTTGAGACTTGAGGATAAAGACTTGAGACTTACTTGAGACTTGCAAAACAATGACTTGGTCCCACCTCTGTTGGATAGCATGTAGATGCATCCTCAATCATCCAGGTAAGAAAACCCTAGAAAGTTGATTCTGTTCATCTGGACGTAGCGTTTTCAGTTGGAGAAACATTTCGTCACTCATGCAAGTTACTTCTTCAGTATCCGCTGACTGCAGGTTTCCCCAGTTTTATAAACATTTGCATAAATAGTACATACACACAACTTGATCAAGCAGAGAAAGACATCTTTACAAAAGAATTGAACTTTACTGTCATGCTGAGATAAATTCTACTAGTGGAACTGATCACAGTCACAGAATCAGCTAAAAGAAAAAGGTTTTGGTCTGTATCAGCAATGCAAAGGCAAGGCAAGTTTATTTGTATAGCACAATTCAACAACAAGGTGATTCAAAGTGCTTTACAGAGACATTAGAAACTAGAACAAATAAAAAGCATGATTTAAAATTGAATAAAACAAGCAAATAAACTAACTAACTAATTAACAAACAAACAAACAACAGTATATAAAATCAAAACAGATAAAATCAGAACAGTAGATAAAATCAGTAGTTAAATGTAAGTTTTGAAATTTAAGCTTAAAGTGTGGATTTGGTGCTTTATTCAAATGCAGCTGAGAACAGGTGAGTCTTCAACCTGGATTTAAATAAACTGAGTGTTTCAGCTGATCTGAGGCTTTCTGGGAGTTTGTTCCAGATATAAGGAGCATAAAAGCTGAATGCAGCTTCTCCGTGTCTGGTTCTGACTCTGGGAACTGATAAAAGACCGGATCCAGATGACCTGAGGGATCTGGATGGTTCATACTGGGTCAGGAGGTCACTGATGTATTTTGGTCCTAAACCATTCAGAGCTTTATAGGCCAGCATCAGAACTTTAAAGTCTATCCTCTGACGGACAGGCAGCCAGTGTAAGGACCTCAGAGCTGGACTGATGTGGTCCACTTTTTTGGTCTTAGTGAGGACTCGAGCAGCAGAGTTCTGAATGAGCTGTAGTTGTCTGACTGATTTTTTAGGTAGACCTGTAAAGATGCTGTTACAGTAATCAAGCCTACTAAAGATGAATGCATGGACTAGTTTTTCCAGGTCCTGTTGAGACATCAGATCTTTTATCCTTGAAATATTCTTGAGGTGATAGTAAGCTGACTTTGTTATTGTCCTAATGTGTTTTTCTAAGTTTAGGTCTGCATCCATCACTACACCCAAATTTCTCGCCTGGTTTGTGGTTTTTAGATGTATAGATTGAAGTTCTCTGGTGACCTGTAATCGTTTTTCTTTGGCGCCAAAGACTATTACCTCAGTTTTGTTTTTGTTTAGCTGGAGAAAATTGTGGCACAACCAGTCATTGATTTCCTCAATGCATTTACCAAGAGCCTGTACAGGGCCTCGGTCTCCTGGTGACATTGTGATATATATTTGTGTGTCATCTGCATAGCTGTGATAGTTTATTTTGTTGTTGTTTATAATCTGTGCCAGTGGGAGCATGTAGATGTTAAACAGAAGGGGTCCCAAGATGGAACCTTGGGGAACTCCACATGTGATACTTGTCTGCTCAGATGTGAAGTTACCTATTGATACAAAGTATTTCCTGTTTTCTACGTATGTTTTGAACCAGTTTAGTACAGTTCCTGAAAGACCTGTCCAGTTCTCCAGTCGTTTGAGTAATATGTTGTGGTCAACTGTATCAAATGCTGCACTGAGATCCAGTAAAACTAGCATCCAACATAACATCGAAAAGGCACTTGTGTAATAAAGACAGTGCCATCATCGTTGCAGCAGATAAGGGTAGGTGCACAGTTTTGTTAAACCATACTGAGTATCATGAGAAACTTTTGCCACTGCGTAGTGACAACAATAGTTGAACCCCTGAAGCAAGACCAGGTGGTGGCTACAAGAAAAGGGTGATACATTGTCTGGAGCAGGTACAGGACAATGCTACTGACCAGAACTCATACCAGATTAAACCCAGGAGGCGCTATGCAAGGTCAATATGATTTACCTAAGATTCATAAACACCTGTGTACCAACTTTGTTAAAATACATACAGTATTTGTGTATTGGTGTTCTTGGTTCTGCAACTGAACACAGTTCACTTTACTTACTTAGCACTATACCATAACAACAGTTGCCTCTATGTGCTTTATATTGTATGGTCTTTACTAGAGATGGACCGATCCAATATTACATATCGGTATCGGTCCGATACTGACCTAAATGACTGGATCGGATATCAGAAAGAAATAAAAAGTGTAATCCGATCCATTAAATATCAAAAAAGCACCTCACAAAACTGGCAACACGGCGTAACTCGGCTCATAACCGTAGCACATCGCAGCAGTGTGCTCACGTGATAGAGCGGCTGTGTGTATTTGGAGCCTCGCTACCAAACCAGCATTTCATCTCCGAGGAAGTTATCCCAGAGAAGTAAAGCAAGTGTGTAAGTTCATCTCTGAATGTTTGTAAAGCATTCCCACGTTAAGCTTAACAACCGATATATGGAGCGACTGCCTCTCTCTCCCTCTCCTGCTGCTACTTCAATCATGAAACTGATCAATGATCAGCTGATCGTCTCTCTTCTTTGTTTTTGGCCCACTTTGCATCAGAAAGAGGAAACCAGCGGCTGAACAACAGCAGCACGTTTAAGCTTGATCAGCTGTTGTTAGAATGTATTTAATATTACTTTCTACACCAGGAGCTTTTTCTACGCAGCTGACGACTGGTAACTGTGCAGGGGCGGATCTAGCAAAGTTTAGCCAGGGGGGCCGATAGGGCATTAACAGGGAAAAGGGGGCACAAAGACATACTTTTCTTTCTTATTCTCATTTAAAATGTCTAGCTTTTAATAAATAATTATCCGAATCTCACACCCAAAGTTTTAATCTGATGTAAAATGTATAGAAGTCCGTTACTGTATATAGTAACTGTTAAGTCTAATATACCCTAGTAAGCTATACTACTTTTTCCTTTGGGAAGATACTATCTGTGCAGTCTGCAGTTCTGTTGAAGAAAGATGTTGAATCTATTTAATTATTCTTGAAAAATAATTTATTTCTCTGCATTTTTTTTTCTCCACTGCATCAAATTAAGGTTGATTACATCGATTAAGCATCATGAGGTGGAGGGTGGGCGGTGGTTCCCTTTTTTTTTTTTTGCTGGGAGTTTGCAACCCTGTTAGTTAGGTTGCTTAATATTTCTGCTAAGTACTCTTTAAAATACCAGAATAGGGAGGATGGAGCAGGTTTAAGTTTATTAGATTGATCAGTTTTGCTGAACTATGAAATATTTTGTTGTATTTATTACATACAGGTATAACAGAATAGCTTTAGTGTTGTTGTTTATTTAAACTTGAGTATGAACTTATACAAAAAGCAGCAAGATATTAAAAAAAACAGTTTTATTGATTAAAAAAACACTATATCGGATTCATGTCGGTATTGGCAGATATCAAAATTTATGATATCGGTATCGGACATAAAAAATCTCTAGTCTTTACCCTACAAAGAGAAAAGGGAGACCTGAGTAAAAATCCAATCTGAGTGAGTACTACAATTTACAGAATCACACATACTCAGTGGACAAGCATCAAATAAACCACAGAGGATACAAAAGATGACAGGCTAGTTTCTCAGCCTTAGCCTTCTTAGTTTCTTTCTTTAATCTTGCCATCGTTACTGGGGAATATTAATTTCCATGTATTATATGTTGGGGAAACTAAACAACCTCTGGCTAAGGGGATGGCACGACACAGAAGAGCTTCCTCATCAGGCCAGAACTCTGCAGTTTATGTACACCAACAGGCCAGTGGACACTCTTTCAGTGGTGAAGATGTGCAATTCCTGGACAAGGAGGAACGCTGGTTTGAGCGCGGAGTCAAAAAGGCCATTTATGTGGAAAGGGAGTAAACATCTCTGAACTAAAGGTACATCTTTCATCATCTCACAATTTTGTGATTGCAGCCATTCCCCAACTCTCTGTGATTGGTACTCTAGGTTATTGATCAATGGTCGTGACAATTTAGCCCAACAGCAGTAATGAGATGAACTCATGACACATTGTTAGTTTTGGTCATTATCCAAATGAGATATTCTAACATTGAGGAAACCTGCAGTCAGCCTGCGCTGAAGTCACTCGGATGAGTAACGAAACATTTCTCCTAATGCAAAGAAAATGTGCTTTCTGGCATCACTAAATAGAAAACACACTCAAAGCCTGGACCTCAATATTATTGAATGTGTGTGGGATTATCTTGACAAAGAATGGAACAAAAAACAGCCAACATCAAAGGAGAGTTTTAAAATGTTCTTCAAGAAGCCTGGAGAAGTATACCTGACAACTTCAAAAAATTACAAGAACACTGTCTTGTCTCAGAGAGTTCAGGTTTAGTATTTAGTATTTAGTATGTTTAGGTTATGTTGAAGAACAAAGGTGGTCATACCAAATACTGACTTTCAAGCTTGTTAGAATTACATACGCATGGGGCGATCGTGGCTCAAGAGTTGGGAGTTTGCCTTGTAATCGGGAGGTTGCCGGTTCGAGCCCCGGCTCCGACAGTCTCGGTCGTTGTGTCCTTGGGCGAGACACTACTTGGTGGTGGTCAGAGGCCTCTGTCAGTGCGCCCCAGGGCAGCTGTGGCTACAACGTAGCTTACCATCACCAGTGTGAATGACTGGATGTGTAAAGCGCTGTACAAATACAGGCCATTTACATAAACTGTGTTCTTGCCTTACATAGCCTGTAGCCTACTGTATTCCCATGTATGTTTACACATTTCAAGAAATTGCTGCACTTGTTTCCAAGTTTCCTAACAAAGTATAAAACCTTTTGCATTGTTCTGTAGTTGTAGTCAAGTCATTTGACATGACCCAACATCGGACACTGATTCTGTCAAGGCCAATAGGCAGGATGAACTCAAGCACAGGACTCTGGAGATCAAAGTTGAGTCCATTTGGATATATATCTAAAATAACAAGGCGCAAAAAGGGAAAATAGTGCTCCAGGCGTCCAAAGAGACTATTTTATTATTCTCTTAACATGCATGAGTGACCTGTTTAGGGTTAGGTGTCTACCTGGAGAAATTTCAGCTCCATAAACTTTATAGTATGTACAGGAAATATAAAGAAGAAATGTGAGGAGGAAGATGCGCAGGAGAGAATGTGAGACAAAAAGACATGATGGAAAAAAAAGTCGAGGTAAGAGTAACATGAAGGGAAGGTGACAAAGGAGAAAATAAAGAGGGGCATGAAAAGACTCAACCGAACAAGAGAAAAGATTCCAGAACATCAGCTCGCCTCCATTCCTCAGCTTCCTCACTCTCTCCGTTATCAGATGAGTCTCGCCTACCCTGTCATGGCTGACTGATCGAGGCAGCCCATCACAATTGCCACCAGCCCGCTTCCATGATGTAAATAACCTCCCTGCTGGTTCAAGGTGGTACGTCACTCCAGCTCCATTAGTGTATTTTATTATCACATGAAAGGGGGATAGAAGTGGGGGTCTGTAAGGAGGACATAGAGTAGAACTGGGGGTGTTGGGGTATGGGTAAGGAGAGAGGATGTCTACCACACTGAGAATGAGGCAGGAAAAATGGAGATGACCAAGAGCGATTAGGAAAGATAGAGGAAGAGTGAGAGAGAAATAATGCCGAATGACAGAGAGAAGCAATCTAAAGGAGACAGATGGGCTTGAAAACAGAAAAGGAGGGACGCGGCTGACATGGGAAGGTGTGTCCATCTGTATGTGTGTGCGTGCTGGCCTTGACTGCGTTGTCACTGTGACAGTGAATAATGGGAAAGCATGGCTTCCTCCAGACGTGATCAAATATTTTTACATCAGTCTTCACTTACCAATAAAATCTATCTCACAGATTTTTTTGGTTAAATCAGCTGCTGAACCACCAGGTATATATTTATGTATCTAAAACATTAAAGGCTTTTACAGCTTCCACTTCCACTAAGATAACCAAACGTGTGGATTTCATATGTTTTGCAGCTGCGTTGTTACATTGCTTGTCTAAATTATAATGTACCTCCTCCACATATATTCTTGTATTTGATATGATAATGATCATTTACTGTCAGTGTGTATACGGTTCAGAGAACACTGGCTCACCCCCTGCTCGTATTTTTCCTGAAAAGCTTCAACAGGGCCAGTCTGTGAAATAAAGGCAATGAAACAAGGTTGGAGCACAGCGATAATGCAGCTGATAGCGTCACTCATGCTTCACCTCTCTGTCACTGTCTCACTTGCCCCATAATCTGGTCCCCATCCTTCCCCACCACCAGAACCTCCTCTGAATTTCAAAGGGAAAAAAATTGCCTTCAGTGGTCAGATCTATCTGATCCTATCGCTTTTCTCACTGGCTTTAATGTAAGCAGATTCTCAATCAGCCAGGATGAATCCAATCAAGGAGAAGGGGGGAGGCGCAACAATCTAGGCTACTTTTTTCCAGTGACTGCTGCAGGCCAGGAGATTAGAGGACAGAAGGAGCGAGGGGAGGGGGGTTAAAAGACAGAGTTCCTATGTGGAAGAAGAAGGCTTTCATTCAGGGACACAACACTAAATCACACACATTCATCACCTTCACCTCCATTTATCTAACCTCCTTTTGACCCCTTTTTAGATATGGAAATGCTAATTTCCTATTTCTATTTCTACCACATGGACACCAACTAGAATGGGAAGAGGCACAGTCTTCGCCAAATCAACATAACTACTGGTTGATTTATCCTCAAACTTTCCTCCCTCCTTCCCTCCGCCACCGACGCCTGGTGACGGCTCTCCTTCCTCTCATCTCTCATTTCTAAAGCTTAACTTCATTGTCTCAAGCCCCTCTTTGCTTTCATCTTAAGACAAAGATTTATGTAAATCTTTGGGCCAGCGTTAATGCGGAGCGCCGTGTGTGAAATAGCATCCCTAAATCGTGGCATTGTTGTTGAAAATGACAAGGCAGGCCCGTTAATCCTACAATGCGATCATCCAAATGTGTCATAATGCTGTGTGTAGGCAGGCAAATCTGAATATCAAAAAGACACAGTGCACCTCTTATACTGCGCCTTCAGGACTTGCAGCACTAACTCCCTCTTTTTCCTTCTCTGCCATTTTTTCTTAAAGAAGTCACCCTGCCGATCACTTTCCTAGCATTCAGAACAGAACAAGGACTCAAATATATAAGATGTTACAGAGCATAAATCCTCATCACATTTAGCTGGTTTTCCCACATATGGAGATTTGATTCAGTCAGATAATGACACACTATCTGGGTAATCACCTAAGTGGCTGTGATTGTGAGCTGAAATAAATCGATAGCTTCTCCTTTGTCACTAAGATTTATTTATTTCAGAGACAGCGATGTAAGGCTTTGTGTCGGAACAATGCACAGATACAATAAGAAACAAATGACTGCAGCAACACGCTGAGTCAAGTCACTGCACGTATAAAGCACGTAGCTAACAATTAGCTAACTTCTCTTCCTAGGTTTGCAACGTGAAGATGAGGCAGCGGTGCTTCTTCCTCTTATTTGTGAATCTGGGAAAAGTCTCGAGGGCAGAAACTGACAGTGAAAGTGTGGCACAGATAGCCGTGTTTTTGGAAAGAGCCGTGAAATAGGCACGACAACCGATTGGACAAGGGATGAGGCCGCTGAATGATAATGTTAATAATTAGCAGACACATTGAGAGAATCCTCCTCGATTGGCTATTAAACCTCTGCCATAATTAAGCAGATGGCCCCAGGTTCTCTGCCCCTTTCCTCGCACCTTCTCATCTGACCCTTCTTTTTCAGTCTCCGCCACACCTCTCTACTTCCATGCTTCATTCCTCTGCCATCCAATCAGGGAGGAGCCCTCGGGGGGATTTTGTCAGGGAGAATAGCACCGTTGATCTTAAAGGCTTAAGACCCTACTGTACCTGTCAACAGTGTGGCTTTGGTGCTGACGACCAGCAGCTTAAGTCATTTGAAGTTGCTTTTTTATAACGAGAAGGGAGGAGGCGCTGCGTGTGCTGACAGCCAGTCAGGGTCTTGAAATAATTCCATCCCTCGGAATAACCAGAGGTGTCTGTCTGCCTTAATCCCCCCCCACTGCTCACACACTTTTAGGTAGTTCTAAAAGCAGGTTAAGGGGTTGATAATAGCAGAGAGGGGAGCAGCCTGGTCTGTAGTTTTGTAGTCCAGCAGAACACTCGTTAACTCAAATTAAAACAATAGTGTATCCCAGTTGTTAGGATTTGTGATAACATAATATCCTCTTAACATTCACCAGACCCATCTAGGGCTAGAGGTAAGGCTTGGTTAAGATCCTCCACATTTATTTATTGTATTTTCATTGTAAATGGAAAAAACTGTCAAATTAGAATAAATGTAACATTTTCTACTTTGTGTTCCTATGTGGCTACATCAAAGCCAAATGTAACCATGCCAATGACCTGCTAGATGTTAAGAGAGCCGATATACTACGATGCAAGGAACAATTGAAAAACAGTAAATATGTGTGTGTGTGTGTGTGTGTGTGTGTGTGTGTGCGTGCGCGCGTGTGTGTGTGTGTGTGTGTTAGTCACATTTTGTCAAAAAAGTTTCTGCTTTTCTTTCCGACCAGATGTTCCAGAGACAAACTATTCACATCAAACACAGATATCTCCGTAATCTCCACTCGATCATCTTCGATTAATTTTATGTCAATTAAACCATTAATTAAATCACGATTGTTCAATGTTTGCTTGGGAGGCCTTGGAATTTAGGCATTATTTTGCCTGCAATGCATGCCTGTGTTAAAATGAATGATTAGATTTTTAATCTCTTTCCTCAGCAAGCCTTCACTCCTTCCTTTTCTCCGTTTCTTCCCCTCTTATTGGGTCTCATTACTTTGCTTTCACTGTCTTTCTCTTGGCTGGGATAATCCCCCCTGTAGGGGACTTCAAAGTGCAGGCCGGCCAGGGAAAAGCCTTAATTACCCATTTGCCTTGAAACTCAAGCCAAATCACAACTCGCTTGGGTCTGTCCAACGCCGCATTCCTACCTCCCTCGGTCTAATTGTGGGTCTGGATTTCTTTTTCACCCTCTTCTCTGCTGTGGAATTGGAAAGAAGAAATTAAATCAAAATAAGAGGGAAAATGTAAAAATTTTGAAGCAGGTGATGAGAGAATTAATGACCTCATTTTAGGGACTGATTTTCCCCGTGTGTTGCCTTTCTAAGAAGATGGAGAGGCTGATGCACACATGTATTATCTTAGCAGCTATCGTGTAGATTTTTGTATTTTCATTGTAAACGCTGCCACTCACAGTCGCAGGAGTGCAGGGCTTTGAGAGACGGAAACAACAAAACGATCTCCTCTTGTCTGGTTTGCGCTTCTTTTATTAGAAAAACAACACTTCCTCTGTGTCTTTGAATGCAATTTAATTACTCTGACTTGTCATTTGTTCACTGTCATATCTGAAACATATTGAGCCTCTGTGATTGATTACAGGGTTCAACATTTTAAGAGGTAGCAGTGCCACCTCTTGTGTGGCAGCAAGAGAAAATATGGTTATTGTCAAATTCGATGAATAAACTGGATGTTATATTTTCACTGAAGGTGTACTTGTAGTAATTAAAATGGGGATTGAAGTATGCTCCCACGTTCAGTGATTCTGTTTATATTATCATATTATCAATAAGGTATATGTTTTGTCCACTTTCTTGATAAATAAATGTAGTGCTTAAAATGTTGTATGTATGTATAGTTTATCTGTGAAGGCCTGTGTGTACTGTTTCCACTGTAGTTTTAACTACAGATGCAAAAAATTACACTTGACAACAAAACTAGACAAAATCACAATATACGATTTTTACTTATTGATTATCTTGGTCCAAAAAAATAAATCAGAGCGCCTCTGCTTTCAGTTGGTGTGTGTGTGTGTGTGTGTGTGTGTGTGTGTGTGTGTGTGTGTGTGTGTTTTGTCAAATTAAACTGAAAAGAGACTGAAATGAGATGAGAGTCTATAACTGTACAGTTATTTATGATATCATCATTTTTCATTATTTACATAATTTTCAGTTCATTTTTAAATACGTTATTATTCATTTAAAATACTATTTTATATGCTGTGTTCGTCCAGTGTAATCATGTCGACAGAGTAATAAAGTACATTGTTTAACACTTGATTAAATTAGGTAAAATATTAAAGTTATTTATGAGTTGCACTGACATTATTTTTTATCATGTTGTATAATTACATTTTAAATATTCAATAATGACTCCGTGTGGAAAATAGCAAACAAACAAACTTTGATGAGTTGACTGGTTTCAGTGGTCTTGATTAAAAAAGCAGAAGCAGACAGAGGAAGTCTGAAAGTCACGTTTACTGTAATCAGCCAATGGCATCCACAGGCCGGACCTCAGCGATGTAACAGCAGCCTTTGAGTTTGTGTATTTAAATAAAGGAACTTTGAAAACAGCATTACAACCCTACTCCAAATAAGCCCCTCCCCTCTGCTTTCAAACATTATTACATACCAACAGTGACAGCGTCTCACTTCATTCTGTGTTGTATTTTCAGAACTATATTTATCAGTGTGTTTCAGCACAAACATGTGGAAAGCTGCCAGTATGGCATTTTTGATTGATTGTGAATACAGGAAATGTGTGCTATCACATCCAAGCGTTTGCTTTAGCGCTGTGCTCGCTGGCTGTGTTCCTGGGATTGTGGTTTCTGTGGTCCACTGCTGCAGTGCTAATTGTGCGTAGTTGTAATTTACACTCAATGTTAGCTTTAGTAAATTAGTTAAGAATGCATGAGAGGCTGATGACTTCATTGTGTTGTTCTGTTGGTGTTTTTGTTATTTGTTTGACTTTTTCCTGTGGTCACTTTGTGTTTAACCAGCTCAAAGAACAAACTGAGACAAACAACCAAAGGATAAAGAAACGTAACAGCTTGTATTTGTGCTCTGTTCTCATGCCGAGAAATATCAACGTGGGAGGCGTGTGCCTGAAAACTGACATGGAGGTCACAAAGGTCAAACAGAACAGCCACGTCCACCCTCTTCCCCAAAACACAGGGAATTCACTGCCAGTGCCAGTTAGAAATCACAAAAAGTCAAAGAAAATGAAAAACAGCGTCATCATAAAAAACTATGTACAACCAATGGAGCAGTAAACAAAACGTCAGTGTGTGTTTTTGTCGCAAAAAGGCTGCTTAACAACCTTTATTTGATCCCATTCTGTACAACATGATTCATTACAACAGTACAAATTCATCAGGTTCTGTTTGTCCCACACAGCGAGAGGAGAAACAGGCTGTGACAGCCCGTCGTTGGATTGGGATGTGTCATTAAACGAACCGGCCCCTCTGCATCCCCATATAAGATCAACACATCTTGAGGTACTCACAGTACCCTATTCACAAAGGATGCACATAGTCTACAAGGTTTTTTTTTTCAGTTTGTTTTTTTAAAAGACAAGCTCCGTAGGAATGACAGCAAGTGCCTACACATGTATTTCAAACCATCCATGAAGAATACTCCGTTCCAGAAGAAGAAAAATAGATACAAGTCAGGATTCTCAGTGTGTTTTTTCCTGAAAAAAATGGGACCCACCCTCCACCCTCACCACCCTACTGTCAAATCCAAGTGTGTTACAGCTCAGTATTTTTTTAATTCATTTATTTTATAATTTTTTAATTTAATTACACCCAAGGCAGAATAAAAGTTACTAAAATTGAAGACTTTTACAATTACAGTGACAAAAACAGTTTAAGAGACCCACAATTTAAACTGGACTGTAACGTAAAAAGAATAAAAAAAACAACCTTTTTATAGTCTTGTAAAATGCCCAGGCATTCTCCAATATTACAAATACTGGTATACTTTTACAGTAAACAACAAAAATGTAATATATATTCATATATATTTATATACTAAAACCCCATCACCAAAAGAAAAAAGAACACAAGAAAGGAAAAACAATGTACACGTTGCCACTTTGGCATTCAGAGAAAGTTTCAAAGCAAACCTGAAAGAAATGTTTCAAACTCACATACACACACATATTATTTTTACCCTTGTATCAATACTGTAAACTTATTTTAAGACAGAGTGCACTAAATTCTGATCTTCTTAGTTACTGCTTTTCCTGATTTTTGTCCAGTCTCTTCCCTAACTCTTTGTGTGGCTTTTTGTCCTCTTCTTGACTTTTCTGTTGAGGGACAGACTCGTTTCATATAACTCTCTATATAGGTTTGTGCCTTTATATGTACATATGAATACATATATACACACACAGACACATTGATGTTGTGCTGGGTACTCGTCATTGTAAACTCAGCATTGTTACGTTTGTATTAATTTAGATTTTTCTGTTTAACGGTCACATTACACAGTAAAGTTGATACGTTTTAGCTTTCGTTTAATTTGTTACTTCATAACAAATGTTGCATTTGTCAAAGATAATAAATAGGAAGGTCATTGGTCAAGGCACACTCATGTCAATTTGAACGGCAGTACAAAAACTGTCCCAAATAAATTATTATTATTCTTAATTTACAGTGCCAACATTGGGAAAGACAAGCCTAGCAACCTTGGGCACTTTAGTACCAGGTGATCCCAAGCTCCAGGCCCTTTAGTACATTTCTGTACGTGTGCGTCTGTTGTTCAGAGCTGCGAGTTCGTACACTGACAAAAGTGCCATTATGAAGGTGAAAAGGGCTTAAAGAAAACTGATTCATGGTTTTTAAAATAACAACAGGACATGAGGCAAACTGATAAATTAATTTTATTATTTCAGCACTCAACTAACAATCAATAATTTAAATTTCTAGAGAGGTGGCTTCATCAATCAAACTGTACAAGCACTAGAATGCAATAAGTCCAAATTTACTACTAATGCAAGTTCAACAAATTGTCATGTATTTTAGCACAAAATGCATAGGGACCTGGCTATTATTATTATTTTTATTATTTTAGAAATAAAACTTTGAGGTCTTAACATCCACTAGGTTGCCAGTGACCTGTTTAGGATTCACGTGCACTGTCTCTATGTAATTTTTGCTTATGCAAATCTAAATGTAAATTTCTTAATGACCCTTCCATCACAAGATTGCCATCCATGTGTGCCAAATACATACAGATTCCATACAACGTGGAAGAATTGAACCTAATCATAAGATTAAAGAGGACACTTGTGAGCTGGTGGATGTTAAGGCTAAAACTTTAGCCACGTGAGGGGTAAAACTGTCTCTAACGATTACAACCTATGATGAAATAAATGCTTTGCAAGTTGTTTGCCACGGGGCAACACAGGAGTGAACAGGTAAATAAAGGAAAGTAGTACAGTTTACCCTGAGATGTCCCTGTGTTCTCTCGGTCTCATTGTTCTATTTCTTGCTACGCATACTCGTCATGGCTTCGTGCTCTCTCCTAATAAATAACACAGATCATATGGCTTCATGCAAAAGAGTGCATGGGTGTATGAATGTAGATGAGATGGTATTAACACAAAACAAAGGGAAAGATGTTGTAGCGTTGTCGGAGCTCGGCACTATGTACCAGTCAGCAGCTGCCTTACCTATCATCAGCTTCTTGCGGCTGGTTAGGGTGTTTTCATGAGGAGACGGGTTTACGAACCTTGGGATCCTCTTTCATTTTACATTTATCGTCAAATATGACACTCGGTGCTATATATCCAATTATATTGACATGTTTTACAGTCAGTTCATGCTACAATGCCAAAGGATTGTTGTTCGCGTATCACATAAAATAGACTAATTCTAGCATTCTCAGTTAACACCACTTTCAAATTTAAGATTGATTCAGCTTTTCAAGAAATTACACATTTAGTTTAATATACAATTTCCTACAAGAAGTGGCCAAAAAAAAAAGAGAGAAAATGGATTTGTGTCCTCTAAGGAACTCTCAGGATATCACGTGGGTTTAAAAAAAACAGTAATGAAAAGAAAACAATAAAAAAAATTCTAATAAAAATGTACCTGCACATGCCAAAATACAAAATCCAATAAATACAGAAATTATTGCACAGTTAAAGGCTCCATATATTTTATAACTCAACTGACGGATTGTTTAAAAACGAATGCCACATAAGGCAGTTTAGACAGCTTCAGTTGATCTCTGTTTTCACGCTTTTTTTTTCTCAGTTGGCAGTTTATTTAATCAAAGACACAATTAAAATTAACCCAAAATTAATATCTTATAAAAAAAGTATCCAGCTACCCCTTTTTGTTATTTTGAAGTCAAAGAGTACGGAAACAGGGAATTAGCTTTAGGCCCTCTCTGTTTGTTCAAGTTTGACCTCACTGGTCATCAAATGTTCTCCATGCCACTTTTTCATATGTTTCTCCAGGGTGCTGTACACGCTGAAGGGCATTTGGCAAATGTCACAGCGATAGACCTCCTTACCAAGCTGGCCATGTGTCTTCATGTGGCGCGTGAGCTTGGAGCTCTGGGCACAGGCATAGTTGCACAGCTCACACTTGTAGGGCCTTTCACCAGTGTGACTACGCCGATGCACCGTCAGGTTGCTACAGTTCTTGAACACCTTACCACAGTACTCGCAGGTGTCGCACCTCCTGCTGTCCTTGGAACTAGGTCGACCTGGACCAGGGCCACCACCTAGATGAGGTGTGCTGCCCCCACTGGCGGTGCCGCTGCGGCCAGACAAACCCCCATCTAGCAAGTCACCTGGAGGGGTTGAGAAGCGCAGGCTGCCATTCTCTGAAGAGTGCTCAGAGGAGGTGGCAAAGGGCGATTGTCTGGAGTCACTGAAGCCTAGAAAAGGGTCTTTGATGAAGTGGCGTGAGGCAGCATAGCCAACCAACCACTGGGAGTACACATTCTCAGAAGGAATGTGGGGTACAGGGGGAATGTCCAAGTCCTTTTCTATCTTGATCCTCTTATTTGATGAGTTGGACAGGGTTGGGCTGGTAATGGGGGTGGGCTTACGGGGGAACAGACCTGAGAAAGAATCACCGGAGCCACAGTTCCGGCCATTAATGGTTGTCCTCTCCTGTTGGTGGTCATCTATTTCCCCAGCCACTGAATCCTCATCTCCAGTATCCCGTTGGCCATCCAGGGCTCTCTTAGAGAAGGGCATCCGTTTACGATTGTCAACTATCAAATTATTGTACTGCTGTATAGAATTGAGCCCCCCACCTTCCACTATCTTCTCAAGGCCAAGGGACGACTTCTCCTCTGACAGAGGTTTAGAACCATTCTCCCTGTTCCGGTAGAACTCAGACTCCATGCTGAAATTTGATTCTGGTCGACTCTCATTCTCAAGCTCCTCTTCCTCTTCCTCCTCTTCTTCCTCCTCGTTGCCTTCCCCCTGGAAATCAGCATCACGGTTTTTCATGCCCTCACCTGGCACGTCACTGGTGCCTGGTTCTGGGGAGCTCGTGGTGGATAAGCCATCATCTGAACGCCCCGTCAGGGATCCAGCCTTGTGCATGTGGGTCTTCATGTGGCGCTTCAGCTTGCTTGCCTGAGAGCAAGCGTGGTCACACAACTGGCACTTGTATGGTTTTTCTCCAGTATGGCTGCGCCGATGTACCACCAAGTTGCTCTGAAACTTGAAGGTTTTACCACAGAACTCACAGGACTTGATCTTGTTCTGCGTCTGGGGAGGGGTGGTGCTGTTTGGGGGCATTGGTGGCAATGGAGGAGTGCTCAGAAATGGCGATTTTGGCCCAGGCTGGAAGGGATTAGGGTTTAGTAGTCGATGCATAGGGTTAGGCCTGTTGGGTGATAATGGTGGTGTGGTGCTGTTAGTGTTCCCTGCTAACTCTCGTAACCGCCTGGAGAAGTCCATAGACTGGGACTCCATGGCCATAGGTGTTAGCCGCATCACCCTTTCAAAGGCACTGGGGTGCTGGGAGATGAGGCCCATTTCCTCTGCACTAAGGCGTTCCAGGCGATGGGGGTCCAGGTGATGGCGGGGAGGTGGAGTGACAAATGGAGGCGTACTGGGGAGACGATTCTCTACAAAGCCTGGAGGAGGTTCACGGAGCAGGGGTGCTGTCATCCTCAGTAGGTGGAAAGGGTTGTTATCCCCTAGAAAGTTGGTGAGGGGGGACTGTGGGATGGAGTCGTTGCCAATGGGTGGAGGCATAGTGAGGCGTGGGGTGAGGGTTGCGCTGGAGGGGCTGGACTCCAGGTAAATGCGAATGCCGTGGGTGTTCTGGGCATGCTGCAGCAGGAACCAGGCGCTGGGAAAGGGTTGCTTACAGGTGGTACATGTATAGCTTGAGGGCTCATCTCTTCCACCTGCAACACACACAGAAACAATAAATTAAATATGTGAGCACAGATTCTTTTCTGTGAGATAGGCTACATTAATGTGACCTCATTCATGATTTTAATTGATTTTAACAATAACTTTTTAAAAACGTGTCCGCGTTGTGTAAAATTTTCTTGGCTGGAAGGCAGTGAGGTGCTGGAGTGTTTTATATTCTGCTTCGGACTGCTACTAGCTGCAAAGACTATGGGTACTCAGCTTGTCACATAAATTCTAATACTAATCATGTTTTGACAAGTGCATTTCCACAGTCACATTAGATCAGCACACACTCAATCCATGTACCAAGAGGTGCTCCCTTAGTCCAGGGACTCTCTCACTAACAACTGCTATTACAGTGTACTATATGTGGCTGCTGTGTGTTTGATAGATAAACCGTTATGTGTGTAAGCAGGCTAGATGATTTTCTCCAAGGATGACAGAAATAAATTGGCTAAAGTCATATTAGTTAGGACAAGAATACTCATAGACAGAAAAATAAAATCATGTGTTTATCTGAATAAACTAATCTAAATCCTCAGTGTTTTATAACGTGGAGCAGAAAACACTACGTTGTGATTTCCTGTAACACTGAGCAGTCCAAGATTTGTTAAACCCTATTTAGGGCTGAACCTTATGTATTGACTGTGTAGCTGGGCAACAACCAAGAGGCAGCGATAGCTGATGATAACACTTTTTCTTAAAATAATTTTATAATAATCATAGTTAATAAATGGTAAATTGATAAAGTAGGTGAAGTTGTATAATTCATTACTTATATTTATTATAAGTGTTAGCAGAATGACAAATCTGTCAGTCATGCAGCAGAAATTAAGTGAAAAAAATAATGACAGAAAACCACAAAAAAGAAACACACACGTTAAAATCAGCAGATTTTCAGAAGAAACCTTGTTTTTTAATTTTTTAACAGATTTGAGTTTCAAATATTAAAGAACCACTGATGTGCCATATAACTAAATCCAAACAGCAAACCTTACACACAAGTATAAACACACACAGAGATAATGGTAATTATACGCTTGTTCTTGTATTCAGTGAAGTGTTGACCTAGTACACTCATTTCAGATACTGGGCAAAACATATGCTGCTCTAATTGTTGCCCTGTTAGCCTTATTTGTGTGTGTGTGTGTGTGTGTGTGTGTGTGTGTGTGTGTGTGTGTGTGTGTGTGTGTGTGTGTGTGTGTGTGTGTATACATGGCCATGACTCTTTTTGGCAGCCAAAGACACACGCACTAAATCACACAGACGCACACACACATATATATAAATACTGGTTCTAATGTAGATGTGTTTTTATCAGACGTCACAGAGAAGCTAATATTTTTTCATTTCACATTTCTCCAGTATAAATACAGTTTTCTCTATTTGCCTGTTTAAAAATATATATTTTAGGAATGTATGAAATGTATTATTAGTCTACATTTTTAAAATTTCTGTGAAACACACACAATATTTAATCTTTTTTTTTTTATAAAAATCTACAGAAAGAAAATAATGCTTTGTTAGAATTCATCAATTTAATCATTAATTTATTCATTTATATTAAAGAAAAATACTGCTCACCATCTCTTGCTTGCAAAAGATTGTGTGTGTGCATGTGTGTGTGTGTGCGTTAAGTGGCTAGAGGTGGAACAGCTGTTTAGCTCCACAGTCCTGTATAGCCTTTTGACTTAATTATAGCAGACCGCACGCACACACACACACAGACACACACACAATAAAAATAACAGCTCCCCGTGTCTCAGCTTTTGTTGGCAAGTTTCTCTCACAGACACACACACATGCACACACACAGACACACACACAAGCTGTTTTAGTGCTGAATCTTAAGTGAATCTTAAGACCCTTAACACTCAAAAAAAAAACCACCACCACCTCCAACCCCACCGTCTCTGTTAGCTTGACCCCCTTCTCTTCTGCTGACAGAAGTCATTGGAATGTGTGTGTGTCTGTGCGTGTGTGCGTGAGCAAACGAAACAGGGAGCGAGTAATAGAGAACGCGCCATTTCACTCTGGCCGCAGTGGAGGGAGCGGGTCATGGTTTTTGCTTGGGGGAAGTGTGTGTGTGTGTGTGTGTGTGTGTGTGTGTGTGTGTGTGTGTGTGTGTGTGTGTGTGTGTGTGTGCGCGCGCCCTCCCAGGGGAAAGGAGTCTAACGCAGATGGCAAATAAAGTATGCAGCCTGAGGCGAGAGCACATTATGCTAATTCTAATGTCAGCTGTACTTTAATATACGACTCTATTTAATCACCCCATTATTTCCTATTTCCATATGAAAAAACAGAACGAGCGAGGGAGAGCGAGGGAGCTGCTCATCACTTTATTTGGTAGAATGCAGAGGGCCGTGCTTTATGGAGGGGATGAGAAAACACACTCCCCTCCTCAGCATCTGCACAGATACACTGTGCCTGTGTGTTTGTGTCGAACGCGCACACGCGGCTTGAGTTACGACCCACTGTACGTCTGTTTACTGTAAGTGTGGGCCGCGTGCTTCAGTAAAGGTTATAGTAGTTCATTTTGAGCACCTAGTTTTGTCCTTTATAGAATAGATTATTTTCCATGACAGATAAACTTTAACTTAGCTGAATTATGTTGCCATGTAAAAAAATAACGTTTGCTTACTTTGCTGTTATTTAACTCGACTTTGCTGGTTTTACGTCTCACTGTTCAGTGTCCATCTGCCAAGACAACACTACCTTAATGTGCTCCTGCTGTTCAAATGCCCTCTTCAGCTGCCAGACAAAAGCAAAAACTGTGTGAAAATCCTCTGACTGCTCTCACCGCAGAGATGCGGGGCAACAGCAGCACTGACACATCACAGGACAAAATAGCATCTTTTGTGGCTTAAATAGACTTCCAGATCGAGAGGGTGTGTTTGCTCTGTGATGTGACGAGGACGAGGGATGTTAGTGTTTCCTGTCTGAACTGGCTTTATTTTAGTGATTTGAAATGATTCATGATGAAATAATTACAGCTGCAGTTTGGTATCCAGGCTCCCAGCCTGTCTCTGCAGATATGCTACAAATAAAATTGGGGAGTGATCCCAAATATCCCCCCTGGAAATGATGCAACTCATCGTTCATCAGATTGGACGAGTGATGGTGCAGTTTGAGTCGCCTGCTGAGCTAACTTGCAGCTTTGCTTTATTTGTGATCAGATGTTTAATCACGCGATGTAGGCCAATGTGCCATTTTCTTTCAAAAATGACCAAATGAGGTCAAAAGCAGGAAAGTGTACTATTACATCAGAGCCACTGTTGGCCATTGGCCTTACTGTGCAGTAGTGGCAGCTGCATCAAATATGTGACTTGTTTGTTGAAATAAATGAACAATAAACCTTAATGTAAGTTTTAAAATCGACAGATAACAATAGCTCATATATATGCTCTGGGATCAGTTCATGTTTCGATCACAGGAAACAGAAATAATTATCTTTAAATGTGTAAACCTCAGAGGTGCTGACAAAACTAAGCAACTTAAACTCTCCATTCAAACCCATCCGTCCATAAACTCTAAGACGAAAGACGCTGTGTGCAGTCTGGCTCTCTGCCTGTGTTTAGTTTGGCTCACACACACACACACCTTCAGTATGTATAATGTCACATTATTAGACACAACCCTACGGACACCAAATATCATCGACCCAGTGTGATGAGCAGTAAGGAAGATGAATTTTAATATGATTTATTTCCTCTCAAACAAATACGCAGCGATCGGGTCGTCTGGACTGGAAGGATTCTCCCAGTTGAAACCAGTGATAATGGTGTCTGGTTTGTGTGTGTGTGTGTCCAGCGGCACATATGCAGCAGCCACGTTTTAAGTAATCTCTCTTCTTCATTTCTCTTCCCGGGTTCACTTTCACACAGTATAAAACTCTCATTACTGTCAGATTCCAATTTTCACTATGATTCAATTTGCCGTAATTACTGTTGCTGCCGCTAATAAAAAAAAAGGGAAGAGTGGGAATGTCTAGAAAAGCAAAGGTGCAAAGGTCAACTGGCAGTTAGCAGCATTCATTTTCATCTCAGTGTATTCATCGGGGGCGGCTAATGGCCCAATTTTCTCCTCCTCGGTCCTCAATAAATATCGCTGGAATTACAGGTTAAATAGCCAAATTAAATCACAGCTATTACAGTTGAAGGAGGGAGGAAGAGATGTACAATTAAAGCAGACGCACGGATCAACACAAATGTGTGCGATAAATGCAGTGAGTGTCAGCCGAGGCTGTGAGGATTATTGTGTCCTACAAAGATCCTTTTCCTTTATGGCGACACAGAGTCAGACTCGTCTTTCCAGTGTTTTCTATCCTCTCAAGCTGCAGCTATTCCTTTGCTTTTCTTATATAGAGAAAAATATCAAATGAATTTTACTACAACTGCAGTTAAATGTCAGCAATACCAGCTCCAGTCGCCCCGCAACTTTATAAGATCAAAGTAAAATTCCTGGATCGGAGCAAATTCCCGCTCCACCCACCCCTGCTTCTGCTAAATTATTTTTATCCTCAGTGGGGTTACATTTCTATCCCCACCCTCTGATTTTTACACTGCAGCACAAACAATACTCAAATCAGAAATTGACTTTAAATTGAATTTCAAATTGAATTTCCGAGCTCACGAGGGCAGACTCGGAGATCACGTTCTGACTTTGCACTGTGCCGTCAAGCATCGCTGTTTCAATGTATGTAGAAACGCAAAGGATTCAGAGCCTGACAGAAAAGTCCTGGAAACATTCCTTATGAGTCTAAACTGCACGTTGGATAATCTACATCACTCACAAAATGAGATCTGTAGCTTCTAACTTCAGCTTATTGAGCTGCAGTTATGCACCGAGGCTTCTGTCTCACAGCTCACAGGTAGAAACGTCGCTGAAGGTTCCTGAAGAAATTTTATACACACAGTTTGTTGACTTTGCAAGTGATTGAGCAGCCACGCTCAGTGTGAAAAGAGTTTCCCCATCCTCGACTTAATTCACTGCACCACTCAAAGTTGGAGCCTGTGGGCCACGATGCTGTAAAACACATTTCAGAGCTCAAAGTCCAAAAGATTCTGTCCACAGATTTGCAGATGAGGGTGAAAGAGATGATGTTCTGCAGCAAAGCAGAAACAATCAATGCACGCTGTTTCTTTATTGTTTTATTGTGAAAGACCAAATCTAGCCTTTGATGTTCTTGCAAACTGCACCCTGCATATATGGCTTTATAAGTATTTACACACACTGAGTGACTGAAATAACCCGCGGCAGGTTTCACAAAGATAGAGTAGACTGGTATGCAGCGTCAGGCCAGTCTTCATTTTGCTCATAGATAAAACTAATGCAAATTAGGCAGCTTTACAAAAATAAAGATAAAGTAATTTTAGGCCTAAAAGTTTCCACTCCACTTCACTTCATGCTAACTCAAACACCTAATGTTATTCGTTGCAATAGCAATTTCTGCAATACTCTAAAAAGAAGAACAAAGAAGGCTGATCTGAGGGGAAAAGCTCCCTTCATAAAGTGTGATTCATCATCTTTAGCTAGTTTACTTAAACCATCATCAGGAAAAAACACCGTTTGTTCCATTATAAAGATATCGTCCTCCCGGTGTCTTCTTTGCCATCATGTTTGAACGTTCAACACCTAAACATGGGTTTATTCGAGCCACACGCTGCTCAGCAGCAGAAAATGTGCCATTTCAATAAAGGTCCAGACATTTTGATTTCTCTTAAAAGCTTTCCGTTTACGTGTTAACAGGAACAAAATAACACATCGACCAAATCCAACCACGAACTCTGACCCGACAGTTTAGAACAACCTGGTTGATTTTAACTTCACGAGGTTAAGCAGCCGTTTAACACGTTTGTTTTACCTTTGTGAGGCTTTTCCACACCAAAAAGCACGAAAGCTGTGACGAGTCGGGAGCGCAGGGACTCTGTGTGTACATCTGTGTGTGCATGTTCTCCTCTTGGCCTTTTGTCCCACTTGTAAAAAGTTTCCTGACATTTTTTTGCATACTTAAGCTGCGTTATTATTCTTCCATGGTGCCCCCTGACCTCACACACAGAGCTCTCCTCCTGCACGGCCGATTCACTATCATAGCATGGCAGCAAAGCAAATCAGGCACCGTGTTTGTCCACTCTTACACGTGTGGACACTCTACATACCTCACTGTCACGGTAGAGGACACTTTTTTCTCTAAACAAGTGTTTATTTGTGGTGTGTGTCTCCAGCCAATGGGATCGTTTCAAGTTCATCTGGTGCAGAGTTAAAGTGTTCTGCTAGTTTTCAATGACGTGTGCAGAGTGCAGCTTTTTTACGCCGTCCACCATGTGTCCATAACTACAATCACAACAACACCACAGCAGCAGCTGTAATCAAATCACTTTAGCTGTGCAAATATGAGGACCTGTTCTTTTCTCCAGCATCAACCTTTAGTGATTTGTTGGACTGACTCACCACAGATGCTGGTGGCTAAAGACCCAAAGTCTAAGCTCTTCCTGCTGTCAGCCTACACGCTCAGCCGGGTGATTTGATTTGTCCAAAGTGAAACACTAAATGGAAAGTTTAGTGCTTGGTTTGGATTTTGTGCTAATTTCATAATAAGTGATAGCCTTAGTTCATGAACTGGTGATAAAAACGTCATTTTCTTTGGAGACTCTCAGAAACTATTTTCTCAGCTTATTTGTACGAGCTGCTTATAACCAACTGTTTTCAGTAACAACACTTTGGCTACGTCCTCACGTACACGGGTGTTTTTGAAAACTGAGATTTTCCGTTTCCGTTTTTTTTTTAATCCCGTCCACACGTGCAGTTTTGGAAAAATATCTCCGTCCACATGTAAACGCTAAAAACAAAATGTTGGCCAATCAGAAGCCTGGGAGGGAACGGCTAAACAGGGTTTTGTACCCTCACAAAACCTGAAGTACTTCTGAAAAGTTTGTGTTTTTCTGGAAAAGCAGCTAATTTCGTGTTACATTTCAAATGTTAATAACAAAAGACAGTATTTGGCTGTCTCAGGAACTTAGGAATAAATCAAATGCATACAGGGTACATACATAAAATTTTTTAAAAATTTAATTTATTTAAAACCGACGTTGTGAGAACGTCTGTGAAGTTCACTCTGACTCCAGTAACTGTGTGTATATGTGTGTAAAAACTGCCGATAGATTAACAGCAACAATATTTTCTCTTCTTCTATTGTAGAAATGAATCTCATGTAAACAATAACACACCTTTGACGTTACGTGAGTAAATCTCTGTTTTCCTCGTCCACACGTAAACGTAAAAACAGTTTTTAAAATCACAGTTTTCAGTGATCGACAACGCCATGTACGTGTGGACGAAAGGCCCAAACGTAAAAGTGACACGTATGTATATTTGAAGAGGCAAACCATGACTTTTACTGTATCACTGTTTCAAAGACTGTACTCAGCTCTCAATAGCTGGGTTGTTTTTCCCAAATACTACATGAGATTACTGCAGTCACTGCTGTCAGTAGCTGGAGGAGCCGTGTTTTGCTTAAAAAGCAACACCTCAAAAGTCCAACCTGACAGTTGGAACAAAGTTCATCGACATCCAGAATCAACATTATTTAGACACTGCTGCTCTCTGTTCCCTCACTCTGTCTCAGCATGTGCTGAACTTTAGCATTACCCCATCTTCTCTGCACGTTATCCAGCCAACAAAGGATTATGGTTGTGCAAGGTGTGCGCACACAAATGTGTATACAAGCCGTGCACTCATGACAAATCAAGGAGGGGGTGGGAGGGAGGGGGCTTTGACATTCTTGGGATGTTAAAGGAAGGCTTAGCTCATCACAGCCAAATTAGAATGCATTTAGCTCATTAGGGAAGTGGAGCAGCAGTGAGAGAAAGAAGAGGACAAAGACGAGATGCTCCGTCCCTCTCGCCACATGACAAGTGGTCCTGTAGTCAAAATGAGGGGGTGAGATGCAATCCAAAACAAACTGCTGCAGCAAGCTGTGTGTGTGTGTGTCCCTGTCTCTGTGCCCTGTTAACAAATTAGAGGGATTACCAGAGGAGAGTGCCAGAGCATACCAGCTAATCCCACACACTGGCCCGCACCACTGCACCTGGGGAGCGCGCATGAAGCTGTGTGTGTGTGTGTGAGGAAGAAGCTGTCACCAATAGACTCTACACAAGGCTTCATCCTGCCCAAACACAGCCTCTGAAGCCTGTGGGGGGTGCGCCTAATCCTGGACACACTCATATGCACATGGCATGGAGGAGCACCTGATACCTGTCACTCTTTCAGCGTGTGGACTTTGTGTTTACAGTTGAAAGTAAGCCGGGACCTTACAGGAGCAAGGATGATCTGGCAAGTGGGAGGTGCACTTAGATACGTGGTTAACTGATAGAGTACAGATGTGGCACATAAAAGGTAAATCCACCCCAACTCTCCAGGACAACAGCTGATCCGTCCGTGTCTGTGCTGCTTCTGCTAAACGGAGAAACAAGAACAAACATGTTTGCATTACTTAAAAAAAATGCCCAGCGCTCAGGATCGTGGAGAGTCTGGGTTTTGTCTGTGGAGGTGAAGTCATCGACATCTTGTCAGGTGAAGACTTGGTTTGGTTTCTGTAGCCACAATAAAGAAACGCTGCCACGAGCTTGATTCCACTAAGACGGCAGTCCAACACATTTTTGGAACCCCTCGCCATCTCCTCTATGTCTCCCTGTCACCTGTCCCGTCCAAATCCCTCCCCACCCATCCTCCACCTCCTCTTGCACACTGCCAAGTGGGAGTCTCCTGGAACACACAACACACACATATGCTTGCAGCTCCGTCCAAGACTATGATGTAGCGGCGCACCTCCTGTTTGAATAAGACATATTACAGCTTTGCCTGACACCAGCAAGAGAAGAATTTCTCTCTCTGTTGTTCTGGTGCCTTTCTCCCTCATTTCATCACAAACCAGGTTCATGACTTTAACACTGTTCCTCGTGATCAGCTTCACCTTTTCACCCACCACAGCGTGGTAATCTTTAGCAGCTATTTAAACGTCTTCTCCCCTAAAACAGACATATTTGACTTGACCAACTTAATCTGTGGACGCAGAAGCAGAAGTACAATAGGGGGTTAATGGTGGAGGAGTGTAGACTGGGCTTTGAATGTTTTGGTCAGACTCCACTTGTTTATACAGAAACAGCAGTGAGAAGTAGGAGCAGGAAGGAAAGTGGGGCAGGTCGAGAGCAGATCCAGACCAGAAGGGGGTTAGGGGAGGACATGGATGGAGGGATGATGAGACAGGTCTGTGCTGGAGGCCCTTATAAGGGCTACATGACTGGAGAGCTCCTGAAAGGCTGGGTTGTTAACGCTCAAGTATATACCTGCAGGCAGGGGGGGCCCATTATATAATGTAGCAGAGTCATACTGATTCATAGCATGCAGTGATTTCAATTTCATCCACCAAGTGAGCACAGAGCCTTCCAGGATACACTTACACCTGCTGGTGGCATGCTCCGAGTGAAATCTTATAACGGAAAAAAGGCTAAAAGGCCAAAATGCACGTAAGTGAGCTGAAACATAACAACTTTAGTTTGTGGCTGAGATGCCCCCGAGTGGTGACTGGGTGGATCGTAACAGTTTCACATGTCTGTATTCAAAGCACATGAAAACTAGTTTAACTGCAGCTTAGAAAATCTAACAATCACCACGTGACTTACACAGAACCAGTTACGACAGACAGTAAACTGGTCGGCCATCTGTGAACAGCTGACATGGTGTGACTGGTTGTTACCATCAACACTGGTTAAGTGCTAAAGTACAGCAGCTTGTTAGCTCAAGTGTTTTGTAGGAGGAATGCACGACAGCCAAACATGTATTTTAGTAGTTAGTCTTGTACCAAAGCCAGGCCGCATTTACTTTGTTTTTCGTTGCAGGTTAGCATGAAGAGAAGTTTGAACATCAGCTAACTTACAGAAGGAAAAGGAAACTGAGGAAAACTATCACTCAGTGACAAAGATCATCATTACCTTAGAAACTGAATGATTCCTCCTGCCATTCCCAACGCCCACTGACTTTAGCCCCACGTTAACAAACCTTTCATTCATACTAACTCAGACCCTGTTATTCATCCTTCAGTTGGAAGACGATGTGAATCCTGTAGGTGTATGTCTGCATCTATATGTGAGGTTTGTATCAAAGCCCGAGCAGCTGTTTTCTCTCTTACAGACACTATACAGGACAGAGAATCAGAAAACTGCGTGGTTAGAGTTGGTTGGTGTGAGCCATCCTCATTAGACTGAAGTACGGACCATTTCGTTCAAGGCTGCTGGTTCTGCTCTGCTGCGAGTGTTTTTGTGCATGTGAGGGCTTTATCTTGGTTTTGCTAGCACGATCGCATCAGGACTCACTCGGCACATTTCCCACGCCATTGAAGCTCCTCGTTGCAGCCAGTTTAGGAAGTCCACACAGGTTAAGGCCACCTGTCACACGTTATCCACTGACCACCCACAGCTGAAAAAATCCCTCAGACACTGCAGTTTTCGTCAGTGGGGGTCAAATAGCATTTAGATGCCATAGTAGTGTGCTGTGGGGCAGGGGTAGCAAATGCATGGACAAGCCCTTTGACGATTAGACGGGGTGTGAGGGAACACCTGCCAAATTACAATGATCTCACATGCCTTTAATTTGCCAAACATTAAGTGGAGAAAAAGGGGGAATTTAAGGATCCTGCAGGATCACAAACACAGGAGTGCATATGAAGGTGATCCTAAAATTAACGATCCCAGTAACTCCGTGCACGAGAGAGATTTAAGTAACAAGGTGGGCTTTTATTTTGAAGTGCCAGTGCAGAAGGGCCAGAGAGAAACGCTGAAGAAAAGATCTGCCTGTTTCTCATCAGAGGGCTGCTGCCAGTTATTGGCCTACAGCCAGCATTGTTTACTTGGCCGGCCCCCTCAGCCTCGCTCTAAACACCAAATTATCCCAACAATTGGCAATTTTAGTCGAACCCACAGGTAAGAAAGGCCGCTCCTACAGGGGAGATGCTCACATGTGCTCTTGCTGCCTAAATAACAACAAATATTTATGAATGCATTACTCGCGTTCCTGTGAAACGGGACGCGGGCTGTTTTCTCCGAAGAAAAACTCCACGTTATTGATTTATTTACAGATTTATTTATTTTTAAGGAGCATGAGAGATGGCAGCAGCCGAGATTCTCTCCTCCAGCCCTCTTTTTGTTATCTGTGATGTTGCTCAGAGAAATCAATAGAACAACTGTAGCTAGCAAGCTTTGTTTATCCTTTCCTCTAAGTGAATAATTCAGGGGTGTCAGCAGGGGTGAGGCAAAGCTTTGATACAAACGAAAGGGTTTGCTGTTTCTGGGAGGGGGAACTCTAACTCTCTCTTTGTCCCCCCAAAAGTCTGGAGGAGATGAGACACTGAGAGCAGCTAAAGGGTCCAAAGACTGCGAGAGACCACCGCTCTGATTCTGCAGCACTAGAACGTCCCTCACACAAAATAAGTGAGTGTGAGCACTGAAGGCTGAAACACTGGACGGTGTAAGAACAACACAACAAAGGAGAACGTGTTACTGTGGCAGAGGAGCTGCACTAACTGGTTTTAAGGGTTTTACAGGATTTTAAAAAACACAAAGGGAGAAAAGAAAACGCTCTAAAGCTTCTGTTATGAACTTTCTTTGGCAGTTTTAAAGGAGTGATGCAAAAGTGATGCTAGAAGCTTGAGCTGGTTTATATTTGGGGAATTTTAGGCATACTGGTCAAACTGGCTGCAGCTGAGGAGGAAGAGCAGTTGGAAGGTTGTTGGTTTGATGCCTGCCCACATGACAAACGTCCTCTGTGGTTCATCCGTCAGTGTGAGTGAGTGAATGAAGCATGTTGTACAAAGGGCCAAACAGCCCGTTTAGCATTTTAGCCTCACAGCTCTTCTGTCTCTGTTTGGAAACACAAGTGCAAATTCATTTAAAGGAGTAGATCCAGGTTTAGGTCACCAGAAGATCTCAGCCTGAACCTCAAGCTGTAGTTGTAGCTTTTAAGAAATACTTCACCTATCCACAAATGCATTTTTCCATATTTCCAAAGTGTAGGTCAGGGTTACCCCCTAACCTCAGAGAGTTACAGGAAAATGCAGCAGCCACACAACAGAACAGCAGCTCTTTAGTTTCTGTCATAAAACACAGG